>NC_092523.1:63280833-63911666 GCF_037038585.1 Patagioenas fasciata | reverse complement strand
CATTACAATTCAAAACCATACATGTACAAAAGCACATTGGAGTTGTGACCTTGGTATTTGCACTGAGGGAAAGAATGCACAGTAAATGCTGCAAATGGATTCTTGATACCAAGAGAACTTGAAGAATCAAGTCCTTACTAGAACTTTCAGAGCCATAAATTTTGCATAGCTACAAAATCCAGATGAATAAATCTGTTTTCTCTCATAGATTCTGCTATCATTAAAGGTAAGGGCTTGGATCTCATGCAAGAGTGTTAGACAAAATGACCAAAAAGACAGATGAAGAGATTGGAATAAAAACAGTTATTGCTTTTGAAAACCTGGTAATGCGTCCTTGTGTAGGACCACACTTTTTTTTTTTTTTTTTTTGGTCCCAGGGGCTAGTATTCTCCAAACAGGAGAGACAGGAGGCAACGTAGGTGGCAAATATGGGCTGGGACCACAGTTTAAAAGACAAAATAATCTTAGTAATAAAGACTTGCTTGAGAACCATCTGAATTTCATTTTTTGAAGCAATTCTCTATTATGTTCCAAGTATAATGAGCTGAAGGTGTTTAGGATTGTTAGCTGATCTCCAGAACAAGAGCTCTTCAAATGATGATCTAATACAAACTTTAAACCAAAAAAAAAACCCCACAGCAGACACAAAAACCAAACACTAAATGAATTCAGTTACCAAAAAAAACCAACCATCAACTAAAAAGACTATTTCTAATCAAATAATTACATATCCTCATTAAAAACCAACAAAATCAAACCACCACCACCCCCCTCCAAAAAAACCCCAACAATCAAACAAAAAAAACCACCCAGAAGGCTGATATGGAGTCCTGGGGACACAAGGAATCATTTTGTCCCTGAGATTCCAGCAGATTTTTCATTAGACTTTCCAAATATCTACTCAGCAGAAGCCCTTATACTACCTCACGTCTTTCTGGTGTACATGGGACAGGACATAATCCTGACATACTTCTGTTTATTAATTTCTTTTCTGTATTGGTTGCCATTGAAGCATGGACCTATATAGCCATCTAGGTCTACATGTTGTATGTATAGGCAACGCTGAAGAATATAATAATTTCTGAATTCTGTAGGGCAAGTAAAAGTTATTTAACACTAGTGCACACTAAAATGACTTCCAGTGAGCTATTAACTTGATATAAATAACATAGATCTGTACTTTAATTCACCGCATGAGAACTTGTTGGAACCAGTTGTAGCAGGAGATGCAACAAAATGAATGAAAACTCAAACACTGAATGATGTGGACCTTTGGCAAATCACCCAGTAAAGCTTAGTGAGAAAGACATTGAAATACTTTAATCTCACATAAGAAAGTATCTGAGTTTTATTTTAAAGTGAATAATGTTAAAATGAAAAGGGGAGGTTTCTATCCAGTGTGAATTAAAGAAGCTCTATGAAAGACAAAGAAGATATGAGCCACAGTTAAAACAATGCCAAACTAAACAACCAGTCTAACAAAATCTCACCAGAACATAGGAGGAACATTATGGTTATACATGATCCAAAAAAAGACTGATAGGGCATTTGGGCCTCTGTGATGCAATTCTCTTCCCATTTACTGAGACAGAGCTCCTCCTCCAAATCACTTGGAGTTAAGTGTAAGAGACAGAGGACAAACTACCTCCTTATTTACATTATAAACTATTCCCACCACTGATCTTTTAAAAAAAATGCAGAGTCAGGGAAACTTACTGAGGAAGAGTCTCTCAGTACTAGTTGGCAGCTGAAATTGTCTAGAATTGCCACAAAATACACATTTACAAGTCCCTGAAAGCTTCCTCAGCAGCTGAAAGAATGAATGGGAAATTACACGGTGGAAACTGCTGTTGAAGAATTGCAGCAAACATGAATGATGGCACATATGTAATATCATGGTACAATACACACAAAGCTCCTTTTAAAAAGTGTGAGGAAAGAAAAGGAAAGAACTCACCATTGGGAACAAATACAGAAGTTCTTTTATTAAAAAACTTCAATGGAAGCCAAGTGACGAATTTCAAAAGAGAATTTTACTTAGCTAAGGAGAATTTAAATAAGAAATGAATGGTGGGTCAACACCTTCACTTTTTATTAGATACTTCACTGCCAAAAGAAAAAAAAAAAAAACAACCTTCCTTCCTTCATTTGCACATTCTGCATTCTGAACAGATTGAAAACCTGCCTGAAAATTATAAATTCTCTTGATGCTGCTATTTTGCATTAATATATTATGTTGGCCTTAAAATATCATAGTGGAAAAACTAGCTGAGCTGGCTTGTTTTCTATAGTGGAGCTCCCAAGGGGAAAATGCTGCTTGTTAAAGCTAAAATATCTTAGTGTTTCCCTGAATGAGACATAAAGAGTGTTTTTAAAACATTAGCAATGTTCTTATTATCCCAATATAATGTTTACACAGGATAATGACTGTTACCATGTAGTAACATAATACACAAACTAATATGAATGTATTGTCTACTAAGAAAAAAAAAAATCTTCCCCACACTACATTTCGAACACAAGTACACTGTCCAATGATCATTTATTCTCATGTGGGCTTATGAGCTATCAAAATGCCACTGTTTACTTGACACTTTTTTATATCTGGGAGGTGAAATATTGGAAGGGAGTATTGCCTAAGGGGGGTTCAAGAAGAACTGAGCGGTGCTTTTGGCTTTGGTGTGCACTGTGCCCCCTTGCAAGCATGGCAGAAGTGTTGGGGCAGAACAGCAGCTCTGGAAGGAAGCGAGTGAGACCACCGCCACACAGCTCTCAGAACCTGGGATTTGCCTTTTTAGGTACTGTCTAGATCTGAACTGATTCAATTAATATATTTAAAGAATAAGTATCCTATTCCGTTTCCTGGATGCCCATCAATATGAAGGCCCTAGGGTCTGTGGGAGGAAAGATTTAAAAAAAAAAAGTAACTAAAATGGAACTAGAACAAAATGTGGGTGCTTAGTATAACAAGTATACTTTGACAGGAATGTAAGCAGTTTGCACAAAGTATTTGACTTGATTGGCAGAAATCTCTTGGAAGCAAATTAGCAATGCAAACTATTTAAAGAAAAAATTAGAAATACAATTTAAGCATATTAGATACCCATTAAGGACTGAATTATTTAAAACCCATCATACAGTATGATCCAGTAATCCTCAAATCTACTAATTTTATTTGGATCATTTATTTTCATCACAATTTAATCAAAGAAGTAGTTAAAGAGCAGCTTTGATGTGTCTGTATAAATCATATTATGAATTAATGGCCAAACAACAATAGTAAATGCTCATTGGTCTGTAAGAGCCAAAGCTTACGTGTTTCCTGGTGTTTAACTTATGATTTTACCCTGTACTAGGATATCTGCATTGGCTTGAGAACTTTCTGTCTTGATATCTCAATAGCCTCTTTTTTTGTTTATGTGTCAAACCATGTTAATTATATATTACATATATATAATATACTCTATACAGGCCATTCATTTTACTGTCTCAAAAAATTCTGTATCCAATATTCTTATCTTTCTGGACAGGAAAAACACCTACTTAATAGCCATGAAAACTTGACTGACTCTCAGAATATTTGACCACTTCCTTTTATTTTCTTGATTAAAAAGAAAATAATTACTAGTTCTAGTACCATTACCTGATATAAGGGTATAGAGGTTTGTTTGGTTTATTAACTTGTAGAATATTTCTTAAAAAAAACCAAACCAAACCAAACCAAAACAAAAACAAACACAAAACAAAACACACACACAGAAAAAAACCACCAACCAAACCCCAAAAAAACCCCCAAAACCCCAACAACAACGAAAACAGAAACCTGCTCCACACTTTTCATTGCAATTTAGAAAACTTTCTACAAATACTCAGAAAGATCAAATTAATATTTATAAAAAGACGTCTCTTCTAATACTTTTTTTCCAATGGATTCAGGAAAAAAAAAAAAGTCATGGATTACTAGGAGATTTCTGAAGATTGTTCTACAGTGCTACTGTAACTTCAAACAAATTAGCTCAGAGGCAGGTGGGAAGAGAGGAGGAAAAGGATTAGAGGTAATATAACCACAATCTTTGTTCATTGAGCTTTTGGTAAAAGATTATAAAATACTAACTCAAAATAGAGATGGAAGATGTTGCCAGGGAAAGATCTATGTTAAGGACCAAAACATCTGCAGGAATGACCATCAGGTGATGAGCCAGTAAACCTGAAGCAGTCTCTCATTAATTGTCCCATGAGATTACTGTTGATGAATATCAGAACTGAAACGTGTTGCCTGAGAAGCATGTTATTTTCCCGCTTCACTGATCTCAAATGTTTGGGATGCCGGATTAAAATAATTTGTGATATTGTACTTAGTAATCCCAATTGATAACTGTGCTTTACCTACTGTTTCAAATAAAAAATGCTTTATGATAGAACATAATATACTGTAAATAATATATCCACTTTTTCTTCTTCAAAGAGTTGCAGAATAACGGTGACCCATATTTTTTAAATCGTATTATACAAAAGCTAATCCTAATTTCTCCAAAGTCAAGAAAATTGAGCAACATATGCACTTCCTGACCTTTTGTGTTATGCACTCTACCGTAAAAATGTATTTATTATATTTAATTAGCAAGCTAGGAACATGCATTTCATATAAACTGTTGTTTATAGAAGTATCTGTATACTTTGTGTGTATTAATAGGAGTGGAAAGGCACAAACATGCCAGTCAAAAGAGAACCGAATGAGGTAAAATTCCCAGAGGACGTATAACATTTCAAGTCTTTGTACTTTTCCCTTTTTCTGCAAGTTGTGTGACATATTTTCTTTAACAAACCATTCTATTTCCCTGTTCCATAAAGTTTCTGTAAACAGTGACCCTGCAAGAAAACCCCAAACACACACACACAGATTATGCTTTCCTTGCCTAATCCTTTTTTTTTTTTTTTCTGGTAGAAAAATCTGTGCAAGAAAGTGGCATCTAATTCTACCATTTTTTTCTGCTTAAAAAAAAAAAAATAATAAAAAAGCAATAAAAGTCAACAAGTTTTCTGATGAAACAATTATTTTTGATTCCTTTATGAGGAATGGGCAGAGATTAAGAAAGTTAAAACTGTGGAACAGTCTCTGATAAAAGGAGGAACCTACTAGCATGTTTAATCTTGCACAGTTACCTAAAGATCTTTCTGCTTCGTATGTTAGAGTTTCTCACATAAAAAAAAAAAATGCACAATGGGGACCTGAAATAATTGTAAAGGAATGCTTGTACTATATTTATTATTCTCTATTCTGTAGTAATAAAAAAAGAAGATATCAGAATAAAAGATGCCATTTTACAAATACTTTAAAGTGACAGTAGCTCTATTTGAACTGATGTACTAAGCATATGCAAATGAACATCTACATATCATTAGTAATTCCTATGGTTCCTAAACTGCCAAACACAAAAACTGCTACAGCACTTCAACTCAGGAAACTACTCTATAAAAACACATCTGTTATCAGCGCATTAAAGAAAAGGCCTTTCCATAATATACATTAACGTGTTAATACGCTGAATTTAATTTTTAACTGTTGTCAGTTTTCAAGCAATTTTTTCACAAAGAAAAATGTAGGAACTAAATGAGGGGAAAAAAAAAAAAAAAAAGGTGATCTGGGACAAAGAGAAATCTACAACCTTGACAAATCTTCAGTATTTCCTTTTTTAGGGTATGTGGGTGCATTTAGCAATTCAATGTAATCTAATTCTACTTATGAATATAACCATCGAAGTACAAACTGAATTAATTATCCTGGCAAATCTATAAATCACACTGGTGAATCCAGTTATTTTAATAGGTTTGTAAGTCCTTTTAGCTATTTCTGTACTTAATTAGCTCCACTGCTCTTATTTCATAAGTTCTGTATGAAGGTGAATTTTAAGTCCAGATAACTCATTCTATAAACCTCAAACAATAGTCAGAAAAAGTACATTCTAAATAATGAAAGGCCTTTTTCCCCAATCCACAAATACTTTAAGTGGCACTTAATGTCATAAGTTCAGTTAGGTTTCCCAGTGACAAAAAAAAAAAAAAAAAAGAGCTCAGGCATCAGGAAACTTAGTTCACCTTGAAAAGTTTCATTGTATTTGAACATTAGGTTTTTACTTTCAAAAGATATCCTACAGCCCAAGTATAGCACCAGAATGTCCTGTTCTCACCTTGCATCCAGTTCTTTGTTCTTTTCATGTCTATTTGTCCTGCAAAAACATTTCTTAGTTCCAGCTGGTGTTGAGAGGACTGAATAGGTCAAAGGACATGAACCTTTTGAAGTTGAATAAAACCTAGAAATTAAATAATTGAATGCCTAAAGAATACAATATACATGTAGAAGAAGAAAAAAGAAGTCACACTAAATTGTTGTCATTTATTACTGTAGCATAACACCAAAAGTTTCAGTTTACTTGAGATATGAATGAATTTAGAAGTTTACAAATAAAGAATCAACTTCTAATTCTTCAAACGTTAATGTACACATGCAGTAGAGAGTAGCTCCACAGACACCAGCAAAGCACTGTTCATCTGAGGACAAAATTTTCTACTTCATTTTTATTTTACATCTCAATTATTGATGTTCATGAATAGCTAAAGGGAATAACTACTTGGCGGGGGGCAAAGGGGTAAGGTGAAATCACAGTTGATGCCCATGTTATAATTTCTAAAATACTTGTTCTCAAATATAATACATTTAAGTACATCAATTTTGTTAAACTTATAAATACTTGCTCAAAGTTAAATAGAAACAAAAATTACAAGGTACATATTCAACTTTTATTACAATATTTTCACTAAAACAGCATTAGTTAAAAGTAATGTATCTTACCTTTTTCTAATTATGTTTTCCTGAGGTTTGCTTCTGAATATAAAGTGATTACCCAGTCAGATCACCTTGTGAAGAGATTAATTTCTAATAACAAATACCAAGACCAGTCCTGACCAAATTAAAAATCAATCAATCTATGAAACAATTGAATATGTAACAGTCCATTTTAACTCAATAGTTTCTTTCAGAATTTGCTTGTGTAGTAATCACTTCTTCCCTTATACATATGCATTTTTTGAGAATGGAGAACCAAACCCAAACCAGTAATATGAATAAAGTATAACAAAAAAGGCAATGTTCATGAAAGGAAAGCAACATAAGTGACTGTTCTCATTGTTCCATTACACTACTAAGCAGCACACCTTGTCACTAACTAAAACTAAGAAAGGAGGAACAATCAAACCAAACACCAACAAAAAAAGCAAACAAACAAAACCCCCAAACAAACACAAACAATAAAAACCCCCACAAAAATGCACACTACAGCCAAAAAAAAAAGAAGCCTTGAGGATACAGAATTTGAACAGAAGGTTACAGAAAATGAGTAAAAAGCTGAAATAGAAAGTTGAGGGGAAAAATGTATAGAACAACCAGAAAGCAAATACTGTATCCTGGGATCAAAGCAGTGAAGTGATGCATGCAAATACAAACTAATTGCTTGAAGATCTAGAAGGGACAATATGAACAAACAGATAGAAAATAATATCTCAATATCTGGCACAAGTGTTGGCCTTTACAGCAAAACAAATAGTGTTCCACTAGGTTCATGCAGAAATCGGCCTTAAAATTTTAAGCCATATAGTGTTTTTTCCTTTCACAGATTTAGACTGAAAATTATTGTAACCTGTCACCTCAGGAAAAAAAAAAAAAAAAAAAAAAAAGACAAGGTATACAAAATAGAGCATTTCCAGGAGAGATATTCTGTACTGGAGAAATCTAGCAAAAATATAAAGCCTGCAAAACATCTTCAAACTCCTTTAAGCCAGAGATCTTTTGCCTGGGTTTTCAGCCCACTTTTGTTTTACTCCTCTGATGTTGCTAAATTACAGACACTGCAGGTAAAGCAGATTCAACCAAAGTGAGGAATGAACAGGAAAAAAAAAGGAGTAAAATTGTTCTAGGATGCAGAGACAGAAAATGAAATTTAAAGTCTTGGAAAACTTTTTTCATTTCTTAGTAAGAACTTCTGAAGCATTGCTAGCACACTTTTTTATTATTATTATTCATCAGTGATGGTAGTCTAAAATGATTTAACACAGAACAAGATGTTTCTGTGAAAAACTTTGTTTTGAGTTGGAACAAATAATCAGCTTATACACATATACAACGTAATTGTTGTAGAACGTACCTACGTTCAAGATTCACATCAATGTTGTCTCCAGTAAGTTTTCTCTCCTTCTCTTAATATAGTTCAATATTCTGCCTTCAAAAAGCAGAACCATGTATATCTGTGAATTTTAGAAGATAAGAGGAACAAAGAAATCAACCAAAAAAAGCCCAAATCAAAACAAAACAGATAACTGACTCTGGCCACAGCTCAGTGTTGTGGTAAATGTCAAAGACAAAGAGCCTAATTAGCCAGCTCAACCATGCGTTAATAAATCAATGTTGAATATCCAAGAGGATGGCAACTTGCAGTGATTGTCTGATTCGAGGATCCACAGAGGATTACCCATGCAGAAAAAAAAAAACTTTTGGAAATGTGAGGTATACGTTGCCTTTTTGAGCTAGAAATCACCTGTCAAGTGAATTACAATGCACAAAAAACTTAGCAACTAAAATGAATATTAATTTCTCACCATCTGTGGAATGGAATTTAACCTAAATAAAAAGCTTTTTGTAAATCAAAGTTTCTCTGCATGTACTTCCTGCTTTTCTCTGTAGAAAATTAGTACCAAGCACAAGCATCTCAGATCTCTTTACTGTCAGTGGTTAAATCTCCAGGTCTTTATACAGAAACCTTCCCTCATCCACTTCTTCAGTCCTAACTTCTTATTTGGGATACAATTGCAGACAGGAAAAATAAATACAGGGGAAATTCAAAAGCAACCAATGCTCTACTTAGTGTTAAATCATGGGATCAGAACCATGGCAACTTTTTCATGGACTGGGTTTAGGACTTCTCCCTGAAGAGAAACAATTTTTTTAGTGGGCTAATACACTGTGTTTATGTACATGAAAAACAACAACAAAAATCAAGCCCCAAATCTAGTGTGAAGTTTTTAAATATTCATTTTATGTTTACTGCCATTAAATTAAGTAAATCACAAAGCTTTTGTGCATGTAAGCATTTTTCCAAGGATCAAAACCCAAACTGGGAGTGGTTTGGATGAGTGTAGTGACACCTACAAAAATTGCCTGTAAACATTTGTAAGAAACAAGGACAGATTACATTTTCGTGTTCCGGTTAATATTATTTTTATTCCATAATTAGCAGCAAAGTTTATGAATCAGGCTTTAACACTCCAAATTCTACATGTTCTGTCAAATTGAAATCTCCTGAAGAATATAAAAATGGAGGGTTAATCCCTCTCATTAAACATATCTCATCATATTAAGAAAATATTTGCAGGATTTCTTGAAATTTTTTAATTTTCTGATTGTAGTGTGTTTAACTATATACCATCAATTCATCCTTTCTCCTTCAGACACAGGAAATATGTTTGACCCACAACGATGGATTGATTTACTTTGGACATCATGTGGCCTACAAGGTTACCAACTTGTATTTTATGAGGGAAAGTTTGTTCTTCCTCAATTCCTCATGACTTGTCAAGCTCATCTGTAAAACAGTGATCACCACACATAGATATTAAATTCAGACTAGGTCAGCAAGGCTTTACCTTTTGTTCTTCATTGTCCATTTTTGTCACCAAAACAAATGATACATGGAGTACACATAGTAGGAAAAATGAAAATTAAGAACTTGCAACAGAAGGAGAAAAGAAAAAAAAAAACAAACAACAAAAAAGTGCATGTCCAAAACTTGATATTCAGGTACAGCAGAAATAAAATTCTCTTCAATAAATGGTGACTGGTAATACCTGCTTTAAAAATGCATTTTATTAATTTTTCTGTGGAGCATAGGGAAATACCCAAATATTGAAAAACTATGTTCATGTTTGACTTTGTGCTCACAGGTTACTTTTTTTTTTTTTCAAAGTTTAAAGGGATAATAACAACATTCAGTCAGGGTAATAATGATTTAAACAATTACTATAACACCATTTAAATCAACTCTTCTGCATAACAACTTCAAATTTTCAGGAAACACTGTTTCCTTTTTTTCTCAGTCCAAAGCAAAAATGGAAGCAGATAGAAACCAATACTTTTTAATTTTATACTTTGGAAAGTAGGCTTAAGTTAGAGAAAAATTAGTTTCCTGGGGTTTTGTAACTGATCTCAACTATGTTAGTGGTTGGAAGCAAGGAAACATACATCATGCTGCTGCTTGAGTCCAGAGATGATATACAGAAAAAAAAAAAAAAATCCCGAAGTTGCCAAATATGTATTTTGGCTTTCTGGTTTTATTTAGTTACCAAGAAACTGCAAGAATCTGAAAGCAGCCCTCTTAAAGGATAACTATTCTTGACAGCAAATACTTGTCTTTCTTCATATTGTTTTCCTCTTGCTGACAGCTTTCCAATCTTCTCCAGAATTAGCTTGAATTGGTTTTCTTTCCTTACAGTCCAGCACAGTTCCAGTTTCCTTCAGGCTTGTGGTTAGCTGAAAGATAGTGTTGTCTATGGTAAACTGCACTAATGACTTCCACAGAAAAAGCTGACACTACAGCCTCCAGTAGTGACCCACCATCTAACAGCGTGTAGCAATCAATTGCCCTGACCTCACTGTTCAGCACGAGAGGAGCTGAGGAGGTGGAGGTGACACTTCTGATGGCCACATCACCTTGGGGTAACACTTCAGGAACACCACAGCTCAAGCATCAGCCCTGCTAGTTGTGTGTGGCTGGCCACTGGGTCACAATGCCGGGGAGTTCTGCATTGCAATGCCTTACTCAAATAAAACCCTTAAGAGGGGGAGTCACCAATTCCCAAGTTGGTCTTCTGTTCTTATCACACACTCCACAGGCTTCAGTAAACTCAGGAAACAAGGGAGATGTTTGCCTCCACCAGAAGAGCTGTATACCAGAAAGAACCAGGCTTCGGGGACAAAGCATTTGACCTGCTGGGAAACTGAAGCTATAAAGATGCTTTCCAGAGTTACAACTGAAGTAGAAATAAGGCATTTGTTTAGAAAGTCAAAACAACATGTATTTGGGAATAAAATGGGAAAAAATCCATAGTAAACAGATTTATTAGAATTTGTGCGTAAAGGAAACTGCAAAATCAGATAGATGATGTAGGTAAAGTAGTAATGTGAAAACATAAAAGTAGAATACAGAATGAAGGATAGACAGCTCTATCAAATATTCAGTAACAAAAGGCGAAACTGTAGCAAGCCTGAGAGCACCCTTGGTTTCAGTGGAAATGAAACCCTTTACAGCAGATGGGGAATCTTGGAAAAACTAAGATCACTGAAAATAGCAGTGATAACCTTTGATAACCTTTCTCATAATCAGCCTTTTAAAATAACAGTAAAGGTAGGAGTCCACAAAAGGGCACTTTATTCAAATTGTAATCTAGAATCTCTTGTAGTCTAAACGAGTACAAAATTTGCCCCTTGCATTTTGGAAGGAAAGGTAAAAAACTATTCAGTATTCCAGAAATAAGTGTAGAAAAGCAAATCCTACCCATTTTCTAAAAAAAAAAAAAAAAAGAAAAGAAAAAAAAAGGCTTAAACTGTTGGTAATACAACTCTGTTGCATTATCATATTATATCAAAGATATCAGTGCTAATTTTTTTTGCTGTTGTTTTGCTGTTGATTTGTTTGTTTTTGTTTTTTTCATTTGTTTTGTTTTGGGTTTTGCTTGTTTTGTTTTTTTAGTATGGTAGCCAAGATAAGGAGCAGCTCAGAAAAACAGAAGCTTTGAAATAGCATGTATTTGAAGCAGTATATTATTTTCTGTGAAAAAACAAGTGCATTAATAATGATCCAATCTTATTTTGTAAAGGGAGTATCTGTGATGCAGAATTCAAGGTACAAATCTTACTTGTTACTGCTCAGCCTTTTATTCTGAAGCTTCTGGTTTCTTATCAAGGGAGATGTAAATTGCTCTGCAAATGTTCTCTATGTCTGTATAGGAAAAGGTAAATCTCCCAGGGAACAACATAACTCTCTCAGGCTGTGACCAATCATTTGGTTGTCGAAATTAAAAGATATTACAAAGTCTCTACTTTTTAGAAAATGACAAGCTCAACTTCTGAAATATAAATTGCCAAATACTTAGTTTTTATTTACCACGGAGAAAAATAAATTCTTTCTTACTTTCTGTATTTCCTTCATACCGTAAAGAATCTCTGGCTTTTCTAAATGCTTTGTATGCAGTGCCCTGAGGGTACTTCTATTTGTATCATTATAGGTGGCTTTGAGAGCACAAAGGGAAGCTGAGCAGCTCTGTCCCAGGTGAACTGTGAATGAGCCGCCCTGTAATACAAACAGAGGAACCCTGAGGGCACCACTGAATTCCTGTGTGTGTCTGTGGATCTCTGTGCATCCTTTAAAACATAACCAGGGTAGAACTCTTTCAGATGAACTGATCTCTAAAGGTTGAAATGTTGAAAGGACTTTTTTTTTTTCTTTTTCTTCTTTTTTTTTTTTTTTGGTCACATACCTTGGCTTCCTTTCAGCATTATCAGTTTCTCTGATAACAAAACTACCTTTGTTTTTCTAATGTATTCAGGGCCTTATGGTTTGAAAATTTTCCTTTACAGTGACTGATTGTCAAACTTGTCATAAAATGCAACCTGAAGTGATTACATTTAAACGTATCAAAAAATAGCTCTTCTGTTAAAATTCAACAGGGTCTTTAAAATACTCACATTGCAAGCAAACATCTATATTTTATCTTAACTATTTCCTTCCATTTCAGGGTTAAGAACCAATATTTACATTGGGATTGTTTGATATTATTAATGTAGACTCAACTTTTCCCAGCCTCAGACCAGCTGAAGAATTTTCAGTTCTCATTGTAGGTATTAATTAAATAAACATTTGTTCTACCCGAACAAATAGAAAAAACAACAAAAAAAAAAATCCCACACTTCACAAAAAAAAAAAAAATTCCCATACTGCTATAAAAAGTTATATTTTTTTTAAAGATTAATTATTTACATTTCCAGAGTGTTTTTAAAAAATCCAACTAAAAATCAAAGTGGATGTATTTAATGTTCATTGTAATCCCAAAAAATAGTAGGATTGGAAAAAAAAACAGCAAACAAACAAAAAAACCCCACAAAAACCAGAAGTGGAGCTGATCTTGTGAATGTCTGCATTAATAAATGCCTCACTCCTACAAATAATTCAATATAAGTGGAACAAATTATTCCTTGTAGCATACACAGAGCTGGACCCCAGGTGGTACTTTACCCATCTTTGATCTAGTCCATGAACATGGACTTCCACTTAAAACTGTAAGTGGATGCTTTTTATCTGTCTTTGCTGTTAGGACCTTGGTTGCGGTTAACTTGTAGAGCATGGTCTTAATGGGCAATTGTACATCCCTGTATACACTTTTACAGAGGAATGTGCATGCTTTAGGTGTTTACGATCTTGTTCCCTTAATCAACGCAGGCAAGCTCATTTCACAGCAGCCTACCTTTTACGTACACTTAGAGGCCACAGTAATGTATTCTCTGGGAAAAGGTACAGGCAGAGCACCTCATACCCTCAGACTGCAAAAGGCTGCTGATGGTGGCTAATGGTGGTATGCTATTTATGTCCCTCAAAATGTCTAAAAGTCATTTAAGAATGAAGTAGTTCTAGGACTATGCAAACGACAACCTTCTTTCTAAATTTATTTAAAATGTACAACACAACTGCTAATAGAGTAATCTGGATAAAAAAAAAAAAACACAAACAAACAAACAAAACAAAACAAAAAACCAAACAAGAACAAGAACAAAACCTTTATGTCAAACGTAATGTCTTATGGGATCAACCACCATGAATGTAACTTGATTACTTTCAGGAGAAAAAGACACAAGTGTAAATTCTTAGAAAACAACAGACTGCTACTATAAGAATGTTGAAGAGTTTCTAGAATACCAGAATAATGACAACTCAAGTAGACAGCTCATCCTTCGCTTCCTGGTTTTGTATTAGTAAAGTAGAATGAGAAGTTGGGACAACATCTGCCATTTTAACTTTCATTTGTTCAAAATGGTGCCATCTGCGTTCAGTTTCAACATGCAGAGCTTAGAAACAAAACATGCATTAGGTCTCTCTCTCATTTTTCTGATTCTTTGTTGAAGAGCTACTTTTTTTCAGTTTTCAAAGTCTGACATGTTGATCCTACATCCATTAACATGGACAGATCAGTGGCATAGGACAATCATGGTACAATACAGCATACAGTCAGCTTTACCAGACAGACAGGCATGCTTAATTCTTGTTTTTCCACATAGGAAAGTCTTCCTAAAAAACTAGAGAAGTTGCTTGTCAAATTTTGAGGTTTTGGGAGGTTTTTTTGACACTCCCCCTCCACTCCAAGTCAATGAACAAAATATTATTTTAACAACAGGATTTTTCTTTTAAGAGCAGAGATCAGTTATCTTCAATTCCATAACAATACTGTTGGCGCTTAATTTTATCTGATAGTAAACATACTCAAAACCAACATTCAGGATATTTTCCAGCTGCTTATTTAAAACATTCTGGAACTCTCATTCAAAATATGCATTTTTTAAATATATAGACCAAAGTTTTGCTCATTTGGATTGAAATTCATTCTGTGCAGAGTTCTCATTTATATCTCTCCTGAAATTTCAACTAAGCTTCTTTCACTCCCCTTAAGGAATGTAATTACTATCTTTCATTTCTAGTAGTTCCCATGATGTGCCTGTCTTCTAAATAGAGAATAATGCATTATCTGTGCCCCAAGGAATTTATATTGGAAGATCAACCATATTATTGTCGGTAAAATGAATTATTTTAAATAAAAAGGATGCTAGGATGCAATTACTATGTTCAAGAGGACACACTTAGCTCTCTTTAAATTGATGTTGAAAAATGCTGCACGCTTAATGGCACAATTGAGCTAATAATATGCTACAACAGGAACTATATTGGTAAAGTCAAATGTAATTTGCATACAGATAAAATACCTATTTAATCCACTGTCCATATTCTAAAAATAGGAATTATAGATTGATATTTGCTTCCAATATGACACAACTGTAGATAAAGACTTAAACCTTTCCCTGGTACTCACCAGTCACATGCTAAAAATCTGTGCTTTATTTTCTTATGCTTCCAATACTCAAAACATGCTAAAGATTTTTTGAAAACACCAATGCTATCATATGTGACTGGGAAAAAAAAGGACAAAACCAAAAAGACAACTACTCCCCTCCCGCATTGATTCAGAGTCATTTTACAATATTTTAAAAACATCAACTATAACAAATACCTAACTGCAATAACAACATCTAATTTCTGCATTATAATGGAGTAAAAATAGCAGATGTGTATTAGTATAGATTCATATAGATCTGTGCAATCTTTCAAATAAGATCATAAAGCTTTTAATTATTTAAGCATGCTGCTCTGTTTCATAATATAGTCATTTTACACATCTAGTTAATGTTCGTGGCTGCCTGTATTTTTTTGATAAAGCACAACATTCCTCCATTTTCCTCCTAACCTTCTTCATCTCTTTTTACATAATGAATAGGAGGAAAGAAATAAATGGATCTCCATGCTTACTGACCACAGGTGAAGAACATGTGTATTTAAATAGTAGGATGGAAAATACAATGAAGATATCAGAAGAAAAGAAAGCAAAAAGCTAAAAAGTTATCTAGAAGGTGTTTGAAAACTCCATCACCAGCAGATGTTATGAAGAACTTGATTATATCAAGCAGCTATTAGTTATATCTGATTCTGAGGCAGATGGATGGACTGAATGATTGCTGAAGGCCGTTCACAGGCCTACTCCTTGCCATTTTTCATGATTATAAGTTTTAGGATAGAATCTACTTTCTAAATTACAGCAAAATATGGTTTCAAATGAATAAATATGGCAAAATAGCATGATACATCGGATAAAAAGATATATTAAACATATATGAATAAATCCCATTTAAAGGATAATATTGTATAATAATAGAATGTGTATATTTGATAGCAGTTTGAAATTCCTAAAGATATTATTAGCAATTTTTTTGTTTTATTTAATCTGCCTTATGTGTCATAGCTAGAAACCCTTGATCACTCATGCAAAACCTAGACTTGAAGTTCTTCATTTTCAGGAAGCATTGATGTGCTGCTTTTCTCATATACTAGGAAAATGTTAAATGAATTGACCTGTACAGGTTTCATTTGAGTGGACCTATGACAGCTACAATTGCAGTACAGTTTCAAGCCTGACAACACATCTGTATATTTTCAAATGTTGTAGTCTAAGGAGCATCAGCATATTTTTTGTTTGCTTGCTTTCAGATTCTGATTAATTGCTTACCTCTTTCTTCCACAGTTGCTTTATCATATTTTAAACAGAATTAGCAGAACCGTCCTTGCAATAAATTTGCAGATTTATTCTACCAGCCTGGCTGTTGAATTCTTTAGTATTAGAATGAATAAGGCTTTTAAAATTATTTTTCTTCCCTATTATGCAAAAAAAAAAAAAACAAACCAAATGAGTATTGCATTTCAGGATAATCTCTGTGTATTTTCTATGCCTTCATATTCCAAACTTATAATAGACTCGAACCCCTTCCAGAAACTGTTGCTGGATGGATGTGAAGCAAGAAGACAGCATCAAGCATGGAACATTCAAACCTTCAGATCTCCATCTCCTCTTTTCATTGAAATAAAATACATATACTTTGAATGGCAAAAATTCAATTCTGTCTATATTACAGGAAAGCCTTTAGTTTCCTCTAAGACAGGTCAAAATATTTTTTTTTTTAAAGATATAATCAAACAGAAGACAGAAAACATACTCTCTAGATAGGAAACTGAAGTAGAATGCCAAATCGTTTCCTTAGACTAGATGAAGAAAGACATTTTCCAAGCTCAAAGGCATATGTTATGTGACACTCAACTCCTTAGATCACAGCAAAAAACTTATTTGGGCTTCTATTTGACCTTTTTGACTTAAAAGCAGTTGAAATAAAATTGCAGTCAGCCACTTAATCTATGTTCCAATTTAATCCATCTTCCCAGTGGTGCTCATGATCTGTTATCAGAACTGCAAAGTCACACGAGTAGAATGCTTCTCACTTTTTTTATAAAAATTACTTAAAGCCAAGCTCAAGTTTTTCCAAGTCTTAAGTAAAACTTCCCAAGCACAAATGTAATCTATGTGTTCATGTGTATATAAATATATATATATACACACACATAAATCTCTACATATATATGTAGAAATTTACTGGTTCTTCACATTCACTTTTCTATATAGATTATTATATATTCCCTTCAAAGCTTTATAAAGATCAAATGTCTTTTAAGCAGACATGAACCCAATACTCCTGCTTTATGAAAGTGAAGATATTTTATGGACAGTTACCATAAGGTAAATTGACACACTTCAAACAGGTAACTAAATTAGAGTACTGTTTAAGCATGGAGCCTTATTTCTGGGATTAATTAGTTACCTTTCAGAATTTGATAAGGAATCTTTGGATATTATTGGACAAGAATTTCTTCCAACGATCTTCAGACATGTAAAGGTAAACAGTCTTCAAGAAAGGATTAAGTCCAAGGATTCTCTGTAAGAGTAACTTAATTAAAAAGGCTTAAGAGTTGCTTTAATACAGGAAATTAGAACCATTTGACTCTCAAAGGTTGACTGAAAGTTATCACTTCTTTGAAGATGAGCAATCAATAAAAACTCAAAGGAGGAATCATCTTTAACGATGTTTTAGGAGTTGTTACTGGTCGAAAGCAAGGAAAACAACTCAGGTTGTACAAGTTCAAGTGCCACCCAAAGCACCCCACAGAAGTGCTGAGGTGCACACATAACAGTAGCGCAACACTGCACCTAGACAAGCTGTTTTTTGATTTTCTGGGGACTCCAAGTTATTCAGTTCCAGCTAAATTGGTATTAACTGAAGCTGTTACAGATGCTGGTAAAAGCACTGAATATGGAACAAAAGTGATAGGGGACACTACGGGATTAAATTAAGTCCATTAAACCGTAATGACACTATTTGAATGGATACATCCCAAGCACAGAAAGGGAAAGAAACTGAATACAGATACAAATCAGCTTCTCAGTAACAACCGCATCTTCAGTGTCAGTCATACAAAAATGAAGAAAAGCAATTTTTTATAAAGATATCAATGAAAACTGTGCATTGGTGGCAACACTAGCCCTATATGTATTTAATCTGATTATGGAAGTGCTATTATTTGCTTTCCAAAAAGCTGGACAGATGAAAACCCCGACTTCAAATGAGTTGTTCAAATCAATCTCCGACAAAAATATATTCCAAGCTCCTTGCTAGATTGTGCAGATGCATTTGCATACACCGCAGCTGCATTCTTTCTTAACTCACCAAAACCAGGAAACATGCATGCAAATATAGGGCATAAGACTATTCTCAGTGTCATCCTTTTGCTAGACATGGTCCTAAATGGACAAGAAAAAAATCTTTCATCCTACTACAAATCTAGATTTTTAAAAAAGGAAGAGAACCTGATCCACTTTTCACTGGACATCCTTACCCACTTTTCCCAAAGCTCCCCTAGGAGTAGGGGGTGCTGGTAACCTCCAGGGCTGGGAGGTGTATGTATGCTAGTGGGCATAGGGAACAGTAACTTCCTAGGATTTAGTTGTAGATCAGTTGATATAAATTTGAGGTTTTACTAACATTTCACATGTGTCTAACATTTTACTTTACTTGCTCTATTGCTACTATTGATCCTGACTTTATAGTTCACTGATTGCCAGTTGATTGCAGCTTATTGATAAGTTCATAAAATACTTTGATCCTGATTTTGGTTTGAACTGAGTGTTTTTGCTCTGTGGCAAAGGCTGCTACCCAGTATATACCACACTGTCTGTTCTGAGGTCAGCTCTCAACTCAAGCACTTCATTCATCTACTTATGATTGTTTTTTTTCAGGGCAGAACTTGTATGAAGTCAGCCAAACACTTACATAAAGCTGCCAAAATTTGCATTTTTATTATACAACCGAATAACCATGTCATAGACGCTATTTAGCTATTTGACCCTGCAGAGAACATCAAATTCTCTTGACTGGAAACTGTTTAGTCAAATTTCAGTTGCGGATACCTCAAAGATTACAATGTTGCTGGTTTAGCTTTTTTTTTTCCATTTTGTTTTTCTTGCCTATAACCTTCAAACAATATCTTGAGTTTTCATTTAAGATACATTTACTGATATCAAAAACATTTTCAACGTTACTCCTTTAAAAAAAAAAAAACCCTCTTCCTCTCACAATCTAACACACAATCTAACATTAAGCTGTAGTAGAATAAAAAGCTCATCAAATATTTGGAAAAGACTTCTTTTAATTCTCATGCTTCATATAAACTACAGAATTGAAAGTTACATATGTATGATGTTCTATTTGTATGTAAAACTTAGTATTCAAAAACAAGAAATACTTGAAAGCAGAACTTCATGGTTGCAAGAAATGGGACAACCTGTAAAACCCAGAAGCAGCTCTGCATAGTTTGACCTGGTCATGGACAGCATTGAGACACCCTGTTACCTACATTATAAGAGTATTTCAATACAGGCTTTTTTTTCTAGGAAAGGATTTAAGATTGTCCTTTATTTCATTTTCATCTATGTTACAAATGCTATTTCTTGGAATTAGATATTGGTGCTAGCATTTTTTAGGATTTTGTTTTGATAAAAAAAGGAATAATTCCAATCAACCATAAATCAAGACAAAATTTTTGTTCTTACCGAAACAAATGAAAAGTAAGTCATGTAAGGACAAACAATATCAGCTATTGCATTTAGAGTGTGGCAGAATGCAAACCCCCCTCTTTCCCCCTCCCTTCCTTCGATATGGAAGGCGTAGACACATCTCCCTCTCTCTCTGCTACTTGAGGCTAACAGCTTCTTTTGTTTGACCCCAGAGCCTGCTGGTCAGGGTGGTTAAGAGAGAGGAGAAGGGAGGCAGAGGCGCCAGGGAGCCATTGGGCGCCCACGGCCAGTGTGGGGGATGTTTGGAAGCTCCAGGGGCACCCCACAGCCAGTGTAGGGGTGCAGAGAAGCTTCTGAAATGCCTACAGTCAGATATGATCAGGCTATAAAACCAAGATTCTCTTCGAGGCCCACCCATTGTGCGATCCTCTTGGAGTTATGAGCTGAGTTGCTGTCGCCAGGAGCCACTTCCCTCCCGCCCCGGGATGGAGACTCCGCTTGCCTTGCCGCCACGTGTGTGAGTAAAATTAACCCTTGTAGGATTGTATTTACTTTCCGTGCACATTTGCACGTGTATTTATACACTCCGTGCACATTTGCACGCGTGCTTTCCATGCTCAATACGAGCACGTGTGTAAATTATTCCCTCGCATAATCGCAAGTGTATTTTCCTCCCCTGCTTCCACATAAGCATGTGTAATATTCCGTGCATATTTGCACGTGTATTTCTCCTCACAGGATTGTGAGTGTATCATAAATTAATCCTCGCAGAATCACGAGTGCACACTTTCCATACTCAATACGAGTATGAGTATGCCTTTAAAATAATCCCACATCGTGTTCAGGCAAGCGTGTACTCTTCCCGGATTCAGGGACGGTTCTGGCATTGTTTTTGGTGAAGCCACGTGTGTGCACACTGTGGACCTCCTGTTGTATTAGTTGCTGCTCCTTAATAATTTCCTCAACTGATATCCGAAGCTGTATTCAAGTCACTTTGGAGTGCTAAAACCCTATTTCTCACTGGTTTAATAAAAGTCGTTTTGGACCCTGTTGTCCCTTAAACTAACCTCAGGGTGCCTCCGTGACACAGAGGAACTTCTCACTAATGGTGAAAGACCCAAGATTCACATTGAAAAGTTCCCTTGTAAAACATGTGGAATCAAATTTTTTCCATCTCATTTCAGTTTTTGAGTGTCTTGATTATCAGGCAGAACAACTACAGCAAAATTCCCATCAATTATAAGACATACATCAAGTTAAATGTGTTTCTTTGATGCTTGTGGTGTTAGCAATCAGGACACATAACCACGGGCGTAGTTATATGCCGTGCTTTGTTTCAGCGCTGGGAAACCAGGGGTTCGCACCCAAAGCTGGCTTCAACAACTGATTCGAACTCCATTACATTTATACAATTTGGTCACATACATATTCATTAGGTTTACAACGTATGTGTTGCATATTCATTAGATTACACAACTATTTTACAATTTCAATTACCACATCTTTGGAACTACTCTAAGCATGTGCAGTATCCTCTGGTGGTTGTTCAGGTGGTCTTCAGGATGAAGTAAGTAGTCTTCTTCACCTGTGTTCTTTTCACCTCTTGTCACAGCACATGCGTACTATCCATATGCTCATTATAGAATCCTGTTAGACTCTTGAATGCTTTCAGCTCTCTACTCTCAAACTAAGATAAGAACCTGAATACAACCTGCAAAGCTTCAAGATGAGGTAAGAATCTTGGACATAGTTTACAGAACCAAATCAGCTTACAAAAAAACCAGTTTAACTATAACAGTGGTATGCCTGAAGAAATACTGAGCTTCCACACTTTTTCTCCTAAAACAGAGATTTCTGAAACCCTTTCAAACTTGGACAAAAATAAAGTTATAACCCCCTTGTATAACCCCTTGCTACAACTAGATTTTCATTTGTCAAATAAGCATCCATCTGCATATAGTTTGTCCAATTACAAAAAAAAAAAAATTATTTTCATTTCATCCTTTCAGTCTGATACATATATAGGGATGTTACAAACCGGTTCATGATATTTCTCCCTAATTTGCTTTAGGAAAAGTTAGCAAGGTTAATTTTGCACATGAACCTCTCAGTTGACAGAAAGGTAGGACCTTTCCTACCAACACAGCTACACCTGAAGAGGATTGCTGCCTAAAGCCTAAACAAAAAAGTTAAAACACCTGATCATTGTGATATTTAGGTCTGGGAGACACTTCTACAAATAAAGGCTTCCATACTTCCACTAGGTATTATTTGGACCAAAATAACTTTTGTAACAACACGGAATACATTTAATAAGTTTTTATTTAAGACTTTTAATTATTTAAAAGCAAAACCAAACTTTCTTTTCCCAGTTCCCAAAACGTAGGTATATTTTATGTGAAAAATAACATTAGAGAGTGAAAATAGTAGTGGGGGGATGTGCACCTGAACATAGAAACTCTCTATATAGATAATTTTATCTCCTGTCTGGGAAAAAGTATTTGGTCCAAACAATACTGTAGAGGTTTATTGCTTGTTTCTCTTGGAAAGCTAACATTTCAAGAGAATTGCATTCTGGATTGGATGAAGGGAGAACAGGCTGTGAAGAGAAAATTATATATTGAAAAGGTTATTCCTAGCTGGACTGAGAATATATATGCAAACTCTCTGCCAGTTTTTTTTTTTTTTCTGCAGCAAGCAGGTTCAGCTACACAGTAACTCCTCCCAGAACTGATCTTACGAATGTTAATCCCCACTCTAAATACAAGAGTGAAAGAGACTTTAATATGTTTCTTGCATACCCTATGCTGCACAATTTTTCTCACAGAACTACCAAGTTTTGTTTGAAAACAAAGGAAAAACAACCAAACAAGTAAAAAAAAAAAAGATTAAAAAGAAAGAATCACAAAGACATCAGTGTGTACTAATCTTACTTCAGCAGCAGCCTGTGAAGTAATCCTTTATCTGTAAGGACTAAAGGATTTCTCCAGGGACATCTCTTTCCCATGTTGATTCCCCCCCCTTTTACATCACTGAGAGTGTCAAGGTAGAACTCAACCACTAGTTTGCTGGTCCAGCCCTAGTCACCCTTAACACACTGCCTCTCTTCCAGTCCTAGTGCTCCACCAGTTAACTAAGAAGGAATGATTTCAGGTCTATTTCAATGTCAGAGAAGAAAAATAAAAATTAGGAGGAAGACAGGAAGAAGGTCCTCAGCTTCCTAACTTACTCTTTGCTAACTGTAGGCCCATTAACCATAATGTTGTCTTAAATTATAGAAAACATAGAACAACCCAAATAGGAAAGGATCTCAAAAAATCATCTGGTCGAAACTTTCATGGAAAAGAGAGCCTCAATGAGATTATCTAGCACCCTGATCAATGGTGTCCTGAAAACCTCCAGCAATGGGGACTCCACTACATCCATGGGGAGGTTGAGGGGCATGAAAGCATTCATGCTCTTCACTTCCTTTATCCAGGGGAATACAAAAGAAATTGCAGTCATATTTATTGTCTTACTCAGGATACATTAAATATACACCTAATAACAATAGCACTTTGTCACACCAAAGATAAAGTATTACATTTAGCAAAGCAAGTTATACAAAGAACTCATTGTATTTCTTGTTCTACTTTATCAACAGATATAGAAAACAGCTCCTTTTCCTCTAGAGATGACTACACAAAGAACTTATAAGGTGTAATACTAAGGTAACCAGGTGAGCTGGCCACAAATGTCTAGCACTCTTCCAGAAAATTAGCATCTATTACTTTGAAAAATACACTTGGTTCTGCTATTTTGTGACTGTGAACATGGAAGACTCACATCAACTGTTTTTACACATTTTCTCCCCCACAAAAAAAACCCACCAAGAAATGGATGATTTACGTCCTCTGTGAGGAGCCACGATACCTGAACAGGACTGCAGGACTGTTCCCCCTTAATTGAGAAGCAGTTTTAGTGATTTGGGTATAATTGGTGGGTTTTTGTTTGTTTGTTTGTTTTGTGCTTTTTTTTTTTACACTTTGGTGCTACTTGGTGACAGAGAGCTGCAAGTCCTACAATCAACAATACAGTATTGGTTCATGTTTTTTGAGGAAAACCTATGATTCTATTAAAGTATTTGTAATAACTCCCCCTCCAAAACAACAACACACACACACACACACAAAAAAAAACCCCAAACAAACCACAACAAAACAAACACAAAAAACAATCAAACAGAAACACTTCTAGAATATCTTTGCCTGAATGCCTTATCTTGTTTCCTTTTGAGAGAATCAAGATTTCTATCATTCTTTCTACAGACAAATGGAAGCTTTCTCAATGGGATCATTTCTGGGTTTACTGCATATAATTACAGAACTTTTGTTCTATGGTTTGGGTATTTTTCAAATGAAAAAACATGTTTATTTCCATTTTCAAAGAAGAAAAAAAATGTCGAATGAGATCCACAAGAAATCTTATTTGTTATGCCTTCCTCGAAGTTTGGAAATACAATAGCATTCTTTTTACTGTAAAATGAATGGCTAGAGATAATAAAGACTTTCTGGTTGAACTTCAATATTCTTTTCATTAGGCAAAAAAAAAGGGAAACAGCAAAGCACCATTCAGTAAGATTACAGCTTAATGTCTGTTAGAGAAATGAACTCCAGTAAGCAATTGTCTCCAAGATGGTGAGATCCCAGCTGTTCACCCATTTGGATCAAACTGATGAGCACGTAGAAAATCACGCGACTGAGCTGCCAAACGTTTCCCACTGCTCCAAACACAGAGCCAACGGAGCTGCTGAAACCATAAGGTGATGCTCAAAATAAGCTCATTCACAATGTGCTTCTCTCTTCTTGAAGTGTGTGCAAAAGCATACATTTCAGCACTGAGAGACTTTGAGACACACAGAAATAAAAAAAAAAACTAATTGAGCTTTCTGTATGCTCACAAGCATTGCCAGCCACTGTAAACAGGAAAATATCTTGCTCACCAGCCACGTTTCCAAGAGTCCCAGAGGGCTACCACTATCACCCAGGTAGACGAAAGGGATATTGGAAGGGTGACCAACTGCATTTCCTGTTTGCAGTGGAGAGATGGGATGCAAGGAGGATGGAGATGAAGGGAAACACTGCATTAGATTTCACAGTCAGAGCAAACTGTTCAAAAGAACAGTTTGTTTAGCTCTGTAGCCATAAGTGACACTAATAGCCATAATTTTCCATAATCTTCATGTGATCTTCTCTAATTTTCTCCCCTTTAATGCTACTTAAAGCAGTTATTTTAACATCTTGCAATTTCTGGATTTTTGATTGTATGCATTTCCCTCAACAGGAAGAAGCTCTCACGTTACTAGACTGTAGGCATCATCTTTCATTATTTCCTAACCTTTGAATTCTTGTCTTTATGAAGATTTCAGAGGCCAACCCTGTAGCTAGTGAGAGTGGTCATGAATGAAGAAAACCACCTCCAGACAATAGCTGAAACTCATCATTTAACTGAGACAAGGCCTTACGTTATTTGTCCTTTCCTCATTTTATAGCATATCCTTTACTCGAAATGTCTTTTTATGCTGCTACTTTTCTAACACAGAAAAAGCTTAAGAGACCTGATTAATGAGATGATGTATTTTTTTTTTTTTCTAATTGTACTTGAATAATAAATGCATTCTGCTTTTATGAAAGAGAAAACTGACAATTTTTCTACCTAACTCATGAAGGAAACAAACAGAATCAAAGCTTTGCCAGAGAAGGGCAGCAAATCCAGGACTTTATATAAGAATTTCAGATTTTACATCACATCTCCTAGTTCTGTGCATTTGTTAAGTTATGGCACTGCTTGTAACAGATACATATGCATATTTAGAGGTGGACACTAAAGCTGTCTTTATCACCTGAAAAAAACAACCAACCAACCACACCAAAACTGCCCACAAAAACCAAACCAGAAAAAAAACCCGTATAAATGGGTGGGAGCAACTGTATGGTGCTTCACTGCCCATCAGTTAACCAACAACAATATTTATTGAACAGCATTTTCATAACCTTAGAAAAAACAAGTCTGCTTTTGATGATTTTGGTGAGAGCAAATTGAAAGTGTTATAATTCTCTACATGTAGAGAAATACATATATTTTAAAATTTACTATGAAAAGTTTACTAAAATTACATTCATTTTCACATAGGAAAACAGATTTGTTATATCCTAGGATAAAATGTGTCATTAGTAGATGATGACTGAGTAGTAAAATGTCTAATTTAGTGACAAAAAAAAAAACTTCCTTCTTCCCTCTCTTTGGGTTTACTTTTGAAAATTATCTGTTTTTATTGGCAGTGGAGAAGCAAGAACATGCTTGCTCAGTTCCCTTACTTAAAGCTATACAATATTGCAACAAATGATCTAGTAAAAAATATTTTAAGTTCATAAACTTTCATGGATGAACCTTCAACTTCCAATTTTTTTTTTTTTTTTTTTTTTCGAAAACAAAAGTGGAAACAAAAACCATCAGTGAAAAAAAGCTGTGACAGTTTCCATATAAAGTAATTTGAATTCAGGATGGAAGCATTTGATGTATGTACATAGATGACATGTCACACAAATTGCAAAGTGAGTAGTTGCTAATGAATGGAAAGTAATGACAAAGGAGATGCTCTAAGAAAAAATGTGCTGTTCCAAAGAGAAGAAACTTACCTTGACTTAAGTGTAGGTTTTACTTCACTAAAGAGTGCAGCATTAGTTTCTACAAACACTACTAAGAGGCTGTGGAGATGCAGAAGTGGGGGAAGTTTGAAAACTGGCTAGAGCAGGGCTTTCAAACAACTCCTACATTTATACACTCGTAAAGTTTCATTTGGCCCTTTGAAGACAACCACAAGGCTGATGTGATCCCCCTGGTAAAAATGAGTTTGACAGCTCTGGGTTAGAGCAAATCCTGTTTTCGTTACTGAAACTACCACTACATTTTCAGTAACCAGAACTTACAGCCTTATGAGGTTTTGGAGTTTTGATTTTTTGTTTGTTTTAATCTAAGCATTCACATCCATCAATTCTATGTTATAAAACTACAGAAATAAGTGTTCTTTCTACATTGATCTTGAAGTATCAATGGAAATTGTCTGCATACTCTGAAAATTAAAGGACAGGAAATTTTCTCTGACTCCATACTAAATAACACAGTTAAATGTTCTTTTCCAATGTGAGTTTTGCTACAGAAGAACAATGTAGGAACAAGAAAGATGATGGAGAAACGTGTAATTACAATGAAACAATTCAAAGCATCTGTGGTAGCCAAAATATCAGAAAGCATGCTGAGAAAACTTTCTAGCCTAACTTGTAGAAAGAGATTTAGCACACTGGAAAAAGAAAATGGTTAGCTGAGACATTTGACAGTTGTGGTTGTTGCATTCATTCTGTGAATATTCAATCACTTCCCCTCTAGTCATCCAATTTCTCCCACTTTTCCACAAAATAAATACTTCCCAAATTGCCTTTAAGGAGGTTTCTTATCTTCCATTGCCATAATGTTTTCCCTCTCTGTATCCTCTTTATCTTAGGAGAGGACTACAACACAATTTGTTCTTTTCTAGAACAGAATGACTCACCATCAGATTTAATTCATCTGAAAGGAAACTGTCATTGCACTAAGATCATAATCCTATTTGACTTTTATGATGCATTTCAGTTGGTGTTTTATTTGCATGGAGCAGGGGGAAATCTCTTCTTATGAGTAAAGACTCTTCTTTTCTCTCCTTCCTACATGTCAGCTGCTATTCAGTGTTTTATATGCATAAGATCCTTGCAGATCTTTTGCAAAGCAGCATCCTGCAGTTACATGAAAAATACTGTTACCACAATATTAAGGAGAATAATAACTGTAACATGAGGACTGAACCTGTTTTGCTCCTTGCTGTGAGGCACAGGTAAATTTAAAATCGTATATTTATTCTGTTTCCTATGCCCCACTAAAACAATATATTATTTCGCTTACTAATATTTTTACATTTACTAGTATTTATTCTCACCTGATTGCTTGAAGTACATATGAGACTTATAAATAATATGTCTCCAGATGATTCTGCTATTTAGCTTGCTTTGTTTTGTTTCTCCCTTCTAATTTCAGTACCAGCAGTACACTGAACTCAGCTGTCCTTACAGTACAGAAAATTAAAGGAAAAACTAACTTCATTTCTTGTCCAGGAACCCCATAAGACAGAGGAATATAAGGGAACAATAGCAATTCTCCTTGAAGTGAGACACAAGCGAAATTTCCTAGGATAGTGGGTTGACCTCTTATTTCAATTTTTCATCATTGCTGCAGAATTTTGACAAAAGTAACTCCTCAGACTACATAAAAGTGCTCTACTGAGAACAGTCTGAGAATCATTGTCCTAGATTACTGGCAAATGACAAATCCCTGAACTTTAGGAATTTTATTTCTTTAGAGAGCTTTCTCTTCATTTTATAAATTTGTGGTTTTAGCCCTAAACCACTTATTTTTTTATATATATATATATATACATATATATTCAATTGTATATATATTTCAGTGTATTCTTCCTTTCAGTTCTAGGGATCACTATTCTCTTTCCAAGTAGAGCCTATATAAAAGCAAGAGATGTGCCAGGTATTTTCACACACACAAACCAGTTTTTTTTTAATACACGGCAGAACTCAAATCAGGAGCTGACAGTTTTCTAATCCTTTGATTTTAACATAGATCAAGTTTGATGAAGATCTAACCAGAATATTAGTACTTAGGAGAACAGCATAAGTATGGATAGATGAAGGAAAACAGAGAATAACCTTTTAAATAATAAAGAAGCATTTGGAATATAATAACAACAAAGTGAAATGAGAAGGAAAAAAGAAGTAAAATAGCCTAATCAAGACCATGTCAATAGATTTGTGAACATCAGTGTAGGAAGTTTTCAAGTCCCCTTACTCCTACCAAGAAAAAAAAAAGAAAAAAAAGATTCTGAACTCAGGGAATGTGCACCTCCCACTATGCATCCTATGCACACAACCAAATCACAGTCCTATCCATCATGCAGTGAGGCTTTCTCCCAGCCTCCAAAAAGTTTCCTTTCCTATGAAACCTTCATATGGGTAAGAGGAAGACAGAAAATAAGTGGGGTCTTGGCTCTCCTCTAAAACCAACCAACCAAAACAAAACCCCACACCAACAAACCAGAAAACACTGATCAGTCACACACCTTTCTGAATCCTAGAATTTAACGATATACTGATGGAATCATTTCCGCAAATGAAGGAGGCAGTTTTTCTTCTATCAGACACAACTCAAGGAAGGTCAAAAATATCAGGAGAGAGACTAATTAGTCCTTGCAAGTGGTCCCGATTCAGGTGTTGGGACTCTTGACTCATTTGATGAAAGCTTATACTTTCTGCCCTTTCACACAGGATGGGAATCACAGGTTCTAGCAAACCCAGGTTGCTGCTGAACTTTGTTAGCCTTCTCACAGGGATTTGTGATGCCAATTATTCATGTGGGCAGGCTAAGACTGTCCAGATGCTTCCAGGCTGGTATGGTCACCCAGCTGAATTCTTGTGCTACACCATGACTCAGTTTTACAGATCTTTAACCTATTTTTTTTTAGGGGGAGAGGTGGAAGAAATTTTCTTTGTATCTTGACAAGGCTCATCTCAGGTGAAAACATTTGATAAATTTAAGTTACTGAACTTTGTCCCTCTAAGATCAGATGATATTTGAGTCTTTTGAAAATTCAGAAGACAACTGGCACTCATAAGTTCTCAGTTTTGAACAACAGTCAAGAAGAAAAAAAAGTGGTAGACACTATGTTGGAGAATGAATGTTTGGGATAGCAGAATTCATGCGAACAAAAATAAGATTATTTTACTACATGACATAGAAAACACCTGAATTCCAGCCCTAGAGATCAACATAAAGTCAAATGTTATGTTTTCCAACAGGATTTTCAATTACTTCTTCAATCAGGAAAGAAGGATTTTAGCAGTTTCTATTGAGTCCAGAGAATTTCAATCCAAGTTTTTTTTTTGTGTGTGTGTGTTTTGTGTTGTTGTTGTTTTTCCTTTCTTTCTTTTTTCCCCAGCTCCATCTCCACCAGGAAACGGCAGAGAAAGATTCAAATACTGATGGCTTAGGAAATCAAGCTGCTCAATAACCACATATCCACTAAGATGTACCAAGCACAGCTGACACAACTAACTAATCTGTACACTTACACACAGCATCCTAGATTATTTAAAAATCAGACATTTTCAGATAGGAAATATAAAATTGTTTATATAACTTTAACCTAATCCTTATGGTACTCTGTTCATTCTGTGTGTTATACCAACCCATGGCTCTTCTGTGCACTTTTTATAATAAACGTGCTAGACAAATATAATTATCTGCTATTTAGATTGCTCAGTTTTAGGCTGTATCCAAAGGAAAAGACAGTTCCTTATGCAAAGCACCACTGAAACAAATGGGGTTTGAACAAATCAAAAGGTGCTGTAAGATTCAGACTATCCATGAAAACATTCTTCCCCCACCTTTCTTCATCACACCCTCCTGCTTGAATACATTTTATGGCTTCAGGGGTTTCAAAATTCTTTTTCTGATAACAAAATAAACCCTATTTCCATATCACAGAATTGACTCGGCTGAAAAAGACCTCAGAGATTGTCAAGTCCAACCCTTGGTCCAACTTCAGTCCATTTACTAGATCATGGCACTGAGTGCCATGTCCAATCTCAGTTTAAAAACCTCCAGGGACGGTGAGTCCACCACCTCCTTGGGCAGGCCATTACAATGCCTGACCACTCTCTCTGTAAATAATTTCTTTCTAATATCCAGCCTAAATTTCCCCTGGCAGAGTTTAAGCCGATGCCCCCTTGTCCTATTGCTAACTGCCTGGGAGAAAAGACCAATCTCCATCTGGCTATAACTTCCCTTCAGGTACAGAGTGACGAGGTCATTTGTTAAGGACAGTTTGGGAAATCTGAAGCTCGAGATTACAATAAAAAAAAAAACAAACAAAAAAAAAACAAAACAAAAAAAAAACAAACAAAAAAAACCAACCAAACAAAAAAAAACCACAAGAAAAGTTCCTGGATGAGTCACAATTCTGAGTGGAAGAAAATGGTCTAAGTTCAAATTTCACATCCATGCAGTTTCTTATTGATACATATTTCATGACCACCAGTACTTATATTGTAACAATTACTTGAAATACTTAGGTTAATTAATCAAGTAGCATCCTACAAAGCCATTCTAAATAACTACTATAAATCCTTCTGATACCCTGTGCAATTTTTAAAAAAATATTTGTAAGCTGTCCTCTACACAGGTGAATTTAATTTCATTAGCTGTACATAGACATGTGACTGCTGCAAAAACTTCCAATTTAACCAATTTCTAACTTTCTGGATTCTTAAACCTTAACATCTTTCACACAAATGCGACTAGATTTAAAATTACGTATTACATATAATGTAATTTCTGCAATATGTGAAAATTTACTCAGTTTCTCTAGTGAGAAAGAATTTCAATTGTTTTCTGAAGTTTGTCCTGAAGAGTCATTTCAGGAACATTGTCTGGAGTCTTCCAAATGTTATTATTGTTGCCCAAATTTATAACTGGACTGAAATATGTTTTGAAGTTACTACAGGATAGAAAATCCACTTGGCTGTTCTTGTCCTTATGAACATTTATTTTCTTAGACATTGTGCAATCAAAGCTATTTGAAAGAGACCGACCTTTGCGCACAAGAAAATAGAATTTCATATAGAGCTTCAAAAAGTAGTAAGGGAGGATTACCCAGCTACACCTATTGCCTTGTAATATCTTAATGATGCAGTAAAGAAAGATAAGGAGCGTTTTAAAATAGAGGTAGGTTGAGTGTCATACATGTAATTTATGATGAACTTTATTATCTAATTTGATTATCAGCATTGTAACTATTAACATACTAAATACTACAGTTTCAGACTAGACTACTCACAAAATTTAATTAAAATACATGTGGTACAAGCTCAAATATAATTCTGTAAATGTGCTGTGAGATGGTACAGGAGGAAGGGCATTACCAATAAGTCAGGTACCTTTTCTCTGTCCAAGACTTCTCCTCCTACTCATGTATTCATTGAATATGGAAATACCCTTGATTCAAATATACCAGCCCAAAGTCTGACAGCTCCACCTGCACATGGTGCCTGTCAGTGTTTATACAGAGATATGTTTATGCAGAGATATGTAAAGTATTTAAGAAAATCAGGGAGAAAACAAACACACACCCACACCAACGGCAAAGCCAAAATCCACACCAAGAAAACCAAACCACAACTTTACGGCTTCATTTCTTTATTTTTCAAGTTACATTAGACTAAATAGTTTCTGAACACTTTAAGATTAAATAACTACAGCATAGTATCTAAGGAAAAACCCACACAAGACATTCATATCTCTGCAGAACTACTAACACTAGACAAACAAATAGGTCTGAAGCTCTTGTTACTTTTCTCTTTGTATTTGCATTTGTTTTATTTGGAAGTCCAAACAGGGGCCATTTTTTCCTTACATTTTGGAAATTTCAAAGACGACCATGCACCAAATAATCACCAATATTTAAAAGAAAAAAAAAATAAATCGATTTGTCTTTATGCTGCTCCGCTTTTGGGATTTTTTTTGGTCATGATGGTTAAGATGAATTAGGTGAACAGTAACATAGACTGAAATATTACTAGATCACTTGGAACCACTGAGCTGTTTAGATCACAAAGTTATGAAATTAAATATTTTCATTTTATTCTAGTTCTCCCTCCTAATTATTTTTTATTTATTTTCTACATTGCTTGTTTTCAAACAAGACCACAACATAATCCTGTTTTTGAATCTTTTGGTTAAAAACAGAATCCAACTCTGATTTAAAAACAAGGCTATACAGATCAAAATTACACTCATCAACCTGAAGTTCAGAACAGTGTTACTTCATCTTCAAACCTATTGTCCTAATGTTGTTTTTTAATGGTATCAATAGCAGCAGAAACAACAAAAAAGCAGAAAAAAATATTATAGTGAAAAATGTAGGAAATGGCTTTTAAAACCATAAATAAATAAACAAAAACACATACACACAAAAACAAACAACAAAAAACAACAAACCCTCTCTGGAACAACAAAAAGGTGCAAGATTAAAACATAAGAACAGATAATCACAGAACAGAAGGCACAGTTGATATTATGCATAATATTGCTTACAGGGAAAATATTTCACTGTGACCAAAATAGCTAGAAGTGTGTACATCAGTGTCAAAACTCCTTTAATCTTATTCTGAAACAGTTCTGAAAAAAAATGTGACATTTTTAAGAAGGGAGTGCTTGAACTCCGTGTTGAGGTCAGATTTTCTCCTTTGGCATACTCAACATCTGATATCCTGAACTGTAAGCCTGCCTGGGAACAAATAAAACAGAGTACTTAAAGCAGACTGGTAGTTCAGCATGATTCTAGTTGAAGTATCAGTTAGCCTCTTGCTTGACATTTTGATAGGTTAAAATTAAAAACATATTAGTTTGATATCTTGATGGGAATAAAATTTAGTTATAACAGGACTCCAAAACATATTTATATAAAAAATATTTATATCTATTTCTTCTTTTGATGGGTATTGATAAAAAATAGCACAGATTCATACTTTCTGTTGGAATACATAGTTTTCAGTGACATCTATAAATATATGTCTTCATGCTTTTAAGAAAATGTCAGATTTTTCAGTAAGTAATTTTACTACAAAATATCACCCACAGGGTCTTTGTAGGACAGTATGGCCATTAATAATGCTTTGTTATTGCATATGGTATGATTTATGTTCAACTCTAACTGCCTTTTATTTTTTTTTTTGGAAGTATGAACAAATTAGCTCTGTTTTCCTGGCACAATTAGCTGCAAGTCTTCCATTTTCATTCTGCTGAAAACTGAAGGACAAATCAGTGATAACAGAATCAAGCACTTGGGTAGTCAGCTAAGATTGTTGTCTAGGAGCAATTTATCATGTAAATGGTGTCTTGCTTTGTTTTATGGAAATCTGAAAACAGCTTTCTGCATGATTGAAGCCTTTGTCAATGAAAACTCCTTCAAAATGTGACAAATGTTTCTTATCTCTGGGAGATGCTGAAAGGACTTAAGTGATAAAAACTATATATACGCTTACTATTTTTATCGAGGGCATGCACATATATAGCATTCTGAGGATTTAATAACCCTGCCAGAAATATTTTTCCATATATTGAATCTGTTCTATTTTAGGGGGAAATGAATTCCATTCCAGAGGATTCGAAAAAGGTCCTTTGTTTTACCCATGCTATGTATAAATATTAATTACCATCATCATGAATAAAGAAAACACACTATGAAGTGGTTTCCCAAAAAAAAAAAAAAAAAAAGAAGTGTATTACAGATCTTACAGATTATTTCCAAGCCTTTTTGGAATGTGAACTATAGGCTCATTAATTGTCTACATTTGACACATACCTATGTATGTCAAAGAAATCACTTGCATGATCTCATTATCTCACAGATCTCCTCCTTCTCACTCTACCAACCTGCAGCCATTTCCCATTGCATGCCATGGCTACATTTCAGCTCCCACAGGTCAATTATGATATATACCACACAACATCAGGATGGGACTTTAGATTCCTTATAACACAGACTTATACTTTTATAAATGAAAATGTCTGCTTCACAGAGTCTCTTCAAATACAGCTAAATAATTGTTCATTTAAGGAAATACTGTTCAGCCACCTCAGATAAAAAAAGAAGTAAGCTAAGTGTGAAAGTAAGATGAAAAACAGTTTCTAAGAACAGTGGCTTCCAACTCAAACCTAAATTCAGCAAGTGATACTCTGGAATTAACAGGAATTTCCCACCTTCTACAATACAGAAGACACAAAGCATTGATTTTCAGAGGCCCTAGTATTTTAAAACATGAGTGAGTTCTTATCAGAAAATGAAACATGAGTTTGACTATCCCATTTATGTTCTGTTTGCTTGAGGAATCCAAGATCCATAATAAGACATATTTCTCATTTTGCATATATTTACGTAACCTATGTGAAAGCATTAAGTATTATCCAGCTGATGATAGAACATAAATCTTACACTAAGTCTGAATTAATTCTTTTTATACTCAGCCTTTCTGAAAACCTTTTATCTCTATTTCCTAAGGAGATTTTGGCATTTAAGGAGGTTTTTGTTTTAGAATGCTGTGTACGCAGACAAGAGAGTACTCCCTTGAAACCAGGTCATTTCTCTCCAACAGCTTGGGTTTGGTTTGTTGAGATTTTTTGGGGGAGACAGAGGGAGGTAAAGTGATGGGTAGTGAGTCATATTTGGGGTTTTTGGATTTTTTTTTTTTTTAAGTCACCAAAAACACCTCCAACAAAAGTGTGTTGAGGGTTTTGATTGTGGGGTGACAATAAAACTGTGGCAGATGTAGCGTTAACCCCCTCTCCCCCCATTTTCCCCTTCTGCACCTCCCTCTCTCCTTTCCCACTAAGGACAGGTGATCAGGGGAGAAAGGAGGACAGAGAGATGAGAGTTGGAAAAATTATTATTTTTTTTTTACTAATGCTACTAATAAAAATAGAGAAAATAATACAAAATATACAAAATCAATCTTGAAAGTCCCAGCAGCTGCTGGGCTGGCACCCAAAGTCCTGGACTGGACTCTACGGCCAACCAGAACTGGATTCAGTCTGTCACTAAGTCTTGGTTCACAGGGACAACTAGCAAGGTCCTCTCCTAATGTCAGCCATAAGGAAAAGGGATAAGATCCTCGTGATCTCCCACTTTTATATGAAGTATTCACGTGAATGGAATGTTATACTCCATTGGTCAATTTCTGGTCACCTGTCTCTCATTGCCCCTCTCATGAGATGTACATCCATCCATCCTTATCAATGATCTCGCATTCCATTGCTACGTCTACCAAAACATGTATCTGGCTTTTCAGAAAAAACGCAGCTAATATGAAGGTTTTAGCTGGCAGGCAAATTCAAAGAGAAACTTATTTTTAACAAAACCAGGACAAAGTGTTATAGCAGCAAGGAAAATAACAATTATGCCTGTTCTCCGAGATCTCAGAAGCAGGAACCATCTCACACAGTTGCAGACAGCAGCAGCACAAAACCTTCCCTCTCAGCCAGATCTCCAGATAGCCCCAAGTTACCCACCCCAATGGCATAAAGAGATGTTATTCCTCCCCAAGAAAGAAGTCAGAGTGGATTCAGCTGTTCTTACCCGCCCCTTTGTAAAACACTGAAACACCCCAAGCCCCAGTAAAATTTTCCTCTTAGAAACAATGACATACAACATTCTGATAATACCTTCCAACTATTGACCTTTCTGAACTTGCAGTAGGAGAATGAAAATCTTAAACCATTTGCACAGAATAGACATTTTCAGTTTCTTTATCAGCAATATGCAAAACGCCAGTAAAACAGATTGCTTTCACCTAGATGATATTGGAGACAATTCCTTTAGTACTGATGTTTCTATTTCAGAAAGAAGCAGAGCATAGAGGCAATAAGTGAAACAGAGAAAAGAGAAGAAAAAATGTCAGAAGTACTAGTTCATTAAAATAATTGTAAAATTCTTCTTTTAGCACTGGTAAAATTGAAAGTACTACAGAAATCTGTGTTTTCCTAGAAAAAGTGTGTTCTTGTGCAGGGAAGATTTCTGTGTTGTTATCACATTCACTTGGGAAAAATACCTAAACACTCTGCATGGTATGACTAGAACTGGCTAACCAAAATACACCTGGTTCATTTCCAATATTTAGAACCTTGAAATTCCTCACCAGTCTTATCAGCAACACTTGTCATCTCCACAGGTTTGCAGCTATATCATCCTTTATACTAACATTGTTCAATCTGAAATCTACCCAAGAGGCAGAAGTATTTCCTTATTGACACTCCAGAGTGAACCAACCAAGCCAAATCATGGATGTCTTTATTTACTTGCATTCACTGTGAAGACATATCCTGGAATCCAATCCTATGCATTGTCTTTCGGTTTTGTGCTTTTTAGGACTGAGCAGTACATGCTGTGAGCCAAAACATGCAAACCAAACAAAACCAAGAAATTATTCCTAATTGGATTTCTGCTTTCCTTTGTTTGAGTTCTGTCATAACACCTATGATGTAGCATGATGTGGGTAGCAAACATTAATCATGTCAAAGTGGGTAGGTTAATTTTAAGTTCTACATTCTTTAACACTTATTTTTCTTCAAACCATTTTTTAATCTCAAGCCTTTTTTTTTTCTTTTGAATTTGATTATGGAGCACATAAATTTTGTACAGACTCATCTTTCCTACCATTTTTACACACTATCTCAGTATTAGGCTTCATTTCCAAATTCATTTTTTTTTTTCTTTAGCTTCCAATATATTCAAGTTTGATAAAACCTAATGACCTCAAAGGCAGTCAGATTAAAGTGTGCATTTTTGACATAAGCAATCTTCTTTAATAGAAGGCACTTTTATTACCAACTTTGCATTCACTGTGCAAGAAGAGAAAGCAATTTTAATTTCAATAGATAGGGATTTTAAAGGCACTCTCTAAAGCTTTACCAAATCTCCACCAGCCTGATAAATTTGGTCTAAAGATTCATAGCAACGAAGCCCCAGGAGAGTGAGAAGACTTGCCTGAATTACATAACTAGTCAGAAAGAATATTTTTGTATTTTCTTTAACATATCAGCAGAGATTTGATTTCTCCCCTCAGGTCAGTATAACTAAAGATGGGTTATGAGTTATCAAGAAAAGGATTTCTGGATCAAATTGAAAATAATGGTGGACAAAGGCTGCTCAGGTAATTGAATGTTTATGCCTGCAGCTGTATTCTGTTCAACATTCATCAGACCGATAGTATCTTCAGATAAACTCTCTTAGTAAACCATTTCCATAATTTGGAACCCATCTGTACTAGGAAGAGATGGGTAGCCAACTGAAATATTTTTCATTAATCTGAATGCTCCTTTTCTAGTAAAATTTCAAGGTATGAGAGAGGGGGAAGTGCTTGCTTATAAAATATTCCTTAACAATGCTAAAGAATAGACTTAACACATGCCATTAAGTGGCTGTTGGGAGAGTAGTACCAAAGGAAAGCTTGGTTTTTATTTCAAAGGAAACCAGAGCTAATTAAACCTTTAAGAAACAAAATATAATGTCTTTTAATGAAAAATATAATCCATATATTTTCAGTTTTTATTATTCTTCCACATAGCTTTATCCTAAACATTACTTACCTAAAAGAAGCTCCAGGGAAAAATGAAAATATATATATAGATATATAGCTGAAATTTTTCTGTAGCAAACACTACAGAAATGCTTATTTGAAATACTCTGTTGTTCTTTACACGAGCAGATAAACTCACAGAAGCTCCCTGAAGCAAATATAAAATAAACATTAAATACTTCCACATTTTAAAGCAGTACAAACTTTGAAAGCCCAATTTATTTAGAAAAAAAGACAAATGGGGGTTTCCACAGCCTCTTGTTTACAAATCTAAACTAAACCAATAATAATAAGGACACGGCAAAGACCTATAGCCTTTTAAAAATGGTATTTTTTTCCTTTGTTTAAAATAAAAATACCAGCCCCTGCCCCCATCAAACAAACAAACAAAAAACCAGACAATCCCCCCCCCCCATATATTCCATGATTGCTGAAAGAGAAAATAAAATAAAATAAAATCCTGTGTTTTCCCCTGGTAGCTTTTTTATTTTTTTCCCCCCAATATGGTGGTTGAGGAAGGAAAATAAAACTTATGAACTAAGAAAGAAAATACCATTATGCTATTCCATAGCAGCATAGAGATTCTACTAGAGAAATTGTATTTGGTTGAAAATGCAGAAGGGGAAAAGAAGTTCAAATCATTCCATGTGGAAGCTAATGAGTTTACATATTGTGTATGCTGGAAGAAACAAAATATGTATTTCTCGTTTTAGAATTCAGTATTCTAACATCCACTAGAAACTTCTAAATACTTTTTTTTAAAAACAAAGGATAACAAAGTGATGCTTCTTTGAGCACAAATGGAGATATAATCAGCTCAGTGACTCAGTTTTTAAAATCAGAAGCTAACAACATTATGATCTATTCTAACCTCCATTGTAATGTTGATGATGAGATTTCAACCCATATATCCTTCATCATAGCTATGACTTTCATCTTCTTTAGCATGAAACAACTCTGTCTTCAGTGCACAGATCCCAGAAAAGACATGCATAAATGTGGATGTATTGCAGGTTTAAAATCTGATCTCTTTCAATGTACAATGTAGTAGGTGGGGATAACCGCTTTTTCATCGCAAAAAATTATAATTTTTAGTCATGAACAGAAAATTGGCATGGTAGACATTCAATTTTGCCCAACTATAAAGTTTAAGCTCAGTGCAATTTTTATTGTGAATCTTAGAGAAAGTTTTGAATCATGTTGGCAAAAATAAAATTAAATCTGCAGTGTATTTTTCTCTTCCTTTAAAAATGATGATGGTTGTAAGACATTCAAACTAGTGTAAACTTTAAGGAAATAAAATTTGGGGATAAAGAAAGAGAAAAACATCGCAAGTACACTGTGAAATAATATCAGTATCATATTTATATAAAGTTCTTCACCTTAATATGTAATACTTACTATTTTCTCCCATATTTCTAGAAGATGTTAAGATCAGGACCTCAAGATGACTATACTCCTATACACATATTGAAATAACAACAACTGCAGAGCACATTGAAACCACAGAAAAGAGTCAAAGCAAATGATGTTTAGAAATTGATGTAGATCGTGTTAAGACAGTGGTAAAAAGGTGCCAAAATTGAACTCTGATATTCTAAGCCACAGTCCATTGCCCTACTCATTGAACCTGCTTAAATTTAAAACAATAAGTCTTTCCTAATTTCAAAAAAATCTTTTAGCTACTTAAACCACACAGAAACGTGGAGAACCAAACAGCATTAAACTGCTCTGAAAACATTAAAATTAAAATATTAATCTTTAGCCTTAGCCCTATAACAATTAACGTTTTGCAGATTTAGAATTTCATCACAGTATATTAATCAAGCCATAAAAATACGAATTAGTTGTTTAGTATAGAAAAATGCTTTCTAAAATTATTTTAATAGTAATAAATTTCCTGCCTTTGGTATTTTAATTACACTTCTTAAATTATATGAGCCTGTCTTATTCAACCTTTTCATTTGTGTTTATTTCTACTTAATTCTTAAATAAAAGTCCTGCATACATTGCTCTTCATAGTACATGCACTGTGCTATCAGCAAGTCAGGACAACGCTTTATTTTTATTGTGATGAATAGGACAACATATTTATCATTATAAAGGTCATAGTTTTGCCAAGCAATCTTTATCTCTCGGCCTGATGGATTGGTTGGTGAAGACTATGACTTTAGACAGCATTGCACTTTCCAAATGATGCTCAATACTGAGATAATAAAGTGATATGTGAGCAGAGCACAGGCAGGTCTGGGACACAGCGGCTGGGTAAAACGTAACCCAGAAAAAATCCAAGCAGGTTGTGGAAGCTGCAGAAAGTATTCAGAAAAGGTGAGAGAACTTGAAAAGGTGTGAGAACTTGAAAAGGTGCTAAAGGTAAAGAGATGACAGGTAATGTTAATAAATAAGTCTGGGGACATGCACAAAATAAGACAAAGGGTAAAGCCGGCAGAGGTTTCCAAACAAGACACCCACACACTGCAGATGCTGGTGAGAGTTCAGAATTAGGAGCTACAGCTGAGATACCTACTACGAGGGCACCCATCAGCCAGCATTCAAAAAGGTTTGATTTTTGTGATGTTGGCAGAAAAACAGATTTATCCAGATCCCAGGGAAAAAACATTCAGAAAAGATCTGGAATGACAGCTCTGTCAGAGGCTTGTCCGTACCTGTATTTTTTTTTTTTTTCACTCAAATATCATAAATAATAAACATTGACAAGAAATTTCAAATGGTCATGCTTAGAAACATCATAAAAATATGCATCAAATACCAGATATTAAACCATTGACTGTCTAACTGTATCACATACACATACATACAAGGAATTACAGAAAGGTTTAAGCTCAGAAAGTACTCAGTTAAATCACCCTTAGCTACATTGTAAGTGCCTGTCTAAAAGACTTACCCTAAGACAGAAGATAATAATCAACAGTGAGCACTCCTAGCATATAATAGAAAAGGTAAAAATATCATTTTTAAAAACCTGCCAGCCCTACATTAACTTGGAGAGTTCACACCCAGTTATCTTGTTTCAGTAAAGACACAGTATTTAATAGCAGAGATGTGGCAGTTATCTAAAATGGTTAAATATTTCAATAACACAGCTGCTATACTTTAAATGCTGTGTTAACTAAAGGTTTGGTTTTCTTCCCTTCTCCATTTCACTGTGATATTCCTGCCACTTCCCTCTTGGTTTACTTCAGGTTCTGAACACCACTTTTCAATAACAGGTACCCTAATCACCTTAACAATACAGGATAAGCCTAAAATACCATCATACAGTGTGTACAAGAGGAAAGGGATTTTTGGGATTAGCCAGGATAATGCTACAGTATCTACTACTGGGAGCAATCCACTGTTCCCTAACACAGACAAGAGTTGATCCAACTGTGTCCAGGCAGTACTTCAATAATTTTCTACAGCGTAATGGACAGAACCTGGTGAAACTCTCTCTCTCAAAAAAAAAAAAAAAAAAAAAAAAAGACAGAAAACAAAACAAAAAAAGCCACACTCTAACATGAAGAGTAGGAGCTACCTCATCTGTTAGCAAACCTAAGTGATAAAACACAGCACTGGCCTTCAAAAATGGTTTCTTGTTCATTTTTACAAACACCAAGTTTAGTCAGGTTAAGTGTCAAAGGAAGTTAATTGCATCAGCTCTTTATACATCAAGGAGACAGCCCCAACATTTCCTTGTTCAACACATGCACGTCATACGCTGCGATCCTGGCAAGAGATTCAGTTCAGCTGTAAAGACACCATTTACATATACGCTTGAAAATATTTATTCAGAGACACACACACCCCATATGAGTAACACTCTCAGAGATGGACAATTCCCTGGTTAAATAAAACTACTTCATGGCTTGCTGAGCCTGCTACTGCATCAGTCATGCATATCTGTGTCAATCAAAGCAGGTCAAGGACCTGAGCGCATTTTGGGTATCTGCCTTCCCGCTTCATTTTGGCTGACAACTGATTTGCAATGTACTTTTTGGTTCTACTGCATATCAAGATTACAAGTAGGATTAGAGAATAAGTAAAATGGATTTATGATTTGGACACTAGAATAAAAAAACAACAACAACAACAACAAGATGAAGTGGGAGAAATTGGTAAGAAAGATAAGCACACTTATGACTTTTGTCCCACAGTTCCTTCTAGCTGCAGAGAAAGATATTAATTGTCCTAGGTTACTTAACAAGAAAAAAAAAAAAATCATAAATGGTTAGCTCGTATGAGAAATTGTTAGTTTTATAGAAAATAATTATAGAATTAAGCTACTAAAAGTATTTTAAATACTTTCTATTTAGGTTGTAATGACAGAACAATAAGCAACTGCTTGTTAAAAGAATCCTTTTAAGACCACTTAATTCACTAGAAGTTTAGATTTTAGAGTTTGGTCATCTAGTAATTTCCCTGTGAAAAGTGCCTCTTTACATAATCAGTAAGTTTAACCATTGCTGTACTAAAATCACCAGCTAAAAATAAACCTGGCTCAGACTCACGTTTAAGTTACAAAGCAACAGAATATAGTCTTTTTTTCCATACTTGGCTACAAACTCCCTCCCTTGTCTGAAGAGAAACACCTTCCATTTTTTTGCTTGTTTACTCTCACCTGTCAGCATGACTCAGCCAGAACTTTGAAGATTTTAACACTTCAAGTTAGTGTTTCTTCTGAAAAACTCAGACTTTCATACAAACAAACAGAAAGCGGAAAGGAGCTGTTGAGTTTATACTGAGACTACACTTTGCTTTAGATGTTGTGATGGGGAAAAAAAAAAAACCAACTCACTTTCTGCTGTAATTTATGTAGTCATTTATACCATTCCAGGACTGATTTGAAACAACACCATTCTGATTTGATAGCATTTTACATCTCTCTTCACTTATTTTGTACCAGCTAAGTGGCTATGTAAGGCTAAGGGCAATGATAGCCAGTCCCACTGGGCACTCATAAATTTGTATAATCTCAAGAAGAGGATTAAGTAATTGACTTTGCAGAGATAGAAAGACATGTCCTTTCTGGTTTTTTTAATTGTATTTTTTAAAATACTTTTGATTTAGGCATAGTCTGGTCCACATAAAATCTTTTTCCTTCTCAGAAATTAATGGGGGACTCACAATCAGCCAGAATAAGTTAGCAGTAGCCAAGGGATAGACTCAAAAGAGGGGAAGGGGTAGGAAAACATTCTAGCTATCCTCAGAATATTAACAAGTTGCTTCTGGAGTGAGAAAAAAAAAGATTTTATTTATTCAGAAAACAATAATTATTAAATCACTTCTATATTTATTACTGTTTCTTTGTTGTAAGATTTCATTTTCATGTAGTAGTTATTCTTATGCATAAGAAAACCATGCATGATGGAATACCTCAAATCAGAACTGCAGATACAGTGTATTTACACAAACAAAATGTGCAAACAAATCAAACGGCAGTTTATTCACAAGATAAATCAGTGTGAACATCTTCAGAAAGAAATATAGAATTTCACAAGGAAGTGATTATTTTTGTCTTTCCCTATGATGTCTTTCCTCATGATTGAAGCACATTCACTGAAACATTCAATTAATTGCATAAACAAATGACTCCACATTCTTCATAACATGTTTTTGACATGTTTCACAATAGTGAAGATTTTTGCCTTACCTGAAGTTCAGTTAATTGTCAGTGGACATCTATAGTGGTCATTAAAGAGAGAATACAATTTTATCATGTATACTAGTAAGTCCCCTCAATTTATTGTATACTGTATCCCTGATCCTCTCCAAATCTAGATAAAAAGCAAATAAAATTATAAATCCAGTAAAATTATTTAAAATAAAATTAAAGATTAAAATTGGGGAAAATATGTAAACGCTTACACAGAATATGATATGGCATAGGGAGAATTCAAATGCATTGTGCATTTTCCAGTACCGCCCTATTTCAAGAAAGCCACCTGACTACAAAAGACACAAATTGCTAATCTCTTATAGACACAAGAACAAGCCTTTTCTATCTTAATCCCTCAGTTATGGTTTTGGTCAGTTAATATTCATTATGTAAAACTAACAATTAACTTGATCAAACCACTTTACATGGAACTGTTCCGAGCTAACGCAGTTTTCAGCGGTCCACCAGATAAACAGAAAGGGGGAAATGTAAAGACAGGGAAGGAAATAAGGAGCAAAATAGTAAGTCTTCTGTTTAAAACACATTCCTGACAACCACAAGATTGTTTTTCATTACCTTTAATGTCCTAGTGAAATCATTAATTGTAGAAGCAGCACCTTTCTAAAACATGTTCTTTCATCCTGCTGTATATATTCTATTTAAAAATCACAGTAGCATGCACTAGTCAGTAGCATTTCAGGGTGATTATACTCCACAGCTGTATACTTTATATAAGGCAGGCTTTAATAATTTAAACATTTGCTCCCTGGACTGGCTGATTAATACTCTTTCATAGAACATAAACCAACCAACAACCTCCAACCCAAAAACCCCAAGAATTATAAGGCATAAGTGATAAGGAAGAACTTTGCAGATTTCCTGACAGTCACAAAATAATCTTATCAATATCTTTTGTCTAAATTATTTCTTTAACTTCATCTGCCCTCATCTTGTTCCTCAAAAACAATACACAGAGAAAGAAGAAAATGTGACAGAAGAATATAAATTAATACGTATTCATTGCAGGCTGTGTGAGCAAGAGGATTATTCACAGGAGGGTGAAAGACACAAGGAGTTAGATCATTATTCTCTACTTGTTATTGTTGCATTTTTAAACAGCAATGCCTTGAATCCTCATGCTTTTCACCCATCCTTTCAGAAGCCTGTGTAAGAAGTAACATTTTCCTGCAGACTAAGCACCCAAGTCCCAACAAAGGGAGGGAGGAAAAAGAGAGGAAACAAACCTGAACAGCATCATACAAATTTGCAAGAAGCAAGCACTCCAGAAAACATCGGCCGTGTACCTGAATATCAGTAAAAAATTAAGACATCTTCAGATGCTCTGCTCCATTGATACTTGCCTCACTTCTTTACTGTGGAACTGGCAGATTATCCTTTCAAGGTCCCAGAGACAAGAGATAAGATGGACAATGAACAATAACCACCAAGAAACTGATCCATCAAGCAGGCTGTACTCTCATCCTAAAACTAACTGCAAAGAAACGAGAGCAGCTGCTTCACCTTTCATCACTCAGGTGTTCTTCGTTAACACTTAGGCTTCAGATGCCTTTTTTAAGCTTTGTTTTATAATCTCACATACCTCTGAAAGTTCTCAGGTGCTATGCTTTGGGGGCTTTTGAGGGTTTCTTTCAATTTTCTCCCCCAACCAAAATTACAACCCTCTTACAAGTTGGTGTCTAGTCCCTAAGAAATATGGCTGATGTCTGGGTTGATTTGCGTCCCCTGAGGAACATTTTAAACTAACTTCTAGTTTCTTGTTCCACTGTTAGGTAGGAAGGCCTCACTACGTTTAATGTTTGAAAGCCAAACTCTCTAGAGTTGCTCACTTACTAACCAAACTGATGTTAGTCCCCCATGTTGACTACATTGACTATCAGGTACTCCTGTTACTTGAGTTCAGTATTAAATCATCTATTGGTCACAGACTTAAGGAGCAACCTGTTCACCTTCAGGTAAAAGTTCTGGTCAGAACAGATAAAGAAAATTAGATGTAGGTGAGTTAATAAAGCAAGGTTTCAATCATGACCTTTACTGTCAACAGCTTAAAGAAAAACACAGAAAAAAATTAAAAGCCTCCAAGACTGGCTTTCTCTGCCTATCAGAAAGGCACTGCACACTTATTTAGCTGTGCATGCATAAAACACAATGTGTATCTGTTGGAAATACTCCACTATACTCTACGCACTCTCATAAATAAAATATTTAACTGTTTTCTACTTCTGACAATGCTAAATGAAATAAAAAACTTACTGTTTCCCCCCACCTCCAAAAAAACATATAGTTTTTGAATTTACTTCAGAACAAATTGATTACTGGATCAGGTTTTGGAGGACTTGACACCATGTTTGCATTTTTTCGTGCAACTAGCTTATGACTTACATTTCTCTTCAGTTTCAAGTATTTTGCTGTTACACCTAGGAGAGAGACTTGTCAGCAACCTAGAAACAAAAAAAAAAATTAGTAGTTGCTAGTCTACAAACAGCTTGTTACCTGAATTATTAGTCTGGCTATAAACGCTAGCAATAAATACCACTCACTCGATGAACACTGAAATAATAGTTTCTGATAATAAAAAACCCCACTTAAATCAGCAAAAAAAAAAAGTGAGAAAACTAACATTTGGATTCTTTTACAGATCACCTGCTGTCAATGTACCTCAAGATACAGTGATGCAAGCTGTTCAGTGAGACCCTGCAATCATTCATGTTTCAATGAACATTGAGTCAGACAGAAAATTAAGTAAAGTTTTTAAGATATGTCACCACTGACCGATTGGCTTATGAATGTTTTTGATGGTAAAAAAACAAACCACCACCCCCTAAACCTTAATTACTGAAACTGAAGTTTGTTTGCTTTCATAAGAAATTAAACAAGGATATAATGTCAAAAGGGAATGAAAACCCACCAGAGAAGAATTCATAGCTCAGTTACTGGGGCAGGCATCTCTAATGGCAATATCCAGGGTTACATTCCGCATTTAGAAACAAGTTCCTTGTTGGGAACAAGGAATCTAAGTCACTTCACAGGGCACAGAGTGCAGGATTAAGGCTTTCAGATTCATGGGAGATGGTTGACTGAATGTGAGTTTCTAGGAGAAAAATGTAACTGAGAAAACACAATTCTCTAATGTATAAAGAGAAGAGCAAGTAGGAAAGTGCTGTTTCCTCTTTAAATAATAGACTGAATCTTTTATGGAACAAGGGTCAGAAAAAGGAGTGGTTTTGGTATTCTTCCCTTATGACAGACAAAAATTTTGAAACAGGTTAGGAAAGAGCTGAGTTTTGGAAAATGTATCTGGTTTGCTTATTCAAGACAAATTTAGGATGTAGTTTTACGGTAGTCTGCACATGTCTGCATTAAAAGAGGTATGACAGGTTTCTTCTGTCTAGCAGACAAAGCAAAATTCACTGCTTCACCTTTGAAGATAAAGAAAACCAGAGGAGAAATAAAGCATTTCCATTTTTAATTATATGAATTAAACTTCACAGTAACTTCTCTAATAGTTCCTCATTCAGTCTAGAGAGAGATGCTACAGCTGAAAAAGAGTATGAGATTTGTGCAGAAATTACCAGATAATGGTCTGTCATCTTCAAATCAGCTTGATGATTGTAATACTACCTTATTTAGATCATAGAATGATAGAATCATTTGGTTGGAAAAGACCTTTAAGATGTATTTAATACATTTTGCTTTTCATTATAATTTTACAATATTATTCTTTCTTGTTTTAAATTCACCATTTTAATTATTTTAGTATTATGCTACTCTCATTGTAGTCAGTAAACTAAAAAAAAACTTTTCAAATTCTGTCTAGTTAAAGACAGCAGAACTATAACACCTTGTCTAACAGTACTTCATACCTTAGATCTAATTATTCTTCTACTTATACTACTATTGACTGTTCCAATGACTACTATGAATAGGAGAAAGTTTCTTGAGACACATCATCAGATATATGCTCGATTTGTATCTGGAGGTACATGACATAGATTCATAAAATCATTTTGGTTGGAAGAGACCCTCAAGATCCCTTAACCTAACAAGACCCTTAACCTAACACTGGCACTAAACCATGTCCTTAAGCACCACATCTGCTTGTCTTTTAAACACCTCCAGGGATGGCAATTCAACTGCTTCTTGGGCAGCGTGTTTCAGTGCCCAACAGCCCTTTCCATGAAGAAATTTTTCCTAACATCCAATCTAAATCTCCCCTGGTGCAACTTGAAGCCATTTCCTCTCATCCTATCATTTATTACTTGGGAGAAGAGACATATATAGGCCTAAGCATTTCCATTTCTGCATCCTCTACTCCAAAGAAGGCAAATAAAAGAAGTTAATCTAAACATTTTAGAATCATTTTTCAGGCATTCCTGACAAAACTTCCAGGATGGGTAAGGACATAGGAAAGGTGTCCCATGTGGTTTACAACTGCTAGATTTTTAGCACCATCTCACAGCAGGAAAGTATTTCTAGCACTTACAAAGGAGATAAAATTTAATGTTATGAGTTCCAATGTGATGGTAAACCAGGGTGGGAGATAAAATAGCAACTGGACTTTACTAATCTCATAATTATAATACTATTAAAATAATTAACTTTCTACGTAATAGGGCTGATGTGAACTAGTCAATTAAGAACAAGAAAAACAAACAAAACACAGTGTACAGAAGAAATGCTAATTCAGTTTGAACATTGTCTCTGCTAGATCTACTTCAGAGATAAAAAAGTTTTGGAAACAATTATGCAGGCTCAAGGTTATATTTCTTTTGTGTTTTCCTTTAAAATCACTAAAAATACATTTTTTTTTTCACAATAGTATAGGAAAGCTTATATGAAAGTACATCTTGGGCAGTCTGTGTTTCAAGATGTTATCTTAAAGAATTGTGTATGTTTTCAGAGGTGTCACAGGAAAGTGCAGCGTTTTCATGATGTCCTGACATTGTTTTACTGGTATGCAATCTGAGAAATAATGGTATGTTTATTCTTAATTATGAACAGAAACAATAATCAAAGATTCTAAATGAAATACCATCAATAATAATTACAAGGTAACTGAGTCTAGATCACAAACTTGCATCAGATCTTGAAGCAGCATTTGCTCTTCTGCAAAAATATCTTGTTCTAATTTTGTCCCTGTAGAATGAATCATAGAATTCTACAATGTCCTGAGTTGGAAGGGACCCACAAGGATCATCGAGTCCAACTTCTGTCCCTGCATTTGACAATCACACAGTTCACACCATGTGTCTGAGGGTGTTGTCCAGTCTCTTGAACGCTGTCAGGCTTGGGGTCCTGCACCTCTCTGGAGAGTCTGTTCCAGTGCTCCACCACCCTCTAGGTGAAGAACCTTTTCCTAATGTCCAACGTAAACTTCCTCGGGGACATCTTCCTGCTATTCCCTTGGGTAAATTGTATTCACACTTACAGTTTTGTATGGTAGTGAAAGGTAGAATATTTAATCTAACCAACTCACTTTAGGAGAAGAATCACCTAACACGGAGATGTTTATACAGCAAATGCCAAAGCTTGATATTGCAAAAGAAACAGTGAAGAATCCACAAAAATCTTCCTTCTCCCTTCTTGGAAAAATATGGTATTTATAACACTTATACCTTCAAAATGCATGCCATATAGCCATTGTCCATATAACGAGACTTCACTTATAAGAACCATGATCTTTATGCTTTGTCTCAGATGCTCTTTACTATTATTCATGCTAATGTAAACACAATATAATGCCAAATTAAGCAACAATATACTGAGTTTATTTCCAGCTTTTTGAGATTATAGCAATCTTCTAAAATTCAATCTCTGCCAGAGACTTTGTTGGAATAACAAATAATTTAATAAGCACATAAAAAAGAAGGCTTTATACAAATTTAGAAATTTCTGGAAAGATGTCAGGTAAAACACAGTATATCAGTTTCTGCTATGATGGCACTAACTGAAAATTTTCATTACTGGAAAAGAGTTATCTCAAGAATAAACTTTGAGATAATCCTATATTCTCACCCTCAGTAATACACTCTATTTGAATCTATAAAGAAAAATAGTGGTCAAACATGAAATCACTATTTTCCATCCCATTTGTTTCACTTCCTTTTACATCTGAACTCTTCTTTCCAGGTCCGTTTGCTGTACTGATTTATTGAGTCACAAGTGACAACATTGTCCAGGTTACAGCTGAAGTAACACAAACAGCAATAAATCTATGAGATAGCCAGAAGATAAAACACATGAGGAAGCAACAGTCTGAGACCCTTTCTGGACAACTTGCCTAATAAGACAGAAACATTAAATCCAAGATAAAGTTTACACATGTGGTATATCTGTTCTTCTGTCTGTAAGAATGATTAAACCTTGTCTATGAAAAAAAGATTTTGCCGAATAACACTAATAGTGGTACAATAAACAAAGTTATATTAAAAAAGAACACGCAATTCATATTTTTATATTATATGACACTAGTCTGAGCAAAGTATTAATCAGATTGCATATACTTCCCCTTTGTAAAAAACATAAAAACCTAAATTTGCCATTTGCTTCTAGATATGAAGAATTAAAATGGTCTAAAAATGTTCTTTCACATTAAAGCAATTTGTAAAAGTATTTTTAGTGACAAGCACAATGAAGCCATATATATAGACTGCTAGAGGTATATCCTTTCTTTACATTCTCAATAAGTTCTCAGGAAGTTAACTTTGCACCGTGAGAAAACCAGGTTGCACCAAATAGCTTTATGCTTTGTGATTGTTGTCCATGGAAATCACTGAAGAGGAATATAATGTTCAAAACTTCACTTACCAAGCGGATACGTGACCTATCTAGCTTTTCATATATACTACCAATAGGCCAAAAATAAGCAAAACGAATTATTTTTTTATTCCTACAAGTAGCCACTGACAGAGATTTGGAAAGTTTGCAGCACTACTGACCCTGTAATTCTCTTCTCAGTTGGCAGAGAATTTCATGTATCTGTAGCAGATCTTTCTTTAATGCTAACTTCACTGTTAAAATAACTAACAAAACAAAACAAATCTAGTTACAAATTACCTCCAAGTTTTTGGATGATGACAGAAGCAAATAGCAGAATCTAGACTGCATGCAATCTAAAATAAAAGAAAACTGAATTAGCTACATATTTTATTATGTTAGTTGAAAGCTTAAGACAGTTATTTGCAAGTCCTGTTTCTCATTCCTGTAATTTCCAGTAATGTCTGCAAAAATGTAGAAAAAACATTTCAGTAATTTTTGCTTTGTTTTATTTTGATTTCTGGCTACAGTTTTAATCCACAAAACCCCAAATTTTTGCCTTTGAGTTTTGTCTGTGTGTGATGAGAAATACAGGAAAATTGACTATTTATATTTTCTACAGTTTTTTGAAAACATATTAAGGACATCAGTCTGCTTTGAAGAGAGAAAAGAGAAGCCATTTAGGGATGATACACAACATGGCCACTGTGTGTATTCCTTAGAAATCATATTCAACTAGGGACATAGCAGATACATGATTGTCTGTTTCTGATATTACCTGTTTATTGACCTACTATCGATGTCTAATCCTGCTTTGAATATGCTGACAGTGTTTACTCTGCAACCTGCTATGGCCACAGATTCCAGAAGCTTTTTGCCCACTAAGAAAAAATACTGTCTTTTGTCTAATTTAATCATGTCTCCTAGTACTGTCAGTGATCGCCCTCTAGCTTTAGTTCAGTGGAATTTGGTGAAAAACAGACGTTTACCACATTCTTGGTTTTGTAAATCTTCCCAGCATCCTCTCTCAGCTTTCTTTTTCTCAAATATAAAGCCCCTCCAAAATGCTTTAACCAGCCAGTCCAGAAAGACTGTTACAATAGGAAACCTTTGCACAAAAATATTTATAAATTGGTAGGAATACAGACCTTTTTTTTTTTTTTTTAAGCTGAGAAGAAACTTTTCCTAATACAGCAACAAGTAGTGTCCAAAAGATGTTTAAATGAAACTTAGTTTAGTTCAGCATTTCCAAACACAGGTCTTTTGAAATTAAAGGGGAAAAAAAATAAAAGGGAAACTATAAAGAGCAAAAAGAGTCAAAAGATTAGCTCTCTTTACTGTAAATTGATGTTATTTAGTTCAGGGTTAGACATGACACACAGCTCCCAGGACTACATAAACTTCCAGAACAGTCAGGTTCTATAGCTGAAGCTGGACTGTTTTGCAATGCTCCCTGCAATCCTGATCCCAGGATGCAGCATTAGTGCAGGGCTGTTTTGTGTTTCATCATCCCTTCAGACTTTTAATTTTGGCTCTACATTTGATTTACTTTCTGCATTTTCTCTGGTCGTCCTCTATTTCATTTTGGCTTTCTTTCCCCCTTCATTTCAATTGTCTGCAGTGTCTCCTAGAAAATCCTTAAACCGAATTTTCTTTTTATCTTAGAATGCATTTGAAATTTATCAGAATGACTATTTAGTATTGTTCAAAAAATCAGTAATGCAAAAGAATCTGATAGCAACTCTCTGAGTACACACCTATTGTAGGCTATTTAATTTCATATGGATCTCTAGTAGATAGGTACATTCTATTTGGAAAAATCAAAACTAGAGAGAACTAAAACCTATGACACCAGATAAGACAAGATGTTTCCGAGACATTCAGTTGGAATACCTTGGAGTTTGTACCTGAAGAAAAAAATGTGCTATGCCTTAGTGGAATTGGTCCCTGTGTCTTCTGATTGTTGGCCTGGGACATTTTCTTCCTTTTGGTTAGGATGTGCATCTGCCACATGAGAATTGTTATGGTACTTATAAGAAAGGAACCAAGACTTAAGAGAGAATTCCAACAATGCACAATCATTAGAAACAAAAAAAAAAATAGTTGAAACAAGCCTAAGGACAGAAAGGAAAATCAAGACAAAAGGCAAGGAATGATCGAGAGAAAATCTTTATCTTCCCCTCTTACCTGCTGCTATGACAAGGCTGCTAGATGATCAGAAATAAAAAGGTTGAAATCAGCCCCCAGGGTTGTTCTTTAGCCAAGGACTAAAATACAGATTATACATATCTGGCAGCTTTCAGCCTCCATTGCTTTAATACAGATAGAGAACACCATATGTTTTGTTCCAAGACTGAACTGAATATTTTTGTTTTGAATTATTATTTTTTTTAAATTTTAGTCACCAATACAAAATTCAATCATAAAAGCTCTAATAATCACTCATTCAAACTGTTCTTCTAGTGTAAAGCTATAATTTCTGTTGCTGGATTTATTTCTTTAATAGTGAAAATTTTACTTTTTCCTCTAATAGACATGCTTGAAACATAAACATAAGGAGGAATCCTATGGTCCACAATATTTGGCAACTCTAATTTCTTGATTGTGACTGTTTCAATCTCATAATTTATGACGTTCTGATTTATACATTGTGCCTTAATTGCATTGTCCACTATTGCTCAACAACAAAATCTATAAAAGCTGACAGTTTCATATTACCTCCTACATCTGAACAGATGCTTCTACTTCTGAATAGAATGAATAAATATTATTGTGAGAAAATAATTGAAACCATTAGGAAAAACAATCCTGAGACTTCTCTGTTGCTTGTTATTTTACTTTTCTCATATACTTATTAAAAGTTTGATGTTGATCCCATCATTTTTATTTATTTTAATTTATGTGTCAGAATGGTGGCTGCCAAACTATCTTATTTTTACATTTTATTTTTATGGCTTCAGTTTACTCTCTATATATTCAATTTTAAACAAGCATCTATTTGCTGTTTTTATGAAGAGAGCACTTTGCTGTTCTTACTGGTCTTTTATAACCAAGGCAACATAGATTATATCTAAGATACTATATTTATATAGAATAGTGTCGTTCAAACACATGATTTCATCCATCCAGTCTCCAGTCAAGGTCCTTGGAAAAACAGTAGTTGTAATCACATAACCACAGATGTTTATGGAACAATTTAGGAGAGTCTGAAGAATTCTGAACTGGTGATTCCAGCTACTGCTTAGATGGAAAAGAATGAAAATTATTTGTTTCCCTTCATGTGCATGTATAGTGACTACTGAATGATTCAGATTCAGATGCCTGAAGAGAGAAAGCTTGTCTTCTTTCTTTTGACAATGGTAGATTTAGTAGCCCAAAAGATGGTCAGGGGACTTTCTGCCAATACTACCAAACTCCAATTTTAAGGTGACTTTCCCATGCCGGCAGGGGTAGTTCAGTCTTCATGCCAGTTAACTTCTTAGAACTGCCAGAATCCATGTCAATTAATGCCAGTTATGATGATATTTCTGATATGAATGCTTTTACTTTGGAAGAAGAGTTGAGTCCACTATAACAGTTTAATAAAGAAAAATTAACAGGTGGTGGAGAGTTTTAGTCATGTCAATTTGTGTTTTTAACCAAGAAATTGTCTTTTAGTCCATTATCATTCACTGAAACTCTAAAACTATCCTTCGGGAAAAGATTTTTTTGCTGCCTCGATAGTGAAGATGTATCATCTAAGACAATGGAATATGTTTTCCCTGTGTATGGAAAAAATGATAGCTAGATGTTTTCTAGAATAAGACTATCAACTATATATATAGGCTTTAATATTTATTATGAAACACTGTTTACCTTTATAGTGTACCAGTATCGATATTTTGGATTTGCATAATCACATTCAATTATACTTTAGGAAACTCATATTTCATCACTTTTGGTTTTGGAGTGGAAGCATATACTGGAAGCATATTATTTTGTCATGAGAACACAAAATTTATAATGTGTATTTTGATGGTGCAAGCAGCTGTTATTATTTAAAAGTGGTCAATCAAAACAACGAAAGATACTATGAAATTTTAAAGGAGAATAAGAAACAATATTACTGGTTTATAACTGTAATTTAACCTAAAAATATTTATTTTAAATTAAAATGTTTTCACTTCTTTATCATTTTTAATGTTTGCATTTACTGTGTCTACAATAAAGCCTTCTTTAAGTTTGTCAGGTTTAAACAAGAATAAAGTAGTAACATACATTTCACATCTTTAATAGGAAGAGATTAAATCAATAAAAATAAAAACTATGTTTTGTGCAGTGTAGCACAAGTTATTGCATCAGCTTCATCAATAAAATAGAATGTCTTTATATATGGCCATCATTTTACTTTATTATATCTATATCCATGACCTAAAGCTCTGTTTAATCATTGAAATGGTCATACATATTTCAGGTGTTTAAAAATGAAATTCAACTTCAATAAGTCCCAACCAATCATCCACACTGCTAATATAATTGCAAACTTTATTTGCTTGCATGTCACTTATACAGAATTTAAACAAGGAGAGAGAAAAAATGTAAGGACTATGTGAAAACCTTGTTAGCTTAAAAATTAATATGGAGCAAAGGTATACTTCTAAGAATAGCAATTATCAGTATATTGTAATAGGAAAGGAAGTGACCATTATGATTTACCTTTTCATAAAATAGATCAATTTCAGATGGGAGGGGAGGGAGATGTCCAAGTAATAACAGATCATCATCTTAAACATGCAGCACTACACTAAATACTCTATAAAAATTCTTGATGATGAGCTACAACACTCAGTCTACATAGGTAACATTTATAGCCAACTCAACATTAAGTTAATTTGTTTAACTTTTCTTGCCATCAGTATAAAATCCCATGATTATAAGGTATAATACATTACTACAGTAGTAAAGCAACTAAGTAACTAATGTAGGATATTTTATGACCATTAAAAAATGTCTTTAGTAACACCCATAGTGGGACAGTATTTTGTTAGAGTAATAATGTAAGAGTTGTTACTTGGGATACAAGGTAAGTAATGACAAATCCATTTGTAAATAATCTATTTATCAATTCATTAAATGCATAGTAAAATTCCCTCCCTTCTCATGTTCTTCTTTTTTTTTTATTTTCAAAAAGCGAACTTTTTTTGTTGTTTCACCTTTTTTTTTTTTTCTTTCTTTCTTTTTTTTTTCTTTACAAGTTAATGTTATAGCATTGTACATTATTTTAAAACAAGAATAAGTTTGGGAAAGCAGTGTGTTAGTAGTGAGAACATTGGCTTCAGAATAGTTAGAGTACTCTTTCCATAGTACTCCTCTCACAGATCATCTTTAAAATACAAGTTCTCTGCTACCTCTTGACTATCTGAAGGCTTAAAAAAAACCCCAAATAAGTAAAATTCAGGTTGCAGGCAACTCTACTTGTAAGTATCTATAAGGCATTTCATCTATGATTTGCATTTGAAGTAGTCATTCTCTTCATGTATTTTTCTGCCTTTTCTCCCTCCTCCTTCTCCTTTACCAAGCTCTTCAAAGACTATAAATGAGACCACCAATGTATTCAGCCTCCTTCTCCTTCCCTTCTGTGCCATTCTTTTGTTGTACACGCATAAATAATAGGCATGGTAGATTTTGAAATGCTGATTCAGATTCAGATAACTGGTTATTTTTCCTGCATTCCAATTCTTTTGAATTTAACTGTGCTACTGAGAAAAATATAGATGAACAGACATGGGTCTCACTGGTGTGTGAAATGCTTTCCTGATCTCAGCAGACTGGGATATCTCCAAACTATTCAGAGATGCTCCTGTCTGATGAGGTCTCACCACTTTCTTGAGGTGTTCAGGTAACTCAGATAACAAAAAGAGGAAGATAACTAAATTCCATAAATTATATATGCATAAAAGGTGACAAATTTAGCATCTATGGATTCTTACTGGTTCCACGTCTCAGATGTAATGTTGCACTGATGTGAAAGTCTACAATATTTCTCTATTTTTTAAAATATCATTTTAGCATTTTTATTCAAGCCTTATTCCCTCCTTTTCTCCTCCCATCCACAGTGCTGTGGATTCAAGAGGCAGATATACACATGCCTTGTGCTAGGTGTTTGTAAATAAGGTAACAGAAACCAAGTGATTGCGGAATATCCATTAACTTTAAATTATCTAAGTACTCAGAGACAGTCCTACTCACCATCTCTCAGTGTCTCTCTGGCCCAATATATATAATTTCTCCTACAAAAGTGAAACTCCCTTTAAAAGGACAAGAATGCTCCTCGCCCTTGAACAGGCTATGCAGCCACATCATTGAGATGTCTGTGACTATAGGCCTCCTCAGAACTGGGAGAAGCAGAATCCCTAGATTTCAAATTGAATTAAACCTCACATCACAGATGTGTTCGGCCTACTACTGTACAGCAAAGATCAGGCATTTATTCTTGTTCTTCTGCTTCCAGGATTTCAGCGCTTTTCTTAAATAAAAGGAAATTCTGAAAGATATTCTGCTAAGAAAAAAAGAAAAAATGATAAAACACTAGAAGGATGAGATAGGTGTCTTATCTGCTCTACATTTACTCCTTTTCCATTAACTACGACTTTTTTCCAAGTCACACAGTAATTAAAATTGTCAATGTAGAATACAGATTTTCATATTTTCTTTCAGTTTTTAGACTTCTTATTATTGTACACTCATCAGATCTAAACAAAGAGAAAAATTAACACATCTTTCATAAAAACACTACCTAAACTCAGAAAACTAGGGCTGAACAAGTTTCTGCTGCTTAAGGAGGTAGCTCCAAATAGTTAAATAATCCCAAATAGATACTTAATCGAGTATAATGCAATTCCTGAACAAAATAAGGATGAAAAATCTCAATGAAATAAGTAGGATGGAGTAGGAAAGTTTTTTGTTCTGGGAGCTTGCTCATCATGACTAAAAAAGGTGAGCAGTGTGACAGCCTTGTAGGTTAGCAAAATTAATACTCTTTCTTTCTTAAACTTTCTTTTTCACATTTCAGGTGCCTTAAGTCAAATTTTAGCCTTACATGCATCACTGAGCTCAACAGGAGACCTCCTTATGCTTCCAAGGGCAAAATTTGTCCTATACTACTTTTGAGAACTTCTTAATATATGACTTTACTCATATTTACTTCACTTTCTTGAAAACAAACTTTTTAATTTACTTTTGAAGATGCGTCTTTTTTCTAACATTAATCATTCATAGCTTATTGGGATCCCCTAAAATTATATTCTTATCAGTTTTATCAAAAGATCTACAATTAACAGCTTTTATTTAGTAACAATAGTGAAAATAAAAAAAAAAAACTTCCATATGTCTTCTAAATGATTAAGGTTGTCTTTTTTTAAACCTCAATTCCTTACTGAAGAATATATTCATATGCAAAACTTAACTTGCTTCCAGTTCTTGAATGATCACTCATGTTACTATTTTGAAAGGACCATTTAATAAAGGATATAAATATGTCTTTTTGATCATACGAACCAAGCTGTTTCCAGATGGAAAAGCTTAGAAATTCTTTTCTTTGAACTGAAAATGACATTCAAAGACATTTTTAAGGAGGAAAGTGTAATAAATACCAAACGTACATGTTTCTAAACAGTGATGTCTGTGCTCTCTGGGATAATTGTATAACAGAATATATATTTAAAATGTAACTAATATTTCTGTATTTTATGCCTTGACACATAAAATTGATACAGGGAATTTTAGTAAAGCAAACAAAATTAACCACTTACTCTGTTTATGACAAAGATGCAGCATACTAATTTAAGATACCATTTTCTGTTAGTAGGTTATGAAGTTTAACATTAAATAATTTAATTTTGAGGAAAGTATGCTGATACAATTGCACAACAAAATGTTCTCATTTTTTGCCCAGAACTCCTTTTTGAAAAAAACTATAAATACATACAATGATAACAGATTATTTTTAATACATTTCTAAAACCTTTAATTTACTTTATCATTTTGTTTAACTGGATGTCTCACTTTTAATCATGTAAATAAGAATAAATTGTGGTGATTTTGTCAAAAGTGGTGGTTAAGTCTCTGTTCATCACTGAATATATCACCTTCTAGGCAAATGTAATGAACAAGTTTATTGAGGTCAGGACAGGCACTGAAGTTTGAGTTTGTAGCACCAAGATACTTTTGGTAGAATGAATCTTGTTATTTAGCCTTTAACAGTAGCTCAACCTAAAGCAGTTTAGCTTAAAAAATATCTGTGCCATTTTCGGACTGTTCCATATGTGATATGCTTGGTGAGTTCTAGGTTAGATGTTCATCACCATTGTAAGATAATAGCAAGGAAAAAAGCCCTATCCTATATTTTTATAAGATATACTTCATCTTGCAGCAAATAGTGTTCTATTATGCTACATGAAAGACACAGTGGGATTTTGGTAAATAATTATAACTGTAGACAAAATACTTTTCAATTTCTATTATTTTCATAGCCTTCTATTTAAAAGCAGAAAAAGACAATCTCCAAGACAGTTTCTTCCTTGCAAAAGTGTATATTCTCTGTGCATTCTCAGATACTTTGATACAAAGACTATTCAGGGAAATAATACAAATATTTTCATAAGCAGACCATCTCATTCGTATTTGGCTAACTGTAGGATACTGAGGCTTTTTTAATTCTTCAAAAAAGAGGGAGTGAGAAGTCTTTAACCAGCTCATTAAACATTTTGTAAGCATCAAATGCTGCAAGTTGCACTGTCTTGCATAATGCGAAAGAACACATTTGGCTAAAAGGCTGCCTGGATATAAAAAAAGTACTTTCATTGAAACACTGCTGGTGCCAACAGAAGAATGTGATTCCCATTGCCATATACTCAGTTGTTGTGGACATTACTTTGCAGGAAACTGTAAGATATCACTAACAACATTAAATTAGGATAATGGGATTAGAAAACATAACTATGTTTGACTACAGAACAATTTCTGGAATATTTTACCATATCCTTCATAGGGATCAAACAGATAGGCAAATGCACTGAGCTGCAGGAGAAGCCCTGACATGATTTATTTTACCAGGAGAGAAGTGTTGTGTTCTGAAGAAAGAGCTAACAAAGCAACTGTAGGAACGGTAACTAAGTTACTACAGTCCACATTCAATATTTGCTAGGAATTAGCTCTCCCATTATACCTACCTTCCATGAAAAGTTTCTAAAAGCCACCTCCTTTGTGGGGAAAAAATCATCACAATGTGCAATGCATTTGATGAGGATGGGAAAGGGCAAATATTAAAGTAAGACATTTGTTAAACTTGGCAATAGAAAAATAGAGTGTTTCCCTAGAACTTATTCAACATTTGAGAAGAAGTATCTGTTTCAATTGTTTTGATTTTTTTCCCAAATACTATCAAATACTCTATCAAAAATCAGACAAATATTGTACTAGACATGTACAGTAACACTGCTTTTAATTTTTCTCAATTAGAAATATATTTACACAGGAGCTCATGGTTGACTTGTTTCTGATCCCATGGAAGTCAGTATAAACCTCACCATTGTTAAATCAACAGCAATAATTAGAAAGTCTACCATTAATTAATATGTTACTATTACATAGCAAGACTTCAAGACATGAATCTTGACTCTGCTGAGATAAGAATCTTCTGTATAACAGCCCAGTACCTCATCAGGATTAGGAACAAGCTTCTCTTCCTTCCTGTTTTCTTCCTTTTCTTTTTTCCTCTTTCTCTTACTTTTTCTCAGCACGCTTAACTATTCCACTGTCAAGGCAGAACACTTCGTCAAGTAAAGGATCTGAATGATCAAACACAGTGAAAACCACGTAGATTTCCTCTTAGGAATGAACATATTTCTGAGACATGCAAATGGTGAAACATATTTTCTAAAATCATGTTTTCACAGAAACATCACTCTCTACAGCAAGTATTAATGATATATGATCGCATTACTTATTACTTTCATAATAATATTTTATTGAAAAATAACTCATGTAAATTGTGTAACCTAGTCTGTACCATTTAAAAATGTCACTTCTGTATGTTTTATAAAAGTACAAACCATTTAATTGTTCTTTTGATCAAAGAAAACATGAGCAGTCTGTGAGGCAAGATGAATCCTGCAGTGTCTAATTCAGTAGGTATCACCTATTCTACTTTTGTAGACAGAGCAGAATGAAAACCAATAGCAACCAAATAAACAACAATTTCAGAGTATGGTGGGCATATAACCATTAGACATAAAGCCAGTCAACTAACACTGAATGTCAAACAAGTTGTTTTTGCATTACAATAAAAATTAATTACATTTGTATGAAAATCCTGTTTGTATAACTCCTAAGTAAAGACAGGAATCAAAATAACTGGGTCAGAATGACAGAAAATCTACTTAAGGATAACTGTTTTTCATATGAAATATTTACCAAAGGGCAATATGTGATTATTAAATTAGCAGGCAAATATTAAACCAATTAATGCATTATTAGAAATTAATGATTTATAAACTAAAGTGTTGTAAAAAGAAACTCTTCTTTGGAAAAGTTTGCAGTGGAAGGCGATTGGCACATTGACGATATTAATTGTGTGTCTCATGAGCAGAAATTCACAACTCTGCTTTGCTCAGCAGATGCTTTAATTACAAGCTCAGGGCAGGCAGATGTTTTTGTGCAGTCAGGGAGAAAAATCCCCCACACTGTCACAGAATCACAGAAGTAAGGCTGGAACTGATCTGGAGACTGACACACTCGATCCTTCTGCACTGAAGCATGGTTAGATAGACTCAGACTATCCCTGACAGATGTTTGCTTTTAAAAGCTTCTATTAAAGGAGAGGTTTCACAATTTCCCTAGGGAAGTTATTTCCTCCTGCTTAATTATCCTTTTTTTCCAACAAAGTTTTCCCTGGTACTGTAATGTAAATCATCTTTCCTACACATCAAACCAATTTTGTCTTATCCTAAGCCTTGTGGAGCCAGAAGTAAACATTTGCATATGAGAAGACTTGTCTGGCCCTTCTTTCTCATTTAAAGTATTCTGAACAGCTCAAGCTTTCTGAACCTGCAGGCAGTTTTGAGTGCTAAACAGCTGCTTGCAACACCACTACCATGTCCACTTGGAGCACCAAAGGAAAATATTTATACTGCTAACAAGTCTCACCAATGTCCAGATACAATGTGATGTGGAAAGTGTGAAACACTTTCAGAAGAAAAGTAAGAACACCTAAACATAAGCAGTACATTCATCTTATGTGTCCATCCATCTTATTTGTCCATCTCTTTCTTTAAAGCAACATGCAAGCAATATTTCACCCAGGTTGTTAAAAGCATGAAAAAGATTGCATTAATACTGCCAGTGAATTAATCTAACACTCCTGCTAAATATAACTATGAGATCTGCATCTCATAATAAAATTAACTACACTAGAAACATACTTTTCAGTATGATTTTTTTAGATTAGTCCAGCTGTTTCACATTCTGCATGCACATTTGACTTTTCTCTTTTCAATACAGTACTTTGCCTCAGCCTTTAAAACACTACTCTGATATACAAAGATAACCATCAATTTGAAAACTGCACTTTGAAGTGCTTGCATCTTTATCTGCACCTTCTTGTAATTGTTAAAAAGAAGGTAATTGAAGGGAGGCCAACATACAAGTAACTGACAAAACCCCTGAAGTGAATCAAGTTGAGAAAAGATACCTATAGTAATTCACTTGAAAATCCTTCCTGCTTTGACTGCCTGCAACTAGTAACCACCCTGGTGAAAATCAGCTAGTTGTACCACACTTTCCTAGTTAGCTACCAAAACGTGACACAAAACTATTACAGAAAGTCCTACGGAAGTCAGAATATGTAATATCCACTGTTTCTACCATATCCACCCTGTCAGTGTTCTGGTCCAAGAAGAAAATCGGATTGGTTCAATTTGATTTGATCTTGACAAATCCATGATGGCTGTCTTTAGTGTCCTTTTATCACCCAGATGCTAATAAATTTATTTATAATTTCTCTGGGTAACTTTTTCTGTATCCCAGTCAGGCTGATTTGTCTTTATTTCCCAAGCAACATCCTTTTCTTTTTTGAAGTCCCTATGTTTGCACTTTTCCAGTCCCTTGGGACTTCTCCCACCTTCTCTTAGTTCAAGAGGACAATTGCTAATGTTCAGAGACTTCTCAGGCTACTTCCTTAAATACTCTGTGGTGAAGTAAGGAACTGACCTTACTGCATTTATTCATTTAATCAATCAGTTAATCCAACTCACATAAATGTTCCCTCACCTGCCTTTCGCTCTTCCAGTTTTTCTTCTGTTTCTCTTGTTAGCTATACTGGTTGTTATTAAGCAGTAGAACTGTATTTTCTTTTGCCTTCCTCTAATTTCTTATGTGAGCATTTTTAATTTATGTCTTTTGCTAGTTTTCCTTTGTATTTTTTTTAGACTTCCTAGTTATCCTCGTAGTTATGCTAGCCTTAATTTTTATGTTCAATTGTATGTTCTTTGTGTCTACTTTAACATGACTCCTTTGATTTAATTTTCAAATTCTAAATGAGGCCTTAATGCTTCCCTTTTCTTCTGCTGTGCCTTCTCCTGTAACCACCTTTTCTCTAGCACTTTCCATGCCAAGTGCTCTCACAGGTCACAGTTTTAGCAAGTGAATATTATACTAACAAGTACTTGGAAGAGAACACTTTTGTGCAGTAGTTGCAAGCAAAAAGGTGCTGTCCCAGTTTAAATTCCCAAGACAATATCAAACAAATTTTAAGTGAATTGTCCCAAGCCTATTACATTTCTTAGAAAGCATTCTGTAACAATTATTTCTCTGCAATTGCCTTTTAGCCTTCACATGCTTCATCTGATCTCCCTTATCTTCGCAATGCATATTACATCTAAGTCACCTCCACTGAGATAAGAAACTGGCCTCCACAATTTAATGAATTTCTTCATGTCTACCAGTAAATATCCAAGTAATAAGGTGCCCCTCCTTCATTAAAACAGGACATGTTCTTTGGATGCTTCCTGCAGTTTCTCCAAACTCTCATTCACCACTCTAATTCAGTGAACTGAAGTCAGTGAAGCAGCCCTGGTCCTTTCCTTCTGTTGTCTTAACACTGACTCTATTCTTCCTCATGTTTAGGTAAGCAGATCATCTCACTTCTCTGACAACTTTAGTTTTCTAGCCAGCATTAAAGAATGGGTTTAAAGACTATTACACAGTATATTCATAAAGATTATAATCCAGAAGAGTGATTCAAACCCATTCACCAGTCATCCTAGCTCAGTGACCAGTTGAAGGATTGAACTGATCCAGCCTCCAAGAAGCTTACTTTTGTGGAATAAAAAACCAAGTAGACTACAAGGCCTAGGAATGAGCAAGGCCAGATGCCAAGGAACCCCAAACCAAAAGGCAATTAAATTTCTCTAAATCTCACCAACATAAACCATTTTTTAGTATTTAACAAGTTCAGCTTTCACCTCAGTTTAGTTATTTCACGGCATATTTAACTATTCAGTTGGAATATTCAATTTTTCAATACAAAAGAATTCTCTGTATGAGCTGGCAATCTGATTCACTCCCATTTCCTTCCCTACTGCTTACAAACCCCTCTCCCTTCCCTTCTATCCTTCCACACAGTGAGCTCTCTAAATAGGTCACACAGTTAATTAATTTTCATTCGTTGTACAAGAAGTGTCATCTATTCAGATCTCATCTACTAACTGTATCACTGCATTTCACTTCAGATGACTTTAAGCAAGGATCACCAGAAGCATTTTATTTTTTTCAGGCTGAGTTCAGTATCCTGATTGTAGCTTGGAAAGAAGTTAAAAGTATTTCTCACATTATGAGTAGTAGTATGTTTATCTGGAAGACACATTTAATCCTACCAAGTGGTAAGAGGCTCAATAAAGTCAAGTATTTTTACATGCTCTGATAAATGCCATTATATGTATGTTAAATGAATACTATTAATATGGATGATTAAAAAAATTAAGAATGTATCTGTTCATTCTTCATCATCAAGAGATGAATTTGCATTTAGATTGTTGCATTTTGGAAAGCAGTTTGTATTGAGCTAGAAAAACTCCAAACCGAAACGAAATAAAATAAAACAACAACTTTGACCTTAAGATAGAGAAACGCTCAATAGCCTTTCGATTCTTTGCGAGTTTCCAAAATAGCACTGGACTATTGTCCTGGTTTTGTTGAAAACAAGACCAGTTCTTTTTCAGTGATTTTTCCTTTCAGCTAAGTTCTTCTAAGTAACATCACTTTTCTGAATTTAGCTACATGTTTTTCAGACACTGTGCTTTGAAGCTGATAAGGGCAACCAATGGAATGCAGAAGAAGCCCCATGTTTAGATTTATTGCTATAACATTCAAGAATTCTGATAAAATTCCACATGTTCCATCGTGAGAGGAGTGTATTTGCAAGGAAGAGTGGACAGAACAGGTGACTAAAACTGACCGAGTATTCCATCCCATACACATCATACACCCTATAAAAGAGGGAGGTCATGAGGGTCTCGCTCTCTTTGACCATGATCAGCATCTGAAGAGGACCCTGCTTGCCATGCCTGCAGTCCAAGACCTGAGACCCTGCATCCCTGAATCTAGTTCCAATTTGCTGTGAAGTCCCACCCAGGACTTCTGGGTGCCTGCCCTGCAGCTGCTGAAGCCACACCAGCTCCACCCACCATAGGAGGGGTTAAACACTGCTACCTGGAGGCTCAAGATTGGGTTTTGTATATATTGTAGTACTATCTCTGTTTATTATTAGCATTAGTAGAGCATTTTAAAACCTTTCAACTTGAAGTCTCTCTCCGTTTTTATTTCCTATCACCTTCCCTTAATGAGGACCTTTTCCTATGTGGAGAGGGTAGAGGGTGAGGGGGATTAACAGAGAGCGTCTGTGAAGGTTTATTGTCGCGTTGCAATTAAACCTTGACAGATTTAATTGGTGGCTCATACGGGGATCGAGAAACCATATGGGGAAAGAGATAAGAGAAACCGTGACAGGTATTGAAATTTCAATGATAAAAATCTATGAAGAGAAACAGGGCCTACTCTTCTGAAAAACAATGAGATAGTACCATCAAGTTCCACTTGTATTTTTATCAGAACATGAGCAATCCTGATTCTAGCTTCTTCTTCATAAAAAGACAACAAAAACAACACAAACTTGAAAGAATACCACCAGTGAATCTGTAGTAAAGGGTTCAACATAAAATGCAGACAAGGTGGATCATTTCAGCAAAAAACCTTAGCAGTAAGTAGTAAATTTTCTAATGCGAGGTATTAAAGTATCAGAGAGCTGCAGATTTCAATAGGCTTTAAAGAGTTATTTCCCCAATGGAAAGTGAACAATTTTCAGATCATGGAAGATATTTTGAAACTAAGACATAAGTGCCTTTTCAAGCTTTTTTTGGTTGATTGGTTGGTTTGTGATTGTTATATAATCTTTCTGTATATTAGGATCTTCCTTTATATCGAGAAGAATGAACCCGTCATGCTATGTGGTCCCTGCAACTGATATTGAGGAATATTTTACTTAAAAATCAGGAAGAATTTTGCTCAGAATTAGCTTTAAAAAGGTTCTAAGATAAACTTATTTGGATTATTCAATACAGCAAATTATATTGGTGTAAATAAGAAATAAAAATAGATGATTAAAGGGTGACTAACAGGCCAGTAGGAGCAGTTAGCATTCCCATGTGATGACTTCCATTATAGCACAGTTTTGTTTCCTTGTCTGAAATATATTCACTTCAGAAAGCTCTAAAAGCTGCAAAGTTCCCAGTAGTTTGTGTAATGAGTCACTTCCTGTCTCATTCAACTACTTTTCCAACCAGCTGCAATTTCACCTGAAATGTTTTCGGTCATCAATGGACAGGGACCTTATTAAAATCTTAATATTCAATTTCATAAAAAAACCCTCCACAGTGTTTCCAGTTCCTGTTATGAATGCACATTAACGCTAATTAGACAAAGTTACTTATCTGAAACTGTGGTCAACAGATGGTTTGATATCTACCACAGGAAGTAGATATCCCTCCACAAAACCTAGTATACTATGGTTGCTAAGTTATAATCAGGATACGTTCTTAGAAGCAAAAGTGAGGCTGCACTATCTCCAAATTAAAAAAAGAAATAAAAAATAGCATATATATAAGCTTTTTAATATTCATTAAATGAAAAGGACCCAAACCTTCACATGCTATGAACCATCACTCAGATACAACCTTAAAGAGAAAACACTGTCAACCACACTGGACAAGTTAAAAGAAATATTATTGTCCTTGAGCATTTTCTTTTCTCCTGCTCTGAGTTCTCCAGAATGTACTAATGACTGGCATGAAGAAGCCCTTCCAGTCTGTACAGTTTGAGTGCAAATTTTAATGGAAGCACTCAGTCAACCAGTGAAGTACACCAAAAAGTAGGAAACGATATCGAGTATCAGAAAGGCTTTTGGTTTGATCTTCTATTTTTCTTGTTGTGATGAAACAGTATAAAAACCCCTCAGATTTACTAGTACTTAACACAAGATTATGTTAATGAGAACACCATAAATCAGAGTAAAAATCTTTTAAAGTAACAGTTTCTGAACTACAACTCACATCTAGTACTTTCTTTTAGTCAATTGTACATATATTACAGACATCGAACAAAGGAAAAACAAAGAAGTTTGTTGTTCTGAATTTTAAATGTGTTCCTTGGCAGACAAAGAAAGATGTCTATTTGACAACCAAAATGACTGAGAACAGTAGTGATAGCTCAGTTATTACTAGGGGATTTCTAATTTGTTCTCTTCATAAAAGTTTAATGCTTGACTTTAGTTTTATGGTTTCTAAATTCACAAGGAGACAGACATAATTTCAAAATTGATTTACATTTACATTTCTGAGAATAGAAATGAATCTGTTTATCTTTCCTTCTTTAGTATAAATGGGCTTTCTATAGATCTTCAAAGTTAAGTGAAGAGTATTTTAAATATTTTAAGAACTCTGCTTAATACGGCTGACAAAATTTGGCATTTTGCTAAGTAAAACCCTGTTGTAATGATTAATTGCTTCCCTTAAACAAAATTAGCACAACCCAAAAAACTTTGTGATATGTAAACTAACAAATCCATATAAGAAACAAACTAATTTTAAACAGAACAGTAAGAGAGAACTTCACAATGGTCTTCCTTTTTAAGAAACTTTCATTGAGCTTGATGGTTCTCTAAAACCTTAGGATAAAGACCCAATCAGTATATTCCAAGCAACGGTAATTCTAAGTTCACACACATACATAATCAGCATTTGTTTTCACACAGTTTATCGCGAACTTAGCAGTATTTTATATATATATATATATATAAATGTACTCTTTGTGTATAGATACAAATATTAGAAAGAAAAAATATTGTGTTTGAGTGTTAAAGAATAAATCACAAACTTATTTTAATTTTAAATGAGAAAGACTTCCTCCTTACACTTTCCTCTTAGTCGAGAGGGGGCTAAACATTTTTTGCTGCTACTTAGAGAAAAATCAGAAGAGACACCTCCAGATGCAAAATGGAAGTTTCTTATTACATGTGATTTCTAAAGAGAACAAAGTGTCTCTGATTATTTAAATTAACTTTTCACTAAAGGCGAACATTGTGACTAAATGCTTTCTAGTACTTCTCCATTCTGATTTGCTGTGTGAGATGAACAGCATTATGATCGTGATGCTGAACAGTGGAAACCATAATTTGTTAAGAATTTTGAAGTAAAAAGAAAGTGATTCAAAAAATGCTACTCATTTCTGAAGCAGTTCTTTGGAAGACGTTGATTTCAAAACAAGCTTCCTCTGTAAATCAGTCAAATTCCTTGTTCAATTCCTAGAGTGAACAAAAGAAATCCCAGAATAACCAACAAAACATTATGGTACTCAATCTAAAATGAAAATGTCTTCTTGTCTCGACAGCAGTAGATAAGTGTACCTGGACCACCAGTAGTCCTGCAAAATGCCCAGTGATGCAGCAGATAGGGCATCCAGTCCTCCAGCATCTATTATCTTCCAGGTGTATCTGCAAGAGCTCTTCTATAATCACCATGGCTTCCTCAGTGTTAGCATCACCCAGTTGCTCAAACAAGTAAGATAATTCTGACATGTCAGTCATTTCTTTCTTGTTCAGAACACTTGCAATAAAGAGTAACAGAAGAATAATGAAGAGTTAATATATGGCATAAATCTAGTTACTGTTCCAAATTTGAACCTGAATCCTCTTCCCAAAATATTTTTTTAATCACCTCGTTAAGTCAGAAAGGACAGATATAGAAGCAGTGATAAAAAAAATTACTTAAACAAAAAAACCCCCAGACACATGCACAAATAAAACATGTGCTGGTGTGCCTGATATCTCTCTCCTCTCAGTATTAAAGTTTAACTTATGAGTCTTATCAAGAAAAATAATTTTCTAAGCTTTAGTGGTTTTGGTTTTTTACCCAATGTCCTCACACTCTCCTTTCATCTTTAAGGAATCAGCATTGTTCCACAACTGTAAAAAATAAGAATATAATCTCAAAGCTGTATCTCCTAAAAATTCTTGAAGTTAAAATATGGCTAACTAATCCTCAGCTGGAATTAGAGTCGCATTCTCCAAAGCATTCCATTAAAAAAACTATCCCTCTGAAGGATGAAATAGAGCCGATATTAACTCCTGTTCAATTCAGGTATAATTACCTTGATATTGTACTTAATATATTTTTTTGTGAAGAAATTGTAATTAAAAGGTAGTTATTCCAAAGGGTTGCCATTCTTCTACTGCCTCTCTCACCTTCCAGTTACACCAAGATTGCATAGTCAGAATTAACACATTTACATCAAAGTAAAATTCCTTTTATTGAGAGGATAAACTAGTGCTGGATCCTTCTGGATATGTTATGTTTATGCTGCAGGTTGATCCCAGCATTTGTTTATACCACAGTATCTCCTGAAGTACAATGGACTTTGTTTCTATTTTGGTGGATAGAAAGCAGATGTGAAAAGATAAAATGGCTTAAATATTGCAATCCATTTGCTGTACACACTAGGGTACCTCACTGCACCCAGAAACTTTAATGCACAGTATATATACAGCATCTTTAATCTTTGTGTTATCTTTTCACATATAACTACCCTTCCAATCATCCTCGAGCAGAGATAGGATTCAGATGTTATTTTTTCTAAGTATTTTCGTATTGTATGATCTCTTGAATGTATTTGGCTATATCTATATATATAGAGATATATATAGATATGTGTATGTATATATATATATATATATATTTTTTTTTTTTCCCTGAGTGGGGGTGGATGTTTCCAAAACATTAAGAAAATCACTAGTTTCAGTAAAAGTATAACATAGTTTGCTTAATGAAAGAATAAATCAGTCCTTAGGGCTAACAGACTTCTTTAACTTAATTCTGTCAAATAGTTCTGCTGTGGAACAACAGAAGTATTTTCTACAGTTCCACAAACTCTTTCATTACACAACTGGTAGCACAAAATCTAGAGCAAAATAGCTAACTCTGTTTCTCACCAGACTTTTCTGATGTAGCTTTATTATGACTGATCTCAGCCTCCTGTCATTTCTTTTCTTCTTGCTTGCAACAGAATATGTGTATAAAGAGCATGGAAGTATTTCCCTCTAGACCTCTAGGATTTTACAAAAATTTTCTGTTCAAAGCTAGGAATGTGGCATAGCATTCAATCAATCCTTTCAAAGCTATGCAATTTCCTTAGTACGTGGAAAGATTTCGCTTGTAAGTGGAAAGAAATTGAATTGCCTTATTTCCTTATTTTAGCATGAAAAATTAACTCTATATAAAGCAGGAATTTAATTTCCAATTTAGTATTGCTTCTCATATATATATTTTTTTTTTAAGAAAATAGACATTTTAGAAAGGAAATCTGCTTCATTATGTAAATATGTTAAAAACAAGTGATGGTTTCCCAGATGTTGCAAGACACAGTTCAGTTGTTTCAGTGCTAAACCATTCAGTGCATCACATTACAAAGTGTGCAAAGAAGGTCATGAGTAGCTAACCTTGTCAAAGGTAAGATTGCTGATGATATGCAGTATGATGATAATATGTGTCCAGGAGCAAGAACTGGTCATCTTTGGGAGGTTTAGAGATTAGTACATGTAGTTATTTTCCCAGTTATATTCTTCTCTTCCCTGCATTCCAGCTAATTACTGCAATCTTTCCATTTGTTGAATGGACAGGATAGTACTTATTTTGTAAAGTATTTTGAAACATTACAAGTGCTAAATGTTGAATGATGACTCTAGACTTTTCTCTAGTGGGGAAAAACCAAAACTGTAGTGATTTAATCTATTTTGTTGAAACACAGGATATATAGGTGTTCTACAGAAAGAATAAACCCAGTAGCTAAGCAGCATCAAAATCCTGCATTCTCATTGCTTTGACTATACCTTTCCTGTCTGAAATACACTATAATGTCTAAAGATATGTCCTCCACCTTCTCCAGCTTTTCTCACGTTCATAAAGAAACAGGTACATACAGGAATAAGAAGTCCAAGAGCAACATTCCAGAAAGCATTATTTCAAGATTTACAAAGTTCATACGAAGTGCATCTGGCTACAGAAGTCATCACACTGAGCAGAATCCACTTGTAATTTGTTGCTTGAGAACTCTCATCATGTCATCTTGAATGAGTTCATAGATTTCTTGTCTCCAATCTAATAAACATTATATAAATCTGTAGTATAATGTACTGACATCACCTTCATCCTGAGAGCTTGTGAAAGTTATTACCAACCTGTTTCATATTGTCCGAAGTTTCGCCAAATTGCTCAACTGAATCCAGTGTGTTGAATCTATCATCTTAAACAATCATAAGAGACAGAAGCCAAGCAACAAGTATTTCTTGTGTATGTGTGTAGGGAAAGTAATAATCAGAAATCCCCTAGGTATTTTGGACAAGGGAGAAAATTAAACCAAAAAATAATCCTAAGATTATAGATGCAAGGAATTAATTTGTGGTGAAAATATTAGAAGTGACAAATAAGAAGATTAAAAGGTTCAGTAGAAATTGAGATTTGATTCTGGCCAAAATTCCTTCCTTGACCTCTAACACAAAGAAGCTAAAATGTTTTGATTTTAGAATCGCTATTTTCTACAAACAGTGGAATTTTTGTTTTCTACTTCTCTAAACAACACTCGATCCATGAAATCCCTTGATCGGAAAAGATTGATGTAATCTATAATTCAAAATGTAAAGAAACATCCCTTTTCAAGTAGAAACTATTACTATCAGCATGTTGTGGCACAGTCATTATATGATGTCATTGTTAAAAAAAAATAAGTTGTGTATATTAATGTTCCTCAGCGTTCATAAGTGAACAGAAGACTATTTTTAAAAAGTTACATTAAAATGCTGATGTATTTCACTATCCAAATGTACAGACCAGAGGGACACTATGTATTTGTTCTATTGATTTCTGAGTTTATCTATGCATTACAAATAGTAATACTCTTCTATGGAAGCTCCTAAACATTTGGCCACCTGTGGACATATGTCTTCTTTTAAGAATTTGCCTATATACCTTACCACTGATCCAGGAGAAGACATTGAAAAGGAACACTTTATCCACTACAAGACTGTCACATTTTTATTCTTTTATGTGGAGACCTCATTAAAAATTATTCATGTTATCACAATACATCTGAATCAAAGAAGAAATAGTAAAATCAGTAGAAATTTTACGGAACAGAATTATTCTCTTTTACTTCCTTCTAGTGAGATCTTGGTTTAGCACATGAACAGTGTGTGATATCCTCTATGTGCTCTGACTTCTATAATATCAGAAATCACTTTGAAGTAAATAATAACAAAAATTAATTATTTAGACTCTTCTTAAAAATCTATGTTTATATTTATTGAAATAAAATTGTATTTTTTCAACAATATTTAAACTGGAAAACAATTTTAATCCCTTTAATGACTGAACAGCTTCATATGAGAAGACTGATGAGTACCAGGTTGAGAATTATTCTTAATATATAACTGTAGGAGTTGCAAATAATTTGGCTGCTTTGTTTTCTTCATACATTTTTGGTTTTCATAGCCCAAATATTTATGTTAAGGAGTCGGAAAGGGAAGGAGGGAGATGAGAAAACAAAAAATTAATTTGTGGGTAATACAACCACTATCAGCTTCCTTCCTATTTGGAAAACGAGCAAATAACAAACATGCTGATTTCTCCTACTCCTGCCTTGTATTCTAAAGGCTGGACAGTTTTCTAAAAATTACCATCTTTTTCTTAAATTTTTCTTTCCCAAATCTCTCTTCTGCCTGCTTTCATCATTTGCTTGTGTCCCCAAGTCCCAAGGTTCATCATTAGTTCAAAGATCCCACTTAAATCTGTTTTCTCACAGTACGGCAAATGTTATCCAGTTCTAATAAGTCCCTGGAGTGCTACTATTTTTTTTCAAGTTATGTCTGTAGCAACTTATATAGATGAATTCAGTTGTACTAACCTTTTGATTAATACTCTGTGCTTATAAGTTGTTCTAATTATTATTATCTCCATAACTGATCTTAATTTATCTCTATAGCATTGTATGAACCGTAGATTGGCATAAACCCACGGCATTATATATTTCATACAAAGTTTTGTATGTTTTTAGCCTATTTAAATATATTAATTTGATAATTAAAATCAGTTACTGAAATTGATTTTGAGTTTATACATAGTGCACTGCATCAAACTTTTGACTGAAATTAGAATACTTCCTCCAGAAATACATACTTTCTAGATTTAAGATTCTACTTAGTGGAAGATTCACTTTGTGATTTTTTTACCAACACCAGAGAAAATCCCTTTAATACTAGTTCTAATTTTACATGACAACCATTGAGTGTTAGTCGCTTGATCTTCTTATGCTTTTTTCTTCAGACTGAAGAGCTATCACCAAAAAAAAAAAAAATATTTTCCTCATATTTGTGTTAATATGGCATAATTAAATTGTCTTCCAAACTTACCTTGGAGAGATGGATTAGGGTGGAAAAATTAAACTCCCCTGTACATCAGAATTTCTGATTCTCAGATCATTCTGATGGCTTTTGTTTCCCCTTCCAAATAATTTCTAATTTGTGAACTTCCTTTCTGTATTGCAGGTATTATGTTCCAGCAAATGTCTTATAGACTTGTCTATCCATCTTGGCAGAATAGACTATTCACCTAATTTGACTTAGTATTTCCTTCTCTATAGTTTCAAGGTTGACTTTACATTCTCAAAACAGTATTGTAATAGCAATATCTATAATCAGGACAGCTAAGACATTTTCCAAATCAGTATGCAAGAGAAGAGAAAGTCTCCCTCCCTGTAAGTGTGGCTTTTATTACATCTGTCTGTTTACGCAACTATAATTACAGCAGCAAACAAGTGTGCATGGTAAATTGAGAGCTGACCTTCAAACATGACTCAATAGTTGTACTTTTTATGCAAGCTTCCAAAATCTTTCCTTAGGCAAGACATAAAACTATCTAAAAATATATATTAGTTTAAAATTTGTAATATTGTTAAAGTTCAAAAATGTATGTGAGGAAAAGGGGAATAAGAAAAAAAAAAAAAAGAAAGGCATGTTCTCACATGTATGTGTCATGTTTTGAAGAGTAAATAAAAAAAAAATAAAATACATATGCAGATATGTGGCTTGATTTTTTTCTTTGTTTTCCTAGTACTAAAAGAAATATCTCTGGAATATATCCTGCTCCATACATTTTGCTAGACTTTTCTTTTGACAGCTGTTCTGGGTAATTCACCATTCTTTCACATACATTTTGCTTTTCCAATGAGTTTCACAGTAGACCAGCTGTCAGAGAAAGAGGTTCACAAACACAACAAGATTACAAGAATTTTCTTCTGTGCTTGATTTGGAGGCCTGGTTTTTTTTCTTCAAAGTTATCTTTGTATCTTATTGGATGGAATAGACTTGAAAGACTATTTGATAGCAGCTAAATGTACCCTTATTTTTTAATAAGAATGTATTGTAAAGACTAGAAAAGAATTAAATAAAAAATAAGTTTTCCAGTTTTAAACACTTTGGATAATTAAAAATTAGGGAGAACAATTATTTCTTTCGCTTTTCCTCATTTCATCGTTTTTTGAAACTTCCATTTTTGGATTATTTTCATCCATTCATTAAGTAACGCATACTGGCAGGAGATTCCCACAAAGGACAAAACAACTACAATAAACTATTCAACAAGTGGGAAAAAAAAAAAAAAAAAAAAAAAAAAAAAAAGAGTCTTAGAAAAATACCTTTTCCTTATTCAAAAAAACAATGGAAAATCATAGTTTCCTTAAAAAAAACAACAACAAACAACAAAAAACCCACAAAATCCCCTTTCTCTACTTTTTAATCACTTTTTAGTCCTGGTTCAAGGTACTACTTTATTTAATAACTTACCTAAAAAGGGGGAATACAAGAGTAAGAATAGAAACTAAATAGCAGTGTAATTTATTCTTCCGTTCTGCCTTCTGACGTATTCATTAACCCACCAAACTCGGCAGCTGAAGAGTAACACTCTTCATCTTCCTCTTCTCTCCTCTCCTCTTCGCCACTGAAAAAAGGACATAGTACCCAAAGTGGACTTTGGGGTTCACAGACCTAATTTATTTTCTTTTCCAGACTTATCTACAAACAGAATATTTTTTTTTTTTTTCCTTCTATAACCAGGCTATCTGATAACCTATAACCTGACTGTAACAAATAATATAGTGTTCCCATAAAAATTACCTGATCTTTTAGTGGCAAATACAAATCAAACTTGTATTTCCTAAAACCAGATTTCCTTTTACTCACTTTGCACTGTGGTATCTAAAACACATTTGGCATAATTATTCCTCTTAATTATTCTGTTTAATTGACACACTTATTCATCAGATAGATATGAGAAACAAAAATCATTTTTTACTTTATGGCATTGTTTCAAATCCCTGCTTTCTATGCATGTAATGTAAATCTTTCTCATTTAATCTCTTTGAAGCAAGCCCTAAAGAAGTATTGTATCTTAATGTTACTCCTCATTAATAATTATTTTATAAACCGCTGCTTCATTCTAGAAGAATTAGTTGAATTCACTCTGTAATGACAGTGATGCAAACAATAAGATCTCACTTTCAGCAAAATCAAATGTATCTCTTCAGAACACACTCTGTAACTCTTCATCCTGATTAATGTGTTTCTGTTTGATATAGCTTTTTTCCCTTTAAACAATCCTCCACCTTCCATATCTTCAAACACAAGACCCTCAGAATGTCAAGTTCCTCAGGATATGGGGTTCATCAGAATTATATTTACTTCTTAGGGGAGAAAAAAAGAACTGCTAAACAGTAAACATTTACTGAGTTTTTTCACCCTCTCATAAATATGAAACAAGAAATTAAACAAGGATGAACATACAATTAGTTTGATGCAGGTAACATTTTTTGTCACATAAAATTACGCTCTGTTTTTGTAGAAGTAAAGTTTGATTTCAGATGGATGAAGTGCAGCAGAAAGAACTCAACAAGGGAGCAAGACATAAATTACTCCACTTTAATTTGGCTAATGGAAGTCAGAGTAAAATCTGTTATTTATTGGCTGTTATTCAAACTTACTAAATGAAATAGCTGTCACTATTTTTCTATGCCTTCACTGCAATGTAATAAAGTTCTTATAGATCTCGGGATCCAGAGGAAGGATCTCAGAGGTACCCCTATAACAATGGCGAGGAATGTATTATACAAACAAGTTATTCATATAAACACTTTCCTCCCTCTTTGCTCACTTCTATGTAAATGCATTACAGACATTCTTCCCTTCCATATTCAGGATTTTATAGACTTTATATATGCATAATTTATACACCTTTATGCACATATATGAAATATCTACATATCCATTAAAAGAAAAAAAAGCAAATTGGAAACAAGTTTCTCCATAAATAATGCATGCACAGATATGCTTAATTACACATCAGCTGAATACAAAGCAGCTCTCACCCAAATTAATACTTGTCCTTCTGAAATCAATGTTAAGTCAATGAGTGAACATCTGTCTTGAACATGGAGTCATTTAAAGATGCATACACCTAAGAAGTTATCATTAGAAGTGTACTTCTAAAAGCATGTCCAGCAACAGCATCACAGTGACCTTATCTCTTAATTTAAACATTAAAATTAAGAATTATGAGATATTCTGACATACTTCTTCGAGCAGCTTCACAGTCCTTTCATTCTGATAATGTTATTATCTATGACACCTATAAAGATTATACCAAAGATAAGAGAAATAGAACTAATTGTTTCTGTGATAATGAATGACTTGCTTAAGCTACACCAAAACTTCCTTATTTCTTTTAGAGGCAACAAGTGTTGTTGGTGTTGGTTTTGTGTGAGTTTTTTTCCTTCCCTTCCCTTCCCTTCCCTTCCCTTCCCTTCCCTTCCCTTCCCTTCCCTTCCCTTCCCTTCCCTTCCCTTCCCTTCCCTTCCCTTCCCTTCCCTGAGAGACCTACACTGCCAAAGAAAGAAGAAATAAGCAAACAGGATGTTTGTGACCACTGTAAATACTAATCTTTGTTCTGAAGCAGTATTCAATCTTAGCTTCTTTTTCTGTCTCACTTCAATCTTACATGTATAATCTAGAAAATAAACTTCTGTAGACAAGGGTTGGAAGCTAGTTTCAGTTTGGGGCCATGGCCAATCCCCCTCCCTACCTGCTTTGTTTCCCCAGGTGCCCCTCCGTAATAGGTTTGAGGCCCTGGATCTTGAAGAGGAGGTAGGTGAGGATGTGGTGCAAGGTCCACCTAGGGGTCACATAGAAAGAGGCAGTTGACCCCATGCCTCAAGACTGCCTCAAATAAGAAAGAAAGAACGGTAATGGTAGTAGGCAATTCCCTTCTGAGAGGGACGGAGGGTCCAATCTGCAGAGCTGACCCTCATTGTAGGGAACTGTGCAGTCTACCTGGAGCCCGCATCAGGGACTTCACCAGGATGCTCCCCAACCTGGTGCACCCAATGGACTACTACCCACTGCTGATCTTCCAGACAGATGGGGAGGAAGCTGCATGCCTCAGTCTGACAGGAATGAAGAAAGATTTCAAGGCCTTGGGACGGATGGTAAAAGAGTCTGGGGCTCAAGCGATTTTCTCTTCATTCCTTCCAGTTTTGGGTGATGATACGGGAAGAAATAGAAAAATTCAGTCTGTAAACAACTGACTACAGGACTGGTACTGCAGGCAGGACTTTGTATACTTTGATAATGACTGGTTTTACAAGACACCAGTCCAAACAGTGATACGTGGGAAAGGTTTATCTTGCAGGGGCAAAAGGATGCTGGGACAGGAATTAGCAGGGCTCATTTGGAGAGCTTTAAACTAGACTCGAAGGGGGATGGGGTTGTAGCTGGGCTTGCATCAGTAGGGCATCACTCTAGAGTTCATGAAGGCTGGGAGGCCTCCCATACCCCTAGGGTGAAATCAGTGTGCTCAGCTCGCTCTCTGAAACCCCTGTACACCAATGTGTGCAACATGGGGAATAAGCAGAAGGAGTTAGAAACCTGTGTTAGGGCAGGAGATTATGACCTAGTGGCAATTATGGAGACATGGTGGGACAGCACACATGTCTGGAATGTGGTCATGGATGGTTATGTCCTTTTCAGGAAAGACAGGCCAGCCAGGCATGGTGGGGGAGTTGCTCTTTATGTGGGAGAGCAACTACAATGTACTGAGTATTGTCCAGGCATGGATGAGGAGCAAGTTGAGAGTCTATGGGTAAAAGTTAAGGGGCAGGCTGGCAAGGGTGATACTATTGTGAGTGTCTATTATAGGCCACCTGATCAGGGTGAGGAAGTTGATGAGGCCTTCTACAGACAGCTGAGAGCAGCCTCACAATCACAGGCCCTGATTGTGGTGGGGGATTTTTTTAACTTCCCTGATGTTTTTTGGAAGGACTACTCAGCTGGCCAGCCACAGTCTAGGAGGCTCCTCCAGTGCCTTGACGATAACTTTCTGATGGAGGAGCTGACTAGGAGAGGTGCACTGCTGGACCTCATCCTCAGTAACAAGAAGGGTCTGGTTGAAGTGGTAAAGGTTGAGGGCTGCCTTGGTTGCAGTGGTCATGAGATGGTGTTCAGGATCTCATATGGCAGAAGCAGAATAGGAAGCAGAATTGCAACCCTGGATTTCAGCAGGGTAAACTTTGGCCTTTTCAGGCAATTGCTAGGGGAAATCCCATGGGCAAGGCTGCTTGAAGGTAAAGGGGCCCAAGATGGTTAGTGTTCAGGTACTGTTTCTACCGGGCACAAGATCAGAGCATCCCGACACCTAGGAAGTCAAGGAAGGGAGTCAGGAGACCTGCGTGGTTAAACAGGGAACTGCTGGGTACGCTCAAGTGGAAGAGGAGAGTTTATAGATCATGGAAGGAGGGACTGGCCACTTGGGGAGAATATAAGGCTGTTGTCAGAGGGTGTAGGGAGGCAACTAGGAAAGTTAAGGCCTCCTTAGAATTAAACCTGGTGAGAGGGATCGAGGACAACAGGAAGAGCTTTTTCCAATATGTGGCAGATAAAACTAACACCAGAGACAATGTAGGCCCACTGATGAATGAGGTGGGTGCACTGGTGACAGAAGATACAGGGAAGGCAGAGTTACTGAATGCCTTCTTTGTCTCTGTCTGCTCTGCTGGAGGCTGTCCTGAGGAGCCCCGTACTGCTGAGGCCCCAGAGGAAGGCAGGACAATGGAGGAGTTTGCCTCGGATGATGACAGCTGGGTTAGGGAGCAATTAGGTAATATGGACATCCATAAATTCATGGATCCGGATGGGATGCACCCATGGGTGCTGAGGGAGCTGACTGAGGTCATTGCTGGACTGCTCTCCATCATCTTTGCCAAGTCTTGGGAAATGGGAGAGGTGCCTGAGGACTGGAAGAAAACAAATGTCACTCCAGTCTTCAAAAAGGGAAAGAAGGAGGACCCAGGTAACTATAGACTGGCCAACCTCACCTCCATCCCTGGGAAACTGATGGAATGACTTATCCTTGGTGCCACCTCAAGGCATATCAGGGATAAGAAGGTCATTAGGGGCAGTTGACATGGCTTCACCAAGGGGAAGTTGTGCTTGACCAACCTCATCGCCTTTTATGAGGACATAACAAGCTGGACGGATGATGGCAGAGCGGTGGATGTGGTCTACCTTGACTTGAGTAAGGCATTTGACACAGTCTCTCACAGCATCCTCACAGCTAAACTGAGGGAGTGTGGTCTGGATGATCGGGTAGTGAGGTGGACTCCAAACTGGCTGAAGGGAAGTAGACAGAGAGTCATGGTCAATGGGGTGGAGTCTAGTTGGAGGCCTGTATGTAGTGGAGTGCCTCAAGGGTCAGTACTGGGGCTGGTATTATTCAATATATTCATCAATGATTTGGACGAGGGAATAGAGTGTACTATCAACAAGATTGCTGATGACACCAAGCTGGGAGGAGTGGCTAACATGCCAGAAGGCTGCTCCGCCATCCAGCGAGACCTGGACAGGCTGGAGAAACATAATGAAACATAACAAGGGAAAGTGCAGAGTCTTGCATCTGGGTAGGAACAACCCCAGGTTCCAGTAGAAGTTGGGGAATGACCTATTAGAGAGCAGCATAGGGGAAAGGGACCTTGGGGGTCCTGGTGGACAGTAGGATGACTATGAGCCAGCACTGTGCCCTTGTGGTCAGGAAGGCCAATGGCATCTTGGGGTGTATTAGAAGGGGGATGGTTAGTAGGTCCAGAGAGGTTCTCCTTCCCCTCTACTCTGCTCTGGTGAGACCACATCTGGAATATTCTGTCCAGTTCTGGGCCCCTCAGTTCAAGAAGGACAGAGAACTGCTGGAGAGAGTCCAGCGCAGGGCAACAAAGATGATCGAGGGAGTGGAGCATCTCCCTTATGAGGAAAGGCTGAGGGTGCTGGGTCTCTTTAGTTTGGAGGAGACTGAGGGGTGACCTCACTAATGTTTGCAGATGTATAAAGGGTGAGTGTCACGAGGATGGAGCCAGGCTCTTCTTGGTGACAACCAATGATAGGACAAGGGGTAATGGGTTCAAACTGGAACACAAAAGGTTCCACTTAAATATGAGAAGAAACCTCTTCTCAGTGAGGGTGACAGAACACTGGAACAGGCTGCCCAGGGAGGTTGTGGAGTCTCCTACTCTGGAGACATTCAAAACCCACCTCATCTAGGTGTTCCTGTTCCGGTGGGGGGATTGTACTAGGTGATCTTTCAAGGTCCCCTCAGATCCCTAACGTTCTGTGATTCTGTGAAGTAGGGGTTCTTCATTATATTTGTACATAGAATATGGGTGGAATTTCTGCCTAAATGTCAAGCACATTATATGCAGTAGCAATGGAACTATCACTCAGGACTAGTTCCAGCAGTATCAGACAGATAAAAACCACATTATACGGAAGAAAGCTGATACATATTTATCCTTCCATGACCATACATATTTATGTCCAGTTTTTTCTATATCTACAGCATTGGAATTTTGTGATTTATAAATAACATCATAAAAATTAAATTATTCCCTCCAACTTTCTTGTAATTTGAAAGGCCTAAATATTAGTATTTAAATACTCAATTGATTGAAATACTCTCCAGAAGGAATTCTTCAAAGAGCAGGTAATAAAAGAAGCTGTGAGCATAAATTTGTCTCAAGAGGCTTCTGAATTTTTATTTTTCCATCTTCTGATTCTTCGAACTTTGTTTTATCTTGGTTACAGAAATACAAGAGAACTTAAAAGTTCATAAATGCTTTATCTTTAACCACTTCATACACATTCTATCCAGGTTACTTAAAACACCATCTTTAAAGTTTCTTTTGCTACCGGAGGATAACATAACTTCAAGGATATAGACGGTCATAATATTTTCAACAAAATTAGACCTCAGCAAAAGAGAAATTCTAGGTACAGTCCAAGAAGATTTCATAAACCGATATGTGTTACACTACAGACTGGCATTTGGCCCAGGTTTAAACAGTAAATGACCCATTATTATACTGACTGACCCAGATCAACTTTAAGAGTAAACAGCAAACACCACCAACAAGCCCCTGGACCAGATCACTGACTTTCTGTGTGAGTGACTAGGATCTAGCTACAGGGAATGAAATCACAGAAACAGAAGCACAATGCGGTGGGGAAATTCACAGCATCATGTGGAAGAGAAGACCAGAGCCATCTCCTAGGACCAAGAGAGACAAAGGAGAGCAGACTTCAGTGTTGCTTTGCAAGTCCCCTCCAGTAAAGGGGGATCCATTGAGGTGGAAGAACTACAAAACAACTCAATCCACATTGAATAGAGAAATAGCTTGTTTGCATTCCAACACAGAACAGAAAAAAAGATTGCAGTAAAGCTGAATTGTTCTCTGGACACTTCTGGATAAAGGGATTGCTTTTTCAGCAATATTGAAATTACATTCTCATCAGATGAACACCTTATCGAGACCAGATGTTGTAGGAGACAGAGTTATTATTTCTATTCTTAGCAGAAATAAATCACAGCAGTTCTTGTATTGTTACATCCCCTATACACAGTTTCTTAGTTTTGTTTTAATTTCATGCTGCCTTTTTTTTTTTTTTTTTTTTTTTAGCAGTTCTTACATTTATAAGTCCTAAAATAGGGGGGAAAAAAAAGGAATAACAATAATTTCTGGACCGGGTGCTTTTTTGTGGGAGTTAAGACTGCAAAAGAGTTTCTACACTAACATTTGCTGAATTTTAAGTTTTCTGAGTTTCTATGTACCTAATTTTCAAAGTGTTGTTAAATCACTATTGACTCTAAAAGAAGGGCAGTTATGCTAGCGATGACTTCACTTGCTCCTTTGGTTTCTCATCAGGGTTTTTTTGCTGATGCCAGAATTTTCTGCATTTTTTGCTCTACTGACTTCCATTGAAAATTCTTAGATGTGTTTGCACACCTAACATATGCATGTTCTTTGGAAATTTTTTCTATAAATTAAGACTATGTAAATCAGTTGTGAAGACAGGTTTTGACTATGGGATGTATTTCTAAGAAGTTTTAAACAATTAATAAATAGGGAAATCAAGAATTTACACTAGATTTTTTTCTAGGCTATATATTTGTGAAATGATTTTATATTACTGATGTATTAACAAATGTATCACACTAGCAAAAATTAGAATCAACCAGAAATTCTAAATGTCCACTGGCCTAATTTTTTCAAAGTTAGTTTTTAACAAAAAATATACATGGACAGTGTTTAAGTTGCCAAATTAAATTTCAGAACACTAAGCTGCAGAATTATGTCTGGTGATTTCAGAGCTAGTAGTAGCCATTTTATTGACAGATTGGTTCCTCTAGTCAAATTGACCTACCCACTTTCTTGACTAACAGTTAAGGCCAGAGTCTGCTTTTTTTAAAGTAAATACGTGTTATTGTTTCCAGAAGGTGTCATTTATACCCAGGGGTAAAGTACAGGACTGTACTCATTCATGTCTCTTAAAAATATAGATTTTAAAATATATTGTTACTCAACTTGTCTCTTTTAAGTTGTAAGTGCTATTTCATTTGCAGTACTTTTATTTCAATCAGTTGCTAATTCATAACTATGTTTCCTTGTGCCTTCATTAAAGAACACACACAAACCCGCTTGATATTCACTTTTGCTCCTTTTGTTTGCATGTTTGTTTGTAAGACATAAACCTCTTGAATTACTGGGTCATTAAATTAGGTTTTTAAAAGAAACTGGATGCTAGACTTTGACTTAAAAGTAATCTAAATTTATGGGGGCACACGTATTTACATCATATACAGATAATGTAATGATTTCTTAAAAAAATATATACACTGGTCAACAAATATTTACTACTCAAAATCTATCGTATTCATCGGGTTGGTGGTCTTTTCATATAGATATTTCTATAGAACCTAAGTCTTTTATCTTTACATCCACACATAAGCCCCACTGCCCTTCATATATAGAGTATAAATGCAAAGCTAGTGTATGTGTGTAAACCGACATCAGGACATAGGCACAGAGGCAGCAAAAGCCTCTACATTTATACCATGAGATATGCATCCTCAGAAGTACATATCAAGAGATGATAAAAATCTATTGCTGTGGCCAACAAACAAAAGGGTAGAATTTCTTCTAACATTCACTTGCTATCTACTTCTAAAAATCCCACAGATTTATCTCAAAAATGACCAAAATCATAATCCTGATGATAAGGTTCAAGAACCTGCTTTTCAAAATGTGTTTGTATAAAAGATGAAACAAACTTATGCCACAGAAAAATACTTATTTAAACCTGCATCACTAAACAGTTGTACGCTTTGGAATTGTAAATGCCACCACGCTGTATCTTCGCATCTCTGGTAAACAATACAGCTGTTTCACCAAAATTATCAAAATTTACCTTTCTTTATGAGATACCTGCAACCACCATCACTCAACATGTAACAGAGTTGCATATGAGAATTAGCATTACCAAAAAGTATTAAGAACTGGCTGTGCCTACACTGAGTTATCAAAGAAATGAAAGCAGAGTCCATGTAGAGCCCTTATATTTGTACTATAGCCGTGTTGCCCTGTAATGCAGTACTGTTACTGCTAGTAACTAGTTCTAAGCTATGTAGTGAGTTTTCAGTGCCTCAGGGCTCAGGTTTCTCAGATCTGCCCTGTCTCAACTTTTCTTGAACTGCCTGTGGCATTGTCTTACTAAGTTTCACCGTGACAGTAACATTTCTGTTGACTAGTATTTTTTGTAATAGGACCGAGAAGAGCAGAAATGTGAACATAACACCCAAGAAAAGGGATAAGATCTAAGAAACATGAACTAAGGAGTGTGTATGTAGGATTTTTAAATTTAACTTTATGTATATATAAATATACAAATTTATGTGTAAGATGTGCTTTCTTTTATCCGTAATCAAGATTGTTAGTGCATTAATACTGTGCAGCATGTTGCCTTCAAACAGTGCATGGTGTTACAAAGAAAACTTCCAACACTCACAGCTGACAGATGACAGTAGCTTTGGTAGGAAGAGACAAACACTTTCACAATTATTTCATCCTCCTTCCTGTATCTGGAAGTAAATGACAAAAAATGGTGAAAAGAACACTCCTTAAATCTTTACTGCTTACCTCAAGCTTCCCTACCTACTCAAGACACACTCATGCCATTTAAAGATTTCTCAGAACTTGCCTGAGTTCAGATGGCAGAACATAAAACATTTTAATCCAGAAAAAAGAAATGCAGTGAGGTACTTCTTTACTTTGTAACTATGACATAATACGTGACCTGTCAACAAAGTAGTTTTTTTAAACTGGTACCTGTGACAATATAACATTATACGAATATGTTGGTGCTCAATTAGTTTTTACCAATGTTTTCAATAAAAACTTTAAACAAAGCAGTGTTTCAAATGTGTTATCTGAAGGATCATGACCATACAGAGATCCTTAGGCGTGAGAGAAGACAGAAGTTAAAATTGCTTTTCTGGTTTCTGAAAGCTAGATCTGGTATTCGCAGTCTATGTCACTTCTTAACTAAAATCACAGTGGCTAAATCTGTGATTTATTGAAAAATTAATTTCTGAATTTCTTTTACAATAACATTGAAAAAGAGTAGAAAAAATGCTTAAGTAGCTGGCAGGTAACACCATTTTTCAACAGGGTTGCATGCATCCATTTACAGACACCATTTAAAAAGGTTCAAAATTCAATTTCACTCAAAAAATATTCTCTCCCACCCCCCAGACACTTACAAAGACGCATTCTGATTAAATAAACTCTGACTTTTAACGTGGCTCCTGTAATACATCTGTGTAATTCTTTAACTGAGATAATAAAATCTAAGAGCATTCCAGTGATAAGGTCAAACCATTGTATCACTCATCCATATTTCACATTTCTGTGGAGGCAAAAGAATTTCCCCTTTTTTGGAAATATGTAGCAAAGAGCAAGTTTTCTATCTACCTCTTCACTGACTGTGCATTTTATATACCAGGTTTTCCTTCCTGAGGCATACTGGTCACCTTCATTTTAAACAGAGCATTAAGTAAACATAAAATAATCAATAGAAGAGATAGAAACACCAATGCACATAGTGAAATTTTAATATAAAGATTCAAGATAACCTAATCAAGAAATATGCAGTATATTCTACATTAGTTAATTGGTCTCGACTAACTCAGAAATAATGGTCAGGTAACAGATTTCCATAAGGTACTGAGACAGGGCATCCCTCCTCCTCCTCCCTTTTATTAGCCACGAACATAGCTAACAGAGATAATTTAAAATTAGTGAGGACTGAAATTCAATTTGCATTGATTGGCACCACTTATTTGATACATCCAGATAGGTTGTTTTTCTTTGCCTGAGCTGCTTACACTGAAAAATGCCACAAATTTTATCAGTATAACATATATTACCCTCAACGGCCTAAGTTTAATTACACTTTTGCAGCCTTAAGATTTCTCTTTGCAGTTCAGTCCTCGTTTAAACCCATTTTAATTTCACAGAGAAGATTCTAAGAATGTGTTAGGACAGGCTGGAAATTTTTCCTTTTTTTTTTTTTTTTTGGTACATAAACTTCAAATCACTTCTGTAACAAATACAGACGAATAGCGCAAAAGTACCCCAAAAGGGTGTTATAGAACTCATTCAAGACCACTGTACTCAGCTGAGCCAAAGGTTCATTTTGCACAGTCTGCTCTGAGAGCAACAATTAAGTAACAGATGCTGAGAAGTGTGAGAGGTAAAAGTATAAACCAGTTTAGTACATCCTTTCGATTTCTAGCACTTGCTGTTAATTCAGAGGCAATGCAAATTCTTACTGTATTTTGTGAAGATATAAAACATTGTTACCCTTCCCTCCCAACAAAAACGAATACCATGACTCCATTAAGAGCAGGATTATATTACACTAAACACAGTACAAACTTATAATTTCTACAATCAAGAATGATTCAACATAATTTACTAGGTAAAATATACAGGGCTAAGAGAAGTTTATGAACATGAGGAAAATTAATAAAACCAGCTTACCTTACTTGGCTTTTCAGATAAAACTCTTCTGCAAAGACCAGAAGTTTGGTATTCAAATTAGTATCTTTTTCAACAGGTTCATGTGATTTAATTTGTGTAGTAGGATAGTAGACACTACATTTTGTTTGTATTAGTGCAATAACAGGCTCATCAAATATTTCTTGATGGAGATCTCTCAAACTGCAAGACAAAATTCAATTTCAACTGTATACAGCGTACAAAATTACTCACTATAAAGGACCCAGGCCTTCTCTCCTTTTTTAATGCTACAAAAAATTTTTTAGTAAAAATAATCAATTTGATAAAGCTATGCCAGTATAAATAATATTTTATAGAAGTAAAACTCCTAAAACTTACACAGTTGGATATTTTTCAGATTTTGTGTTCAATTTCCTCATTTTCAAATCATGACTGTGTCACACAAAAAAAAAACAAAACCAAAACCAAAACCAAACAAACCTCAAAAACAAACACCACCAAAACCAAGCAACAAACAGTAAGTGTACTTTGAACGAAAGATCGTCATTTTTCCTGTTTTTTCAATTTGAGAGAAGGTTGGGTGCAGTAAGTGTTGAATTGTAATACCTGCTCAGAGACCATTGGTTTATATTCTCATCACGCTGCCCACATGAACTTTCATTATTTGCCTTCGAAAACATTTAAACCAGTGCTTCTCAAAAATCAAGCTTGATAAATACTCAGGTATGCCATAAATATTGTGTCCATCAAGTTTCATGTGTTCCTTTTTCCCTAAAGCACCTGCCTGTCATTTTAAGTTAGACATTCAAATGAGGCATTGGATGTTCTGCCACAAAATTAATTTCTGCAAAACTCTACAGGTAGCAGAAATAAGACATCTGCAAACAGAAAAGGGCACTGAGAAATCAAGTATGACAATAGTAACATGGAAACTATTGGATAATTACATTACTGTTTGAAATTCTCCGAACGTCAACTGTGGAAAAATATTTTACAGGCTTTCAGAGTTTTATTCACTTTTCATTGAAATCCAGTAAAACCACACAAAACAGATGGAGAAACAATCAGGAAAAAATGTAAATATAATATTTCACACAACTGAAAATGTTTTGCATTTTATAGAAGGAATACTTCAATGTTGTTTCAACTGTTAGAAGAATATCTAGTTTAGGATTTCAAATTAAACAGCTTATTTGCATCATGTGGTTTCAGTGATTTCCAGTTATTCTTTAAATAGGTTTGGAAAGACAAAACACAGAATTTGATTTAGAATCACAGGAAGCTACCTGCCTATAAGGCTTTCCTTGAGATAAATCTTTTGGAAAATCCACCTCATTAGACAAAAAGTTCTGAAACTGGTTGAGGTACTCTGGGAATCCAGATGAAGAAAAACTGGTATTCCCATTCCAATTATTAATTTTTCTTATTTTGTAAGCTGAAGTTTATCAGCACACAAAGAGAACAAACAATACATTAAAATGTAAGTATAACTGAGATTTAAACTGAATGTTTTCTAGCACACTTAGTCAAAAATATTTTGTTACTCCCACTGGGTACTCAAGCTCCTTGGGACACAGAAATACAATAGGCTCAGTGAGACAACATCAGCCAACATCAATTGAAAGCAATGCTATTGTGAGAATGCTGTGTTGTAAAAGTGAGATTGTGGAAGAATACAAAGCTTACTCCATCCTTGTTAATTTGTACTAAACAGAGAATAATTTCCTTTGGTAAGAGGGTGATTTTTTCAAACAAAAGCTGCTTTTACCAGGAAAAATCATTAGTTCTTGAGTTTCTAAGTTCTTTTTTTCATTTTCAAACTTCTCCTGTCTAATTCTGAGAACAATCTATTTCAGAGTACCTTTTGTTTTGTTGTCTTTTGTCTATGTGACAAGCACTTCTTATCTACTGTGTACTTTTTTTAAATGAAGCACGTTTTCCTGATGCTAAAGCTTTCAAGAATTTAGATCTCAGAGTCATCTGATGACTAAGGTCAGAAAGTCTCTGAGCACACATGTAACAGTAGGCCAGAGCTGAACTTACATGTTTCATAATTGAGGAGATAATTATTTATGTCACTTTTTATAGATGCTCTTCTTTGCATTTTGTATATAAGAACACCATTTACATTGTTTCTTTCAACCTCATTCAGAAGTTATACCACATTATTTTCTTCATATAATTAATTTGAGATATCCTTAGGATACGAGTCCACGTAACATATTTTTGACACTGATATCCAAAGAAACAATGCTTATTTCTTGATAATATATGCCATCACTGCATAAATCCCTTCACATCTTTCTTTCTAATCACTTTTTTTTGGTAAAGTCAATTCACATTTTTTTAAAGGTTTGCCTATGGGTTTGGACACACCAATTTCTTTCTTGCAAGTCTATTCTTATATCTGCCATTCTTCTTGATCTAAGTTAATCAAAAAGACAGTGTGTTTAAGCATTCTCTCTTTAATATTCTGACCTTAATGCTATCATAAGCATAAGAAAAAAGCTCATATAATGGATTCCTCTGTCATTTCAACACCATTTTTTCTCTGGGTGTGAAGGTATATGTTTAAATATTTACAGTCTCTGCCTTTAAGTTAATTTATGAATTTTGGAAAAAAAATTTCAGCATCCTTCTAGTCCATTAGAGCACTCTTTGAACACAGCACTAAATTGCTCTTCATCTTTTCCTGATCTCCTGCACCATGTTCAATGATGTCTTGGGTATTGACTGAATATTATTAAAATTAAAAATCTACTAATCGTGTTTCATCCAAATCCAGAGAGAAAACTTACTCAAACTGCATTTTAATGTGGCCATCCTTTCTTTTCCTAGGCTTTTTTTAAGTTAATGACTGATAAACACCTTAAAAATTATCTCAATATCTCTCCTATTACGTGGTCAATGCATATTTTTTCCATATATTATAAATTTTGGAAAAGTTCTTCTGCAGTAATGTTGAAACTGATATGAAGATTTCATGCTGTAGTGCAATTTTACTGAAATTAGGGTTTGGTAAAGATGAAGCAGAGTAACATTTTATTAAATTAGAAATTCTGAATTTTTCATAGTGTCAGCTCCAATTTTTGAAATTATGAAAACTAGAATAATTCATAGAGTTTTCCAACTTAACATTTTCTGTTTCAGGATTTTAATGCCAATTTGGTAATGGATTTGCTGCTTACATCCCACTGATGACTTGCAAGCCACATACTAATTAAGTTTCACTAAAACTTTTTATCAGCTTCCTTTGGCCTTTTCAATTCAGAAGATCATCAGAACAAAAAAATACAAACAATCCAGGGAAGATTTTGCATGTCAGTTTTCTAGTATCAATTTAATTTCCTTCCTCCAACATTTTAATTTCAATTTTACTGTTTCTGAGTCATTACTTAATATTTGATATGTTCTGATATTGCAAAGTCTTGTCCACATGCCTTGAAAAAAGGCCCATTTATGTGCTTCAAGTCTGGAGACCGTGTGTTGCTGTGCCGGGGTCCTAGATTATAAACTTCATGAAGAGTGAGACACCACACATCTTGAAATTTTTTCCTGGATTACTTTAAAAAGCTTTTTGAAGATGCTTTTTCAAATAGACCCCCTATCTAAAATTCAAACAGTGTAATTTTAACGCAGCAGTCCCAGTATGAGCTCAAATATGCTTAATTTCTGAGGAAGATTTTTAATAGAAGTACATATGAGCATAAATAAACTGTAATGAGGGACTTACTACTTCTCAGTTACTGTTGAGCAGATTCAATCCAATTCTGCTTGTGCCAGCAAGAGCCACAGGAACTATCTTTATCCTGCTGCAACCTTTTCACATTGTATTTTTTCCATAGCATTTTAGACAGATTTTAGTCTATCTGGCTGATGCAGGACCCTCAACTATGCATTCCTATAGTCATCTTCTTGTCACAACAAATGCCACTGTAACTTCATAGGATGTCAGTTAAGGGAGCTTTTTCTAGATAGAAATTGCTTTTTTCCTCCACCAACAAAGGTGCTCACCATCGTCATCCTCCCAAAGCAAACACATGTTCAGCTGGGTGGCTTTCCTGAGCTGCCTCACGGTGCAGCTACACAAGTGGTGCTGCTAACACATGCTTCAAGGTGGAGATGATCAGGACCACAGAAGTCCTGTAGAAGCCCTCAGCTAAACTGTCTTCAATTCTGCATAACCATATTGTCACACGTGCTTTTGCTGGATCTTTGAGGAACTAAACCCCCTATTTCCCTCTGGGACTCCCATTACTTCTCTGTCTACCAAGCTCTCTTCCAGCTCTAAATCTTTATTTCTAGTTCTATGATTTTATGCTGCCTTGGAAAATTGTTTCTTTGGTGCTTACACCTCCATGGTAAATCCAGGGTGGAGGTTAACTCATTCAGCCTTACAGCATGGAGAGCAGAGAAACCAAAGTCTGTCTAAACATCAAAGCACAGTATTTAATCTTCAAATCATTCAAAACTTTCATGCAGATGATGGCTATTCAAGATCGCATTTTTAGTAGTTCACAATAATAATAAAACAGCTCATTAACCTCTGTTAAAATCAAAGAAAGGCAGAGTACCAGAAGAGAAGAGGATATTTTGAAACCAATACCTTCTTCAGATTTTCCTAAATAACTGTCAATTTCTTTTCAAAATTTGCTATCAAAATCTCTGATTTTTCATTTATAGTAATTCCATGTAAAACCACAATAATTAACCTAATAGAATCCCGTATTACTGATTAGTGTTCTCCAGTGTTGTTGATCTGTTCTCTATTTAAAGGAAGCTATATTTTATAGAGCAAATATAAAAAGCCAAAACGGGTTTGTTGAACAGAAATGGATTTTCTGAGTTACTGTGTCACATCAGACATCCATGACACAAAATTCCCTTAGTGAAACTATTGATCCCTGTCTTAGAAGTCCCTTATTATTTGACTTTTGCTTCCTGTATTTCCAGTGAAATACAGATTTTACTTGCTCAAAAGCCTTACTAAGACACTAGGGCCTTTAATTTAGCTCTTTTTGTTTATGACTAGATTATAACTATTCATCTTTTTATAATATTTTTATTTAGTTCTTTTCCTTTCTCAGTGAGTAATGCTGTTTGTATTTATAGACAGCAAGTATTCAATCCTTTTTGCTACATCCATAATGCCAAGTTATTCATGTATACCAAAGATATTTCCCTCCTTCAATGTTTTTGTTAGCAAATTTCATTTTCCTAGGATGTCAAGACTGTGTACACGTTTGATATATTAGAGGATACATCTTGATGAGGTGGGGAAGCAGAAATCAACCACAAGCCCCTAATCTTGGTGCTTGGACACCTCTCTATAATTAAAGTTTTATGCAAATTTCTTCCCCAACTGAAATGTGATATCTCACAAGGACAGCGCAGATGACAGTCAAGGAGCAAGATTTTGGGACGGAAGATGGTGAGTAGACTGCATGGACTGCGGATTCCTGAAACCAGCCTACTCCTCTGCAAAGGGAGGATGCTGGACCTTTGGTTGGTACAAATGGCAGGTGGCTTCTCCAAAGGCCATCCTCCATCAACAGCCCCCTGTCACGAGCAGCAGGATGCAGCCACAGAGTGCAATGACCCTGAAAGTCATTAAAGCAGGTAAAAAAAAAAAAAAGTTATTTCTTTCTCATAATTACAGCTCTTAAACCAACAGCTGCTGTTTGTTGAAGTGGTGGTTCACAGGTGTCAAAATTGATTTGAAAATCTATTTTTTCATTGGTGATAAGCAGCCTTAGTGAGGGTACCTGTGTTGACTTTATCAGGTCTTATCTCATTAAATTATGCCAGATTTTACAGAGACTTCAGTGGTAAAACTTTTTTTTTTTTTTTTTAGTCTACACAGGATTAAAAAACAAACAAGCAAACAAAAGAACAACATGAGCAAATATAGAGTCTATCCTACTCAGAAAAGAACACTCTCCATATTTGTATCCAGAATAGAGAAACTCAATTTTAATAGCTCCAGCCAGAAACAGCTCATGATAGACTGTTGTTTTGTCATAAGCCTTATTTTTTAGTGGAATTCTTACCACAAACAACCCCTTCATCTTCTGCAAATAAATTTTGATCATTTCCAAAATTATGATGATAGAATATTTATTATTTTTTGTGATCATCAATCAACAATAAACAGGCCTTGATGCAATTCACCTCTCCAGAGGTGCAAGTGTATTACTGAGAATAAATATTGTGCTGTTGCTACATTATGAATAATTCTTCAGGACCAAGATCTCTTCATCTTTATTTTCCATTATGCCTCTTCCAAAACAGTCTTGAGAACATAATTTATAGAAAGTGTACGTTTCTTATGAACTTTATCTTACTCTCTGTAACGTCACTCTACTTCAAACACCGAAAATGGTAAGCCCATTAAATTTAATTATAAGATATTAATTTTCATAAATATACTTAGAATCTATGTGTTTATCAATATGTTATTTGACATTATCAGCTAGAGTAGTATGATACTTACGTGTAGAACCATCATGTTTTATATTCTTTCTTTACTGACAGTGCCCACAAAGAGCACAAAACCACACATAATGTAGGAAGTAAAATAATAAACATAAATTTACTCAGCATCTAATCTGTATGTTACCCAAAAGAGAAATGCATGTCATTTAATGTTTTTTAAATATTCCAATAAAGGAAAACACAGTGAATTTTAACTTGTGCCATTATTTTAAATTCTATACACATTTTCAGAAAACTCATTTCTTCTCTTTACTTAGTGAGCTGTTTATCATAGATTCAATTTTTCACTCTCCAAATCAAAAATGCTTTTTATTGAAAGTGAGATTTATATTGTTATTCTTCACTTAGAAGATCAAAGTGTTTTGTTTCCTACATCACAATCTGTGTTTGATCAGAGGTCTATTATTAAAATGCACTTTTGTTTTATGGAAAATACTTGCAGTCACAAAGTCACAGATACTTTACTATAAAACAATTACTCCGAAACAAAGGTGCTTTTTTGTTGTTTGGTTGGTTTTTTGTGGGGTTTTGTTTGTTTGTTTTGTTTCTTAATGTAACAAACAAACTTTCCTGTGCTGAATTAAGAAGATTCAGGTTTTCTATGAAAAGAGAAAGAAAACTTTGATGGTAGTTAAAACAAACCTTCAAACCAAGATTGTATCATTTTTTATGGGAGAGGTTATTAGCTGTTCAAGCTGCATATCTTGTTTCAGATTTGATGACTCATTGAATTAAAAAAAAAAAAAAACAAAAACAAACAACAAACAAACAAAACAAACAAACCAAAACACCACAGTTAATGATAATTGCTCAAAAGCTTTCCTCATTTTTGGCTGCAAATATTTTAATTCATGATAAAACATTGAATAACCGCAGAGAAAGAAATAATCTAGACTTCAGTACAGGACAATGGACTCTGTATTTGTACTTATGAGAAAACAAGGTAAATTGCTTCAGGTATTGGTACATTTGGAAACTGATGCTTCTAAACTAGTACATATAAGAGAAATAAATGAGAAATACAAGCGATTTTTGGTAGAAACTGTAGGTTAGTGAATTATCTGCGTAGGTTAGGAGTGCTACCATATGTTTGAATTTGCTTTTGGTCCTTAGCAGAATGTACTGATCTCAAAGCTGTCCCAGGCAAATGAATAAACAATAAAAGAAAGATCAGTGTGTGGCATTTGAAAGTCAAAGTACTTCATTCAATATAGCTCATGAACTCAAAGGGGAAAAAGTCAGAATGGAAAAGGAGAAAGGAATTTTACTTTCTGTGTTGAGAAAGTAGCAGAAAAAAATCCCAGAGATGTTTTAAGATGACACAGTAACTACTGTTGGATGCATGGAAAGGAAGATGGCATTTAATTTTGAATGAAAATCAGAATGAAATCTGTGAAGAGCAATGAAAATACTAGAAACAGGAAAAGAAAGTGCTTAGAATTTACAACAAATCTGAAAAAAAAATGCATTTGATGAATGTCTAATAACTAGGGAAAATTCAAAAAGGAAACATCTTCAAAATCTTTCTACAGTCATTAGGTGGGAGTTTTAAAGAAGCTAGGTGGTGATTATTGCTTTTTTTTCTGTTTGTTTAATAGAAAAGGCATTTAATTCTGCAAGTGTCTTTTAAAATCACACCCAAGAGTTTTTCAGCATGTTGAAAACTAAGACCAGAGCTGCAGACAAAAATCTCAGCAATGAAAAAAATAACAATATTGAAGGTGAAATTACTACAAAAATAAAAGTAAGTAAGTGTACTGAAAGTTATCCATAGCTGGGCAGACCTATTCTTTTGTATATGATAGTCTTTTGTTTCAGGAACTCAGCCTGTACAAAGCAACAGAAAATTTGACTACCCAAAGGATGTCTTCTTGCACTTTTAACTGCATTTTAAATAATTATCTAGTAAAAAAGTCTATACAGCACTTCCAAATTGACCTACACTTGCTGTCCATGAGAGTTATTTAAAAAAAAAAAAACAAAAAACAAACAACAACAACAAACAAATCATCGAAACAAAGTAAAAAAAAAAACCAAACAAACAAAAAAACCCAGCAGAGTATAATATGATCATGCATAATTTTTCAGGAATATCACTATTTTTGCATGTTAAATCTGAATATGACTGTTTATTTGTGTAACTGGAGAGATTCCTTATAATCTCCCTGCTTTTAACAACTATTTTATCATGCATCACAGGATGGGGGTATTGCTTGCAGCTGTGTTCTTGATAAAAATGAAATTTGCACTTTTACCAATATATAAAACGGTTATACTGCACATGCTGCGATGACATTTATCATGATTTTCTCATCTGAGCTGATGAAAGCCTCATCTGTACCATCAGAAAAGTAAAACAACAATAATCAATTATGAAATCCCATTAAAAGTGAAAATGAGGATTAACCTCATGTTACAGCAGGCTCTCTGACTCTCCTACTGTTAATCACATTTTATAAACAACTGCCAAATCTATGTTCCAGTATGGATGTGGAAACCTCCTCACAAAATATTCAGCATGCTCACTAATTTCTTTCCTTCTGTTCTGAATATAGGGACATGTTCATATTCCATGTTTTATAGATTTCAATTTAGAAATCTGGAAAATCCTGGGGTAAAACACTAATTTGAGTTAATGAACCAATAAACTGTTTATCTCTTCACAATTAAATAGTGTGGGTTGTATAATCTTGTTTTTCTAGACAGAGATGTATTTTTAACTGGATGTCCTCAAAGGAAGTAAAAACTGTACTTGACTTTTCACCGAAAAGTTGATGTAACCATGTGTGAGCTCAAATGGCTTCTTCCCAATCATTTTGTGGCTCAATCATAAAGAAGCTATGATACAGAATTGTAATGCTAGCAATTATTAATACCATGGTGGAAGACCTATTACACATAGAACCAAGGGTGTCACTAGGAGCAGGCAAACATTGAAATAGTAAAGGAAAGGTAAGAGATGCCTCAATATACCATTTTTTCCTTACTCTTGCCAATTTATTGGGAATAAAGCAAGTGCAGAATTTACTTGGTTCTCATAAGAATCACAATTCTATGAGAAACTCAAAACCTCTTTCTCCTTCCGACCCTTGAAAAAGTGAAAATGATCTGTATCTCTTTGAGGTCTTCAAGCTCCAGGTCAGCCCACCTACTTTGGCTATGTTTTTTCCAGAGATAACCTTAAGTAACCCGCATAAAGGAAAATGGAATGCAAATGAGAGTCACTCGGAAAAAATAATACTGGATTTTTACCTTCAAGCTAAAAAGACGCTTTGATTTTGGTGGACATCTTCATGTAATCATTCCGGTCCAGCTGGATGCCATTAAGAATCACAACCAGATTGCCACAGGGCATCCTGACAATGGTATTTAAAAACTCATTAAGACAAACCTTTAGTACAACAGTTTATGGAGTTAAATTAAGAAGAAAAAAGGCTCACTTCCAAATTAAAATAGCAGAAAAAGAGCTTGCTTTAAAATTGTTCCAAATATGTTTATATGAGGCCATTAGTCCTGATTTTTTAACTTCTTACAGTTATGGGCATCTGAGGAGGAAAAGTGAGTGGAGCAAAGGGAAGAAAAAAAAAACCTAAAAGTATATTTCAACTTTGTAATTAATATTTAAATTACAAAAATACCCTGAAAGATATCATTAATTACCAAGAATTTATCTAAATGAAAGAGGATTATTCAATTATTCTTTTCACAAGACTATTATAGAAGCTATGGTCATACACTGTTTTTATATGTTTGCTCACAGACAAAATATATTACATAGTTATTGGATGTATGACAAGTCAATAACACAGGCAAAGATGTGGTAGATTCAAAAAATTGAATTTGTGAACGTATGATATGAATTCCTAGTAAGAGTAACTTGAGGTATAGGGACAACAACCTTTAGTTTGGCCCATAACTCTTTTCTTTCTATGATTTTTCAAATTTATTATATTTTTCATATCAGGCTTAGACTACATTTTCTCCTATAATGTTTTTTGATAACTTGGATAAGAGAGCATACTAGAGGTTCATCTCTAAAACACAGGCAATACAAACACATTTAGATAGACAAAATAAGCAAAGAAGATCTACTTCATACATAACATTCAGATTTATAAAGCTGGCATAGTTGCACTTCTTTATATCAGAAGCTTCCCTTGTAAGGCATTCGAATCAAAGAAAGAGAGAGATCTCTTTGGAGCCTGGTCTGCATCCCCTTCCTCAGCTTTTAATTCATATTAATAATATTTATCATAGAGGTTTCTACTGATTAACAAATATTCTGCAACTTCTGTTTTTAACGAACAAATGAACTCACAGGAAGGAAGTGGCTACTCAGTCTTCTGACTTCATTAACACACACACTGCATGCCTAGCAATGAAAGTATGAGATATAATATTTGCCATAAGAATGTTACAACAGGCGGAAATAATGATGCTCGGTTTATGCTCTAGAACTTTGAACAGAAAGGGAGGATAAATACACCAATAAATTGAAAATAAAGAAAACATGAAAAACATAAAAGGGTAAAATACCAACAAGACACTGAACTTGACTACAATATTTATATATATAATAATCTATTGATTCTAAAGTTCTATTTATTCTAAAAAAGAATACCCATCAGTATTTGTCAGAAAACTATTTTAAATTCATTTTTGATTATGACTAATAATAGTGAATATTGTGCAACTGAATAGGCACTATTAGAAAATTTTGTTGATTATGTCATTGAAATATATTTCAGTTAAACATAATAGGTTGAATATCATTCACAATATGAAAATTGTTTTATTCATGTCTGTCTGTGTGAAAGCAAGTTTACCTAGGCCTACTAATTTCAGAAGCTGCATAACTGGGCTTTTATTTTGTCCAATTCACTAAGTACAGAAGAAAAATAAATCATTTATTTGTATCTAAAACTAGAGTATGGAAACAGCTTAAGCTGTGTATATATATATAAAATTAGTCTATGTCTTGCCACAGACACGAATTTCAGTTCTGTTAGACAGTTTTAGCTTAAAAAAGGATGTAGAAGTATCTAGTTTACATTTTCAAACAGATTTTTGAGTATTCTGCTTCAATATTTTCAAAGTGAAACTTAGCTATTTATTTCAAAACATTCTTCTTTCAGATCCCTGACTTAAATTAAAAATACAACACAACATGCAAACAAAACAAACTATTTTAAAGAACTGGTCAAATAGTTCATTATGACTCTTTTTATTATTTTTTTTTTTCCAACTGTGCTCTCTTCCCCTTCTCCTACAAACAGCCTTTAAACCTCCTATCAAAAATATTTTCTAATTTTTCTTGCTACCTATTTTTACCATAACCTCTGACCTAAAGAATTGCTCATCTACGCAGTTATCCAACATGGTGAACTGGCAAACAAAAGTTTGAGGTTACAGGCAAAGAAATAAAGAGAAGATGAGCTCTAAGTGCCCTTTTCATTTGCAATGACTTGTAGAATTTTTTTTTAATATTCTGCCTTACAGCATTCTAATAAATGCTTAATGTTAGTATCTTTATTGCTGTTTCTAATTAAAAAAAAAATTCTCATGAAAAATAAAAAGATACAAGCATTTATCTATATATATTACATATATATACACGTACACATATATATATATATATTAATCCAGTGTGTCACATTTAAACTTATAATTCATGAAAATAAGGTTTTACATTTGCTGGTTGTTTCCATATTTTCATTTAAGAGTTTATATTTTATTATTTAAGCACTTTGCTCTGGGTGTTCAAAGGCTATGTATAGCTTTCACAGATGGAGACAGGAAGCAGTGAAGCATAGAGAGAAAGCAGGAGAGATTCTCACATGACTGACTCTGCTCTGCTTCTCATTTCATGTGAAACATCCCATGATAAGTAAGAGCTGCAGAATGTGCACATCCATATTCCACTTTGACAACATCAGTATTTTGATCAGCCCACAGAAAATTTAAATACATTCAAGAAACTGGATCCCCAGTGACCTATGGTAAGGTGTCAGCACTCCTGCAGTTTATTGGCATAAGACACTTAGTTGAGTAAAAACAATATGATGTTTTCAGTGAAGATGATAAAGTAAGACAGTAAAACCTCTGCAATTAATTCAGGATAAGGCCCCTGGTTTCAGATATTTTGGAGGCCGCACAGCTTTCTTAAGTTACTTATTTGCTCTTTAGAGTGCTAGAAGACATTGGTTAGTCCAAAGAAGGGTTTATTTCATAGCTGAAAACATTCAGCAAAATATGGCTACCACCACCAAAGAGCTTGTCATCTAATTTACCAAAAGATGCAGCAAATGAGAATGAAAACAGTAAGAGCAACAACATAAGTTAAGATGAGAAATAATTACAAGGACAGGTTAAAGTTGGAATGACTGACAATACTATAAATTACATCTTAGAAAGTAATAATTTGCTACATACTAGGATATGCTTCAGCTATAAATAGGAAAATAATGAATGTCAAGCACTGTTTTTCATCTGTATAACTCCATTGTACATCTCTTTCTCTTTTTACAGACCACAGCTTGAGCACTGAAGCAGCAACCTCATCTTCCACCAAAATGACTTTATACAGTCTAGTAAAATAACTAATTTTCAGGGACAGTGAAGTAACAATGCAAGTCTTCCTACATTTTTATAATTGAATATGACAAAGTCCACTGTCTTTAGTGGAAATTTCCTTTATCACCCCTTGCCAGCCTCCTGGAAAGGAGACTTTATATGGTGAAAGACGTATTGTATCTCATTTGAAAGAATCACTCAACCATTTCTCATCAGTCTTTCTTGCTACCTGCATCCCTCAGGTCATTACCAATATAAAGGGAATTTCCTACAGCTACATGAGGAATGACAAACGGCAGAAAAATTAAAGGTGACACCTAAAGAAAGGAGTCTGGACCTTCAAGGAGTTTACCAGATGGAAGTCCACCATTTTTTACAGATGGATTGTATGACATAAAAACCTTATAGCTGGCTGCACATATGTACAGGTATTTGGAGTTTACTGACTACCTTTTTAGATTGGCAGTGGGGAGGGGATGCAGGAAAGACTAAAACTGAACTTTTCCATATCCTCATGTACTTTTAAGTCAGATACTCCAGTAGTGTAAAGCAGAATAACTCCCTTTATGGTCACGACATTAAGCTGTTCTATCCCTAAAAATAACCTAACCTCTTGTTCTCGTTTATGTTCTACATTGAGAACCACAGTCACTCTAAATTTCTGGTCATCAGGAGATTCCTAGTATTCTAGGTCTGGTTAATTAGACTGAAATAATAAAAACACTGTATCTGGTACTACTGAGTATGAGACTGATCTTTGATGCTTTCTTAATTTCTTCAGAAAAGGTAGGGGGGACAAGTGTCAATGACAATCATCGTCTGTTCTCAAAGAAGGATGTTTCCCTGGATGCAAGTCAGGCCCAAGTCTCTGCTGACTTTCAGATGGGATTCTTTGGATGAAAAAGGTCTCAGAGAGTGAAAGGTTATAGAAAAACTAGTGGGAAAACACCTGAACTGACCAGATCCACCAAATAACCCAGAAAAACTCAGTGGCTCTAAGAACCTTGAAATAATTTTATGGTGACTTCCTAGTATGTGATGGGAGTACTTACATTAATACAATACAAACATAACGTTAATATTGTATTTCAGGTTTAGACAGTGATTGAGTTCAGAATGATGACCACCATGGACAATTTTTCCTAAATCATTCATTAATTATGGCTCCTAACACTAGCACTTTTTCAGAGACTTCAGTCAGGAATATATTTCTCAGTTTTGTTGATTTAATGACAAAAAATACACTGACTTAACTACAGAAAATAATTATAACTATACATTAGAAAAATAGGTTTTAAACATTACTGTACTGCTGTCTAAATTAGTGCCTTCAGTGCAGTTAAAACAAATATGCTTTTATCTTTTCTGGTATATTTTCTTGTTTTATCTTCTTAATGTGCCGTGTGCAAACATAAAGGTTTCTGGTAAAAATATGTAAACCTAAAGTCTACTGCTGTGCTTTCAATGAGTATCTTCAGAAGACTAATGTTTTTCTCTGCCTGTATGAGTTCAGTTCAGCAACGCACAGGGTGTATCTTTTTCTTAACTGACAACAGAAACGTTTGTTTTACTAAATAGTGACTGAAGCACATCTACTTGTTGTCCATTAAATCTTTTTCAGTAACAGAGTTCTTTTTATTCTGATTTCCACATAAAATTTCTAGAAGTCAAGACTTAGGAATAAACTCATTGTAGCAAAGATAATCCTTCCTATGCAGTCTGTGATACAGAGGTTGTGAAATTGCCCACTATATAACTTTCTCCTGATTCCTGAGGGCTTAGCCTTTTCCCTAATGTTCATCTGTTAAATTTAGTACAGCACTGAACCCTCACAATCATAACATCTATTTCCTAAGGTTGTTTTCAAGTGTCTTTATTATTAATCATTCAGACTCTTGAGTGCCACTTTCTCCTCCACCTATTCAACACTCCCACACACACGCACATGCCTTTCACATTCCACAGTTTTGCTTCAGTGTCTATTTTTTCAGGTTGCCTCATATTTCTGACTAGTTACTCTTATCTTTTATACTGCTCTAGTCATTTGCTGAACCACATCAACTTACTGGAGTGAACACAGGCTATCAACTTGAAACCTCTCCTCCTCTGAGCTGATTTCAATCAGTTTTCTTCCACTTGGCCTACAGTCTAAGTTTTTTCGAGTTTAATTTCAGCTTTAATATTACTGTCTCAGCAAATACAACAAAATGTATTTCTAAAGGGAATAAGAAGCAAAACTGTAGAAATCGTAGAAAGAATTGTGGAAGGTAGATGGATGATAGGTAGGAATGATTCTTTTTTGGTTTGCAACATGTCTCAGCAGGAAATGTGAGAAAAAACATATCTTAGCCTGTGTTAATAACTGCTTTTCTCTGTGTGTGGTGTGTTTCGATTTTTGTTTTGTTTTGTCTTTTCTTTACAATAGGGGTTTTCTTTTTCCTATCCTACCTGACAAAATGAGAAAGGATAGCTGGAGGATTGAAGTAAACATGTTGTTTAAGACAGTAAAAATGTAATGGAATACTATTCCAGCAAAAGAATGAAACATCACACAGCTGATGTAGACATCAAAAGTTACTGTTATGTTGTTGACAACAAATATTACCCTCTTTGAAAAACACTGACTAGCAAGACAAGAGAAATAACATTACTTTGGGCTACTTGCAGTTCTGATGTTGTGTGCTACTTTTCTCTGACTGGTTCACAAGAAAGCCCCAGACTTTTCTACCCAGGAAGAAATGTGTGTCTTCTTTCACCTATACTTGCTTCACTGAGCTTCTGACCTTGGAGTTCACCACCAAATCCCACAGCAAAGAAACACAAAAATCAAGCTTTGAACATCCAGACATCACACAGCAGTGCCTTTTTTTTTTAGACTCATTCCTCCACTGGATAGAGTAAGCAAGAAGAGAGAACAAATAAATAATTCTGAATTGGAAGAATCAATCAGGATTACAGATAAATTGAAGCCTTATAAGATTAGCAGAACAATCTGTGTACTTCAAAAGATTGTAGGAAAAAAAGACAGAACCTCTGAAAATTTGACTGGGGATGGGAGAACCATACATGAATCAAGGATATATCTGGTACTTCGGAATGACGAAATTGCCAGAAAAGGAGGTGGGTGGGAAAGGCTACAAGGATTCCCTGAAAAATAAGGCGATAGAAAGATTGCATGCAAAGGATCTGAAGAAAGAAATGTGGAAACAGGAATTACTGGTATGTACAACCAACCTGGCATTAGGAAGCAAAAACCTGTCCATACCTTTCAAGAGGACATGTATGTTTACCAAAAGGTTGTGACCTTCAATCATATTTGATATGAATACTTCAGTGAAGTAATTGGTTTACTTTTGCAAAACGAATATACCATTATGCACCAAATTTAGTGGTCTTGTTTCCCAAGAAGTGATTTTATTTGATTCTATAATGTCATTAGATCAATCCAATATTCAGGTATAAATCCCTTTTCCCCTTTTAATATTTATACATTCATTTGTGGAATCAGTGTATGCAGCATGCTTTTATCCAAAGGCAAAGTAACATTATTAAAAAGACTAAGCTGCCATAGCCTGGAAGGACTGTTGGAAACCACTGAAAACTAAACAAGCTTCACTGTTTATTCATCTGCATCAAAACTGTATTAAAGTGCATTCTTAATTTTTAATTTCCCTACTATCTGTCAATACATTAAAAGTCACAACTTTTTTTTTTTTTCCAATATAACAAGTATATACATAAATACTGGAAGAGTCTGCCTATATGTAAGTATATTTAAGACTTCTTTTAAATATTGGCCAGGAAAAACAATGTTGAAAAAATCCAAGGTTTCTGTGACAAAACAAAATCTGTACAAACCAATTTTGGTTTGCATCTCATTTAGAGATTTATATGCCCTAAAGTACGAAAATATAAGCAAAGCAACAAACTTCACCTCCGAAAAATGTCAATTTGTTTGTGACCTGCTTCAACAGTAAAATTAATGCCTTTCTTTTTTTCTTTCTGACTACTCCTTGTCTCCCATTCTCCATCTTGTGTGAAAAAAGATGACAACTGGGGTGCAGTAGGCAGGAAAGCAAATGCTTCTCATGTTTTCATTGCAGTGTACTATACATACTTTCTGGGGTCTCCTTGATTGTCAAAGGAATGTACTTAGAGGCTGTGACAACACTGCAGCCTTTTTTCTTCTGTCAAGCACATCTGAGTTATCAAATAAAAGATTTGAGATAACTGTTTGAGAAAGAATATGAAAGCCTTACAGAGGAGCAGATGCTACAGCATTATATATTCCAACTGTAAACTGTGCTACGCATGGCCAGTTGTAGCAGGAAAACTGCTTATTTTAATGTAACATATTGGTCTCCTGTGCAGTGTCACAGCATTACAACAGCTGGCTTTTCTCCCCTGTCTGCTCTATTTGCTATAGCCACCCCATACGCCTACTTATTGACATTTTCTGCTCTCTGGAAGTAGCTTTTGTTGAGGGAATATGCATCTTCTTCTGTTTGTTTACAGGCACTACACACTTCATAACCACAGTTGCCCCTCAGCACAATTCAATTTTCTCAAACAGCCTTAATGCTTGAGCTACCAGTTAGTATAGAGATCATTTTCACTGTTTATTGAAAAAAAAAAAAAAAAAAAAAACCACAAACCAAAAAAAACCAACTACCAAACAAAACTTGAAATTAAACTATAATATTTTGAGGAAGTGTTACAACAGGGAAAACTCTGAATATGAAAGCATGTAGGAAATAGAGAGTTTGACTATTGTTTTCAATAGTAATCAGGCAGTGATTCTGCTACCTTTTTCCGCTGTAGCTATACACAGTAAAGAACATTATGCATAACCCTTCACAACCTTGAAACAACTGATATTTATAAATTTGAATTCCATCCATGCATGGATAAGTGTAATGGCAATTTTCTCAGTCATATTACAATCTTAAATAGGAATTTAAACCAAACCTTATTTAAATAAGATGAAGAACGTCACATATGCATTTTGTCTTGAAATTACTCATCATCTTGTTCATAAGAGTACAACCTTTTTGAAAATTATCATGTGTAGACATTGTAACCTAGAAAACAAATAGTACAAAAAGCTTTTCTTTTTAAAAAAACTATGATCATTTGTCCTGTATACGTAAGAACTTTTTGTTTTACTTGCACCATGCACCAGGTCGTGTTGTTATTATTATAATGTTTTAAAAAATTATATCCCGCCCAATTTACTCTTTCAAAGTACTTTTGCCGAATGAAAACTTTCTTGTTAAGTGATGTTAAGAGGGGACACCACCTGCAGCAGCTCTGGCCCAGGACTTGCTCCTGTCCAGACACTGTAGCCAACTCATACATGGGACAGAGAGTGAGATTATGCAGAGAGACAATTAAGAATGGATGTAACAAGAAGACAGGACAGGCACATGACTTTGTCAGAAGCATAGTGACTGGCCTCATTTTACAACCAGTCCCTTTTATCCTCCTTTCTGCCTATTTCTCCATTGCTCCTCTTCCATTGTCTTCACCTGCATGCTCCCTCATCACTTTTCATAGTCCTGCTGGCCTCCCCCTGCAACATTTTGAACCCTCATTTTTCTATCCTAATTGGTTTACACGCAATTTCTTGATAGCCCATCAATTAGTGTGACTGACAAGGTTCCATGGTTTTGTCTCCGTTATGTTTGCCTGTCAAGTTTGTGTCATTTTGTCTATGGCTTATCCCTTTTTCCTTATTATTCTATTTGACAAAGTCCTCGATCAGATAATCTTGTTTAAATAAATATTTCCACATGTAGCAAGGGGATGAAAGGCCTGTCATGTGCTTGCACTGTCACTGTCCTCTGGCATCCAAGCATCATGAAGGAAAACGTTGCTCAGTTCAAATGTAGAGAATAAAAAAATTGATCATGAAAAGGAACACAAAGGTAAATGGAATCTATGGGAAGAAATCTGGTGAATGAGAAAGAAAGTGAGCAGGGAGTTGGTAAGTGAAAACTGAGACAGATTGCAGAGGAAGAAAACTGATATTCAGACTAAGGAGAAGCAAGGGGAATGACAAAGTCAGTATGTAGCACCTGTAACCTTCTAATTATAGTGAGTTCCCGAGTGAAACCTGGTACTCTGAAGTCCTCCATCAGCAGTGAGGATGTGTGAATTCTTCTAGCAGCATATGTAGTTCATGACTGCCAAAGAATCGATACACTCAGAGAATTAAAGCCTCTGGCACTACATCTGCTCTGTTAGCTCAAAGGCCAGAGGCCTATGTTGGGGATTTAAACACTCCAGTGCTGTCAATGAACTGGTTACGAGATATGATGAAATGACTTTCTGTGTCGTGTTTCAATATATGTCCAATATATATTTATTGTACTGACTGTTATTTGACATTAATGTAACCAATAAATATAATAAGCCCTTCTGTCCCAGCCATAGATACAAGCTTACTCAAAGATCTACAGAAAATCAAATTTAAAGCAATAGAAAAATTGAGATAATGTGCACAACTAGAATTCAATCTCATTGTACATATTTGTTATTAAGCTACTTGCTGCTGTCAGTTGATATTCCCTTTACTTCAGAAAAGCACTCTTATTCACAAGATCTTTACCAATCATAAGCATATATGCTCTTTCTTCAATCAATTTACTTTATGTTGAATATGTAGCGAATGGAAAAAGGTGTTTCAGAAAAAGAAAATAAGGCAGTTGTATCTGAGCTGGAGATCTGGATTAGTTGGTAGCCTTTCCTTTAGTGGCCCCGTGAAAAATTTTATTCCAAACTATAATGACTTTTAAAAGTCTTCGCTTGTTCTTATACCTTTGTTTTGTAAGTTTTTCCGCTACACATCCCAAACCAAGTTCCTGAGTATTTAGAAGAAACAGATAATTCAGGAGAACCCATAACCTGAGTGTGTACACCAAGCACACTGAAGAGCAGGAGGTTACAGACACCCAAAACTGGGCACACAAAACTAGTGAACACATGAAAGCTTAATTTCTCTGCATGGCCATTACCTATCTGTAAAACGGAGATAATAAAATCCCTTAAATGTATGAGGATTTTGCGAATATAAAGTAATGCCTGACTTTAAATTAATGAGTTCCATTTAAAAAATAGCATAGAAAAATCAATAACTTCTACTTTAAAAGTGCAGTCTGAGTAGTTTGAAGTCACTAAGGCGTGTTCACACATTAAACAAGAACAAGACAATGAAATTCAAAATATTACTAATTAAGGAAGTACCATCCCTGACTGAATGATTCAGAGATCCCATACAAAAATACCCAACACTGTGATGATGTAATTAAAGCCCATTATAATGTATATGCTCACAGGAGCCAAATGAAGGTTGCACTGGTAACTTTAATTTTAATATTTTTTAATTTGAGTGCTTGACTTTGTGACCTTAATATTTTTAATAGAATTTTATGAATATAATAATAATTACTTTACTAGCAAGAAATAAATTTAAGAGTTACACAAAAATTTCAGATGTGACCTAAAAAGCCATGGGCCCTAGACAACAATGAAGAGAGCTTGAAGCTGGCAGGCATTTCAGAGACACTGAGGAGACCGCAGAGTTGCAGTTAGAAGATAAGAAAAGGGACAAGGGTAACAAAAAGATCTTCTCAGTCACCTGAGTTTTCAGTGTTTATAACAATGACATATGAAATATTTACTGATTTTTCTTTCCCAACCACATCACATTCAGTCAGACTCCTGAAGCTTCATCTGAAAGTCAAATTAAAGGCTTCTCACACTGCTATAAAATGAGGCATATTCAACAAGACTTTTTCTGAGGAGGGAACAATTATAGTTTATCACCGGTTTTGGTTACCTTGTAAAAATCATGGGACACTGGTGAAGCTTTCATTTGTGACTTAGAACATTCCTTATCAGCATTAATGATGAATGGACCTTACAGAGGAGTTTTCACAAACTCATGATTAGCATCAGATCTTCTTCTCTGATATATCACAGATTTTTCTGTCTCACCACAAAAATGTGATCTCACTGCAAAAATGCAACGTGGAGTGATCAGTCCACTTTTAGCGGCTGCCTTTTTTCCAGGAACCTAAAAAGACAGAACAATTTATTTTTAAAAGTATCTTATATTTTTTCAAGGTAAAAAACTATTACTTTGTAGAAGAATAAACAAAAAACACAGTTATGCTAGGCTGTATTGTTCAAAGTTCAGATGAGGCTTTAAAAAGAAGCAGATATTTAACAGAAGAGTCTCAAAGCTACTTCTCAAACATGTCTGGTATTTACAATACTTCCTATATTTCCAGCACCTTCAAATGCCAACGGCATATGTTTTTTTCCACTTGGTTCAGAACTGTACAGCATATATTAGAGATCAAGCTTAATGCTGATTCCTGGCACATCACTGCTAGCTCCAGACAAACTGTGTAGATCACAAGCCTTAGAAAACACAGGTCTGTGTGACATCTGTTCCCCAAGCAAAGTCAGCCCATGGCTGTGCGAACAGTTGTGCCAAGACTAAGACAGCAATTCTGCACATGACATGAGGAGAAGCCTGTATTCCTGTAGTCCCTTTTGAGATACAAAAAGTATCCAAATCAGTTCTTTCACCTTCCCTTCTCAATTCCCTGCCCTGTGTCCCCTGGCCCTTACCCCTCCCTCCCAGCAACTCAGAAATTATTCTTTCTTTCTTACACAAAAACAGACTGAGAATCACAGCATCATGAAAAAAAAGCCATTAGATTAGTTGCTATGATTCATCCTTTATGAATTCTCTGCACTAAACACAGGTTCTTGTACAGCAAATAGTACCCTCAGCAGTAAACCAGAAAGGTTGCTACAAATGTTACAGGTGAACATCATGTACCTGTTGGATCTGGCAGAAGTAGATTCCAGATTTGAAATGGGGTGAACTCAGCCTAGACAGACACAAATCCAACTACAAGCAGCACTCAAAATGCAATGTTCACACTTGAATTAAATTGTGCTCACCACATGTGTCTCCTAAGAATTCTGTACTTAAGATTCGTTCTTCTATTAGCAGATACTACTGAGGTAGGAGAATTTCCTAAACAAACTGACAGCATATACAGAAAAGAACGTTGTATTTGAACATCTGTCCTGGTTCTAGAAGCTAGGAAAAATAGCTAGGGAAGTATTTCAAATATTACAGAAATTAAATAGAGGATGTTAAGACCCCAATGTAGTTATACACTTACATGTGTCAATGCAGACACAAATTTAGGTCCTCCAGCTTTCGCCAAAAGTGAATTCAAAAGATGTCCTCAATCTCCTCCAAATAGCTAAATGTTACTGAGATGTATTAATGTTGCTATTACATTTTCCTCTTTAGGAAAAGGAAAGATGTGGCTTTCAAACCTCAGTGGTCTTAAGCTATTTAGAAATTCCCTCAGTTTTCATGAAATACATTCATTATGACAGTAGAATCTTTAGAAGCCATACCCTAAAGAAAAAAGAAAAATCCACATTGTTTTGACTCCTGCACAATAAATCCCATCCCAATCTATGTCAGAGACATAACAGGTGACTTAAGATGTTAATTCATCTCTTAATATTATTTCTCTTCATGAACAGTGTGAACAAGGCAGAAAAAGACTGGACTAAGAGTCAGCAGTTAGAGGCATATTCCTGGCTTTGTAAATAATGCACTGACTGGTCATAAGCACTTCTCTTAACTTTTTCACAACTCATTTTGCCCACCATTTAAAGAACACCAGAATACTTACTCACTTGTTTTGAAAACAATGTTGCAACACAAGCACTTAGTATTTTCTTTCAAATTTCTGCACTGTTTCCTATTTAGGAATAACTATTTTTTTTTTTCTATTATGCTAAAAATGTTGTGGGAGCAGAAGATGTACTCCATGAATAACTAAAGACTCAGGAGCAGCTGATTTTATGTAAGTGAGATCATACATGAAGCAATTCATTTGTGAATTAAAAATTATTGCAATTAAAAGTATCAAGAAAGTGAAAGGAATACAGTTTTCAGGATCTCCTAAAGCCAAAAGTATACAATATACCACAGACAGTTTTGAAATCTTGGGATGACTACCAGCAAGGCAAAGCGTTACTCTCAATCTTCAAATACAAACTTTGCAACTGCACATTTCTTGCAGTTTACTCTTTCTGAGGAAGATATCTTTACAATGGCAACATCTGGTAATTAATTCAGATGGTCCTAATTGAGAACACTATCATGCAGATAGAAAACTAGCTAAAAGAATGTAAACAGAAATAGCACTATAGCCTGAACAAGGGGAAAATGCCTTTCTGATTTGTGTGAGAACTGGTATCAGATTTTGTTTAAGTCCTGCAATAAGGAGTGAATAGCATATGTTAGTGACATTTATAATTGATGCTAAGCTGCAAAGCTATGGGATCATTACTGAAGATGGAAAAACTGTATCGAATAGATCTAGTCATATTGGAAGCCTGGGCAGATAGTGAAATGAGAATTTCTTATGAGTGTGCAGCTTTGGAATATTCTCAGTTCTATGAAGATATTTTTTAGAAATAGTAATTTATTAAATGTCAGATATGACTCAAATAAGATAGGATCCAAATAACACTAGTTGCTTTCACTTGATTTATCTCTCATTTGTCACTCTGACATATTCACAAGGCATCATAAGTTTATGTTAGCAGAAAACAGAAGACGAAACTTGAAAACAAAAACAAACAACAAAACAGCAACAAAACCACAAAAAAACCCACAAACAACTGCACACAAAAAATCCCCCATGGGTTTTCCATTATGGTTTGAACATTTAATCTTCTTTATAATAGTCCACTAGATTGGGTTGGCTTAATCACCTTAGTTATGACTTTTATACCTTTGATTATCATCTTTTTTAAGGATGATACATATCTAACTCTTACTGGATACACAAACCACTCAGTTATACTTATGTCAAACTTAATCAACAAACATTACCTCAGCATGATTACAGTATTAGAATTGAATTTTACAGTTAGCCAAAATAAAGTCTACCAAGCAAAAAAAGTACTACCATATCAAAAACATAATTCCTCATTTTTCATATCCTAATAAATAAAGGTACCATGTCCTTCTTAAATGTACACATTTTTCAATTAATTTATCCATAGCAAACTACTTGGATCTTTATTTCTTTTGCTAAAAATGAACAAGAGTATACAGGATCACTAAGAATATTAACAGTCATCTTTGAAAATAATGATAGGATCCAAATTAGAAATGCAAATGAGTAAAACTAATTTGATGATGCCATGGGTACTATCTAAAGTCTTGCGTAGGTAATAAAATAAGATTATGTACCTTGGGCTGACTAGCCCAAGTGGAGTTGCTCAGAGCCTGGGTCTAAATATGTCTTTTCCATCACATGAGAATATGCATCTTAAATAATAGTGGTGTTACTGCTAAAAATTGCCTAAGGCCAGAAGTCTCTCCTGTGTGGTGTGGCTAATAGGGGCTGCAGCACTGAAATATAGAAAAGGATTGTGAGATTCTTTTCCTATCCACTTCTGTTCCCTAAGATGCCTTACCTAAGACCAATATCTGCTTTTCAGTTCCTTTCCTGTGCTCGGATAGCAAAAAGGAGAACTTGACAAGAAAAATACTTTAGTTAACCTGGCAGGTAATATTTTCATTTCTAATTTCCCATGGCTTATTTATACTTTAGAAATTATAAATACATAATTAAACCACAGAGGATCAGGTACCATGTGATTACAGTCAAGGATGAGACTATAAGGCAAGAACCTCAAAAACTGAATGTAATTTCAAGATTAGTCCAGTGACTTTTAACAGCACAATATGTGTCATGTTGGTCCATCCACTCAATTCCATGTTTTAATTTTGGTTTCCATTTTGAAGATCTTTTAAAAATAATTTCATTTTCAAAACAAGATTAGCTGACCAACAATCAATTACATATTTTGTATTTGCTTTTGACCAGAGTTTTGGACTTCATTGATAAAATTTGTTTTCTCTGTGGTAAAGAAGGTAATTCAACATTTGTTTTGTCTGTGCTTAACAGCAGCAAAAAAGGATTGGGTTTTAGCTTAATTTAAAAAAAATGTCATAGACATTTGAAAAACTTTATCTGAAGTACTATGTTATGTAGGCTGCTGAGAAATCATATATTATCAAGGCAATAAGATTTTTTTTCAAATGCTAACATTTATAAGAATTATTCCATTATTTTTATCAATTTGTTAAATCGATTTTTTTTTTCTTCTAAAGTATGCTGAACCTTGACACAAAAAACATCAAACAAGCAGGTAATAATTACCCTTCATTATCATGACACTTTCATTTCACAATTCTGTATCACATTTCTCTAACATCCCTTCCCATTACATAACTATGAGCTAGTAGGTTTGCTTCAAAGGGTTTTGTCCTTTGGGGTTTTTTTTGGGATTTTAGGAAGAGACATGAAAAACTATGCCCTCCATCATAAAAGCAGTTGGACTACAAACAGCAATCTTCAGTTTTGCTTCCCATTCTTTAATTTATATGTAAAATATTTCCAAATTTTATTATTAAAATGTTAACTTATAATAACCCTTGAAAAATCAGCCTTTAGGCATGCAGGGAATTGCACCTCAGTAACAGATGGGACATAGTAGACTCTGCAGAAGGGTCTTTCAGAAATTCTAGTTTTCAACGAATTGGTATTCATATGTTATATCTGATAACATCGACGTCAGAATAGATGATGTCAAAATATCACTCACTAATAAGAGACCTGCTGTACTTATGTTGAGATTTGGGTTTATTTTTTTTTCCATAAAAATCAGATGTAAATAGCTGAATACATTGACTCAGCACTGTAATTTTCTTTTTTGAATAAATTGAATGTCTGAATGGTACTGGATTCAATGACACTATATGGATTTTTTTTAATCTAAACTAGTGCAACGACAATAAAAATGTCAATTACAGGAATGTTTCCTAAAATAATTGTAAAATTAGTATTTGAAATTTACTTAGTGTAATATTATCATGTATAAATTTAAAGTTATATATATATATATATATATATGGATCTATCGAAAGAGTCCTTCAAAGAAAGAAGGCTTGTTTATTTATTTTCACTACTTTAAGAGGAGGACATTAAAGAAAAGCTATCTCCTCATCTTCTGAGGTATTTCAGTAACCAGTTCACAGAATTTTAACAGCTGATATGCTGAGGTTAGTTTTCAGTAAAGACTGATCTTAAACAAGACCATTTCTACCTTTTACAGACACAGAAATCCAAAATCAGATAAATCTCAGTATCACAAACAGGATTAAAATCTAACGCCTAGCCTTCAAGACTGTAATAATAGAGTCTCTCTACATAAGGAGACTGTTTCATCTCATTAACTGTAACAAGCTGTCTATTACCCAGATCATCAGCATTTAAAAGGATTTAGGGCTTCCATATTGAAGGTTGTTGCTTAATAACAGTCCTTAGAGATTATGTTAACTAAAACTACAGTAGTGTAGTCTTCTGTTAGCACAAGGAGAGAAAAAGGCACTGTGATTCATAGGATTAAGGACTGGGCATAGTTTAACTTCGAATTTTGGTTCTGAGGCTTTTTATGAGCAATTCTGTCACATTCTGTTGAAGTCTTTTAACATGATTATTATTTTACCAAGAGGATTCTTTTGAATAACCATCAACACTATGAATCCCCTTTAGCCCTGTCTTCCTGAGAAAATTGATATGAAGTTTCAGAAAAATTTCTTCAACTGTTTCTGATTAACTACTAAGTAGGCATCATGTAAATGATGTCTTTATAACGTCACATTCTACATTTACGAGAGCACCTCCTCCTCAACAATAATTTAGCCTGGTGACTGAATCGAGCCCTGTGGTAAAGACCTTCATTTTAGCCCATCTACATCAAAACTCACATATAATTAAGCAACTAAATAGACTATTGTTACACTTTACATTTAATCATGAACAACAGCCCTGGCTGTTAGTATGTGGATACCTCTCTTTAAAAAGCTTTCACTGTTCACAATTCTGAGGAAATATCTAAAAACTTTGCACAAACGAATCTTACGTATTTCTCATACACCATTATAAAGCAAGTTAATAACCTTGGGTGGCTAGAATTACAAGGGATTTTAAACATCTGGTTTCACAATACTGTATATTGATCATGTACTATCACCAAAATCACGAGGAAAAAAAAAAGTGAAAGGATATGTTTGCTGGAGGAGGTAGAGCATGATGGCTTTAAATAAGGGCCACAAAGATTCAGTGCAATGCTTAGCTTGGAAATTCATGACATATTCTTTCTTGGGAGACACCTTTACCAAGACATGGTTAAAAAAACCCACAAAGCACCTCCTACTTCTATTAATCCATATAGCCTGCTACATTATCTTAAAAGAAAATGTAGTAGGTTTAATTTGATTTCTTCTCGATGTTCTATGCTAGCTCTTACTCAGAATCCTGTTTTTTTTTTCCTATGTGCTGGCAAGGAATTTAATTATTCTCATAAATTAAGTTATATTGATGCGACTATAATTTTCTTGCCATTCCTTTTTAAATTTTCCTTAAAGAAAAAACGATTCTTTTTCTAGTTTTCTGGAACTTTTCATTTTATCTTTGAGTGATAAACAGTCAGCCTCTGAGACTGTTTCAGTCATACTTCAAAAACCTTTGAATCAATTTAAGCTGATTTAGCCCATTCAAATCACAATTTGTTCAAGTATCCAAATCTATCTTTCTTTCGTCTGATACAAAATATTTGTCGTTTATAATAATTGTGTTATTCTTATTGTGAATGTCCAACTGCATTATTTGGAGAAGACTGAATGAGAAAGTATTTATTAGTTTTGTTGGCATTATCCTTAAAAGAGCTTCCCTGGACCACTGAGCAGCAGACCAACACTTTCCTTAGATTGCATTTTACTGCTAATGCACTCATAGAATTATTTATTATCTTTCATGTGCCCTGCTAGCTGTATTTCATTTTGTGCTTTGGCCTTTCTTTGACTTTGTCCATGCATGCTCTTAAAACAGAGATAATTCCAATACCAAGAAAAGTTTTATTATTTCTACATGGTCTACTTGCATTTAGGTGGTGGTAGGGGGAACAGTGGTGAGGTGGGCCAGGAAACAGGTACATTGGCTGTGTCCGTCAGAGAAAATTCTCTTTCCCTCTGAAACAAGATAGTTGTATCTGAGCTGCTTACTGCAAATGGTCCTTGGCATGTGCTAAACCCTCATGATTTATGACAACGGCCACTGGCGCAGGCTGCACCTATGGCTGAAAAAACAATGTAACAGATCTGTATTTTTGTAGATCACCATATGTGTGTATTCTGGACTATGCAGCCTCTCACTTTATTAGCATAGAAATAAGTAGTTATTTTCTTGTAAGAATGTTTATTTTTACAGTAAGAAGTAAGAAATAAAGAAAATCAGATTTAAGATCACTTTTTTTTTTTTTTTTAAACTTACTAGGCCTTACGCCTTGCAAGAAGAATGAAGGACCACTCTGAAGGCTTTTGATTGTATATTGTATTAGCAAATCTGCACTGGAAGTTTACAGAATTTCTGAGACTCATTCTTGAAAACCAAGGCTGAACAGTGTGAAGAACTCATTATTTCTAGGTTCAATCTACAAAATCACTTATTCTACAAATTGAGAAGAGAGAAGGTTATTTACCTCTTGTGTCTTAAATCAAACTTTAGGTCCCGAAGGATCTCTTAAAGAAAAGAAAAAAAAAAAATTACACATTTAACTTCAGACAATCATTAAATAGCAAGAAATGAGACTGTTATAACACCCTTCTGCTTTGCTTCCCTGGCCTTTTCTGGAAAGAGTCTTAAAACTAGAAAAAAAATAATTAACAGAAACAAGAAGCATCCATACATCCATAGTATGACAATCCCATGATTGTCACTAGATTTCTGCCAGCACTGTTGAAGAGCAGAATGGATTCTATATAATGCAGTTTACAAAATGTTTCTTAGACAAATAGAAATTATCCCTGGATTTCAGCTTTAGGGAAAAATAAGCATACAAAAAAAACAGAAGGAAAGAAACCCAAACCCTCAAAAAACCCAAACCAACAAACAAAACCAAAAAACCCTACACCAACCAACAAACCCAAAAGTTAATCTAAAACATATATCAATGGAAATGGGTAAACATAGGTCAAAAAACATAGTGTGGCCACTCAATTTGGTCTACAGTCTGAACTGTCATCAGACCCACTAATCTTTCATTAGGTACACCAAAAACTGACTAGTTGTCTAAATTTCAGCTAGGTGAACCTACACAATGCACACATTTCTGCCACAAATCATATGGATAATGCAGCTTTATGCTGCTGACACCACTGAGCAGTTTGATATTAATCTTATTGCTAAGTCTCAACAAGGTTTGAAAACCAAGTTACTGTCAAGTACAGCACAAGTCATTAAACATTCACAGAGTACATTTAATGTCTTCCATCCTAGTCTCCTCTACACCTCTCCTTCTGGAAAGTCAGAATTTAAGTGGTCATTCAAAATCAGTCTCAGGGGAAAGCTCAAGCCTAGCAGCAGGGAGATTGATTTTTGGTTGGTTGGTTGGTTTATTGCCAAGGAGAAAAGACAGAAAAAAGTTCCTTGTATTAGGCTGAAAGAATTTCACAGTGGTGATTTCCAAAGGGGGATAAGCATTTCTACATGCTCAAAAGAATGAATATTGCCTTTTGAGAGTATTTTACTGTTTCCTCCTGATCCCTATCGTCAAAGGCTCTCTAGCAAGTTCCTTGATTTCTGTGAACTCCACTTAAGTTTCCCATGTAGTGGATAGAGGAGTATGGGCACTAAACGTAAATTTAAGAAAACAGTTTTGCATCTGAAATTAAATTTTGAAATGTAGAGGGTTTAATTCTTATTGTCCTTCGTATGAACCCAGTCCATAGCACTTAAATACTTGATTTGCATAGATACAGGTTAATAAATGGAAAAAAAATGCATGCACAAATTGAAGCAAGCTTGGAATTGTCTGAAAATTGCTCTGTATCAGTAGAAGTTAGACCCAGACAAAGAAAGTGGCTGTAAGAAAGAAAACAGAATGGAAGCATATGCTCCAAGTGCATTAAAAAGGCAGACATAGAGATGCTAAAGGAAGAGAACTTAGTTATAAGAAAAAAGTAACAGAAAAAAAAAATCAAACTGTAATTGAAGGAGAAAAAAAAAGTTTTAATAAGTTAGGCAAACAAGATCAAAGATGGTGTTAATTATGCCTAGCTTCATAAATGGCAATTAAAAAAATGAGAAACAGTGGATGTAATATAGCTGTTTTAAGTTGATAGTATAGCAGAAACTATGGCACATCCTATCATCTAGGAACAATTACCAGCTGTTGCCATCAGGGAACTTATCCTTTCTTTTCTTCACTATCCTACTGTACAAAACTTATGTCCAAAACAAGCTGTGATTGAGAGGGAGAACGGAACTCAAAATAACTAAGTATTGGGATTACATTTTATTTCTATGTAAAATGTTCCGGACTGATTTCTAAGAATTATACACAGGAGAAATTAAACAAACCAGATTGCTATATTTTGGAAATTGTTCTGGTTTATGTCAGGCAAAAAGATATTTTTACTGACTGGAACGAAAAGGAGAGGGCAGACTGAGGTGGAAAATAATCTACATTCTGGAGCTGACATGGACCTTGACAAGAGTAAAAACTATATTGTCTCCAAGTTTTAATAAATGAAAGTCCTTTTGATGACTATGATCTATGATCGTATTTTAACCATTATTCAGCAAGATATAGAAGAGCGTAACAACATAGGGCAGGATGTCACTGATGTAATCACCACCATTTATATAATGATGATCTGACACTAAATGCAATTAGGAGGGGAAATTTTTATGTTGCTTCTTTTCTGTTGTTATCGTTAGTTTAACTATCTCATCTTTGATAGGCATGTTTACTCATACAGACTTTGTGTCTCTGTCCTGCTGCATGGGAATCTGACATTCAGACACAAATGCAGTCTCCTGTGTTTTGATCTAATGGAGACAAACCTAATATAGTTAAACAGACATCTGCTAGCAGCCTTTTCAGATCAATTTATGATCTCATACAGCATTACGTTAAATAAGATACATTTGTATTCTTTCATTGAATCGGCCTTCTAAAACTAGTGTTTTATTTTCTATATATAGTTGCTTAGTGGAGAATGGCTACAAAAAAAGTTGTTTACATAGGGTGGACTGCATTTGAAGACTTACATAATTATGAGAGATTGTCACAGCTAGGCACAAATAGTTCAAAAAAAAAAAAAAATCAGTAAAAACTTTCCTCCAAAATAATCACTCACAAAAATAAGCCTGAGAACACTACTGTTGTACACACATGTGTATGCTTTTTTTCAGAAGTAAATTAAACATTGGCCATGAACCGTAACTGCTGCTTATTTACATTTTATTAATAATAAAGGTTAAAGACTTTTGTATGTAGTAACGCATGTAACAAATAACAGCCATACCATGCAAGTTAAAAATAAAAAAAAAAAAAAACAAACTGGAAAAAAGTTAAGCACATGGGAAATTATGGAAATAAAAATTCCTAGAAATAAAGAATAAATCTTCTAGACAGAAGAAATAGGTTGAATATCCAGGAATCTTTAAGTACAACAAAACTCACTGAGAGATTAAACTTGGAATCTCAGACTAGTAAAGAGTCAGTCTGCTCCTAAAAAGCAATTTAGAGTATTCTGATTGCTCTGAGAAGGAATTAGTCAGGCAGCCAGGGATTTTCAGAGCATGGCTATGGGCTTGGGCAATGATGTAAAGCTGGCTATATTGCCTCTGCAGCACTTGCACATTCCCTTCTGCCGAAGAATTTCACAACTAGTTACAAACTGTTCACCTGAAAACCTCCTGCAATCCATTCCCATTTCTATCATAGATTTCCTCGATGACTGCAGACTTCTTAGTCTACAGAGTACATGTAAAATGCAGAAAATGGGAGCATTTCACAGCTGTCAGGTTCATCGTGGGAAGTAGGGTGGGATAGTATTGCTCTACTGTCCAGTCTGACTCTCCAGAAGAAAGATTGGAGATGCCCAGGGTTACTATGGTGGCAGAGGAACCTGAGTGTGCTGGCTCTGTTGTCTTTCATCACAACCTTAAGGCCATAGTCCAATGCACACTTTTGGGGGCAGTTCCCAGCCCTTTGTTGATCTAAGTCCCTTCCTTGCCATAATGCACCATATCTCCGTCACACTGACACAATGGCAACATGAATGGGATTGGTGAACTAGCCTGACACAAAAAAGCCCATTTTCTTTCATCTGTTTCAAAATTAGAGCATGTCCAGCATGATCAGATGCACAAAACAATGTGCCAGCTCAACCAGAGGTGGGGTTTCCAGGTCATAGTTGGAAAAAGAGCAAACCTAAGAGACCTTAAGCTATCTGAAGACCCACTGCCACAAAAACCCTGAGTGTATCTCCAGAGTCTGTTTTCCTCACATACACCACTTTCAGTTTTTAGGTTTTGTCCTATGGACAAAACATCATGGTAATAGGTAGGAAATAATGCAGATACTGATATTAATCTGCTACAAAATGCAGTTTGTTTGACAGGTTGCAATTTCCTTTTTATCATGGGACATCTATTGTGTTGGATATTCCCACAGTTCCAACAGCATGCCTCCACATAAATATTTGAAATGCAAGTATGAAATAAAACATGGATAAGAACCTAAACCATTCAGTACTATGAACAGAGTCACAAACTCCTCAGATGCTAGACACACTCATCTAAATTTATTACAGCTACACTAAGATACCGGTAACATCCACAGATGGGTCTGCAAACTTGATGCTGGATCTGCAGAAGAATCATTCCCCCTGGTCTGGTTAATGTCTAAAATGGACTTACTGTGTTATGTAAACTGGAGATAGGTACCTATGTTTTGGCACGCACATTGCTTCAACCATATCTGAATTTCATCTAGCACTACGTGCTCAAGTAAGCTATTGCTCGTCTCTAAATCACTCCAATATATGATGTATTAAGAGAGTAATTTTGGTTTTTGCCTTTCCATGCTTACCAGTACGTTTCCTCTTCCAGTTATAACAAGAGCAGTTATATCAGACTAGAACAAATTTCTAAGCAAAATTTGTCACTTTATGCTGCAGGTTTTCTTTAAAAAACAACAACAACAACCACCAAAAACAAAAACAAACAAACAAAAAACACAAAAACCAAAGAACAAAACACCACCACCACCACCAAAAAACAACAACTTCATAAATTGCAATATAATTTAAAAACCTAACTTGTTAATGTAAACATACTTTTTTTAAAACAACAACAAAAACAACGCAGGGTATTTTCTGAGTTGGCTAGCAATGCCATTTTACATACTACTGAAGAAAGTCAGAGCTGGACTTTCAATCTGCTTGTGACCGAAATCCACAAAGCACTGTGTGTTTTCAAAGGAAAACAAACATCTTTGTGATATGAAGTCTCTCATCCTCATTTCAGCTGTTCTTTCTAATTAGTTTGTAGGACCACACAATGATTTTTTCATTTTTTTCCCCCTCTATCACCATACTTTTTAGAGGTGTTTTAAATAATCCTTATGTTCTAATGGAGAGAAAAAATGTTTTAAGACAATTTAAGACAATTATATTCACACAAAGTCCCTTTTTAGTTGATTGGCTGCATAGAGTCTGAACTTTCCAATGAGCTTTGAGCGGCAGGATCTGTATTTATTTGACAAGGTATGCAATCTCATATCATGACACACAGACCCGTGGCTTGGCAGATATTAGGAAGGGAATAGATATGTCAAATATTCTCCAGGAAAAGGGAAGTAAAACTGCTTTACTTCAGAGCACATCTGATTGTTCTGTATTGTATTCAGAAGTGATTTCCTAAATGTTTATTTTAAATAACATACTCTATTCCATAGTATTAAATGTATTCACTTGTTTTCCTATAAGATTTTTTTTTTTTTTTAATTTCAAAATGCTGCTATTGGATTTCAGTAGAAGCATTTTGAACTGCAAACTTTTCCAAAAACTCTTTAAAAATGAAGGATAGGGTATAATAGTCTGTCAAAGTGGTATTTAAATGGAAAGGTTTGTGGAACCAGAAAAATTCAGTTTGCAGGTACAGGGACATGCACTTTTATGTAGAATCATTAACTTCAATGAAACCTTCCCTTTGAAATATAATTAGGAGATCAAGGACTGTCTTGTGTAGGGTGAGGGTAGTCAAGGACTTTTTTCATTCTAGAGACCCAGAATGAAATTATCAATCCTATTGTTTGAATAGTAAACAGTTACCTAAAAATTCTACCCACTTTTCTTCAATGTACCATCCAGTTCTAAGCAACAAATTACCCATTATCTTGATTAACCTAATAAAAGTGATGATGAAGTTATGCTTTCACTGGAGTGTGGCACTTAAAACATATTTGCCAACTTGTTTTGTAAAGAAGAGTTCCTCATTTTACCCACTTTAAAAAAAGCCGGTACTGATCTTCATTTTTATTTGTTGCACACTTTTGGTTAGTTTGTCATTCCAGTACTCTTGAGACAGCTGACATTTTTCAATGTCAAAGAGTTCTAAGTGTTTAAGCTTTAAACTCATAACTAGACATACAAATAAATTTCCTGGCAAAGCTCAATATTTTTCCCACTGGAAAAAAAAAAAAAAAAAGAGAGAGACTAATGAGAAAAAGTTATGTTAGCCTGAAATATCTTATATTTGCCACCATTTAATAGCACTCCACTAGTACTTAACGTGGATTGACTGATACGTGTTGACTTAATGCTTGGTGACAATATTTTGTGTCTGCAGGCCAGGGTAATCTTTGGACAGCTGAGTATTTCCTGGGAAAGAGACTGACTTTGTAGAACTTCGTTTCAGATGCTGGGCAGCTGGACTCCTGTTGGGAAGATTGTTTCACCTGTTACAGAGCAGCTGCTCAGCTCTTCAGCTGTTTTAAACAAGATCCAAAATCAGGTGTCCCACAGTCCAGGATGTCCTAATTGTAGAGTCAACAGCTATCTACTTTTAGAATGACAAAATTGAAAGAGCTTCACTTCATCTTTGACATTGTTTGTTTTTAATTGTTACCTTAGGCAGCACCAAGTTACTTCCAGTCTTCTTGTTTTCTTCTGATTTTGAAGCTTCACTAATCCTTTTTTTCTGTGTTTTTCTCTTTTGGTTTTATCGTTTTGAGCATTGGTTGCTGAGGCAAATTAATTTCTCTTTGCCTTCCTATGAAGTCCTTTGATGGGTTCCCTGTGGTATCTCTGGTTGGCATATTGTCTTAAATAGGCTTTCTGCCTTCAAATTAAGAGACTATAATCTATCTCTTAAATTGGTATGATACTGACTCTACCCTTTGAAGCTTGTAGAAGACAGAATTTCGCACCCCAATTTATCTTCTTCCATAGGGGCACCATCTTGTTGAGGGCAGGCAGCACGAAATTATCTCAAGTGATGTTTTTTTTTCCCTCCTGCCTCAAAGCTTCCTACCAAAAGCAGACATTAGTAAGACAAGTTTTTGTGGCACTCACCTGTTACTTCAGTGGCATATGAGGAAGCAAGTACAAGGAGAGCCTGAGAGCATTGCCTCTCCAATTCCCACTAGATTTCTGTTTCACTGAGAATGGCAACCACCTTGTGTTTGCAGCTGTCCCTTGCAGCACAGAGCTGAAATGACACTCCAGCTGAGTTGGTGACTGCTTCTGTAATTTATCTGATGATAAAGAAATGACAGAAACAAAGGCTCTTTTATTTTTTTTTTTTTTTCTCCCAACCACCCGTGTATGCTGAGGCATGAAAACACCTGGCACCATCTTTCATCAAAGTTTAACACAGCCTCTTCTATCTCTTGTTGCCTTCCCTTTTCCTAGCTCAAGAAGGGGTCTCAAAACAGCACCCAGTTCCTCTCCCCAGCCTCTATTATTTACTAGCGTTGTCTCTTCGTTTACTGCAGAATGCAATTTCTTGGAAAAGAACAGTGTGTTCCACCTGGTCAAGTTAACCCACTAAGCAGAGCTATGTGAATTTTAGCACATTTTATACATCCTAGAACAAATAGGTAATTTTAATTGCTGCTAAGTGAGTTTGTAGTTGATAAATTCAGAAACATTTCTGCAGAAAGTTAATGATCATTTAGGAACTAGAATTGTGTGCATATGACATCAAAATATCAAAGTTTTATTCAGATAGAAATGGAGAAGAAAACATTTCAACATTTTTATATCTTAGTAAGTTGAAAACTTTTCAGAACTTCCAATTTCAGATAATTTTACAACAGAGCCTGAAGCCTTTTGGATAATTCAAAAGAATTTAAGTGATACTGTGAAATATCCATATTTACAAATGTATTATTAAAAACTGCTAATCAAAGTAATTTTTCCTCCAATGTTGTAATTTTTTAATGAGTAATAGCCATTATGATATTTATTAAATGCCAGAATAAAATAGGAATTCCATGTTCTACAACCATATACTAAACAAGGACCTTACCTACTGCTTTCTTTCAGATGCTTCTCACAGAAAAAGAATGTAAAAAGGCTGCATATATTTTCAGCTAATGAAAAAAGGAAGGAAGTAATAAACTAGTTCCAGATCAAATAAATAAAATTAAATCATTAACACACTGTTCTTGTCACATAAGCTTGTGAACATACAGATGTGTTCTCCTACTAAGTGGTTCTGGAGGGAAAAGAAATTGCTGCTCATAATGAATATTAGCCAGTTCAGCAACTATGTTCATATACAATTCATATTGGTTCCAACTAAGTATTTAGACAGATTGGTTATTTTCATTTTCTTGTATTATGTGGAAAAGAGCTTACCAAGCTTCTACACTTGCATTTTTGGGGCAAGAACAACAGTTCCTTCTGACTCAGTGTCACATGAATTCAGTAAATCCAGTGTATTTATTCAAGGAAACAGCATACAGTTCACTTCTCCTGCTGACTGTAGGACGAAATTGATGGATGCCTCAAGCACATTCTCAAGATCAATCATTCTATATTCTGTGAAAAAGAAAGGCAGCATGGTCTTATCTCAGAAGGACTCAGATGCCTCCTTTCTTTTTTCCACACCTGAAATTTTAACTTCATGCTGTAAAATAGTGTTAAAACATTAAAATAATTGAGTTATTAAAATATTAAAAATGAATAATTATTCTTCCATAAACAAAATTATTTCAAAAATTCAGTGACACGTAAAAATAATTTATTTTTCAGTCTGCTGATACAGTTTCTTTCAGAAATTCTCTATTGCAAGTCTTTTGATAGCTTATGTCATAGCTGATAACATATTTGACTCTACTTTCATGACACCAAGGCAAGATTGCTGGTAAAAAAAAAAAAAAAAACTAAAATTGCAACGGAGAGTTACAATTGTTTCTTTTTCCTGCAAATGATGTAACCTTAGCTATTTGGCAACATAATTTCTAGATGAAAGCATGAAGCCTGATGAAAAGCCCTAATGAAGAAACCCTGAGGGATATATTCTATCCTTGCCTCAGCACCTGCAAGAAATTTTCTGGCATCTGTATGATTATCTTTGAAACACAAACCAACATTTTAGTCTCCCTGTATATCTTTAGGCAAGAGAAGGAAAAGGAAGGAAGAATTAGGAATTACTTTATTAATAAATTAACTTACATGTAGTTCTAAACCAATTCCTTACTCTGCACTTTTCTAAGGACATAGTGGGGCAAAGGGGTTTTTAGAGACTTACAATGAGATGGATCTAGTTTAAGAATAGCTCAATCTCTGTCACTGTTGTGTAACATCCGGCCCGAAATACCTCAGGACTCAGTCCTGCTGTTGAAATCATTTGGATCTTCCTAACAGAATCTTCAGCTATAGTCATACTTGTGCGGTACAAAATGTTGGAAGTTGAGGAGAAACAGTTTTTCACAAATTCAATGCTGTCATTTAGTTTGCCTAATATCCCACAGGTTATCTAAATAAATAAATAAATAAATCTACTTTTACACTTTTAGTACATCTTCTAAGTACTATTTTCTAAAAATCAAAAAGCCATCATATTTTGTCTTCTATGACTTCTGACAGGTCTTTGTCTTTAAATCCTATGAGAAGTGTATCAGACATCTTTTAGCTACCACACAGGACAGCATCATTATTGATGTAGACAATATACCCAAATATCTTGCTGACTGATCTACAGCACATTAGGCAGCATAAATTCATGATGCTCTCAACAAAAGACATTCTGAAAATATATTCAAGTTTACAGATTAATCTTCTAGCTACTTGCAACCATTTTGCTTTCTAATAAAGGAAAGAGCTGAAAAACAACTCTACGCAAAATGTCAATTAGATTTAACCCCCATGTTCTGCAGGAGAGATTTACTTTAGCTATAATAAATATGTTGGGGTTGGAGCTTTATTAAATTTATTAACTACATACAATACTTCAGATGATGGAGACATAGAAACTCTTAGATATTTTTAACACTCCAATATTGTAGGTAATGCTAATATAGAGGAGTGTGGTTTCTGATAAAATATTATTTTAAACAGAGAAGTAGACAGAATGTTTGAGAAGAAATATCCATTCATTACTTCTCTCTGATACACCTTTTTTGTACAGAGCAGAGCAAGCAGAAGACATGGGTATTTTCTGAAAGTTTGGGGTTTCTTTGTTTGTGGTGGTTATTCACGTAACATTAGTTAGCACTTTATAAATATGGCTTATTCCTCTGTGGCTTGTCTTCATTTTGTGTATAACAAAACAGGCATGAAAAAGTAATTGTCATTTTAAAAACAATTGCAGGTCAGGGTTATTAGAACATCATATGATGAGTGTATAATACATCTGTTCAATGTTTTCACTTAAAATACCGAGATGCAGTCACCTTCGTTCACCATAAATGGAGCCAGATGTGTAAACTGCATCTAAAATGAAGTAAATGTGAACTCCATTTCCTTACATTTCTTCAATGTACTGCAACAGCCACTGGGGTGCCTACGACATTTAAATATATTTTCTTTTCATTTGGCACTTGAAGGTATCCAACTCCCATTAAGGAAGCAAGCTGTAAACAAATTCACAGAACAATCTGCCAGTTTAGCTATTTAGAAAGGTGAAGATATTAAGAGCACTAATACATTATAAGGACACAAAATCCATATGATATAAAATAAAATGAGCATATGCCAACTAGAATCATGGTCTAGTGGTAGCAGGACACAGTGCCTAATGTGAAGCCATGAACAGAGAGCAGCCGTGCCAAGGAGGCTGTGTATCTCTAGGGAAGGAAGGAGATCGCTAATGGGAATCTGAAATTTTGCTGACTGAAGCAGTGTTGTTGACATGTCAGTGGACAGAACAGTCTGGTTTTAAACCTAACGGTAAGCAAAAGAACTACAATGTTGGGCCTTCGAGGTACAAATGACAAAAATGCGTTTTAAAAAATGGGATGTCTGCTACTCTTCAAAGTAAATATGTACTGCAGTGGGAAGACTTTTATTTAGAATACTTGCACATTCATATTGGTCATTAGAATTGAAATGGTCTTCATTTGAATAGCATGGGTTACAATTTGTCCCACAGAGTTTGCAATGGGGACATAACTTCCTAAGAAGTGATAGCTAACATTTTCCTTTCTTCTGCATTTTCTAATTTCACCCACCAGTGGAACAAGCATTGTTTTACTCACAAAGCAAGGTCACAAAGTATTTTCACAGCTTAATCTTCCATAACATTTTAACAAGAAAAACCATCCTTTATCTCTGTTCTGTTTCTGTTATATTTTATCTCACAAAAATATCTGTAGCTTCAGAATGACTGGAGAAGTGTTTAACATGAGCAGTTTTTCTTTCACAAGAGTACAACAAACCTATACATAGTGAAGGAGTTCTGTGTTGGTACAAGACCATAAAATCAATTGCTTGTTTTTACTAATCTGTAGGATTTTTTTTCAGAACTAAATATTGCAGCATTCACACCCTAGATGTCATATTTAAAATGTCGACGGCCTGAGAATCACATTGCATCCAATATACTGAAATCACATCTTGGGTCTGTTGTGAAGTTGAACAAGCTGCTTACAAACTTTTACAGGAAAATTCCTCAGATGGGACATTAAAGCCCATGGTCCTGTTCATCATTCATTAACAGTGGCACTGAGGGTATTTGTGTCCCCTCAGTAATTACCAGTATTTCACAACTTCATTTCCATAAGTACCATCTGGTCATTATCTGGGTGAATGGCAGCTCTGTGGGAAAGGTGCAGATTTTATCTTCCTGTAAAACTGCATGAAGAAATCTTATAAATCATGACCCTGCTTGGGAAAATCTTCTGTCTCGTGGCCAAGGCAGCAAATTCCATTCCCAAAGGAATGCGTTTTCCAGGAGTCTGAGACCTACAGTGACTCCTGTCCCAGCATTATATTCTCTTCAAAGTAGTGACAGTTTTTTCAGACCAGTGCAATCAATAGCTCACTTGAATGATCCTTACCTGAGCATAGGTGGTCAGCTCTCTAGAAAAGGACAATGAAAATTTCTCCTCTGAGTCTACCCCTATTATACTTTCTCTTTGTCTCTTGCACTTCTCTAGCTATCTGCAGAGTCTGGAAAAGGAGAGAAATGGAGCCAACAGAATGCAGCTTTGATTCTGGAGGGTGGTTATCTGGGTTAATTGCTTCAGTGGGAATTATTGTTAGAAAGATGCATGCATAAACCACTGGGGATATGATCTGAGATAGAGTAGCTGGGCTGTTTGTGACTCACCTTTGTAGAGAGGCTTTCACTAAATACAAAGATAGCAGAGTCTGTGGTCCTCCTAAAACTACTTAAATTATGGGTGAGAAGAACCGACATCTAAAAACCCCAACACTAGTATCTATTATGTCACACAAGAACCATTTCAGCAGAATCTTCAGGGAATGACATTAAGCCAGTTGCTTAACGATAGGATATATTCCCTTAAGTACAGCCAAAGAGTAATTTAGCAAAATCATATCATCTTTTCAGATCTTCTCTTGGTCCCCTTCCTGTGAACTGGCTTGCGATAGTCTCAAGTAAAAATGACAATAAAATCAGATAATACATGATTGCTACACTAGATTCCTATGCAGCTGTCTTTGCAGTGGGATTTTCCATTGGAATCAACAGAGTTAAAAGATCCTGTCTTAAAACAGTACATAGCTTGTGACAGCAAAAAAACTCTGCGTGTTCAGTAAGCATAATTTGGTGATGTTTTTTCTAACATGTGGAGTTAAGCCGTCACATCAGAATGACACTTTCTTTGTACTGACAGCTAAATGAGTACAGAAAGTCAACACCGAACTGTTAGGCTGAAGGCAAACAGAAGATGTTTACTGTCCTCTCATAAAGCTCCAAATTAATATTTTTAAATATCAACAAATACGTCACGTAACACAATGCAGTTAAAGATAGAGACTGCCCCATTTTATATTCCACAGAATTTTGGTCAGCTTCCTCTTGCAGTGGTAAGTGGAGTTTGAATAGAACCATATTTTAAAGATAAAAGATCAATTTCTGTAATTATTATTCTTGTGTCTTAAACCAGTAAGATGATATAATAAATGGATTAATTATTGTAATCATGGTACTTAAACAACAATGCCAAGCATTTTGGGGGTGCTGGTGTTTTGATTAGATTGATGGTGAAAAAAAGAAAATAATTACATGGATATTATCTTACTGAATATTATTGTCTATCGTAATGTGGAACTTCATACATAAAGTGCTTAGCTATCATCCCCACTACACTGATAACAGATTTATGCAGAAGGTCACTTCCACTTAACTGTTCCCAAGATCTGACAGACACAGTTGCACTTTTGACATTTTTAAGATGAAATTAATTCCTGGTGAAAATCATGCTAATGCTCAGTTTCAGAGCTCTAACTATGCTCTTCAGACTCAGTATCTGATTTCAATTGTACAACTTGTTTTTCTCAGTACTTCTGAATGTTAAAATTATAAAGTAATCATTGTATTTTTAGTTTCTTTGTTTTTTTTTTTTTCCTCAAAACCATCTGTTTGTACACTGACAAGACCACGAGCATTCACCTTCTATCTTAACTTCACCCAAAAGGAATCCAATTAAGGTCTGGGGTTGCTGGAAATTTTTCGTGAAAAGTGCACTCATGCACCAATCCAACAGCAGAAGTCTAAAACGTATACAGTAACACCACCAAACCCAGTCCTGATTCAGTGATAAACTATGTTTTTCAAGCACCATTTTCCCAAGACTTAACAGTAACCTGGTCTTACCTCTCAAACTACTGACATCCAGGACACCTCTTCTTGCAGGAACTCTGTCTGCAGCCAGTTCTAATATAGGCAGTCCCACTGGCTTGTGAAAATAGATCCATGGCACTGAATATGTAGTTCTTGGTCAAACCGCTAACATGTCATCCTTAAAATGGTAAAGAAAGTCTTTAATTGTTAGGATGTATCTTCCCTGCTTTCATAAATACATAAATCTGTGGGGTTACAAGTAATTTTGCAACTTGGCCTGTGTAGAAGAGCAATTAGAAACTGATGAATATGAATTGGCTCTCTGCAGACAATCTCAACAAATAAAACAGAAAATTCTTTTAACTGTACTCAAGTAATTTCTATTTCAGTTTTCAAGAGATGGTAAATTCATAGTGATAAGAAATTACATAATGAAGTTCATACATAGAATACTTAGAGTTATTCTCTAATGTGTCTATTTCCTTGAGTGACATTGTTCCGTATATACAAAAATCTGGAAGAAATGACTGCTTATTATTACTAATAAATACTTTAAAAAAAATATATCATCTTAACCTTCTAGTATTTTTCCTACTTGTTTCTCCAATAAGAAAACCATTTCAAGATTTAATAACACAAAGAATCTTTCAGCTATTTCTAAAGGTGTGGTTTTTAGAATTAATTTATATTAATAGTAATTTGTAACTATTAACACACATGCAATTTCATAGAGTTTTCAGTAACTACAAACATGACATAATAAAAATCTCATTGTTTTTTATTATTAATCGGAGAGATAGAAAACAATTTATAAAGCAATTTAGCTTAAAGGCAGCATAATGATTTCTTAAGTTATACATATGAATCACCTCTGCAGAAACCCAGTGATTGCTACATATAGACACACTTTAAGAGGAGAACAGGGTACCAAGATCAAAATCTCTACATTTTGAAAAACAACACAAAACAAAAACAAAGAAATTCTGAGAATTCTGTGGAAGTCAACCAAATTTTAAACAACCTGTTTAGAACAAGGATGCTCTTTCAAAATTATCACTTTAAATGTTGCATTCCTCTTTAAAAACAACCAAACAATTTTTTAGATAAAGTGTGCTGAAAAAATACATTCAGCATGCTGCACATATTCAAAATATAGATGCTGTGTCTTTCATGTCACTTGTGTGCTGGTCTGAGAGCATATTGAGATAAATTACATCTATTTCAATAGTAATTTGGAAAAAAATGAGCTGCACAATAAATAAATTGACCAAATTATCTATAATGAAAATTAGGTCCACCAAGTCTTCAAATGAAAATCATGTTCTTTTTTGAAAGTGTGCTTGATCCCTACATTCCTCTGTGTGTGTTTGTGAAAGCAGTGTAGGGGAAACACCAAATAAGTCAGCAATTCCCAACTGGCATACAGTTCTTTCAAAGCATGCAAAGAAGAGAAGGCTATCACTGTGTCTAGGTTGCTGTGTGTACTATTAGGTGGTCATCTGCCTAGTATTCAAGGCCACATTTATCAAGGCAATCGTACTGCCGCAGTATTCAATACATCTCATTCTAATAGGTTTCAATAGTAGCAATTTCTGTGCTACCTCTGCAAGTGACAGTGCACACCTGTAATTGATATGCATGAGGCACCAGTACACAACCAAGGTGTTGGGAAGCCAGTCTGGAACTTCAGATATTATTTGGTAAGGACTGCAATAGCAACAACCTTCTAAGCTTTAACAATAATCATTTAACAACTATACCAGATATTACAAATTAGCCATATATTAGAGTTAGTACAGAAGAGGTTATCTTGAAGCTCATATTGCATGATCACAATTATGGGAGTCCACTGAAACTTAATCTTACAATGTCTTTATGAGCTGATGGAGGCATACAGAAATGTGATATAAAACTCTGGATGCACAAACTCTACTGCAAAATTCAAAAGACACCAAATTTTGTCTTAGAATCTTAAATACACTCTAGGAAGAAGCCTTAAGCCTTATGCAATTCGTACATCATCTTTTATCTTACCTGGAGCCTAAAAATGACAAAGCAATTTTTGAAAATTGCATGCATTAAGCGTCTCCAGTTTAGTCAGCTGTAGGGACTTGTTAGCAGTCAGTCTGAACTCTGGACACCTGAATACTTGTTTTCACCTTATAAAATCGACCCACTTTCCATGAAGTTTTTCCAAGGGTAGCTCAACCACTCTCCTCCCTGCAGTCAAAAGAGTACCTTTTGTCAGCCCTCACTGAAAGCCTTACAGAAGGAGTATGTCCTCAAGTAGACTCATGACATCTAAATGTGTGTGTCAGTGCGTACATAAATTCTGATGTGTCTCCAGACAACCAACATGTTTTCACTTGTAAATGTGTATTGCAAGTAAATATGAAATATGCTATATTAGTAAATGAAATACTTGTAAGAATTGCTAGTATTATGAAGATCACATCTGCTCTAAACTATCACAAATCATTTGTAGTGTCGGTAGTTTGGTTTGTTCCTGGGTTTTAATTCAGAGTCTTTTTTCTGGCTCAGCTTAGTACATGAAGCAGGCTTGCATGCCAAAGCTGTGATTAACTTTATAGATGCAGTGGAATTATGGAAATGCATCATGCAAAAGTGTGCACTTGCCAAAATTATTCCATGACCTTGTGTTTAAGCCGAGTTTTAAATAATTCAGTGATGTATTGAACGAATAAATTTGTGCTGCTTGTTACTCTAAACAGTCATGCTTTCACTTCCCTTGCCATTTTTAATAAAGCCTCACTTTCTAATATTCATGAAATATTGCATTTCAATTAAATTACATACATATTGAGAAAACAATTTGCCCTAAGCTGTTTAGTGTTAACACCAACTGTCGTTTGCCTTTTCTTTTTGTATAATAACCATGGAGGTTTGATGTACAGGCAATATAAAGAACTGTCTCACTCTAATGAAAAACTTTTTTTGATCATGTGTAGCACAAGAAAGAATAAACCCAAACTATTATACTCTTATTTTTTAAAGGCTACTAATCTAGTTTAAATAGTCCATGCTCAATCCAGACTTAAGTTTCCCATTTCTAGTTTCATGGAAACAATGCCATGCAAAGCCTTCCAGTGTTTCAGGTGATCACTAAAACCTGCAGAACTCAGGGCTTTGAGCTGGTTCAGTTCAAGCTGAACCTCTTTTTTAAATGGAAAGGTAACAGAAGAGTCACAAGTTAAAAGGTTAGTATTTTAAGCAGAAGAAGAAGGTAAAAGAGCATGCAAAGATAAAATTATACCTACATTGAAGCAGCAAGATTTTTTTCTTTAATTTGTCATGATTTCATTTTAGGTAAATTAATTAAAATTCTTGTAGCTCAGTGTATTTCCCTTTTGAAACTGGAATCCTACCATCTTCTTATTTATAAGAAATAAACTGTTATTTTCAAATTAAAAGTACCCCAGAGATGCAAAGTTATCTCATATCACTGTGGATAATAAAACTATAATAATATTTTATATCTATCTATTTATTCACATAACCCTCCCCATTCTACCTGATTTCATTTCCCACCACTTGATCAAAACAAACAGCAATATTTTAACAAGAACAGCAAGATCTCATGACATGTGTATTGCATATCACCCTCTGTGCCCGATTCAGAGAAAGAAAAATTGTTACAGAGCTCAACCAGAGCTGGGCTTCTCTGCTACAGAGACCTGAACTATGGCTACAACACAGTTGCAATGTGCCAGCTGTTGTAGGTAGCAAGTACCACAGAAGTTTATTCCCAGAGTGCAAATGAATAGACTTTGTGAAGAGAAAGCAAACATGAAATAAATGTCCCATTAGCACAAGCTCAAAAGGCCAGCAAACTCCTCACAACTCTTCTTTTGTCATTCTTTGCTGTTCTCAAACAGCAGGGGGAAAAAAAAAAAATCTTTGCAAGCTTCACCTGCTAGATAAAGATTTTTCATTAATACCTGTGAGTGTGGATATAGTTACCATGCTGCATCTCTAGCCATCTTAATAACTTTAAATTGGCCTGAACATACTGATAATCTTCACCTACTACTGAAGCAACCACCAGCACCATTTGTCATAATGTTTTCAGCAAATTACCCCAAACTGTTACGGTTGCCTTCGTGCCACAAATGTTTGCCCTGAAGCATTTACAATCAATGTAAGGAAGACAGTAGCAGAATTACTCTAAAGAGCCAAGCAAAATTAGTACATTACAGCAGCAAAAGCTTTTGATTACATAATTGAAGTTATTTCACTATATATAGAAGTAAATTTTATAATTAACTTACAGTAATTTCAGGAAAGGAGATTGTCTTCTGCAGAAGTACCCAAACTACCAGTTGAAGAGATGTTTCAAGTGAGTCAGATCATGAGCCTTCTCGTACAATGTCTTCTGTTTGATGCTTCTGGGAAAATGTGGGAGTTTATTTTGCACAATTTCTCATTTAGGTGTCACTGACACAATTACTCATGTAATGGATGAAATAAAGGCTGCACAATAATGTTCCACATTTTCAACTCTGGCTCCATTTTAACTTCCTTTAAATAAATAGGGACTTTAACAAGTAGAAGTGCTCAAGAATTAAAGAAGAATTGACGTAATGACTGAAAATAATACAGTAACTCCACTATAGACTGGACTCACTCTGCTTCCTTCCTAAATCAAACTGCAGTCTTAAGAACAATGTAATCTTAGTATTGACAGCAACGTTCTCTGGAATAAGACAAAGTTATGATATTTTTCAGCAGTAACTATTTCAATACAAATCAATAGGTTATCTATAAATATTTTAAACCAAAACAATACTAAAAAGCATATACCTAAAGACGTAAGTACATTAAAGCTGAAAGTCAGCTAGGCCTCCAACTTTTGTTTTCTTTATCTGGGATCACAATTTTAGAATGATTTTAGAATCTACCTAAGTCAAGCTAGCAGTTTAAGCCTAGACACGATGTTTCCCATCTTCTATAGATTTAAGTTAGATGATTAATTTTGCTTTCAAATTTTTGTTGACCCTTAAATAATTCCTCATTATCCAAAATTTAATAACTGAGATTGTCTACCATGCATTTTTACACCTTCAAGAACCATTGTGATCTCTGAAATTAATAGTTATTCAGGGTATTTTTTAAAGTATTCTTGAAGATTTCTGGTTTTCAATACAAATCTATTACATTGTACTTTAGTCACTGAGAAGAGAAAAAGAAAACGTACTTAAGCATCTAACCTTAAAGACCAGATACTGATAAATCACAGTATTCATGCTTATGATTCAAGCACCGAGTCTAAGCCCATCCTTGTCTCTAATAGTCTTACATTATTTCATTTTCTGTGTATGTCACTGAGACTACAAAATTAAGCCTTATCTTTATGTGTCTTCATGTATATGATTATTTTCTCGTGCTGTAAAATCTTTCTGTGTGAGTAGTCTGGAGTGTGTGCCTTCCCTTCTCTTTGCCTACAGAATCTGTGCAAATGTAAACCTGGCATAGTACCTACAGCAGCTTCAGTCAGCCTTTTTGTGCTGCCTTCTCATATAATATCTGACAAGCATTTAATGCAGTTTTGCCTGGTATGAACCTAAGTGCTGGGCTGTGAAGATGTGAAACAAGAATGAGCACTAACACTTAGCTGGGCACGTAGGCTTTTTTCATTTCATACACCGTAATTCATGGCAATCAACTACACTAGTGTTGTCCTCTGACCTTCACCATGCTACCCACAAGCATTATAAAGTATACAGAAAAAAGTATTTTCTCCCATGCAGAATGACATTCAATATAGATCTTCTTTTTCTCTTCCTTTTTCAGAAGTCTGATGTGGAGTAGCAGGGCCAGCAAGACACTAAGCAAGAATCTCAGGTTCAGTTTCTATACTCTGTGCCAAATAAACTGCAAGGGAGTAAGAAAATCCAAAGAGACTGGCAGACGCATGAGCATCATCTGACTTATATTCATAGAATAGTTTGGTTTGGAAGGGACTTTTCAAAGGTCATCTAGTCCAAACCCCTGCAATAAGCAGGGACATCTTCAAGTAGATCAGATTGCTTACAGCCCCATTTAGCCTGGTCTTAAATGTTTCCAGGGATGAGGCATCTACCACCTCTCTGGGCAACCTGGTCCAGTGATTTATCACCCTCATTGTAAAAGATTTCTTCCTTGTGTCTAGCCTGAATCTCCCCTCCTTGAGTTTAAAACTGTTACCTCTTGTCTTATCACAACAGGCCCTGCTAAAATGTCTGTCTCTGTCTTTTTCATAGGCTGCAATAAGGTCTCCCTGGAGCCTTCTCTTCTCCAGGCTGTCTTGTTCCAGCACCTTTTGTTAAACAATCAACTTTATTCCTGGTGGTGCAAGATTTTCACAGTGAACCTGAGATATTCTTTCTTACATCATCAGTGAAATCATTCACATTCTCCTTTTCTCTTTCTTTCCAAAAAGCACATATAAAATATCCATTCTCAATGTATTTGCCACACCAAACTTTTATGTTTGCTATGAATTAAGGACATAGCACTCAGTTCCTGAATATGATAAGCACTATTTATACTGAAGAGGAAAAAAAAGAAAAAAATCCAGTCTGTATAAAAACTGTTCCATTACACAATGAGAATAAGATTCAGTATTTCATAAGGAAACAATTAAACAGATTGTTTGATCTTCCTTTGAAAAATAGGCTGAATACAGTGCTAAAATAACTTTTAAAATTATGAGTATTTTGCCAACATCAAAATATTGCCAGAAAGTCACCTGTATTTGGCAGAAAATATGCTTTAAATCTGGATGTTTCTGTAAACAAGGTTCTTACTACCTACAACCATTCATCCAAGTTACTTTGCTACTTTCAAAATCTCTGTAGTCACAAAACAATGAGCAAGAGACATTACAGACATATGTAAGCCTTACGTTTGCCAAACATCAGGACTAACTTACCTTCACATTTCTTTGCTGCATTCTTCCAATTTCCCAATATAAATAAATATAAAACAAGAAAATACAATTTCAAAAGTGAGATTGTTCTAGCAATTCCAAACACATTAATGGAATTAGTAAATGTCTTGACCTAACAAACGAATCTTATTATTTATTGCAGTTTCTATGACTAATAGTTGGTTCTCCTTAGTTACAAAATCTCCATAAAATTAAAAAGAAAAAAAAAGATAGAGCCAAATACAAATGTAAGGCAATATAGCTTGTAACCATGCAGTCCTGCAGTACAGTATTGCAGCAATAAGAAACAGACCATAATCTCCATACTGAATTTGTGAAGCCTCAGGACTGAAGCTTGTCAGACCTGCTCTGTTTGAATTTTTCTTGACCTACAGCAGCTTCTCTTGGTTGAGCTGTGACAGCAATTTCTCTAACTGACCAGGTGGCAATGGCTAATTCATACTCCTTGTACTTGTCTTTGTATAGTATGACCACAGGATTATACAGACAACAGTGACAGGCAGTTATTCTGCACAGCATGGGACACTTAGGGATATAACAAAAGGAGGCAGTGCTGAAGAACACAAGGCAGCAGCCTCAGGACAGAGGGACAGAGGATGCGGCACAGAGGAGTTCAGACATGGGAGATACCACAGCTATAAATAACTCACCCACAGTCAGCCAAAGAAATGCAGACCTTGACCTGGACACGTCAGGTTTTAGGGATAAGGAGAAAAAAATAGTAGTATCTGACATAAACATGAGGCAACATGTTGTGCAAGCTGTGGACCACTGAAGAAAGAGGGAAGTGTAAAAACATGACAGTGAACCTATAAAAATGACTCCCAGTGGATCCTAAAGAGAGGGAGAACAATTCCTTGAAGTGGACATCATATTACTCTTGGTGAAAGATCTCATCTCTTCCCAACTTGTTGTTTACCAGCATGAAACCTCCAACTTTATGCACCAGAGGAGCTGGAGAACAGTGACCACAGCACCAGAAAGAGAGGTAGAAACTAAGTTACTAAAATATTTTCTGCACAGATGTGTTCTTTCTCATTCAGTTGTAATTGCATCTAGACATTATGATTCTTGAATTAGACTGTTAAGGCTTAAGTTAAATTATTTTCAATAAATTCTTGGCTTTATGTGTTACATGTGATTCCTCTGTGCTACATGCGTGTCTAGGCTTCATGGCAGGGTAGAGAGGGGTGGGGAGAGATTTGTATTACAAAAACATTATTTAAGAGCTTTTTATTTTTATTTTTTAGCTTTCACAGTTAATATTGAGAGGTTCCGTGAGCCTGCAAATGGTCTGGCTTCATGTTTTCATGGAATCACTGCTTCTTTTTAACATATCCTGCCGCATTTTGAACTAATCGGTGATGCTTTTTATGGGGCACTGGGAGGATCTTCACAATCTTCCTCTGTTGGTCAATACTGGAAATTTATGTGTGGAGATAAGACAATATAAAAGACCGTTTTGTTTGATAACAGAGACTTCAAAACTAATTTCCTGATGAAAATACCTCTGAGGCCAAAGAATGCCACCGAGTGCCTCTGTAGCTCACTTTCACTGCAGAGCTGCATTGATATAACAGAACAAGCTCAGCATTTAGCTTCAAATATGGATGAAGAAATGAAGCCCATCTGAAGTACCTCATGAAAAAAAAAAAAATCCATATGCACATAAACTAACTGAACTGATTGAACAACCAGGTCTTTTTATTTAAAGGTCTGGGCTATGCTATAATAGCGGGTACTTTGAAGGTGGAATAACTAATGTCATCAATTGTAATTGTAAAAATATTAAAGAGGAGATAATCAAAACACAAATCTAATGTTCTTCTTTGTAAAAGTGCTCTGAAAAGTATGACTCCATTGTTAGATCAGAAGAAGGACTGAATATGTAAAGAAAAGTGGCAGCACTGAAGAAGTTAAATTCTGACATATTTGTCATGATCATGTAGGATTTGTAGAACACAAAAGCCTCAAGGTGGTATTTGCTTGTAACTCAAGTCTGTGTAAGATGAATATTGTGGCATGGTGGCACTTGTTAAGTCAAATTCAATATGTTCACTTTCATGATGCTCAAGTAAGACACTTGCCAGGAGTCAGCATGGATCACAGGCATAAAAATATACCAGTGCTTTAAACATGTTAAAAAAAACCTGTTCTTATTTTTTGATTTAAAGTCTTCAACATATATTCTCAGTATTTGTTCATTTTTTTGATCTTATTTACTATGATAAGCATGACTTGGACAAGTTACTAAATAACTGACTCAGAAAATTTGAAATAATTAATAAAATATGACACAGAATGCAACATCTTACTTTTTGGAGAGGTACAAGTTCTATTGACATGTCACTTATGTACTGGAGTCTCACAAAAATTACAGAAATAACATTTGAGAAATATCACATTCTATGTGTTAGCACTGCCCAAGACATCCATAGTCTTCTGTGCCATTTGGCCTTAAGTACATGTAAGAGCTGTTCTACCGAAACAGGCCAAAGGCCTATTGAATCCACTATCCAAGCCTAAGACCACAGTGCATTTGGAGAAACCTCTCCAGTGTATTTTCCCATTTTCTGATGTCTCCAAATTCAAGGCATCTTACACCAGATGTTGGATTGTGTAAAAATTAAAATACATATTTCATGAAACAAGTACACAAATAGAGACTTTTTCTATCTAAATATTTCTCAGATTTAACTTTATCATTGTGGTGTAATTTAAAAGAGCAAACCAGGAACAATTGCTCAAAGATGCGATTGTCCGATACTGAAGGAGGAATCTTTGGTATTAAGGTTTGTTTCTTCTCTGCATTTTTGTGAATTCTAATTTTCATTATGCACACACACACTTCAGAAATTGATTCCACTTTTAGAAGTATAATTTAACAAAGCACTCATAACACACTTATATCTAAGCATGTTCATATACTTGCTTATATTGAATAGTGAAGCTAACATGCCTAAATACTTTCCTGAACTAGGTCCATTTAAAGTGTCTGGATGACAAAAACCTTTCACATGATAATACCAAAACATATACAGTTGCAAGGTAAAAATGCATTGTTACAGTAATAATCAAAGTAAACAAAACTGAAAAAATATGTTTTCTTTCAAATAAGAGAAGAAAATGCAACAATATGAAAGTCTTAGAATTTTGAAGGACATTTGAAAGTGGAACACCTTTGACTTGATTATTTTAATTAGATAGCAAATTAACTTTCACCATTTGATCCAACCTCTTTCTTTCCTGTGTCTATACTGTTCATCTTAAAATAATACCAAATGATTGGCTTGTCAAAAAAAGTATATTTTAAAACATCCCATTCTAATAATCTCCATGAATAACTATTTTAAAAACAATCTTACCTTTTTTGAAGTCAGTGACATATATTCTAGTAGAGTGGGAGTCAGCCCTTGATTCATGCATGTGCATACCATCTGACAAAGACATGTGTTTTTGAATGTAAAGTAAAAGAAATCTGTTTTTCTTTGCAGTAAAACAGGATAAAGGACTCCCTGGGCAAAGAATGGGTGAATAAGGTTTGTTTGTCAAAAATTAAATTACTATTGAAAAATGAAATCACAAACTGTTTTAAGGACTGAAGCTTAGTAATATTTTCTTTATGAGTTCTGACTTTGCATTTCATGTAAACAAACTTTCCTAAAGTGATTATTGGTGTGATACAAATAGCTTATTACCTCTCCTGTCTATCCTATGTCTCCTGTCTATCCTATGTCTCCTGTCTATCCTATGGCCCAACAGAAAAGGAAATATTGTTTAGAAGTAATAACTAAAGCAATATAAACTCAATGCTCCCTTAAAAAAAAAAAAAAAAAAAAAAAACCACAACAACAACAACAAAAAAACCCACAAAAACACAACACAACAACCCACAAAACCTTAAACTAGATCAAATAATTTTTTTGATATTCCAGTGTTTAAGAGTGTAAATAAAAACATAGAATCTCAGGAGTAGAATACCCAGCAATTTAAATAACTCGAGTAACTACTTCGAGAAGAGCCTAACTTTAGTGTGTGACTGAAGTCACCCTCTGGCCTAAACATTTCTCTCATTCACACTAAAAAATCCCCTACAAAAATTAGGTGCAAGAATAGGAGTTCTTTATGACTTTTTCATAAGGCAAATGAGAAATAAATGGAACTGTATATACGTGTATGTGTGTATAATTTATTTTTCAAAAAGGAAGCCAATTTAGAAAAAAGTCATAGAAATTGATGTTAGTTCTACTCAACTTCAAAATAAAAATGGCAATAAAATAAAATACAGACCCCAATTAAAGTTGCTGGAACTTGAGGGCTACAAAGATTAATACCTGTTTGTCAAGAGCTGTCTGGTTCAATTTTCTATATAGGTAAAATTGAAAAAAAAAATTTGTATAATACAGATTAGTAAAGGATTGCATATCACCTTTCATTAGAACAAATTTAAGGGACAAATTAAAAAGAAAAAAAAAGAGAAGAAACGTTTCAATTTCTCTTCTTTGTCTGTGATTTCATAACTGGCAGTAAGCAAAAAGTGACTTTAAAAATAGAATTTTAATGTATGTGGGCAGCTGGAAATGTTATCGAGACATTCCTACTATTTGAAAGTATTCTCTGCCTTTTAGATATCAAGCACACGCTCTGTCTTTTCAAAGAGCACTGCAGGATGTCGTATAGATGAGACGCTTACTGATATCCTGGACAAGCTCCATTGATTTTTCCAAATACTCTGTATTAGCACTGAAGAGTCAAGAAAGGTCTCTATGTCAGTGTTACTTTTCCTAGTGTCCTTTGAGCAATTTATATCATTTGTCCATTGAAACATCACAACATAAGGAAGACAGAAATAACATGCATCTACAAGAAACAAGACACTGATCTCCAGTGTCCTATTTACAACATACTGAACTTAAACCCAGCACTCTAAGCTTTGTTGGTCTTAAATAAACAAACAAAAAACACCAGACAAAAAATAAAACTACAAAACAGGTGTTCCCTTGTCTAGTGACAATTGTGACACTTTACATTTTATCAGTTTTATTTCTATGCAGAAGTGTGGGAGTTGCACTGTAAACAGTGCTGAGGTCAAACACGGTTCTGTCCTGGCTTCCAGCAAACCCTCTCTGTGAATGTCCATTCTGCACCTGTTCAGACTGTGTCTCCTCACGATTTCCAGTATAGCCCCAATGCTTCATACATTGCATCTCTTTGAACCTTTTAATCCTCATAACTCTGAAAGACTCTGAAGTGTGCTTGATTTTCTGTTCTGAGCTCCCTCATTCTTTCCTTCTTCACATATGTACTTATACCCAACCAACCCTCATAAACAATTTTGTATCTTCTTCCAATGCCTGTCTTTGTCCCTTGTGTCAAACTAACACTACAACTCTTTTTCTCAAAGAGTATTTGTCTGCTATGTAACCCAAGAGGTGTTGTTAAAACTATATGTACAGACATACTTATATAATACGTATGTATATACAAACACACAAATCCTCATAACTCATCAATCTTCATGTGTTGTGTTTGAACATTACTGATGGATCTATAGGTATGCTCTTGGAAAGAGACTTTGTGTCCCCCGTTCTGTGCAGAAATAAAAATTCCGCTAGCATTCAACTGATAATTATATACTGAATTTAAAAGTAATCAACCCAGTGTGCCCTAGAAATTACTCATGAAAAGGACTATTCATGTATTGCCGTAACACTTGTCACTCAGCCAGAAATGATGTCTGACTTAACTGAAAGTATCGATTTGCTACCCTGAAATTTAATTTTTTTTTTTTTAAAGTAATTTACAATGTATTCCGTAACACTAGTCATAGAAGCGAGAGCATTTGAGCTTTAATCAGCATTTAGTTCACCCCTGCTCTTCTGTCATTCTATCGTTCATAGATCTATGAAGAAGACGACATTGCTTTTCCAGGAGCCCTTGAGAAGAGCATGGTTGTGGCTTTTACAGTCAGCACCACAGACCAGAGAAGCTTTTAATCTTAGGCATCATTGAGGTCAAGTTGCAGCAGTAGACTAAATTACAGTTTGAGAAATTATCATGAATACACATGAAGAATCTGTAGAACAAAACAGGTTTCACATAAGTCTGCGCATGCTAAAGTCTTTTTATTATGAGAAATCTACTTCCATATAGGACTAAGTAGTTTTTTGAACTAGGAACCCTGGAGTCTAAACAGACTGATGTCTATATTCAGCAATAATAAATTCTAACGAACTCCAGGATGCTGCTGCTGTTAGTGATTTACTAGGTAATGAAATAAATAACTTGGTGTTTAAACCTTGCCTTTCTTATTATGGTTCTGACATCCAACATTCAGACCAACGCATATATGAAGTTTATTTCTTACTAGACTGTATGGGAAGCCTAAATACATAACTTTGGGCTTTCTCAAAATTTTAAAATAGGTATTCTCTGTAGCATTCTCCTCTGAGGTCTGATCTCCCACTCATCAAAACAGTATGCCTGGTTGTAGAGTGCTGTGGGATTTTCTAGGTATACCCTGAGTTTCTATCCATGGAAACACAGTATAACAGAGGATGGAGAAAGGTGGTATACCAAAGCATGGAGGATCAAGATCAACAGTGAAGAGAGACTTTTCACACACCCTGCAGAGTGCAGTTTAGTTGAAGTTACTTTTGAAGAGGTCAACACAAATCTCAGGGACAGTGAATGCACAATGCCCTGGCATCCAGCTCTGGCTAATTACTGCCATGACAATGGACATTTTGGGAGCAAGAGAGACAGTTGAGGAAACTTTCTTCAAGGACTTTGTCTGCACTTACCAGACCATTCAGATCATAAGCTAGCATTAGCAAACACGATTTTAGCTTGTCATCAGGCCAGTAGCTGAAAGCTGATTTAGTGAAGTATGTGTTATGGTCAACCATTTTTCTCATGGCAAGGAAAACCTCCAAGAAATCATATGCTTTGGGATGGTCTCATTCTGGTCATAGATCAAGGATTTCTGCAGGTTACAGCACAATTCACCAAACAAGCAGCATACTCACCAGATGCATATATGCCTCTGATACTAATATAAAAATATTTCTTTCCTAGGAATATTTCCTCTGTGGCAATGCATATCATGCAAATGTGTCCATTACTCAATTATAAACTCTGTTTCCACTATCACAATATTAAAAGTTTAAATCACAGTTATTCATATAAGAAATTTCATTTTCTTAATAATTTAAACCCAAATGATACCTCGTTTAACCAGGTAATAAAATTAATTTCCAGTCTAACTACCACTTTTTTCTTAGTCGTACTGAAATAGAACAAAATCATAAATTAAAGTTACATTAATAAAATTATCCAACACCAGAATACTTCCTTCCTTAATATACCTCCACCTTTTCCCAAACACAGACTTCTAGGTCAGGTTTATATCACTACATACTTAGTTTCCACAGTAATTTTATTCAATAAGTGGCAGATGTGAAAATCTCCAGTTCCTACCTGATGATTGGCAGACATTCTGAGTCTGAGTAGATCCATTAGTAATGCAAAGTGATCTAGGAAATCAGTTTCTGGTATATGTGTTCAAAACGATGAAAAAGAATCAATGCCATTTTAAAAATAACTATTAAAAAAAGGGAAAAAAAAAATATCAGGCTTGAGAAAGATGTGTGCATACTATACATTAAGCTAATATGTGAATTTGGGTTTTGTGTCATTTATATCCGTAGTCTGGTCCATAGTTGTCCTGGATTCTAGATTTCACAGTTTGCCACTAGTTGGACAGTCTGTGCAGGGACAGCAATGCAGGATAAGATGTTTATCATGAGCAGCCACTGGAGAAATTGCTCTTGGGTGCCCCTCATATCCTGGTTACTTTCCACCCACATGTGGGCTCAATTGCAAATTCCTCTGTCAGTTTCACAAAAACAAATATCAAGAGTTTCCCCTGGATTTTCTTGGAGGCAAATTGAACCAAGAAAAGCCTCAATCACCAGCTTCAACCTGAGCTGTGATAGCAGTAAGTCACTATGCTTAGGGGTTAAAGCCCAGCAGTTAAACATCTAATGCATATGTAGTATAGGCACAAGCCAAAGACATTTGAATAAAGTTACATCACTCATCTTTCTATGTCTTGAAAAGCAAACAAAAAATCCCAGGAGATAGAAACAAGGATGACACAGGAGCCTAACTTTTAATCTGCATTTTAACATAAACTCAAAATATAATACAGTCACTATCCTACTTTTACTTCCTTTGTTTGTTTGTTTTCAACTGCAGCAGAAAAGCAGATAAAAGGATTTCCACACACAAACTTCATGTTTTCTGCCTAGGACACCAACAGATACTCTGGAGAACTGGCTGGCAAAAAGGGAAACCGAAAGAAGGGAAGGATTTCTGATGTACCCTAACATGAAATCATTTACCATTTAGTTCAAATGTTCAGCTTACCTAAAGAAAATGAACAGTGTCTCATTATTCCTAATGACAAATTATTCTGTAACGTTGAAAGAAAAATGTAAAAGCACAGGTAGGTGATTATTCCTTAAAAGCAATTGAGATTCACATTTATAAATGACAGAACATTAATCACATGTATTTGCTATAAGTGAAAAAAAGTGATGATTTAAAGCAAGTGTTTTTTATGCATGTGGTTACAGAGTCAGCAAACAGAATTTTTCAGAGCACAATTTCTTATTTAGAATTACATAACTGTCCATCTTTCATCAGTTTTGAATATTTTTAATTGCTTTCAATTTCTACATCTAAGTGCCACTTCTAGGAGGTTACACTCCCTTCTGGCAGTGAAGATTTAAAACTTAACAAGGCTTCAAATGCATACTTTAGGCATTTGACCTGTTTCCAAATATTCAGCTAACTACTGTTATAAAGCAGGTTAAAAAACCCAAAACAAAACAACAAATAAACAATCAACAAACATATATGTATTTATAACCCACATCCAATATAAAATAATGGGTTTGTATCCAGTTTTTCATTCAAACCGACTTCGGTGTTTGAATCTATTACACAGCAAGCAAGGTTGGGTAGATAACTAACTATGCCCCAGAAAATACATTAGTTAAGCAGCAAGTTTTCACTTATTTTATTTTCATGATATCCGTATTTTGACAGACATACCAATTTCAAAGGTGAGAGTTTCATGGCTAAGAAAAGCAAACTGCATAAATTTCAAGCACATATAACAGAGACACGGCAATGCTTCACCAACAGCGTAAAACCTTTCAAAAATTACCATGTCATTTTTAACTCAAGCCCTGGAAGATCTTACAGATATGTTAAAGACAACAATGCTAGAAAAAAATATCCTTCTGTGAAGATTTTTTTAATCCTTATTATTTATTTTTCCTCCTTAAGTACATGCAGGCAACAAAACAGTACTGCACGTAAGTAGTAGTGATCAAGACAGAAGACTGTACAAGTTTGTAAAATAAAAACTTTTCATTTATCTCAATTACTGGACTATCATCATTATGAAGGTTGTTTATTTCAAACATTTAGAAAATACACAGTTTCTAATAAAATTGTATTTACTGACAGAAACTTTGTTGGCAAGAAGTGCAATTCTTGTGTGAATTTCGAATATTTTCAGCATGAATACCTAGAAAAAAACAGCCCTATGAGGTTTCAGCACTTAAAGGAGAAAGACTAGTAAGTAGCGTAAAGCGGTTTATAATAGAGCTTCTACCTGAATGGCATGGGCAGATTTTGGAGATAAGAATGTGAATTCTGTGCTCTTAAGAAGACTAAAAGACAGCAAGGGTTTGTAATGTGCATTGCACATGAACTGACATAGTTAGAGCCACTGCATTTGCCAGGAGTAAAGGACCACTCCAGAAAAACTTAACAGGCTTTCATATATATTCATATACCTTTAGGAACAGAAAATTCTAAAAAATAAGTGACAAAGTGACTGAGAGGTGCCTCTGGAAATATGTATCTATTTTACCTGCATGCTTATCCAACCAAGAACAAGACAGGTGTGAATCAGAAGCTATGAAGCTGCAGTTATTTTGAGAAGAGCATGACTCATGACCACAGAGCCTCTGTAGCACATTCAGCTCATGTGCAGCAGCCTTGCATGAGCTTCTGGCTCCAATAATTTTGCAGATACCTGGATCACATACTACATGAGTCAGACCTACAAAAACTAGAATGAGTTTGTTTAATCACACTCTGCTGCATGGATCTTTCACTGCCCTAAGCAATATAAAGAAAGGCAGAGTTCCAGGCAACACAATCCTCTATTTACATTACCTGAGTTGTAGAATTAGTCCTAAAACATTTAGCTTGGAATAAGATCTGCATCCCACATAGGTTATGAAAAAAAAGGTAGAAAAATTATAAGAAAAACAGTCCTATAAAGGAAAGGACAACAGTTTATTCAGAATAAATAACCAGATTATACATATACACCAAGTTATACTTATGTATTGCCAGGAAATACAGAGAGACTGAACAAAATTTCAGATAAACTTCCCAAATGCAAATGAGCAGCAATCAATAGTTGCACTAGGGTACTTCTAACAAAAGTGAGGTAAGTAACCATTCTGAATAATTTATCATGGCAAGAAGAGTCAGTTTGAAATAAACCCCAGTACATTTCATTAAATGACAGCAGCAGTTAATTGATGAGTTGTTCCTGCTATAAATATTTTAATTTTGGGGATAGCAAAATAATAATAGAATCCTCATTCTTGACTAATACTATTTTTATTCAGTGAGCAAACAGCATAAATTGTGAAGAGCCACATGTTATAAATCAAGTAATTTAACATTATCTTCCATTATAGGTCCTGAGAAAGGAATTACTGTAATCAGTAATTTTATGTGGAAAACTCTGGTCGAATAAATTCTGACACTCAAAATTTGTTGTAAAAAATGGTTGCTTTTTTCACAGGTATGTATGAAGTGCTATAAGTAATACCAAACCTTCTTTTCAGTAAAGTCAGATGTAGAAAAATATTTTAGCATACAGTTGTGATAAGATAGCTGTAATTACTTTAGTGCCCTGAAGACATGAATGTGCATAGCTATCACAAGTGATATTTGTTAATAATAATGACTTAAAAACCACAATGAGTTTTTATTTATTTTTTTTTACCTCGGCTGTAGAGTAGTAGTGTAACTGGACAAGAAAGAACATGTCTCTTCAGCAAAACTGAGGGATTTTGGTAATTTCACAGGGAGAAATCCACTGAGGGAAATACGGCGTGAGACAATTGTCATTACTAATGTACAACCAAAGGTATCTTTTTTTGTAGACTCCTGGTGCAAGATCACAGACTATTTTTTGGATTTCAAGTTAAATTTCAGGTCCACGAGTTTGATCACAAATCTTTGTTCTTTCTAATCAAGACAGATTTCAAACAGATGTCCATGTGAGACAACTAAAAAGTAAAATTCAAGTGATTGTCCTCAGAGTCACTATTCAGTGTACAACCGTGCTTGACCAGTAGTTTAAAGCATATATTTTATTTGACACTGGACTGTCACTGGATATAGGAATGCAAGACTGAAACTGGTTTGTTTGTTGATGTGTATGCTGTAAATGTTAGGTGTACATTTAAACTTGGTACAATCTATTTACTATTTCCATTCAGCATTTCTGTGAATTGTGTAAGAACATCTGTCCAAAACGGAAGGTGTTGACTTAACCTCAAATTCAAGAACAACTTTGACTATCTAGCCAAGTGAAGAAGAAGAAGGGGAATTTTTCTGTCTATGAATGATTACAATGAGGTATAGGATTTCTTAGCCTGCTAACAATAAGCTCTGCTGATTAAATCAACATGCATACCTGCCAAAAATGTATTGCTGAGTAATGTCCCTTTTAAAATCATCACAATGCTCTTTCAATGTATTAGCAGAGAAAACAAGTGTGCTTATAAAGGACTTATGTCTCACATTGTAATTTCTCTGTTAGGTCAAATACAGCAACATGCAGAAAAGCCCTCCTCAGCAGCACCACAAACTGTGAAAGGAAAATGTGACAGAAGATATTCAGTACCATCTCCACTGGATCAATATCTAGGTCAGTTGTTTGTCCTTTAAAAATGTCAAAGCAAGTCAAATGTTCACAACTGTAGTCATTTTAAATAATATGCCACATTTGAAACCTAAAACACGCCTTACTGTAGCTTCTGAGATTAGTTGAAGAGTAAGTTTGTCGAGTGTGAAAAGAGAAATATAAAACAAAAATACAGAGTTCTCAGGTACTGTGGCTCTGACATACAGCAGCAGAAGGATCACTGGTGATCTCACATTATCAGGGCAAAGGATTTAGAGAATAGGTCACTGCTACCTGTTTCTTTTAATGATGCTGCTGCCATTCATTCTGCAGACTACTGCAGAGCTTTTACCTATTTAAGGAACTAACTCTGGGATCACTTGTAACATGGGTAATTTGACCTTGATTAATTTTTTGCAGGAATTTCCTCCACTTGCACAGGAGCTAGCTCATTTGAGTTCCGAAACAATCTGGAGAAACACAGTAGTTTTTCATTGAGGTAAAAGAGCAATTGCTTATGTCCACACTAATTGCTCCACAAAGCTAAACAAGGTTAGGCTTCTACTAAATAAGGCAGGTTCTTCTCTGAAATACCTGGACAGAAAGTTCTGAAATATGAATATAATTCAAGTGAAGTAATTCAAGCCAGGTGCTACACAATGACAGTGTTCTAGACATGGTATCGGCACATACCTAGTTGCATAAGGATAAACGAGACCCTTGAGAATTGATGTATTTCCATGTAGTTCTAAACAACCTTAATCTCACAGACACTGAATGTCCTATTGACCTAACAAAAATGCTTACCTTCTTTCAACATTTCACGTTATTCCACTGCCTGCATGCTAAGGGATACAGTATATTTAATAAATACCTGTAGTCAAAGTCACTTCTTTCAGCCTTGTGATATGTTCTTATATTTTCTTTCATGGTGATCAGCAGACTGGGTTGTTTTTTACCAGGAAAGAATTAATACTTTCCAGCACTGCCTCTCCTACCACTCTCTGCCCCTGCAAAACTGATCCATAAATCCAGCTTAACCATTCCGTGAGGATCATGCCAATGTAAGTATAATAAAATACCTACAAATCATGCCTTAACTCACTTTTTATGCAATAATATCTTCATGTAGCAACAAAACCTCAGCATTTGTCTTGAACTGAGAAAGATTCACAAAGAAGAAAAATACGTTGCATAGCAGGGTTGGCCAAGTGAACAAAACACACTGCTTAATCTCTCCAAACAGTTCTGTACCAAGAAAACTGGGGACAAAGCCAGCTGTTAGGATTGCTATTGCTGGACAGAAAGAGGACAAAAATAAGAACTATTTTACTTAATATTGCTTTTTCCATTGACCAAGCATTGACTTAAATATTGAATTTATAACAAAAAGAAGATACATATAAATTCAGAGAAATCAAAGATCAAGCATCAAGTTGTGCTTGTGACAGAGACAGCTTACAATAACTCAGTCTACATCTATGCACAGTGTAATGAGTGGATCCTGAAACTGATATGCTCTTCCACTCCAAACATGAATGACATCAAGTAGGATGATAATTAAGTAATGAAGCAATATTGTAATGTGAAGGTACTGTGCCACAGGACAATGTAAACAATACAAGGATACTTGCGAATACAAGAACTTGCATTATGTAAGCAAATAATTTACATTTTTAATTCAAGTTAGGAAATAGTATTGGCTTTGTTTAGTAAAACAAAACAACACAACAACCAAACATAACTTGTCTTTGTTATTCAAGTGGAAAAAGTAACGAACTACAATCATTATGATCAGATTAAAAATCAGCATGTTATGAAAAAGTGTTAAATTGCAGGTTTGAAATTTTCATAAGCAAAACAGAGGTAGAAATGTTCTATTGTCCTTTTTGATTTCTGAGAATAAACTGCGCATCAGAGATGCCAAAGTTGGCAGAACAATAGATCTTAACAAGAACTGTGAAAAGGTCAAAACTGACCCACTTGTCTTAACACAGTATGAAAACGATATTTGATGAAAGCTGTTAACACCTACACATAAGAGCCTTTGTATCTTTTATACATTGAAAGAACAAAATGATGTTTAAACTGTCAGTTTAAGAAGCATTCTATGAATACACTTTATTGCAGGGTTTTTTGGCTTTTTGGTTAGCATCCTAATTTGAATGAAGAGTACACTGCACTTCTTCAAGTCCTAGCTGTGCAGAAATTGAGCTGGACAGTTCATGCAGAACTGAACAGTTTGTGAATAATGCATTGCTAACAAGTAGAAAAAGCAACTTTCAAAAAAAGTGATCAATAAATGGTGCATCTAAGATCTCGTATTAAAAAACCAAAAACAATTTAAAGCATAGCTAAACTCTATTTGTTAGTCATTTTAGTAGTTACATGGAATATTTAGTATTTTCATGCTTTCACTAGATTACCCCATTTCCCACATTCTATTTCAATATAGTATCATCTACTAATGTGCTGAAAGAAAAAAAAAAACCAAAAACAAAAAAACCCACACCTGTAAACAAACAGGATTTACATTAAAAATGCATGAACTTGAGCAGAAACAAATCTAGTTTCATTTACCTCTGGATCTGAATGTGAGATCTTATCTTTTTAGTGCCATTCTGCAAATATGGGCTTTTCAGGATGGGATTCTGGCAGAATGTTCATGTGGAAGCTGGTCCAGTGGCAGCTGTGTGTATAGGTAGGGTCAGACTTATGGGAGATGGAAAGAAAATAGCTGTTCAAGTCTCTCACAAGCTTCTTTCCCAGAAAACTGAAGTGAATGCTCGTGATCACAAACACCCACCCAAAGAAAAGCAGAAGAAACACACTGCTCCTACTCTATCCCAGGGTCAGGGAGACACACTAGATCTCAGTGTCACCCCTCTCACTCCCTGCCTGATAACTCCACCAAAGTTTCTCCTCCCCAGTCCCTCAGCATGGCTATGATACTCTGCAGGTGAAGTGGAAACTACTTGTTTTGTCTTTGGGATGAAAGAAACAATCTTTGTACCATTCAGACCTCTAGTATAATCACCAAAATGTTGCCCTGGGAAAACATTTGCCTACTGTCAGTTAACTAACACCAGCTTTGCATTTTGCATTATAAGATTCTTCAGAATATAGGATAGCTGTCATTAAAATTATTCTAGAGCCTCATAACTACTTATTGGAATTTAAAACTAGGGTCAAAGTACAGTTGACTATATTAAAAATGAACTATAGCTATCTTAATCCATCAATTAATCTTTGTTGTTATTATTATCTTCAATTTTTCACATATTTTGGCATCACTGCTGATTTATTCAACTCAGAACTACTTTACAGCATGTAGATGTACTTTGTATCACAGGGATGTGTTAATTAATAAAAACATTTATAAAAGTTTAGTGTCTTTTTATATTTTTGACATTTGACTAAAATTTAAATATATATATAAGGATAGCATATTGCATAAGATACATATGCAATTAAAATAGCATGTAATCATAAAGACTGTAGAGTATTGTCAGATCCGTTTCTTCAGTCCCTTTCAAATTCTCATGGCACCCTACCAACCACAAATATTTTTCAGGCCGTATGGCGTCAAAAATAGTTTCTTAGCTACAAAACTGAAGTTTATTTGAAGTTCATATTTATTCTAATATTTATTCAAACACATTTAAGTTTCCTAGATATCTCTCATTAATACTTTCTAGAATCTTGGGTGTAGACACCTAGGTTTCTACAGCTTTATACTCTGCGATCATGAAGGGTAATTTTTATAGTTATTTAAATAAATTAGTTATTTAAATATGTAATTATTTCTTCGAAAGCTATACTTTGTTGCATTCTGATAACTGACATTCATTATCCTGTGTCAAATCTGCAAGCCCTCCCATATGAACACATACATCTACAGTGCCCATCTCCATACGGTTTTCTTCAATGTTTTACAAAGGATTCTTCTGCTTCAAGAATATCTGTGGAAAAAATACTCTTCCAGATTAAGGCTTTTTAGAGTAATTTGGTTAGGGCCTCTGGATTAATCTCTATTAAATTCTATTAGACCTTTTCCTAAGGGTAATGTTTTCATATAATGAAATCCTGTAAACACAAGGTCAGGCAGTGAACCATAGCTAAGCTGCACAAAATTAAATTCAGGAAAGACTGCAAGGCTTTCCTTTTTGTTCATCTAATCCTTGGATAACTCATGGTCAATGCTACAGAGGAAATACTTGGCAGACTTGTGTTCTTCCATGTTTGTGCAGCAAAAAACTGCCACCTCATCTTCTTGGACATGATGGGACACTTGTCTTTGACAAATTTCAGCCTTTACATCCAGGTTTCTTCAAGGAAACCATAGGGCTTGAGAGTCACCATTACCACATCTGTGATCACTCCTTGACAAGGGCGTAGAGAGCAGTTAAGACTGAAAGGTCCCACAATTTTAGCACTAGCCTCCAAAATACCAGAACATACTCATTTCCAAAAGTACAATAAATACATCAAGCATGAATACAAAGTCGTTACTTACTATTTAAATATATTTTTAAAACACTTAACATTATCATAAATAAGAAACCACTGTAAGGTCAGTGGTTACAACAGAAGAAATGATCGCAAATCAGTGTCTGAAGCTCTTAATTTCAACTATCTTCATTAGTTAAATGTGTTATGAAAACTGGCATTTTCACAATGATGACAGTAATCTTAGCTGAAAATAATCCTTTACTTTTTTAATCTCTCAAAGTAGGATCAATCGTAGCCCTCAGAACCATATCTTTGAACCATATACCTAATCTAGGAAAGCAGTGTGCTCTAGTTCTACCATATGAGTAGCTGTTCAAACACCAGTTGAACAACTTCTCTAGTTAAAACTCTTCATTCTAAAAGTGGCTTTCCTGGATGAATCAAGGAACTCAGCTACTTTTCTTATATGTGCCATTCTTGGCAGAAGTGAAAAAGGCGTTGTGAACTGGCAAAGAGCAGAATGAGATTTTTTTCCTGCGTGGTCATTAGCCAATTAAAATAAACATGACTGAAGGAAATAGCCATGAAAATCTAAATGAAAAAATATTCTCAGAATTCAAAACTAAATGCTTTAGGACACTTTTCTCATATTCATTAGTTTCTTTAAACAAGTATTCAAAATAGTCCTTGGTGCTCCGATCTCTGTTACCATACAAATTATATCCATTTTATTTCTTTAGCATTTGTCTATTCACGGCATTGTGCATAAAAGAATGAGACCTTCTGAACTGGGAAGACTATTTTATCTACAGTAGAAAACAAACACCAAACCAAACAAACAAATACACCAAAAAACCCCACTTGGAACAATGAAACTAAAGAATTACAAAGCTTTGCAGAAACCTTCTGAGTTTTATCTTTCCTGGCTTTTCTAATGGCTGAGGTAGGTGGAGGAAGACAAAAGTCAGCAAAGAACTCATCAAAAGGAACTTCAACCTACTGAATAGTTTATTCTGGTTTGGAAGATAATATATCTAATACCACTAAACAATGAATTACCTGCCTTAGAAAGCAGATGCAAGCAAAAACATTTGTGCATCAGAGGTTTTGTACCTTTGTTTAAGTAACAGTTTTAAACTTCAGTTTGGACTTAAACAGTCTCTCTTACTCTGGCATAGAAAAATAATGGTCATGTCTCAAGTAGGAAAAAAAGATGTGTATGTGAGGAAAAATGGTCTTGGGGCATTGGTTGTCAAATATAGATGAGACATCTCAGAGATCTTTAGTTAGAACTACAGTCACAATTTTCTTACTTGCTCTTCAGAGTAAAGAGACAGAATGCATTGGCCAGTGGATGCAATGGTGGTTTCAGCAAGAAGTGAGAGGCGTGGTGGTAGCATCTCACTAAGAAGGCCATTCAGAATCAGTTTAAAATAGAAAAAGTGGTGTGGGATGATTCAATACTCCTCTGGCACTCTTCGTGGTGCAATTGTAGACATATTTTCGAGTTTTTTGCATCTAGAGGGAGAGATAAATCAAGGTTCATGTGTCTGATCCAGGAGCTTGGTTTACTACTAACACAACTTTCCTGAAAATACCAGACGACAGGTTTGCAGTACAGTCGCCCTCCATTGGCAAGTTAAGGAAGAACATGGACAAAATCATACGTGCTCTAGGAGACTGATATTTTGAAAGGTACTCGAGTTATCCAAGAAATATGGCTTCAAACCAGTTAGCAGATATATTCTTTATAAAGATAGCATGCTTTAGACCTGTCGTGCCTGGTAAACTGGCTGAGGTTGAAGAGAAGCTGACTTTTTAGAAATGAGACAGGTAGTATGTGTATTTAGTGCACCCAGATGCATTGACTCCTTAGTAAACCAAAAATTAGAATATTTTTAAGCAAACAAATCTCCTGAAATGCTAACAGCCAAAGTTGGAATCCGGCTTCTGGAACTGTGAGGGAATAACCTTCCCTTTGGTTCCACATCCAAGGAGCCTGGAACACTTATAGCAGAATTAAAGGATTGAAGTTACCAGTAGTAATAAGATTGGATCAACTTTGCAGGAGACAGAAATTTGACATCAGGGATTTTTTCGTAACAGATGAATAAGTAGTGAAACAATAGTTGAAAAGTACAAGTTGTTGCAAAACAATTCCTTGACCAGTTAAAAGAAACCCAAACCTGAAGACTGATTTAATCTTGTACCCTCCCACAGGTCTGAGACAGCAGGAATTAGTCCAACTCTGCCAATTATCTTATATAATATTTCTTTTTCCATAGGAAAAATTATGAGGTCAGTACAGACAATTAAAATACATTTTTAACTGATTAAAATATGTACTTTATGCAACACCCACACAAGGAGAAACTTTGCTTCAATAGAAAAAGGGCAATGCAGCTGTAAGCTAGTTTTATGTGTGTAGTATGAGTTGGCAATAGTCTTTGATCCGTATCCTTCGGTCAAATTTGACATCTATTTCACCCGAGGCAGGCACAGATCTTTTGAAGGATATTTCTATATAATGAACGACTGACTGCTAGAAGTCATGTCATTGTCCTCCTCCGCCTCTTCAGATCTGATTTGCAGGCCAGGTGAATCTCATGACATGTCTCCAAGTAAATCAAGCAGTGAGAAGAAGTGCCTGAAACAGTCCTCATCATGCTGACACCATAAAATCTAGATGATGAGTGATTTTAAGAATCTGAGGAGAAACTCAGCTTATCCCTGCATTCATTTCAGAACAGGGCAGCAATTTGAAGAAAATCCAGTCTTGCAAAAAGCACATTTAGATTCTATGCAGAAAAAATTCTCAACAACTTTAAATAAAATCTATTCTTCCTTTTTAGTTCTCTTCTTATCTCTGCTTGTGTTCACTCATGTTTCCCTTCAATAAAGCAATTCTCTAACTTCGTATGAGCTTATTTTAACTATGAAATACTGAGTTTACTTCAAAAAAGGCTATGTGACCTGTTTGTGTAAGGTGATGGGCACTTTCTAGGTACCTTTGTGGATAATGGAAGTAAGTCATGGACATAAAAACAGGACCAATATCAGGATACCTGTGAGCTAACCATTCCTAACTGCTACCTTAGCAGAGTTATCACACTGGATTTCTGTTCTGGTGATTATCAGGTGAACTTCTTAAGCTATTTATTTATTCATTCTTTCATACCATGCATTCTGCAGTAGCAAAAACACTCTATCTATGAAGAGCTAATCAATTAAGAATAAATAAAGGACAAAATATTTTTGGAGGTAAACAATCTGCAGTAAATAAAACCTGCCCTTTCCCCATGCAATTCGATTTGCTAAACATCTGAAAACATTTTCACTCACAAGGCTGCTACAGCAATTTGAATCCTTTTTATCTTCCAAAGAGCAGCTGTTCAAGGTTTTGTTTTGTGTGAAATCAGCATAAAAACAAGAAATAAGTTACCTACCTTTTTTTTTTTTTTTTTTTTTTTTTTGCTTTTGCAGTAGATGCCTTCACTAGTTCCCATAAGTAGGTAGGAATATGGCCATATATATAATAAATAGTGTGGTTCTGCTGCAGTACTACTAAATGAAAATAGGGAGTTGAAGTTTCACTTTTTCTCTGGAGGGGTAAGGAATGTTGCTTATCTCCAGCTAAATTTTACTGGGGTTTGTTTGTTTGTTTTCCAAAGCTGAAAATTCATTCCTTTTAGCCAGAGTGAAATAACATACTGCAATTGCAGCGATTATGTTTCCTGCAGTGCTTAATAATGAATGTATGACTGCATATTAAACACACAAGGTAGCTGACCACTTGGTGCTAAAGAAGAATACCTAGGACATGAAAGTTTCTTTATGAATTTCTACATAACATGGAGCTCTTCTGGAAGTTAATTTCTTCTAATATACACAACAAAAAATAATTAAATCTTATACAGACATATAGAGATATAGGGATACACAAACACATACTGTAACACACATGCACATGTGTATAAGTACATAGAAACCTGTGTTAAGAAGGTCCAAAGCAAGATTATGTAGAATCTGTGCCATAGACGGTTACATAGAATCTGTGCCATAGACGGTTAAGAGTTACTGAGTAGCCACAGGTACAAATTAAAAGAGATTTTAAAAGAAATATATTATGCACTTACCATAGCGTATATTAAAAGAGCCTTAAGACTGTGAACACGCATCCTTCTTACACTGCAGGTATTAGGAACAGGTATGTGCAACACTTTCCTTAACACCTATCAGAAGAATATCAAATATTCTACATAATTAAAAAGCCTCTGCCAAACCAAAGGCAATAGAGTGGACAAACTGGCAACTTACTTGATAGCAAAGAAAAATACCTTATCTCAACACCCATATCAAACACCTTAAGTGGAAAAGGAAGGCTACAAATGTAGAATTAATTCACCTTAGTAAATTTGAAAAAAGAAATACCATTGTCTTTTCTGTGAAACTCTAAGAAAAATGTGTAATAGAATTCAAGAACAGTATTAAACCACATGTTTAATGTATCCAAATATATTAACTGTATTTATTCTTTTTCTACAATAACTCATGGGCTTACAATAGGGATTCCTACTTCTTCACCCATAATGGAAAAATCTCTACCTTATAGAAAGGCAGAACTTGTTCAGTTGCTGTTCTTTCAATCAAGATGTATTTTTTGTCCCAGATAACTTCAGTTTATATTCTCAAGTCTCAAAAACAAAAAAAAAAAAAAAACCAAAACAAAAAAACAAACAAAGACAAAACAGCAAAGCCCTCTCTGAGATGAAATCACTTACCTTGGTGTGTGAAGGAACTTTGGAACCTTAGTGTCTTCTTTTTCCCCTCTCCTCCTCTGGCATTCTTTTCCCTTTCTTAAATATGTGTTCCCTGAGGCATCACCAGCTGGCCTCAGGGGCTGAGCTGTGCCCTTATGTGGGTCCATTAGAACCAGCTGTGATCAGCACAGGACAACCCCCACCACTCATCACAGAGGCCCATGCAGTCCTGGCTACTAAAACACTGTATCAGCCCTTACAGACAGATACAGCTTGGTTTGGAGAAATGCAATTGTTTAGAGGTTAGTTTATGGTGGGTTTGTGTTGGGTTGTTTGTTTTTGTTTGTTTGTTTTATTTGGTGTTGTTTTTTTCAGTGTGTTGGGGTTGGTTTGTTTTGTCTTTTTTGTTTGTTTGTTTTTGTGGGTTTTTTGTTTGTTTGTGGTTTTGTTTTTTTTTTTTTTTTTACTTGTCCCACCCAATTTAAAAATTGTGTTTTTCAGTTTGACAACCACCACAACATGTTTATGAGTGGATATTAACAATGGAACAACCTTGAAAGTGATGGCAGACAAGCACATCTCTGTAATGCCCCACTAAACTCAATGATATTCTTAAAACTCCTGCTATTCCTGACTACAGTTCTCAGCTATAGTCAAGCTGGAAGCCAGCACCATTAGCTTATACAATCACGGTAATTTCCTCTTAACATTTGCTTAAGTTTATGGGGAATTAAAACCTGTGATATTCTCTTCAACACATTGGAAAATGCTTAATAAAGTATTCAATTATCGAGGTAGCCATCATAGCCATCAAGACTTTTTTTTTTCTTTCTTTCTTTCCAGCTGTACTGGTAGTTTTCAGTTTAATTTCTGATTTGTAAACACTGGGGTGGGGTGGGTTTCCCTACTTTTGGTGGTCTTGAAAGCTTCACCAACCTCACAACATATGATCACTTGACAGAAGATGAACTACTTCCCTCCTTTTCTGTAGCTGACTTCCTAAAAACACTTTACAGCCCATCAGGACTCTACAGTCTACAAATCAAAAATAATGGAAATACATACTTGGTTTGTGTTTTCCAGACCAAACACATCTGAGGTTTTGAATCATTAGCATAACTCATAAAGTTGAGTGGGAAACATGGAAATGGCCATGGGAGGAGAATTGGGATCAACATGCTGAGAGGAATGTTCCCAAGGACTTCACAAAATGGCATGATTTCTTAACACCTAAGTCAGAAAATATTACTGTACCACTTGTGAAAAAACATTCTAGGACTTTATTTGTATCTGTTAGCTATCTTTAACACTTCAGTGTTAGAATGGCTCCATTTAACTGTGGTTGAGGCACTGATGGTCAAGTCTAATAGAATGGTGTACAGTAATTTATCTTTTTTTCCCCCACTGGCATGATTGCAGGATATTCATTTAAATTTTGAAATATATTCATCCCAGCTGCCATGAAACCATTTACGCCTTAAAGAACAATGAAATGTTCCAAATTGCTTGGAACCTATTCAGGTGGTTGGCAAACAGATCTCGCTGCAGGTAGCAAACTCATTCTGCTGAATTCAAAGGCCGGGTCTCTACATTTTGTTGTTCAATAAAATCATAATTCACTGAGATGCTGAGTGAGAGAATTAAATAACCTCTCCTGTGGCGGTACATGCTTCTCCCTCTTTGGATTGTTCACCACACTTACAACATCTGAGGACTCTTGGATCCTACTCAAGGCCTTACCTCTGATGTTTATTTACGCATATGCATTTCTAAGGCGTTCAACACTCTATTATCAAAATAGTCCATTGAGAAAATAGTAGAACAAGGCTTACGACATGCTTGAAAAATTAGAAAAGGGTCATTACAGGATTTTACAAGTAGAGATACCAAGTCTAAGTACACAAAGAGTACATGGATTATTTTGCTTATTCACCTAAGAGATATAATTTATGATTGATGTGAAGGAGTATGGTAACTAACCAGGGGAAAATTGGAAGTGGGTGGGACAAATGAGCTTTCAGTTTATTAGAGGAGTCTGTTTCTATTGGAGCATGGACAGAGACCTCATCACCATGTTCTAATATTTCAAGAGCGGCTACAAAGAGGATGGAAACTCCCTTTCCCATGGAAAAGATGAGGGGCAATGAATATATTACTCCTGGCAAGTTTACAACTGGACACAAGAGGGAAAGTTTTCATATCGAGAACAATCATCCATTGGAATATCTTCCCAGGGATGTGGTGGATTCCCCAAGATCGGACACTTTAAATATTCAGCTGGACAGATTGCTGGACCATCTTGTCTAGACTATGCTTTTGCCAAAAAAGGTCTTACCAGATGATTCTTGTGGTTCCTTCCAACCTGGTATTCTATGATATTCACATATGCACACACAAGGTGGTGAAGCACCTGGAGCTACAAAAGCTGTGCACCACAAGAGATCCCCATGGGGTCTCTGCAGAGCAGAGGATGCACTCTGAAAGACGTGTGACAAGGCTGAAGAGAAAACTGCATTAATGTCCAGGTCCTAATCAGGACTCTTTCAGTATGACATAGAGCAGTGGGTGACAAGGATGATGACACAGCACATGACATGTCTTCCAAAGTTCAGTAATGCTCAGGCTTAGGAACTGCCAGCATAATGAACTACCACAGTGCAGAGGGTCTTTGGGAGTCTGGAGCTGATTTTATCTTGGCCAAATTCTTACACTGGCTGTGTCAACAAAATTCCAGTTACTTAACTCTAAAGTCCAGAGATTATGTACCCTTGACATTAATTTAATCTTATTATCAAAATCTGAATATCTCCATAAGAGTGCCTTTACTGCGCAACTACTGTTTGTTCTGGGAACTGATTGGTTTGTTGCTGGTTTTGGTTTTGGTGATGGTGGTTTTTGTTTTGTTTGTGTGGTTTTGATTTTTTTGTTTGTTTGGTTGATTGGTTTTGCTTCTTTGTTTGTTTGGAAGGGATTAGAAACCTATGTGTAGTGGCCTGGATTAAATATCTGCATAGTTAAAAATCAAGTGAAAAGATCTATGCTTGATATATCTGATTAGACACTTCAATATGGTTATCTTCTTCTGAATTCAACTCTCAGTAGTTTAAGCCATGCTTTTCATCCAGTTTCTGAGGATCATTTCATTTAGTGCCTAGTTTTCCTAAATCTCTCCAGATCTCAAGAAAGCTACAGTTTAATTCAGAAACTGAGTTTGAAAGAATAGTGTATAACCCACATGTTCTTAACTATGGAAATCGAGGGACTTATCCAAGGTCACTCAAAACACAGAAAACTTTAAACAGTTTAGCAGCTCTACTCTTTTACAGTCTTATCACAAGTCTTCCCTGCCATATATTATACTCAGCCTTAATGGTAGAACAGAAAGCAGTACTTTCTTTCTTTTTATGTAAAGTATTTAACCAGATGGCCAAAGGGTACTGCTTGATTACAATAAACAAGACCAAAAAAAGGAAACACTTTTGTATTTATATTTCTTTCCAATATTCTCGTGAAGAAGCTGAACGAAAATCTAAACCTGGGATTCTTCTGACAAATAGAAGAATCTTTCAATAATTTCTTCAGGTCAACAAACCTAGGGTATTTCATATTTGCTTGAGGATTTAGCTGAAGAATTAAAAGACCTTCTGCACAGTACTTTGCTGTCATCCCTTCTGCATCTGTCTTTTTTCTTTTTTCTAGGTTAAACAGAGCAGAAGTGAAGAAGTAGTCTGAGAGTTTCTTAGATAGTAAATTTGTGAACAGATCAAGAGGTGTCTGAAGATGTAGTATACTCTGCTGTAAAGAAAGTGAAAAAAAAAACCCCACACATACTATAAAGCTTCTAAAATAAAGCACCTAAAAAACACAGAGTCATGTGCTGTGTTTCTAATGAAAGTCAGCATAGAGCAAACAAACAGAAATAATCTTCTACCTCTATGAACTTATAGTCAATACAACACCTGTTATTTGTCTGTAACTGTAAAGCAAATACAATGCTGACATTTCCACTTTCAATTGTAATTCCTCTCTTGCAAGACATGGCAGCAGAACAGAGAACAAGCCTTCATACTTTTGTCTATGGAGCCTTTACCAGGATAAAAGCTGCCACCATGCTGACCTAGTGGCTTGCAAACTGACTCTTGAATCTTTTGTCTCTTTTTATCCCAGGAGAAATTGGTCTAATTATATTGTGGTTGTTTAGGGTTTTTTTTTTGTTTTTCAGGAGGTAATTTTTTGCTAAATGTTTCAAGCTTAAGGGTGTGCAAAGAATGCAAATGCATTGTTTAAATGTATTTACTCTTTCTTTTTAAGCCAGAACTGACCTTAAAAAAAGAATTTCAGCTCCATGAAAAAGGCAGTTTTGAAGGGAAAAGAAAGTATTCTGAAACAGGGAGGAAAAAAAAAAAAAAAAGTTTAAATCACACAGTTTCTTGTAGGAGTGGAAATCTCAAGTAATTAAATAACAAAGTCAAGAAGGTGTGCAATACTGAGACAGCAAGATATTGGGGACTTATATAGTATACCAGACAAGCTATTGAGGAGTTAGGGTGCAAGGTAGGTGTAAGGTGTGTTGTTCAGCTGACTTGCTGCTCATCTCTTGTTAGTTGAAAGTTCAGACAAATCTTCAGAATACTTCTGTTTACTTTAGAAAAATATCTAATTTTATAGCTCCAGCTCTACCTAAAGATATGTTTGAATTATAAAACCCCCAATGTATATATCCATACAGATGAAGACATAGTTTCCTAGAGCACATGTAAGCAAATACACTGAAAAATAGCTTGCTTATATGTGAAATTAATGTCTAAAGCCCTGAAACAAGCCATTTTCCAGCCCCAGAAACTTGTATTTGATGTTCTCTAAAAATAAAAGAAAAAAAAAAACCACAACACAAACGAACACCACCAAACAATCAAACCCCCAAAAAACACACCTTAAGTATGACTCTAGAAGAGGAGGAATTTCAGGCCAAAGAATGTTTTTTAAAATGCGTATAACAAACAAACTCTTTTGTCTTTAAAAAAGAAAAATAAGAGGAAACATGTTGGTTTGTGTGAATTTCAATATTGATTATTTTGAGGCCCTGTTGTTAACCTAATTATATATCATGAATTCTTCTACAACTGTTCAGAAGTGACCCAATGTAAATGTGCGACCTCACCTAGGCGTTCCTGCTCCAGCAGGGGGATTGGACTAGATGATCTTTTGAGGTCCCTTCCAATCCCAAACATACTGTGATACTGTGATACTGTGGGAAAGCAGGGTCAGGCTTTTAGGCCCTGACTGATCCATAAAAGGGAGCATTTAGTTATGCAAATGAAATTAAAACGAAAGCAGACGCATGAACTCACACTGTTTTTACACAAATACGATGCTGTATTTTTCACTAATGATTGTGAGTCAGAATTAACAAACTCATGACTCTGTAGACCTGTTCACCCATATTTTCTGTAACTTCAAGGAACAGTTGGCCACCACAGCATCCTTTTTGTCTCTTAAGTATTAGGACTAATAATTTAATATAGTTGTGTCCATGCAAATGGGCACAGCAAAGTAAGAAAGTATTTTGCTCACTAAGTAATGGGCCTTCGGAAAGGTACTAAGTAAACAAAACTACAGTATAAAAATATTTTCTTTTACTCTTAAGATAATGGATTTTTTTCACAAGATGCCCATAAGAGGATCATGAGTCATCATTTGAGACAAATACGAACATAACCTTGGAATCATAACATAAGTATACAATGCTGAGGTGGATCTGTGTGTACCTTAACGCTTTGCCATGCATTCTAATATAAGGCTTTGGCAGATAAAAACCTGAGGCCCTTCACTGGACAAAAACCTCACAATGAAGCGGCACTGGCATTTGTTGAGAGAATTTACTTAATATCTGAAAAAAATTAAATTGAAACCTGTGTATAACTAAGAACACCAAGAATCCCAGATGAGATCATTTTCCACTCAGAAGACGTTTATACGGTCTTTCAAAAGAGTAGGCACAGGCAGCAAAGCGCACTGAAGTTCTCTGGTGGAAGCAAAAGGTACATGCTACTTGATGATAATGTCAGATCAATAAAAGGCAAAGTACACAGGTCACTGATAACTGAAATAGAGTGCACCTAAGCTTCATTCCAAGCATCACTTTCCTATGGAGCTCCCAATAGAAGATGAAGTCTCTCTAGAGTACAGCTGATAGTAGTGTAATGCCAAGGATTGTAAAACTGGTGTAATTATAATATGGCCTGAAATACTGTAAACAGTTGTCGCGTATGGATAAGGATAATGGCCAAAACATTGTGGCAAAACCAGTTTAACCAACCACAGGAGATGATACATTCAGTATAGGGTGAATTGCAATTTACTTATCAACAACAAACTAATGAACCACAGCTCAGGCCAGCTGGCCAATACAGGAGGTGGGGGAGGTGCCAGAAGGCACATAGTTCCACCTTCTGATACACCCAGAATGGCACAAAGGGAAAAGGTGAGACCCTTCGACATGGCCCAATACTTGTTGATCTTTTGCAATCACCCCATCCCTCCCAGACTTTTCTCTTTCACAATAACACCTCCACAAAAGACCAGAAGTTATCCAAGCAGGCAACCCAGAGGGCTATAAAGGTCCACGTTGTGCAAGCACTGGCAGCGCCCACCCACTGTCCTGAGAACCATTCTGCCCACCAGTCTGACCACATGAACTGAATAAGACACCAGAGGATGTCACTGTGGCAGTTACACTCCCCTCCTCTGAGAACTGCTGTGGCAGTTGCACATCTCCCTCTCCTTCAATGGGGCAGTTAATGGGTCTTTTGTGGGACCCAGAGCTGGTTGGACAGGGTTGTTAGCAGAGGAGGAGGGGCCCAGAGAAGCCAAGAAGCTTCTGGAATGCCCACAGCCAGATCTGATCAGACTATAAAATGGGGTTCCCACTGAAGATTCCCTTTGTGTGATCTTCTTGGAGCAGTGGGTCTGTGCCAGAGCCCTCACCTTAGGCGGGAATGCCATCTAAGGAAACTTCCCGGGATTCAAAGTGCCTCACCTCCTCATTTAGGTGAGTGATATTCTACTGTAGTCCTTGCCGACCAGGCAAGTGTAGTCCTTGCCAAATCAGGTGAATGTAGTATCCCAGAGTCAGAGGGCTCTGGCTTTGTTTCTTATGAGTGTGTGCACGCACACTGTTGATCCTCATTCTTCTCATTCTTACTTCTCCCCCCTCCTCATACCTGAGGGCAGGACATGACACCAGTTCAGAGTCTGAGTTTCATATATGAAACTTCAGGTGATTTTGAAATTAGAATTTGCCAACTGTATTCGAGAAAAAGAACAACAAAACCCATCCAAGCAAAATTGTTTTCTGGCATGGATGGAGGTTTACAGGATCTGTAAGAGGAAGTAATACAAGCTACTTATTGTTATAAAAAATTGGTTTCAAAATACTTACTTCTAAATATGACTTTTTTTTTTTTTCCCAAAAAATATGCTTTACATTAAAAATTATACAAGCCATCTCAGCCAACTTTATGGTTCTGTAATACAGATTATAGACTTTAAGTTAGTCTTTTTGCATTTTCTTTGTGGCCAAATGGCAAGAAATAGCCACTTTCAAGATGCAATTAATTTAGCTTCTTTCAGATATCTACTTCAGGATGCAAATAATTACCTTAGATGATACTGACTAGAACTCTGCTGATTACAACAGACACTTGGAATGATTAGCTTAGAGATAGATACTCTCTGAGATTAAGACATGTGAGAAATCTTATAAGAAGGCAAATAGAAGCATTTTAAATCTTAAACAAAATGAATCAAATTAAAACTTGGTGCATGGAATGAAAAATGCAACTCTTACCCAGTTAACTTGCACTGCATGTCCACGTGCTGCCGTCCCAGTGGGGTGACAAAGTGGCAGGTGGGGTGGCTGCAGGACAGGCTGGAAGGTGCTGCCTTGCAATGGGCACTGCACGTCTGAGCTGCAATTCCTTTGAACAGATGTGACAACTGATCTCTGCCCTTGATCAGTTTTTTTGAGCACTACACTCACTGTTGGTTAAATAGAACAAATACTGTCATTGCTTCCTTTTTTTAGGACATGTTTTTAGATCTCAGTTAAACACCAAATTCCCACTCTTCTGGTGATACTGACCAGACCTCAGAAATTATAGGTTTCGGTGGCAGCATAGCATACGTCTGAGTTAGACACACCTGTATTCTTTTCCAAATTTGTCCCGAAGTTCCAGGTCTGGTAACACCATCCGGATATATATTCAACACAAGGACATAAACTCTTTGGTGTGTGATATTTGCTCCGTAGACTAGACTGTAGAATCAAAAGTTAAAATATGAAGGTCAGATTTTACCATAAATCATAATACCTCCACTTTAACCAGAATCTACAACATGTGGGTAGGACAACTTTGGTTTTACCCAATGCTTTTGTTCTATTCATTTATCACCTGAAACTGGTTATATGTAATAATTACCAGAGAAAAATTGAAGTGATCCTTCGAAAGTATATTTTCTATCACATCTCATATGCAGAATTAATCTCCTAGCATTCATATCATTAAATTTTTATTAGTACACTATTTACTGGCAACTGGTACTTAATAAATACCTAAGTAGAAACCAAATTTATTTTTATTTGCTAAGGCATTTCATTACATTATATCTGGTTCTAATTTTAGTCATCACTCTGAGTTTCTTAATCCTTAAGCAGGAATTGTTATTTATTAATAAAATATTTCCCTATGACTAAGCGGTAAAAGAATAATGCTAAATAATGAAAAATTGTTTCATCAGTGATGTAAACTTGCAGCATATTTCATGTTTGATACATTTTCTAGCATTAGGTGCATCATTTTTAGACAACTGTTTGCTGGGTAATCATCATTTCTCTGATATTTTTCAAGCAAGCAGAGAACTTTCTGAAGCAGTTTCAGTAAGAAAGAAATGAAGTTTGTTGGCAGAGGCAATATCTTTTATTAGACCAGCTGATATAATGGGGAATAATCAGGCAAGCTTTCTAGCACACAGTCATGTAATCAACTCCTTTTGAACCTACATAAGCACAAAAGAAGAGTAGCAATTGAAATCTTATTTTCACAGTTCATGTGTGGATTAGCAGGAAAATAATTTTGAAACAGAACAGCTTTGAAAGATACATCTGCAATTTGCAGATTTAAGTATATATGAATAATGAAGATTTTTTTTTTTTTTTTAAATAAGGCATTACTATCTATTAATGTACTTCTGGGAGTGTACCTTTTATAGATATTTAATGCACCTTATATATCTTATTAGAAAGCATAAGATATATAGCTGTTTTATGTGCACGCAAAAACAAATTCCAAGATCATCAGAAACAGAGAATACAATAGAGCAAATAAAGACACCTGTGTACACACAATAGCTACTTAATAATTTTCTATATAGAGTCTTTATATATATAGGACAAATGAGTAGTTACAGCATTTATATTCCATAGAAAGAGCCATGCAGAGGTCCCATGAAAGCACATTCACGTAACGGATTCTGTATAGTGGCAGCAGCTTGCTGCATATACCAGTTCAGCTGCTTAACACAGGACTACCTCTAAACTTAGCTCTGCTTCACTAGGAAGCTATTTTATTGAGGGTCCTAGAACAGGCTCAGCTGGCAACAGCTCAGAGTTCTCAGCACACAGTGCAGCTCTGACATACCGCAGTTATTCAAACGAATAAATAAATGAGAAAAAAAATGCACAACTGTCCACAGAAGTATGGATATTTGGCTCAATAATTCTTCGTCCTTCAGTGTTAAACCATTCAGACTATATGGAAACACAAATACTTCTAAATAAGTAAAAAAATAAACTGCACGCATGTAATACAGTAAACTACAAGATTTTAAGGGTAAAATATAGCATTTACAATGCATGTAGTAAAAATCAAAGAAATCCAGAATTAAGGTAGGCCTAAATATGCAGATATTAGCTTCAATATATGAAAATCAGAAGTAAATATAATACATATACTATTTGAACTGTAGTCTATTGTGGTGTCATGGTAGAGCCATGTGATTACATTATTAACTTGGGTATCCCAGATCAATCGAATTTTAAGACAGTAATTCTTTCTTTAGACCTTTCTGTGTGAACAGAACCAACACCATAAGCTTCTCTATTCTCTCTGTAAATGTTACCTGTAACAATTTGAACAGAAATGTCTCCCCAAAGTGGAACTAAATCTCAGCTTTATCTCAACTATCAGATTCTAATCCAACAAACAGCTTCACACTCAATGAGCAAGGTTGATCTTCTTATGAATGGTCCACTGAGAGGGTGACTCATTCAGGCTATATTATAAACAATGGATTCATTTATACTCTTTTCCATAAAAGAATAATGGTATATCACTTAAAGTTATGAGATAGTCAGCTCCAAATGAACTAAAGAAAGCACATCTTGAACCAACTTGCAATTAATCTTGCAAGTCCTTGCCATCAGATTTTGTGATCATTGAATGTTTACAGATGTTGAAGAAAGTTACTACAAATGAAGCCACGGCTGCTGAACACAGGAGTTATCTATGGCCAAACACTTTCCTGAACTGCAATTTTCAGAAGGATGGGAAGATATCTGGGGAAAAAAGCACTACCTATTTGTCTTGTTCACTCTTCCCTACGCATTTTCTGTAGGCTGCTGCTAGACAGAGGATACTGGGCAAGCTGAACTTTTTATATCCATACAGTCTTGTGTTCTTACGATTTACCTTACAGACTTGAAGAGCCTGAATTTAGTGCTTTGAATGTTCCACAGAGGTAAACAGACACATATATGTGTGTGCCTATATATACACATATATGCACACTGAAGATATTAAAAGTTCAAATATATTCCATATACATGAGAAACAACACTGGGACGTTAATTAAAAATTTTAAGTTCACTGTATACCACATTTTACTTTCAAAATACAAGCTAAATAATAGGCAAATTAAATAAATCTGTCTGTAACCAACACACTCTGAAGCATGTGGCAAACCAAGAAAAATGCCACTCTCATTAGCTAAAACAATAACTGAAAGGACAGTAAGCCAAACAGACTTTGGGGGTAAAATCCATTCCCTTCAATCCTGCATCAGAAAAGAGCATATTCCTTCATGTTCTATTACTACTTGGGTCATTTTACCTTATGTTTTTCTAAGAAAGTTCTCTATAGTATCATGCAATGAAAAACTTCTGAGAATTCTGATTGCAACATAAACATTGAGGCAAATAAATGGATTTATGCTTCATTTAGGAAAATTTAGCAGTATATTGATGCAGCTACACAGCAGTTCTGAGCTACTAATAATGAAAAGCCAAAATTAAAGCAGTAGACAGAAAATTAAAGGTATCGGAAAGTTACATTTACAAATGTAACAAATGGAGGAAAGTTAGCAGATAATTAGAGTTAATTTATATTTAAATGTCTCTCAGATTGCACACCAGGCAACTAGATTTCATTGGACTTCAATTTACTGTTGGGAACAGTTGAAAGTAAAATACTTTGTGAAGAGTAAATGGAATTATGCTTTTTTTTAATGAATATACTGAAAGTTACTGTCATGTGAACACAGATTTTGAGCTACAAAGAAAATTACTTTAGCCTGTGTGTAAGGAAATATTATTCATAGATCATAGACCCTTTGAAGTACAACTCCATAAAACAATATAGCAATATAAAATGCCAGATAGAATTTCTAACAAAAACAAACAAACAAACAAAAAAACCATAAACCCAAACCAAGTAATACAACAACAACAAAAAAACCCAAACAAAACAAACAAACAAAAAACCACAAAAAAAATATCCAAACAAACAAACAAACCCACACACCAAAAAACCACCACACAAAACCAGAACAGTAACAAACAAGGAAAAAAACAAAACAAAACAACAAACCAACAGCATATTCCTACCAGTAAACAGCACTGAAGAACCAGAAAATGTACTAGTATTTTTCATTAACACAGGTATGAGCATTCACAAGACCTGAATTCTAATGATTAGTTGTAACTAGTAAATTATAAATTACACAAAATCTCATTGCTTTCAACCAGTAAAATTTCATATGGAAAAGCATGCATAAAATTGCGTAGTGCCAAAGACAAAATGAAGTAAGCATTTAAGAGAGCAACAATTCAATTTGGCTTTTTTCTGCCCTCAAGGTTCATTGCAGAATTTAGAATCTATGTAATTTTCCTTACTTTCAAGAAAAGAATAAAAATATGGAGAAATAGCTTCGGAGTGTCCTTCACTCCAAATTTTTCTAAGTATTTATTTTCACTTACATTAGCATGATTAAATGGGGAATAACATCACTTATGTGTACATATAAGCCTTGGGAACAGATGTGCTGGAGACACAAAGGGAACTAGTGTCAACTCTGAACAATTCACTGCTTTAAAATTCCCCTCCCAATACTCACATTGTTAAAATAAATAGTAGTGCTCAACAACTAAGAAGTTATATTCTAGGAAAAAAAAAAAATAACATGCCATTAAATTCTTCTGCTTTTTTTTTTTTTTTTTTTTTTCTGAAAAGGTGGAACAAATCCTAAACCCTTTTTTTTCCTCTAAAATTCAATTTCAAAGCTTACTTGAGACATGGTGACTTCCCCACAAACATTCAGATAAATTATTGGAGAGCTGGTCTGAGAAATAGGAAGTTTGGAGGCCAGTGAATACGGTTTTGCCATCACTAGTAAAAAAACACCCGTTGGTGTTGCCCTGATTGTGCTAAGTACCCACATTTGTCTGAGCTTATCTTAGGCAGACTGATTTTAACTCATTTCAACAGGGATGGATGGCAAAGTGATTGCTGGTAACTTGTTCTAGGTTAGCCCTGTAAATATCAATACAAGCTGCAGAGGTCTAATAAACCTTCACACCCACAAAGTAAGTACCAGCATCATCTTCTGTTAGCTGGGGTGCTATTGTGTTACTCTAATAGGTAACTGGTGACCAGTTTTGTTTATACTCCCTCTTTCACTCGCTGAAGGTTGAATTCAGCTGGGAATCAATGAAGAAAGCAATTTGACTATGCTAGAAAACAGAAGTGCACCCTCGAGCAGACTTAAATCTGATGCGCAAGAAAATCTTTAGTGTGAATTGTGCTTCTCCTGGGCTAGGACTCAGACTGCTGATGATGGCCTGTCACCCTCTTCCCCCCGGGCACTTCTCCTTGAGGAAAACTGAAAGCTGAAGGACCCAGGGGAGTCTCGGGTGGTGAGCATCACACTGGGAAAATGGCCAGATTTGAGGGTGTGAGTGTACCCTCTGGGCTTAACTATGTCCTTAATTGTTGCAACTGGACTACTAATAATATATATCTGTATCTTTTGATTAGATCATTTCAGTATGAATTTAGCTAAAAAGTTCTTGACTTCATATTTAAGCTGTGTGTCCTTTTGCCTTTAACAAAATTTTGAATGTAAAAGATTTATCAGTCCAATTGTTCCTCAGCTTTCCTTTCAGTGAGACAAGAATAACCCCAAAAAGAAGAGGGAACAGATAGGACAAATACTAGCCCTTGTAGCTGTTAAAATATAAGTGTGTTTTTACTTAAGTTGCAAACAAAAATGGCAGAGTTAGCTCATATATGAAATGAAAAGAAATTTTGCTTTTCTTCAAGTCTTTCTCTTTTTCAGACAAAAGCTCTTCAGTTCTTTGTGTTTGTTTCCTCTAAATTGTCTGCTTATTTCCTCTAATTGTTTCTGCTTATGGATTATAACTATATGAAATGTGCTACTGAATAGTTCAAGTGACAATGCATTTTCTTCCCCTTTAAAGTCAGAACAGTCACCTCTCACAAGTTCCAGTTTGTCTATTTGCTACAGGCCCAATATAAGCACACATTCTCAAAGCAAAAGAAGTCATAATAACATATTTTAAAAGTACTCGGTCCAACATTTAAAAATATCATTCAGCTCCCATCAGAACTTCTATCCAAGAATCTCAAGTAACATAAAAATAGAAATTAATTAAGAGTCTGACAATAAGACAGAGATGAGAAGCAGTAATTATTATTGTAGCTAAAAGTAGTGTTTGTTTTGCTTTTAATTGCAGGCACCCCTACTTTCTAAAGTTCTATGGGCTCAATCTTGAAAAGTTACTCATTTGAATATTTTTGTTTTACTTAATCTTGGATAAAAGGAAAATATGGCAAATACTTTGTCTTTATAAAACAGAAGAAGGTAGTCAGAGGAAGAAGAAATAAGGTTTCCAAACACTGATAAAGATAAAATTACTTTGGCTTATCAAAACTATATAACACATGCATTTAGTTTCTGAGTAGTTTTCTCATCTGAAATGTAACATGGGTAATTAGTTGAAAAAGCAGTGTGCTGTATTATGTCATTGCATCATGGCATAACGTTTCAGTATTGTGGTTTTGACGAATGCTACGAAAAAGACTTTCATAATGCCATTTTTAAAAAATGCACTTCTAAAGGAGGTATGTAAAAGAAAAAGGGAGGAGATTTTTAAAATTTGTTTCTTATGTAACACATTTTACTACATACCCTTATACAAAAGAGTGATTTGGTACATGTAGATATATGAGCTCAATCAAAAATTCTGCATTTTGAAATAAATAAAAAAAAAAAAGTAGAAAAAATGACTGTACATTTTTAGGAGTCCTGAGCAGTCAGCAACTTCTCTTACAACACTCATATCATACACTTTTCTGAATATATACAAATTGTGCATTCAGAAATTATAAACAAATACTTGATTCTCTTATAGCTCATTTAGTGAACACAACTACTGTAAATCAATAAAAAAATGTACTCTGCCTGATATTTCTGATCATTCCATCCCTGAATTCTTCTATATTGCACCAAGGAACACTTACTCTAAGGAGGCTGGTATGATAGACAGTGTCAATGGATGCCCACCAGGTTGAACTCCAGGCAAGATGAAGTTAAAACTGTCATTTTCTTCTGAAATCAAACCTGACTAGACAGAGAAACCTCATGGCTACTGCCTGTATATTTGAGTTCCAATGTCCATTTCCAAGATGGCTACCAAAAGGCTACGGGCTGATTAACAAGAGGGAAGGAATAAGTTCATTCCCTTGAATTATTCTTCCGTGCAGAGATTAATTCACGCTTTAGTGGGTGAAGGAGGGAATATAAACAAAACTCCTCACGGCATTTCTCTAACGAGGTGGGAGGAAAAGCTCTCTCTATGTCCCTAAAACAATGAAGATTTTGTATTTTACCCACTCAGTGTGTTTACAGCAGAAATAGTACAAAGATGAGGATTATAACTGGATTTCCATTATATGAAAATGTGAACATCATGTAAAAAACAGAAACGCTCTGGTGTTTTCACATAGAAATTGGAAAAGAGTTAAAACTGGTACTTAGATCTAACATTTACTGCTTGTTTCAGTTGCAAATACACATAATGGTTCATGGCCAAAGTTTCAGTTCTAACAAAGGTCTGAAAAGTTAGAAACTGGTAATAGGTATTTTTATAAAACTTAGCTAATTTGATCACCAAAGAAATCTGGTAATTTAACTATGTAATGCAGCTTCAACTGTTTAATTTCAGCCATTTACAGCTCTGTAGATTTTGGCATAAGTCCTCCTTTTTTCTTATACATCTTTTTGTTTATTGCATGTTGTTTTCCAGGAGTGGTTTCTTGCAGAGTAGCAGTAAGCACTCCCTAGAAAAAAGATTTCTTACATCATACCGAAGAAAAGAAATTGAGACCATCTCCACTGAATACTTGAGGAAGAAATCCCAGCATTGGGGTGTGTCCAACCAAAACACTAAGAGAAGGGGCCTGGCTAGAGAATGCTTTGAGTCTCTTCCAAACTGCATGACAGACCTGGAAAAGAACCAGAAACATCTCTTTCTTTCAAATAATAACCACAGTATTGAGGAAGAATGGTTGATCATCTAGTTGTCACATGGAGTTAGGACCTACACAGGCCACAATTTACCACAAAGATCCTGAATCCTGCATTTATTATAGATGCCAAACAAACCCCAAGTGAACTCTGTTGATTATTTCATTCCAGGTAGTAATACTACAATCTTATTCTTGTAGCTTACTTTTGATTGTACTCTATTTCTTCTAACACAGTGAATAGTGCCAAGCTCAGTTCAACACAGTATATGAGCCTCAAAATAAGGATGTGCAATATATCTCCAGTGAGGTCACATTATTTGAATATCTCTGAAAAGGAGCAAGCATTTCAGCTGCGTTTTTCACATTCTCAGCAGTAGTTTCCTCCTTTATTGCCAGTTTATGTCAAAGACATATCGTTTAGGAGAAGTGGTTCCCTTGGAAATACTTTTTGCTTTCAATAAGAATTAGCACTCCATTTCTTCTCCAAACTCTTTCAAGGCTTTGATGTCTTAGCTGAGACACAGCATTCTTTCATCTTGACATTCAGTAAAGGAAAACACGTTTTTATTTATTTAAATATATTTAGAAATAGCTTAGGTTAATTTAATTAGTTGTCATTTCTATCTTCACATTCATACTTCAAAGGTCATATTTTCCCAGCTATAGTGGGATGTATATTTTTAAAATTCAAAATAAAGTAAAAAAAAAAAAAAAAAAAAACAAAAAACAAAAACAAAAAAAAAAAAAAAAACAAACAAAAAACCACGAACCTCCTCAATTTTGATATTATCGATTACATATATATTTTCCATTTTAAACATGCATAAAATATGAAAAAAATTCCTAAGTTCCTCCAGTAGGTTCAGTCAGCAGCACTGGCTGCAAAGAATTATCTTTCATAATTTGAATTTCAGGCATGCATCCCCAAAACAGTTGAAAAAAGGAGGTTTATAACCCAACTTAACTAATGGAGATAGATCTGTCTTAGAACATAACATCACTGCGTAATTTTTAACTCTCTCAACATCATCAGCCTCTATTCCTGATATGGTGTCTGTGCAACAAGGTAGGAAGGAGAACTCTATGCAAAGGTTGATTAGACTGTCTTGTCCTGATCTCGATCAGTAGAAGATCCCCAGGGTGGTGATAACTCTGCTGCAAAGGTCTAGAATATATACGGTTCCAAGTTTACAGCACCTGCTTTTTTGATATATCTTTTATTTCTATAATACATGGTTAGAAGCCTATAAACCTAAAAATGAAACAAAATGCTTTCCTGAGTTGATATTATCAGGTTCAATTTTAAAATAATCTACAATTACATGGTAAGGTTGTCTTAATACCATATTTAACCAGAACACAGAACAGGGAAATCCATTGTATTGAAACATTGTACCTCAGTGATTCACAGTTTTAAGCAACTCTGAAAATTATCATCAAAAATGTCCATCGCTAGGTGTAAAAATTCATTTTAATAGTATATGTAAGTGGCCTGGTTTTGAGAAAACAAAATATTCAGTATTTTAGTCAAATCAGTTGTCCAGATATCTAAATATGGACATATAATTACAGTCTTCCAATTTAAAGATGTTTTACAATTATTTATGATGTGTTTGGCACTAGAAAGATTTTCTACTGTTTTTCATTATGCACAGAAAAGAAAGGAGATCTCCTTCTAATATTTCAATTGTTTACAACTTAAAGATCTAAAGTGCTTAAAATTTAAAAATCTTCTATTTCAAATATTTTATGCACATTCCCAGCCATTCCTTGTAGAAGAAAATAAAACACTGAGTTAAATTTTTTCATGCCAAGTTTGAGAAATAATTCAACAGACACATTTGAAGTCTTATCTTGTAGCTAGTTCACATAATTTTCTCCTAAAATAGATTCCTTCCTTCTTTTAAGATAAATTCAGTATTCTTATGAGCAGAGCCCTATTAAGGACTCCTTTCACTGCAGTTTAATTTTCAGTAACCCAAGAAATATTCACCAGTATTGTTACTGCAAACCACCAAGTCCAGCTGCAAATGAATGAATCAATACCATTTAGAGAGAAGAAACCCAGTGTCCTTAGATAGAGGTTTATCAATTTATTCTGTATTTGATCATCTCCCATTTCTGAGCATGGCATTCCATCTAGGTTTAATAAAAAATTAAATTACCATTTTAATAGATTGAGATATGAGAGTACACAAAGTTAAAAGCAGTGAACTACTCTTTTAGATCCGTTTTAGAGCTATGCAAGTCATTTTCAATTATTAAAAAGAGAAGGAATCAATTATAACCAGTAGAATCAATATGTGACAGTTTATGAAACCGCAATGAAACATCCAAATTAAATAGGAAGAGGAGTTAACAATTGACCACACATCATAAAGTATTAGACAGAGCCTTTCAGATCTACTTTCATAAATCAGATACTTTGTAAAAACGATTATTCCCAATTCCCATTATAGGTCATTCTTACTAAAGAAATAATCTCAAAATAAGGTTAAAATAGTGTTACTTCACTGAAGCATAATCATTTTCTTTTTATACCAACCACTGGCAAGCATAGACAATAGACACAATCATTTGAAAGACACCTTACCACAAAAAAATGTCCTAAAACATTAACGTAATCTAGAGATGGTTTTGTACCAAAAATCAGAAGATCATCTCCCAAGACTTGTTACCTGCCTCCTTCACAACAGCAAATCCAAATGAAGAAATAGAAAGGATCACATACCAGACATGAACAGGCCTGGAGAAATATGAGAAAATATAAAAACAAACACTTGTTACACAACCATTTGCATGTATCTAAGAAAACCTTTTATGTTTTCTGGTTTGGCTGTACCTCTTCTTAGTGTCAATAACATAAGTTTTGTTACCATAAACATATGTTTTTTATTTTGTTTACACTGAATGACAGAAACTGTTAATGAGAAAAAACACTCAGCCCTTTGCATAGCTTCTCCACAACCTCAGTGAAAACTTGCCATTTCTAAGATGCAGCAATGACACATGAACTAGGAGGAAGGCCCCACATTCTTATGACCTGTTCCCATGAAAAGCCTCTATCATACCAAAAAATACAAAATACCTTTTTCGCTTCTTTCTTGATTTCTTCTCTTTCATAAATGATTTCTGACAGTGATGATGATTGTTTATATCATGAAGCTAATCTGACCACAAGTATTTCTTATTAGGGATTTTCAATCATTAAGCCACATTTTATTGAGAATTCCTGTGTTTCTGTCGGTGATTCAATTCACTTTCAGGACATGCAAAGAGCCCTAGGTCCTCTACCCTCTGTGTTCCTGATCTGTCAGCACCAGATAACAGATGCATTCATCTGAGTGGCACTGATTCCCAGTGGCATATTTCCAAATAATTTTAGGTTCTCAAATTCTCATCACACTGGCTGATCTTTGGACATTCAGCTTTTGCATGAGTGGCTATTTTCAATACCACATCAAGAAGACTGACAGCCTTACTGCTTGTCATCACGCAGTACAGTAGCTGACTGCCCCTGGATAAGGTGACCCAAGGCCTTCCCAGTTTGACTAAGCTAGTGTCTGGTCCTGTTTGCTTTTTCAGGATTTTTCTACTGCCATGATCAGGTTTACTGGGATACAAAAATTTCCTTGGTTTTATTCTCCCTCATCCAGTGTGTGTCACATTGCTGTATTGACCTAAATCTGGTTGTGTCTTTACAAGCTTGTCTCCATGCACTTGTAGCTCTGTTGCAGTTGATCTCAGCTGCAGGTTTTCTGTAAACTCAAATTAGTTTCTTGTTATTTCCAGTTTACAGCAGTGTAATGGAAACAGAATCAGACTTTATAATTGCATTGAACTGCAGAATTTAAAAATAAAAACACATTAAAGGAGTTGGGATAACAAAAGGAAAATACTAAACAAATTGGTTTTATGCATAGTATTTGCAATGATCGCCTCTTCTTAGCTGAACATACTTTTGTACACAGACTTCAGGAGCACATACATTGTTGAAGTAACAAGCAAAGTTCATGATGACATTAATTGTAAAGCCCACAGCTTGCATATCACCTGCTCTGTCCTCCCTCCTCCCTTAATCTATCCAAGCCATAGGGCTGGAGGATGAAATTCTACTTTCAGCCTGGAAACATCATCAGTTCTCCTTGATTTCTCTTTGAGACTGAGTCAGTGCATGTTTATAACTGCTATGGACCTCCTCATAGCAGGCAAAGAAAGAAAGTAAAAAAACCCTTCACAGTTCTTGCCCCTATTTTCCTTATATTTGATTTAATAGGAAATACTTAGAAATGATTTTTTCTTATTTTCCAATTCTATTTTTTAATTTTTAAATTTAAGCAAGTATTTTACATCTCCTTCCTTTCAAAATGACAAGACTGACAGTAATTGCTAGGACTATATGATTCATCTTACTTAACTATGTTCCCCCTGAGTATCCAAAAAAAGATTTTGCATAAACTATTTTCAACTTCGAGTGGTCAGTGAAGAGATAGTGCAATCAACATTTCTGGAATATATGGCCTACACAGCCAGGTTTTCTGATATTATTTCATTGTACAGGATGCAGCTTAAGGATGCTGGCAAAACAAAGTAGCATTCCTTAGGCGGTACTGTCTCAAAGTAGCCTGAAGATGTTAACATGTATGTTAATCTGTATCAATCAGAACTAAAACCAGAAAAGTGTTCAAGTTTACCCTTTTTATCACCTTTCCCCAGCTACTTTGGCAGCCAGAATAGTCCATAGCATATTAATTCATGCATTGTTTCTGCGCCATTCCTGCACAGGAACCATCTTTGTTGCAATGTTTACACAGCTTTTGTAGTAAAGTCCATTTGTGCTTTAATGCTATAGAAAATTATTTTACTTCCACTTAATCCTGGATGTGACATACAAAAATAAAGTATTTATAGAATACCAGCCTACTAAAACAAGGATAGGAATCCAGATTGCCAAAATAATTGTTTCAAATAAACTGTTTTCAATTACCTGCTTTGGTACAAGTGACTGTAGAACATTAATCCCATGAAAGACAAATCTGTCACAGCTGGCAACCAGCCTTGCAGGTTGGAATGGCAGTTTGTGACCTTGCTGCCAGCTGGCTATCTCTATTACATTAAAATGCAACCGTCTGTAAGAAACAGCATCCCTTGGTTTTCTACAGAAAAAAATATAACATAATGCATTTTTCTGAAGTATCTAGTGACAACTTGGAAAATGTTTATTTTAACAAAATATACATTCAGTTTACAATCTGGCTGCCTACTTACAGACACACATGGAAAAAATGGAAGAAATGGAAATGTAAGTGTACTAATAGGGTTGGCCTGAGCATGGTGCATGTGAACTTGACATATGTGCTTATTTCCTTCTGTACAGATACATAACTCTATGTGCAAGGGGGTTATGTAGGTAGATGCTTACTTGCTTATTTATTTGCTTTCCCAGTTCTAATGTAATGTAATGGGCCAAAGCATCTTTCATAAGAAGAGGTGACTTAAAATTGTTTTATTTTTACATTAGCTGCCAACACTTCTGATGGTTATTGAGCTGTCAGTGGGATGTTCTATGGGTTGTTCTGGCCGTGCCCTTTAGACACTGATGTTTACTGGGTACAAAATATGTATTGGGCATACATCTTAATAGCAAGATACATTTATCACACAAGGCAATTCTTTGGGTTGTAGGGTCTAGTGTTGTGAAATGATTTTCTTCCAGCTCTATTGTTGCATTAATAAGTAAAAATGATTACTCTTTCCTAATGTATTTTGTATATACATTGTAAGGCTGGCATTTCATTGGAGGTAGTATGGGTTGATTTAGCCTTTCTTTCCACAACACCTTTAGAGTAAAAAAAATAATGTTAGTGAAAACACCAGTTAGATTGTGTTGTTTCTTTAGGGAAAAGTAAAATCAAGGAGAAAATGATAAAGGTTCAAATAGACATGCAGAGTTTGTAGACTGACTAGGCAGACTGTGCCCATACATTTCATGCAATTTCTGGAGAAAAGGAAACAGAAGCTATAGGTGTAATTGCCTACTTCTGATATAAGTGTTTAACTTTGACATATTATTATTTCTCACAGATAATAATAGTGAAGCTTGATGTACTACTCAAATTATGAATGAACAGAATAGCAAATACTATTAGTACTAGTATAAAATAATTAGTATTCACCAAGACACAAAATGAACAGATTACATTTTTCATTCCTATGTTTTTTCATCACCCTAACATAACACAAGTAGGTGACAGTAATTTCCCTTTTTAAAGACTGCAGATAATTCCGGAATCTGGGATCTTCCAGAACACTTTCTGTGGTGGTTTTTTGTTTTTTTTTTTTTTTTTTTTTTTTTTTGAAGGGAGGGAATGTACATTCTTTGTCTTGTTACTTCTTCTAAAAAATATTCTGGAAACTCCATATACAGGAAAATAGAAATTATGACCACTTTTTCTGTACAAAAAATTTTTGTGACTTTTTTCTCCATTATTTTCCCTTTAAAATCTGGTAGAATAATTACTGTTGTCTTATTTTTAGAGACCTCAGATGGGAAGAGACTTATATCTCACATAACATTAATATATAATTTGTGTGTTTTATTTTGGTTTTTTTTTCAACAAAAACCAAGTTTGACAGGAAAAGTCACAAACATACATACATTCAGCCAATGAAGTTCTTCTTACCTCTTTCAGAAACCTCAAAACCAGTTTAAAATAACTCCCCTCTACCTCCTTGCATGCCTGTTTGTCAAAAGGCATCCAGTACAATTTAGATGGTAGGCATAAAGTAGTAATGTGAGTAGAATGAAAAATATCTCAGTACCAAACACATATATCTTGTGGCTCATATAAGAATCTCTCTTATTAAAGCGATATAAAATCCTCACCTCTAAGGGCCGAAAGGACACAAACTGTGTAACCTGGAGTTATAGCCTGTGAAAGATCATTGTCAATCCTGTATATGAAATGAGGACTACTCTGACATTTGGGACCCTAGAACCTTAATTTACTTTTTCCCCCCCTCTTTTCCTTTCTTTCTTAAAATTATAGTTCCTTTAGAAGAGTTGGAATGAGGCAAGTCATCATTGAGAAGACGGATAATTGAGATTCATGCAGATGAAGCAGTCAAATATGTAAATTAAATGCAATGTAGCAAATGGATGTCATTGTGAATATGCACAGTCTGAAAGAGAAAGACAAAACATGCATAGAAGCTTATTCCTTCTACGCTGCTTTTTTATACATGTCCCTCGTGGCAGAAGTACTGCACAATTTTGGTTCTTAATAAATATTTATGGGAAGCATTCCTTAGTTCTTGCAGTTTTGTAAGAAACAGCATTTATTTTGTACCACTGACATCTCTTTTGCACTCTGTTATCTCTCACAGGCCTAATTCAAGTATTTTGTATGGATAATCAGCTGCTCTAAAGACCAAATTAAAACATCACATTTCAATGGACAGCAGTAAACACAAGCATTACAAAGTAATTCTCCTAGCATGCCCATTAAAAATTTTAAATGCATGTAAACATTAATAAATTACTTTTATTAACAATCATGTTTATCATGATCTGTTTGGGATAAAAGCTGAAGGAAGAATATCAGTGACTGCGAGAGAAAATGTTGAGATGGGCACGACTGTGACGATAAAGATGAGCTTACCTGAAATTTCAGAGACTATCACTTCCTGCACATGGCAAAGCAGATATGCAGTATATGGAGAGCCAGCCTGGCATCCCCGTTCAGGCTGTTTCTCACCAGCTGATCGACCTTCCATGTGCACAGCAGCCATTCCTTCCAAATGGCTTTGTAAGGTGAAGTCAGAGCTGCTGCTTCCCAAATCCTAAAATAAAAGAACTAGTAGCACTTAATGAAACTTGATTCTGTAGCACACTTCTCATGTGATTACAACCTTTATTTACTGTTTTTGCTGATTTTGTGGTGGGGAGCAGTTGTTTTGGGATGGTAGAAAGCTGTACATCAAAAATGGCACTTCCAACAGGCTGGAAGTCTGTGGCTGTGTACACTACATTAAATGTCTGCACAAGTAAATCCCTGCTTGCCCCAGGGCTTTCTGAAAATGAGGGCTTTGTCTATTTTTCTGTCATTCTTAGCACAGTCAGCCATCTTGTCATCTTCATCTAGATTTTATGCCTGTACTTGCAGCTGGTTCACTGACAGAGTTGCTGGTTGTAGAATATTTCTACTGTTGACTGCCACTACAGTTACATACACAATTTTCCCCTGATTAATCTCTTTAATTAAATATTATTAAGTGTTACGGTTTCAAGAAAATTATTAGAAGCTTACAGATAGTAGAAGCCTTCCTGTATCTGAGTATCTCAGTAATTATGTACAGATCTTGTCTCATTTGGTGTAAATAACATTCTATCTAAAGAGAAGAGTCCCTGTATTTTTTTTTTACCTTTTGTAGCACTTTCCACAAAATATAGGATATATAATGAAAACTGTCTTTTATCTCCATAAGGAGCACTTTCCTATTCGTATTCTTTAAGAGAAACATCTTCACTTTGAATTTCTGTTTTTGTAAAGTCAAGATTCAGCTGAATACTTTCCATTGCACACTTTTTGCGTACAAAAAAAGCATCATACACTTGTGGCCACAGTTATCTCATTTATATTATAGCTCAGGTATACTATACGGTACAGAGAATCCTATCTCCTCTCTCAGATATTTTGAAAAAGTATTTCTTCTCTACTGTCAGTATTAAATGAGGTTTCCACCATAGCCCTGCGGAGGTGACACAGCAAACAAGTTGGCTGGACTGTACACTTCCCACACACCAGCAATACTCGTTTTCTCAAAGATCCACTCAGGGGCTGGGTCAGTCCCACAACAGGCACCAAAAATAGGTGTAGTATTCAGCTGCCTTCAGCAGAAGTTTGTAGGGACCAACAGCCCATCTGGCTTGCCTGTGCCTGAAGAGAGAGAATTGACTGCTCCAGCCTTGAAAAGCCTATTTCCCAGCATGCACAACCCTTTTGTTGTTACGGCTGAAAACCAGTGTGGCTACACAGGCTGCGGTTGTATGGGGAGTCTCCTAATCATAATGCTCCTACATTTCTTCCACCCTCAGCCTTTTCAGCACATGAAAAACATATTGAGGTTTTTCCCATATCATCCATGATTTCATAACGAAGACCCTCAGGCTCAAGTCTTGCCCTCTTCCTTGGAAACAAACTGGAATTTAGTCCCTGTGCAATGTAGGGATAAGGTAGTAGGAAACAGAGAATGAAAAGGTTTGCTTTGTGTGAGGAAGCAGGGAAGGCATAAAAAAGGATATGGGCACAAAAATAATTTCCAAATGCAGTTATTGTGCTGGGAGGGAGAGGAGGCATTGCATACAGTTTAGTTGGGATATACATAAGTCATCTGGCGTTATGAAAGATAGGTACACTTTAGATCTACCCTCTTGCCTTTTCTCTCTGATTAATCTTCCCTCCATCTCCCCCTGTATTCAGAAAATTCAGTATAGCATGTATTAGAAAAGGAGCAGTTATTTATCAAATTAATCTTGCTTGGGTGTAAGAAAAAGTACATGCAAGTGTCTCACATGTATCTTTTTCCATTTGTGCCAATTTATTCTTAAAGGAGTGATGTCCCTGACAGTTTGCCACTCACCAGCAATTCCTAAATAACAGAATTTGAAATTTCTTTTTTTTTTTTTTCCCCCCAATTAATGGAAGTCTAATATAGGACCCTGAATGGCACAGTTTTGTGTTATCCAGTAGTTTTACATAAACAGTGAATGGTTAATAACTGTTGCTACAGAATTTACGGGCAAATCCAATACCTTCTCTAATTAACCTTGGTGCAACCCAGAATTAGGTTCTAATTTACTGTAGCTTACTGAATGCTTTGTGATAGAATAAGTGACAAAGAGATCACAAAATGAATGTACATTTTAGTCTCTGAGTTGAATTAACATTATGGCTTTAATTCTCATGTTATTTACTTCAGTTTTAAGCTGACATGTGTCCATTATGACCACAGTTGTCTTAATCCACACCAAATTATCTAGAAAGAAAACCAGGCCTGCAATGTTGAATTAAACACTTGTACGGTATAGACTTTGCACTTTCTTTCAGAGATAGGTGGGTTATTTCCAATACCTGCCGATCTCTACTTTTAATCAGATCTCATTTCTGTACAATTATCATTTCAGGCTTCTGTTGATTGCTTTTGCTAGGCATAATGAGTAGAAAGAAACACTATCTCATTGTGCAGAATATTGGATTGGTTAGTGTAATAGACTCAGTTCTATTTTTTGCCTTGCTCTTTGAAAAGTTAATTTTCTCTTTCATCACATAACTAGCAGACTACTAATAGCATATAAGGTTTTAGAGGGATTTGCATTAAAGAATGCAGCAGAGTGCCTTATCTACTTTTGGAACCAGAGTGACATATGGACGCTCTTTTACTATTGAATATCTAAGGTGAAGTTTAACGCTTGCTGCAAGCCCCCCTTAGTTTTAAATTCATGGAATAAGAATATGGATTAGCTCTCCCTGAAGCACAGCCGTAGCTTGGGGAGGAGGTGGTGGTGCTAGCACAGGCTTTGCAAGCATAAAGTTGCAGGTTCAAAGCCTTGTCAAAGGAGCAGAACCCTTCATTTCAGTTTGAAGCTCAGAGAAATCCTCTTAAAGTCATATGCCATTGTACTGGGCCCTTTTTCACAGTGAGTGATAAGTGCCCTGGAGAAGAGCTGAAATAATTTGACAGACAGGATGCATCTCATTTGGTGGACAGTGCCTGGGCCTCTACTTGCCACAGAATGTGGAGGGACAAGAGTACAGAGACCCTGTGACTAAGATTTTCTGCAGTCAAAGTAGCAAGGAAGGGACTGCTAGGTGTGACCCTGTCATGTACCCCATTGTTTTACTTCTCAAATAATAGGACAAGACTGTGCCCAGTACAGAGGCAGTCTCCCTCATTCAGAGAGCATAACCTGTGTAATACAGCCCTTGCCAGTTCTGAGCACTCCTAGCAATCCTGTTGTGGTGGAGAATCCTCCAAAAAGACAGATACTTCAAGGTGTAACCCAAAATATACCTTAGACTGAGAAGCTATATGTCTAGTTTCTCCCCAAGAAAACTATTGAATACTGTCCTGCAGTAATTTGAGGTCCATACTATCAATTAATCGTTACTATTTTATTGAATTCTCATTCACAACAGAGACAAGGTTCAAGTGTACTCCCTTAAATGACATTTGCAGTTCACACATTGAATAATCTGATGGCTCCTGAACCATACTACACTTCACTCGCTATTGTGTAAAAACTGCTTTGCAGACTTTCTTCCATTCATTGTCTATCTTGAATTTTACTGAAATATACTGTACATTACTTTTACTGAATCATTGGTTTAAATCCTTGTTTTACTAAATATAGCACCTACTTCATCCCCAACTCCTACCTATTATGAGAGTTAAAGTCCCTTCAGTAGCTCCCAGAGAAATCACATTCCTTATTTTCTCACAGTGTATTGTAATGGCAATTGTCCTAAAGTAACTCAAGGGTTTCTCCTCTAAGCGTTTCCATTCGAATTATATACATGTTATTTACTGAGCCCTATCTATTATACAAATTAAAACATTCATCTGAGACTCGATTCCGTGATTCCAGGAAGAATGGCACAGTATTTGAGTAACATAAGTAACCTGTAACCTTAAAAAGATTAGAAGAAACTCTAATACCCTAGATGGTCCTGACCACAACCACCGGTTCTTTCCATCACTGCTACCCTGGCACATGTCAACACAATGAGCTGCCGAACTCCAAGTGACACAGTAACAGTAACGGTGCTTTGAGAGTGGGCAGAAAGTCTACAGAAATAAATGCAATGAACATTTGCTCACTACAAAAACATACTTTGAGAAAGTGTTTCTAGTGTTACTCTTTTTTCACACCAGGCTAGCTAACAATTCACATGCTAAGCAAAACTTCACATTAAGCCAAGACTGAAAGATAATACAAGGTAAAATTTCTGAATTTCTCAGCAATTAAATTAGCAAATTCTCTTCTGAACCTAAGAGAGAACTGCAAAGCACTGTATTTATCCTTACAGATTACTTCTCTAAACCTTTACATTTAGGCTATTGCTAACCCCAATTTAGGCTAAGATGGCCTCAATGACATTTAAAAAATAGAGATTACAGTCACTTTCTTGATTCTGACACGTCTTAGTTATGGTGGGGAAGAGGGAGTTGACTGAAGCCAATGTTGCCCAGCTGTGGTAGAGACACCTGGAAGAAGACAAGCCAGGTACTCTATGTATTACGAGAGTATCTACAAGTAAGTATTTATTAAGTTATTTCAGCTGTAAGAGGCCTGACAATTGAAATTGTAAAGTAATATTTTGCATTCAAAAAGGCCAGCAAGCACAGGACTGACATTTGCTGTCAAAAATAACACAAAACAAATCAACACAGCTAGAGCCTTTAAAAGCACAAGTGCTTGAAATTTATTGCCTAGCTTTTGTTTTGGTTTTTTTTTTCTTTTAATTTTGTTCTCATCTGTTACATGTTTCGAGACTATTGTCACAGTAATTTATATTCTTTAAAATATAGTAATAATAATAATAAATAAATGGCTTCTGCTTGTATAATATGATGTTTATATGTTTATATTTATTGCATTTCACATGTTTTTAAAGTTTTAGGTAATCTTGGACTCATTGTCCCCAATTCTTCAGTTGTTTGGTTTATTTCATATAATGCACAAATAATTAAAAGGACTAAAATATTTGAAAAAATATTCCAAATGAAAATAATTTTATAATCACATAACAGAGGGAATGTGTCTTGTTTCTCTTTAATGGAGAATATTTTCTTGTATCGACTACTTCTATGCTGCTTGCTTAGAATTTTCCTTAAGAGACAGAGCATAGTAATGTTTGATTAAAGACTTAGATATGAAACAGGAGAAATAAAAATTAAAAAGCCCAACGATGATGAATAAGTCTTACACACTCGGAAGACGTGTGCTCTAAGTGTTCTTAGACTGCAGCCATCTAGTACCAAAAATACAATACCTTGTTATTATAAGATATTATTGCTCCTCAAAAGATGACAGTAAATTTATGAAGGCAAAAAGTATCTACCATATGTTCTGGTATATAAAAATGTTTAACTGCTAACTAAACATATTAATTCTTTGTAAGATAGAACGTTCTCTTCCTTTTACAGAATTATAATCTAATTAAATCCTTTGAGTTGCATTAAATCTTGAAATTGTTCAAGAAGCACTGGAAGAGGAGTTACTAGGAAGACTGTTATTAGCTGGTCACATTATTTACTTTACCTTAAGTCTACGTAAAGACATTCATGGTCAGTTATGCTGAATGGAAAAATTGATATTGTTTCCTATACAGTTTTTCCCCAAACCAAAAATGGTAACTGCCAGACCTTCTACTTCTGAAGAAGCATTTTGTATTTTCTCAGTGGAAATGAAAGTACAAAGCATTCCACGAAATACAAACGAGATATTACTGAATGCAAAATATGCCACGCAGCTAAAGGGAAAACCGGACTTTCAGTAATTCACTATACCAGTGGAACAATGTCTATTAAATTTTTATCCACTTTTTACAATGCAGAGATACTTTACATCTTCCACTATTGTAGAAAAAACGATTTCTCATACAGCCATGCCTTCACAAACTTAGTTGCAGCTAATGGGCTGCAAAAAATGTGTTTAAAAACATGAAGTGCTTAGCAGCATGGGATACTAAGGGTCCTTAGGACATTGCAATAGCAAGGTGCTTAGCACCTTACAATAGCAGAGCCAATATTATTGCTTTCAGATTTATGTATATAAGGAGTTTGTTTATTCTTTCACAACTGGAAAGTAGTTAGAAAATGCCTGTGCACATTCAGGGAGATACTATTGATCTGTTCCTCTTCTTCAGGGACTAAAGGACATTCAAATCTGTTAGACTCTCTAGGAGTGAATGATAGAGATCTTATGCCCTTTATAAGGTATCTTTTGGGAAGAGTAGGAAAAAGGTGTGTTTATTTGCTTTCTAAGTGTTTTACCACCCGTAAAGTAGTTTATCTGAACTTCAGAGTGAAATAACAAAAAAGGCAAACAGGCACACAGAGGTGAAATGACCAAACATTGCCTTCAAGAACTGGAGCTTACTTCAGCTTCAAAACTCATTCAGACAGAAAAGGATAGATACAGATACAGATACAAAAGGCTGGTTGGTGTTCATGGCACTTTTACAGGATGTAGAGCACTGAATCTATTAGTATATTGAATACTTCTGACTTTGACTAGAGATTTCAGTGAGATCTTGATGAATGCTTTATTGAAACTATCTTATTAAAAAAAAGTCTCAGATTTGACAGACTTGTACTTGTAAAGGTAATAATCTATCATGAAAATTTCTACCTAGTCTTCTTTAGATGTATGAATAAATGTATCAACTGTGGAAAGCTTAATGTAGTGCCTATTAGGAAAAAAAAAGAAAGGTGAGAACTGATTTCAGGTATTAAAAATCTTATGACAATTATTTAGTTCCTACACAAGATACTTCCTTCAACTGATACCCTGTCATTTTACAATAGCATAGAACAAAATACTATAAAAAAATTTACAAAAAGTAATTATGGTATTATGATAATTGTGATATTGTCCTGACATTATTTCTTTCTATCTTCTACTAGTGGAACATAACTGACAAAGTTTCCAGGACAATGAATTCACTTATTAGACTTGTGTCATTCTCTGTACTCACTAGAAAATCAAAGGTATCATGACACAATAAGGAAAACAGAGACAAAGCTGATCTATGTTACTGTTTCCACTTAAAGCAACATATAAATTAATGCCTTTAGCAACAAAAATTTTGAATTTTTTTTACTAAGTCATAAGTTTAAGCATGTGTAGAATGTGTATTTGCCACTTTGGTCTGTTAGTCTAGCATTTGAAAGTATAATCTTGCTCTAAAATAAGACATAGCTAAATTTATACAAAGTCAGTAACACTCTAGGACATAGAGTATTTTATATTTTTCATATTTTTTTCATTTGGAAGATTTGCTACACTTATTAGCTTTTTCTTGGTAAATGCTCCTTGTGAGATTGAACACTTCTCATTTCACTGGTTCTCTCTAGACACATTTTCAGTGTTTTTATGTGATGTTAATAAAAGCTGAAACACTAGTTTTCAGAAATCATGGCTGGTACAACCTATAAAGATGTCGATTCCAAGTGACTGTGGAGACATCACAGGATGAAATCATATGTTTATAGAAAAACAGAATTTTTTACAACAAAGTTTGTAAGCAGTGAATGCACTTGACTGAAACGTATTGCCCACCTTTAACTAGATTCAGTGAATTCAGATAGACTTAGTTATTAAATCACAGTTTCAGTATCAGCAAACCAGATACAATCTTATGCTACCATACATACGTGACTCTTCAGCAACAGTGAAGACAATATTTTCCAATAAAACTGCATTGTTGATAATCTTTCTCTTAGGACAAAGACTAAAGAGTAGCATAAAAAGACTGGAAAAAACATGTTCCAATACTTTAGAGAGGAAAAATTAAAATTATTATAATCATGATTAACTGATCTTATATAAAAAAATTATTTTTCTAACTGTAAGTGGTATTTGTTGAAATTTTACTACTTTTACTTTTCTGAGCAAAATAATTAGAAGGATAATGGCTGCAACATTAGACCGTACATTTTAATATGTTTGTATACTGTACCTCTGTTGAATTTATTCAAGACTCCACACAGAATTTGATCTCCAGGCATCTTAAGTTAAGTTTCGTATTCTCAAACTCTGAGAAGAAATGCTGGTCTGAAAGTAAGGTAGACCACAAATTCAAATTCATGGTCTTCTAGGCTGCCAGAAGAAGTTACATTGTTGTTATAGGTAACCCAAACAGCATTCCTCTGAGTTTAAAGAAATATGTCACACAGTTTATAAAAGGGTATATCTAAAGACAGGATGCATCTCATTTGGTGGACAGTGCCTGGGCCTCTACTTGCCACAGCTAATGATGTCACCAAGCCTTAATTGCCTTGTTACATCATCTTTCAAGAACAATGTTCTTGCAATGTATTATCTTGACTGTTATTTCTGGAAACCTAGCTTTTGTTTCTAGAAAAACCATGTAGGAATAGCTTCAGTATCTGATTTAATTAGTAATCAAGAGAGACAGGCAAAAAATGCTAATTTTATCTGCTTTAGTAGTGGTTCCACATAGAGAATTAATAAAGCACTTCATTTGTTTGAACACAAGAAGTATATAGTATTCATCTACATATATGTCCTGATTTAAACCCAAAGTGTTGATTTTGGTTGTGAAGTGCATCTGTATAAATTTATTTTGCTAAGTTTGTGTAGTACCCTCAATAAATAAACAAGGCAAAGCACTGTACTGTAGAACTTCACATTTTTAAGGCTTTTCGTGGTAGCATGGAACTTTTCCTAAGCTTAGCGCTTTGGGTAGGCCCATCCTAGTTAGTTACCTGTATTTTCTTCACAATAAGTGGTTTGCCAATCCTTTTTCTGAGCAGTTCTATTGCTTCTATTATTTTTTTCAAACTTGTCAGTGAGTTGTCAAAGCAGAGCAGAACTTGTGTCAGTCCTGTGAAAAGTCACCTAAAATTTGACAAAAGGTAATGCTTAAAATCAACATTCATGAGGGAGCTGGGTGAAAGTATTAACTGGTATACTATTAGGGACTTTGCTACAATTTCTCAGTTCAGTAACACCTTCAATGTCTGTCAATATGATATATGGCTTATGCCCAAATTAGTTGGTTGTTTTGTTTTTTAAATTCAGTTTAACTGTAAACTCCAAGCATTGCTCTCTTAATACATGCATGGATTTAAATACCTTCATTTTTAGACTATCCAACTGCTGCCTCTGTTTTCAAGAAAATTAAGCTCACTCTTCACCAAAGACAACTCTGAGGTAAATATTCAAGTTTATCATTATATTGTCATTTAGAATTTAGGGTTTAATCTTACCAGAAGTAAAACTTCCAAACAACTGAATGAATTTAAATACAGCCAGTAAGTTTTTCAAATTACAGGATATCTAGCTCCTATTCATCCGTTCCTGTCATTTCCTAGTCAAAGCTGTACTGAGTGATATTTGTGCAGTCTGTGTGAGACCATGAAATCAAAGCTTAGTGCATCGTACATCAGGTATGCTGCTTTCAGAGAAATGCATTGCTTCTACTGAAACACATCTTCATAGATCCTTCAACCATAGAGTAGCTTCCAGATGGAGTGGAGGTTTCCAAGATAAGGCAATAACTTCTCAGGTTCATAATAAAGCAATGTGTAGATGAAAGCTCATTTTTTCCTAGGCCTTCTACATATAATTCATTGCTCTTTTGCAAGTGAAGCTATCATTCTTATGACCCAAAACAAACAGTGATATTTCACGAAAGTGTGAAGCTCATGGCATTGACAGTTTTTACTTCTTCTGTCCTTGAGTACTGTTATTCTTTTCTTCTTTTGTGTTACGATTATTCTATTTTTTAAATAATATAAGTTTAACTGGTATTATGAAAATAAATCTTCATTTTTACAATATAATTTTTAAATTTCAACACATTTCTTTTTGAGAAGCCAAATAAGAACTTGAGGACCCACAGTCTATCAAAATAGGCCAAAGATATTCCCTGATGTCTTTTTTCTGTGGATTTTCCTAGCTTTCCTGTTATTATAAAACTAAATAAATTAAAACAAGGCAAAAAAAACAAATCAAAACATTTTCTTTCTGTGATGACTTGTTTGAATTCCTCCTGCCAAGTGTTGTAATTTGTAATCCTGGTCTCAATTTCTGTTTTTTCTCTCTATTACTGTATTAGAGATCCACAAAAATGAGGAAACATTCAACTAAATTCAAACAAAAGATTCAAACTTCTAGAGCAGGACTTCATTTTGTTATCAAGATCTGAATTTTAATACTGGCAATCCCATAGGTTCTACCTAACATGGGTGGTAATTGAAAACTTATTTAAGCCTACTGAATGCTTACAGTTTTGTGTCTATGAATATCCTGGTATGGCTCTCTTTTTTTTTTTTTTTTTTCCCAGCATCAGCTCAACCTCTATGCTTTTCCCAGTAAGGATCAGGGAGCTAAGGATTTCTGTTATGTCTCCTGGGGTTTTGAGCAGCAATTTTCAGAATATAACCGACAGAGCTGATTCCTCAAATAATGAATTAATTTGCTTTCTTCAGTTTCAGATACTGAAGGGAAAAGTGGTTTGGACATGCTCAGAACTATGGGTTTGACATATAGGAGGACGTAAACGAACCCACAACTTCATTTTAGTTTCCAAGCAAGTCCTTTCAGCAGAGTGGAATGTTAATACAGAGTGTTGATAGTTTCTGAGGACAAGGGACAGCCATGTGCACAAAAGAAAGTCTGCCCTTCTTTCTTGATCAGGCTCCAGGGTATATGGATCAAAGCTCTTCAGTGAAGTACTTTACTGCTCTCAGTGATACTGGCAGTGAGCAATCATGCCGAGAGCATGCATTTGGTTGTTTCCCTCAGTAGCTCTGGATCCCATCCAGAGTTAGCTATATTTTTTCTTATCTGTATGTAGTTCAAGTGCTTCCCAGAAAGTACCTTACTCTTCAGGCCTGCTGGACAATGTCTATTATCTCTCTGAATTAGATTTTTCCTTTTGACTGACAAGTACAAGTTTAAAGTTTACCATACTCACGTGGGAGTTGAAACACAGGGATTTTTAGGATTTTCTGGTTTTGTTTTACTTGCTTTAGGACATGGTTTTATTGACTATTAATGCATCTACTATTATATTTTTAGACCTAATTACAATATTTTCACACAGACTAATTTTAAACTTAACAGAAACTTAAAAAAAAATAGTGAAAATTCAATTAATTTGGTTCTCATATACATGTTAAACATTAGTAATGGAAGTACATATTTTAAATGAAATGTTGCCTTAATCTAGGCAATACCATGTTTATTGCCACTATTATAGCTAAAGTCAAAATCTACTCTCACATCCATATGACAGCCTTCATTGTAATGTATTTACCTTCTCACAAGACTGAATAAGCACATGAGAAGATGCTACATAGCATGTTGTCTCCAGACTTATAAAGTATCCAGAAATATCTAGTGTTTGTCATAGTAAGAGAGGGCAAATATGCTTTTATAAAGCTCTGGTCAATTCCTAAATTATGGTAATACACCTTTGAATTGCTTTGATAAACTAATAATGAGACCTCTTGATGCAGGTACAAATTGGCATTAAATTATTATTTTGTGGCGGGTTGTTAAGTTCTGGAGGGTTCACGTGAACTAATATCTACAGGGAAGACAAATCATCTCACCTGTGGCCTGAACCAGTGACTTCAAAGCTGAATCATTGATCCAGTATTCCAATTAGCACTCTCTTGTGTAGGTGGATAATCCTTTAACACCAGGACAAGCTTGGACTGTCTCAGCTTGATGCCCATTTTCATCACTGACAACACTTGCAATCAACCTACTGTTCCTGCAGCAAACAGTTCCGGAAGCTATTAGTGCTTTTACAGATCTCAATAGACAGTGTTGCTGCACACTTGCAGACAACTGCTACATATGATTAGTGTCAAATCAACCCACTAAACCAAAATATTCTGAAAAGGAAGATCTAAGAGATGAGGATTATAGTGCCATTGGAAAATACTTACAAAAATACATCCCTTTTAAAGATAATGTAGACTTTCCCAACATAGCATTTTAATTTTTATTTTACTATAAACTGGAAGTGGCTTTGGAAGGAGAAGTTATAAAATGTCACATAGCTCTTCAATATTCCTGAGCATGGAGATAAATGTAAGTACATCTATAAAATGAAAGAATGTTAGCAAACCAAATGCTTCTAAGGTTACATTTTTACACTGATAAATAACTTCACATTTATCGTAATAGATATTATAAAGGAAAATAAACTCCAGCATATGTAATTCAAGAACATTATGCTATAATGTTCATATTCTCTCAATCTTTTTCTGGATGCAATGCGCAGTTTAAAGTTGACATTTTCAAAAGCTCCTTTTTATGATGTTGAAAGTACATACTATGTATAGTGTAGTCCCTAAAAAGCTGACCTAAAAGAAAATTCCCTATTGTTAGCTACATTAGGCTTAATACTAACATATTACAGAGTGAAAAGAAGACACCTGTAGGCATTTCAGTTTGAAGGTGCCATTTAAGCTTGTGTGTAAGAGCTGTGCTCAGTCTGAACTTCCATTCCTAAAATTATTTTAGAGTTTGTTATAAAACACTGGGGTAGCAGGTCTGGATAATTAGTATTACAGCTCTAGCACTTAGGGCTAAATTAGGACCATAATTAGGATGCCTTAAGCAAAGGAGAAATGGAGAGTAACAGCACACCTCATCAGAACAACAGGTTTCTACTCACCCACAGTTCTTCCCGTCTTATTCTGTTCCTCAATCCCTTTTTTCCCCACTGTAAGACTTCATCTCTTGTTGCTTTGTGCAAAGATGAGGACTGGCTTGTCTTTTTCCATCATTTGTCTGGCTCTGTCCTCTTGCTGTCCACTTACGGAAAGAGGTAAAATAAGCCCATGTGCTGCTTTTCCTTCTCTGTACACTCTGAACCAGTCTGACCCTGCAAATAAAAAGAACTTTGATTGTTTGAGGAATGGTATTACTGAGCTCAATGACTGGTTACTGCTGGTCTTCAGTGTTTTCAGTCTGCAAGCCACATTAGAAAATCTGTCTGACTATATGAATGGTTATATCCTACTATCAGGCAGGATTTTTGCCTTAAATATTAAATATTTGTTAGATGAATAAGAATGTTACTTGCCTCCTCTGCTGCATAATGTCATTTTCATTATTCACTATGATATCAAATTTCTAGTTGTCCCAAGGAATTGCACTTACAAAAAATAAGTACTGCAGTTATTAAACTATGGGGTTTATATCATAATAATTCAGCAAAAGTAGAACGAAATTCAACTAACAGTGTGGTTGTGCCGCAAGGGAAAAAACAATCTGTAGCAAGACATCAAATTGGTTTTAGCAAAATAGCTGAAGAGCCCATGCCAAAGAATGCTGCTGCTGCATTGTGTTTGCTTTTCTGTGATGGGATTTGCATAACTCAACATGACATTATATTGGCTGAGACACAAATCTAGTCTTTAATCCAACAAGACACACAGAGCTTGCTGTGTTGTGTCACCAAGATCCCCTTTGCCAGGCTTCTGTATCTTGCCCAGCCAAATATGATCTTTATGCATATTTATCCATTTAATACTTGCTCCATGTTACTCACTGCCTGCTTGCACATAAAGTTACAGTATACAGATGTAAAGTGGTCCCCTTGCAGACAAGTTATTTGCCATTGATACATAAATGCCAAAATGGCAATTGCAATTCTGTTTACACAGTGAATGAAAATACCTCTTCCCTCTATTGGATCATCATTGTCCCTTAAATCTTTCTACTTTCTTTCATTTCCCTCATATTTACCAGCACTTAATGAGTTTTTAGCAAGAACTCTGTTAGAATCACAATGCGTCTATTAAACATACAAAAGATGTACTTTTGCTAATGAAGAACGCAATTTCAAATATGAGCTGTAGAGTTCCAGTTATGCAGCTTGTGCAATAATTTTGAAAGAAAATACTTAATACTTACTTAAGTTTTACCTAAAATTTCTCTTTGCAATTACTGTTGCAGTCCTTTGTTGATTCTTTACCAAAACTGCAGCGTCCCTGAGGAAAGGTAGATACACAAATTTCTTTCTAAGCTTATGAGTGCTACGAATAGCAGTATCAATAATACCATTAGGATGGTGTCAGTTTACAACTGGCATAGTCTAGTTTAGTCCTAAGACCGCGTTTGTTTTCAAATTTTGACTTTTACTGACAAAATTATCACTTAATATTACAGCATTACAGAGATGTTCCCTATGACTCTGAATACAAGAAATACTTACGAACTCTCCACAAAGACTATGAGCTACCTTGACTTAAAATGTTTAAAAGCAGTTCATTCTCAGTTCTCCCATCAGAGGTTCTTAAGAAATTGTCCCATGTTGTCTGATAATGTCATCTCTCATCCTTCCACTCCATTCACATATTTTTGTGAATGCTGTTGTTTTGTTCTTTATAAGACCATTATTTATGTTTTAAAAAATTGACTTCCCGTACCAAGTCACTTTACTCATAAATTCAAGTATGTTTGTTATTTTCCATCCCACAAAATTACCTGAACTTCCGATTCAATCTATAAAATCCTATCACACCTATGAAGACCGTCTTCAATCTTTGTTTCACATTTTCAGTCTATGTTCCTGCTTGATTCTGAGACAGTTCCTTTGTTTTGCTTTCCTTCCCTCTTCAATTTCTCAAGGTAAATCTCAGAGTCTTTTCCCACTTCATACAATCATACCTTTCTCTTTAAAGCAGATGCTCTTTCAGCTGCTATCTGCAATTCCCAGAGTTTAACTGAATTGAAAATTGCAGAGAATAAGGTGCTTCAGATTTAGTCCACTTCTTTGGGAGATCTTTCCTGCCTGAGAAATTCTCTCTGGCGAGTCTCAGTTCAGAATGCCATTTGCTGCCATCTGACATCAGAGCGATCTGGTGATGCTAGGTCAGAATAGAAAATACAAACCTGTGTTGAGGAAAGAAAAAAAAAAAAAACAAACCACAAACACAAAAAACAAACAAACAAACCAAACAAAAAAAAAAAAAAAAAACAACCCACACCAACAAAAAAACCCAAACTCAACAATATCCCACAATTATTGTAATCCATTTATACAACTAGCTTGCTTGAACTTTTAAAATTTTTCTGCAGAGAGTTCCCAAGAGCTGGCTGTTGACTAGGCATAACTAGATTCAGACATAAACATCCTGCAAGAAATGCATAATTTTCTTATGCATTTATGGGATCAGTTCAACTCTGTTGTGGAAACCTCTGCTATCGGGAAAAAGGCTGCCTGGATTTAAATCACTCTGGTTAACAGGTTCATTCTCAGTGAAGATTTGTCAGTTGAGGATCCACTTTCACATATGCTCTGTCAGACTTCAAGTCAGTTGAGCATGGTACAAGCAGTCTGTTCTCTCACACACTTTTCTCATCTTCGGAATCCTTCTGACTGTTGCCTTTAGAGATAACCTTACTTTTTCTGTAGGAATAGAGGTATATATTATTAGATTGTATTTATGTACTCAAATGCTTGTTAAAAAAGGCAAATGTAAAAAACAGAGTGGTTGAAAATTTCCAAAAATCCACGAATCTCTATGAAGCAAAAATTCAACACCCAAACTGGCACTTTCTGGAGGAAAATAGAATTATGTTACTTCAAATTGATGGAATGTACTACAAAGCCGTAATAAAGAAAATTAAAACCCACAAAATCGCAAGCTTTTACTAGCATCTGTCACCACACAGTATCCTAGTAACTATACCTTCATAGTAGTTTAGTACATCTTCACTCTACACCACCATCTGCTCTATCTATAAAACTGCATTTGTAGTATGGGAGGAAAGGGTGATGTATAAAATCAGAAAATGTGTATATATAAGCTGTAATAATATAAATGCATATTGAAAATATTGCATTAGTTTATAAGAAAAATAATCCTATCAGCTGAAAAGATTCTAAAATAGCTTTTGATTGTTATAGTAACTCCTGGTTCAGGAGTTTTTCAGCAATGCGGTAACAACAACTCACTGACACTTCCATAAAGTGGAAGTCTAGACTTCTCTCACACATCTACAAATGCAAATGTGTTTATATTTCAGTAGACACAGTTTCCAAATGCATTGTTAGAAAGTACCATTTTCAACAAACCCGCAGACAATGTGACTTTCTTTAAACAATAGTCTGTAACCAGTTCCACCTAATATCACGAATTTCCTTTACACTTCCTATGAAATGGCTGATGAAAACAAAAAAAAATAAGAGTATACAAAGAAACGTATCTGTTAGAAGGACATTTCTTGCTCCTTGCCGCCTGAGATCATCATCTTGGTCACATAACACTCAAAAGTGTAGTTTCCTTGTGTTTTTAGAGTTCAGATTAAAAAAAGAGTTTAGTTAGTAGGAAACTCTGCAATAATATAGAGACTATTACAGAGTTCAAGATTTTCTTCTATTACAGTCAATGTAAATGTGTGACATCCTAACTGCTGCTTTGATTGGTGGACTTGGACTAACAAAAAATTATTAGGGTTTATATACTTGTGCACTAAAAAGATAAGGAAGCAAAAGGGAACTATTAATATTTGGAATTAATTTGAAATTAGAATTGTCATAAGGACTGTGTTCTAAAAATGAATACTCTGGCCAATGGAAATATTTTTCTCTCTGTGAAAACAGTATTTCAGCCTTTAGACTGATTAGAGTACTTCCAGAGAGAAAAATACCTACCATTCAGCAAGTAGAGCTTTCAACAACGATGTGGCTGAAGGAAACATCATGGAAAGTGTGATCTAAGAGTCAGTATCTGGCACTTATTGCTCACCCTGAGCAATAATACCAGGTTTTTAGCTGAAATTTCTTTCAGATGAGGAATGTTTGGCCACACCATGTTAAAAGCAATCAAATCTGGCAGAACTGAATAAACTCTGAGACGTTTTTCAGCACTTTCAAGGAACATTCCCTGCACTATCACAAAAATTTCATCAAATTCCATGGCTATTTTTGTTGTGTCTGCAACTGACCCTTTATAGAACAGAGAACAACCTGCGTATATGTGACTCTGTCCTGGGCATAGCCTTGTACTCTGTGGATTATTGTAAGTCAGTGAGCACTTTTTTCAACAATGACATTTAGTGAGGAAAAAAGATTTCTCAGAACTTTTATGAGACATTTGAGTTATGCCAGAAAATTTTAATTACGGGAGTTTTCTTAGACCTAGGTAGAATTCTGAATCAAAACTGAAGAGCAACCGAGCAACAATAAATAGCTCGATTACCAGAGTATTTTCCTTGTATGAGAGGCTCACATTAAATTTCTGTAAGCCAAGGATAATGTCTTGGGACTTGTCATACTCTTACAGTCAACACTATGCTATCAATGATTTCACTGTTTAGGAATTTTCTACTTCTGTCATTTTCACAAAAGACCGAAAAAGATTTACTTTTCAAGTACTGAATTGCATACATATAACTGCTTATTAATGTATGTGTAAATACATGTAGATATATACAGGCATATAGATATATACATACATGTATACACATATTTATGAACCTAGTAAAAAAACCCATCACAGTGGAAAAATTATTTCCCTCATCAATGTTTTTATAAAAAGCCCTCTGAAACAAAGTAGAACTGTAACAGAAATTACAGAACTGATTATGCAAATCAGTATAAAATATTTGTGAGGCTTTTTTGAATTATAGATATTAGAGATTGACAAAGAACTTGTTATTAATATAAATACCTTTAACCAGAAAATGTCCAACAAGAACTGCAAGAAATCAGGATGCCTTGAGTCTTTTCATCAGTGAGATCCAATACTGATCTAGCTTTTCTATGGTTAATAGTCACAACAATCCGAACTTGTGAGCAGCTGTTGGAGAAAATAGCTTATTGATGTTATGCTGGGAAAGAACATCAGTCTTGCAATCTGTGCAGCGACCAAATGCAATAAGAACTGTGTACATTTGATTTTAGATGAAATACTCATTTAAAATGTTTACAATTGTCGTACAGGCTTTACTCAATATTTCTTTCATTGCTATAACTTTGTAGAAACAACTTTTGAGCTGTGGGTAAGCTTCCAAAACAAAATAAATGAGAGACAATTTATAATGCATAATAGACAGAAGAACAGGTGCATCGGAAAGCTTTATATTTTGGACAGATTGTAAAACTGCTATATTTCGATGTGACCAGATTATAAAGTCTGTGAGCAGAGGTAACACAAGGAAACAAGTAAACTGTGCTATATTGGGTAATATTCTTCTGACTTGAACTACTAGAAACTATTTAAAAGCGTTTGGGTGGGAGGGTGGACATGTGAAAACATAGAGAAGTTTCCCACATTCACTATTTTTATTCCTGTTTCTGTGCTTGATTTTATTAATATTACTAGTTATGTTACCCTATATTATGAACGATTATACCTCTATATGAAGTCAGGATTGTAGCAAAACAGGGTGGGAAGCTTGGAGCCAGATCTTCAGCTAGAGCAATTTTCAGGGAAAATGAAACACATCTTGTGCATCAAGACTTCTTCAAGGTTCCCTTGTTTTCCATCCTTCTGAGAGAGTTTTTGTAAAGCCTAGACAGACGGTTATAGCAGTTAAGAACTGCCAGAGCATTTCCTACACATTTCTTGCTTAATGTGCAAATATATGGACTGGATTGCATTCCTTTTGACTGATTGTAGTCCCTTATGCTGACATACAAGACTGCTGCCACAATCAGTTTCTACTTTTAAAAAACTTGGTGCTATGGAAAGGAAGCAAAATATATCTTGAGCAATGTTTTTAATTGGCTTAATCCTACAAAGGGATAGAAATTGCTAAATATCTTACAACCTTCTTGGCTTAGTCAGGATAGAAGATACTAAGAAAGTTACAGGAGCTCTTCAGCATCTGAAAGTATCTCTGAAAATTACTGTGACTAAAACAATGTGTTCAAAGCTGCCAGTGATGCTGGAGGACTTCATTACAAAAACTGATATTAGTATATTCTCAGTTTCTTTCTGCTCAAAACCTACAGCATTTCAGTATGTGTAGTGCTCTGCTTACGCCTTCTTCACTCGCATCCTTCAGCTTGCCAGCTTAATGAGTTTTGGTCACCCACTGATGCTGCTGTTCTCTCTGCATTGCCTGCTTAAGTTTTGCCAATCTTGTGGAAAAAGATTTTCCTACATCTAGGTTTTATGTATTTATACATATAGCAGACCTTTCCTTTTTCTTGACATCTCAAGTCAAATTACCTCGAAGGCTTCATGAAGCCTTAAATGCTTGCGTATCCTAAGTCACAGTTACAATTTTAAAATCTCATACTTTCACTGCCACAGTCTGTGGTTTCCCTACTACGTGCTGTGAATGAGTCTAACCATAGAGCCCTATAATTTTACTATTGGGATATTCTTGCCATGAGTGACACATTTACTAATTAGAATAGTGGGACAAATTTACTTGACTCATTCTTTAATCAAGAGAAATACTCCTGATAATGTGAGTTTTGTAGCAGAAAAGACTGGCTAGGGATTGGAGGATTTGTCCTGAAATAAATACAAAAACAAACACACAAAACAGAGAGAAATATTTTTTTCCTTCCCAGTAGTGAGAATTAAATCTCGCCTAGAATGAGCAACCTTCCATCCAACCCCTATCAAGGAACTATAGCCTGGATATTTATTTAACTGCACACAAATGTACATTGTACCATAAGCTTTTCTGAATATGGTTTATTTTTAACTATATTTCCATTCATTTTATTCATGATTAACATGACTCTAACTGCTGTAAGCTTTAGCCTATTCTTAATTTTCCTGATCTTCTATCACATGGACTTAATTATTTGGAAAAAGGTTTAAATTTATTGACATTTTAAAAGCACAGCATTTTTAGTTATACACTAAGTATGTAAGGTCAAAACTTAAGCACTAACGCCTGACAAAAGTGAAAGTCTAACATTTCTTAGCTGGTTTAAGTATAAGTACAGGATGAAGTAAAAGTTCTTGGAATTAAGTAGTGCCTTGAACTCATTTTCTAGGTTATGAAGATTGCTATAGAGAGCCTTCTCATACAACCTCAGTGTTAAATCTGAAGAAAAATATGCTAGTATATTCACTCTTAATAGACTGCAAAACCCAGTTGCCCTTTAAAATAATCTTGATTTAAAGAAATTCACCAGTTTCATGTTTACTGTATGAAGATAAACCACAAATAAATTACAAAACTTCTTGAAAAGAATGCACTATCATAAGTCACTGAAGAGTGAGAAACAAATGAAGTAACTTTTATAGAGTATATACATTTTCTTTCACCTGAGCTTTAATTTTGTGTGTTTTGCAAGAATTATTAGGCATTACTCTCACCCTTATGAACTCGTAAGTTAGAAAGTCTGCAAACAAGTTATCATAGAATAAGAAAGGACCTTCAGACTTTACCTATGTTAGTGAAATAAATGGTGCTTACTAGGTACTCCCAACCACTGGAACGTAACTATCCAAATTCATAAACTTCAAGAGATTTTCCAGTACTTTCACAGCCCTTGCCACTCAGTGGTCTCCCAGACAATTTACATATATGAAATGTTGGCCAAAATGTTCCAGGGACCATGCTTTATAGGCAGTTTGCATGCAGTTTCTCAGCTTTGGTGGCTGAAACACCTCATGTCACTCCCAGAAAAGAAAGATTGTTCATGTCAAGTGGCCTCATTTCCCAAGCGCTCTTCAAGACATGTCTATTTTACTAGAATAAACATACCTGTATATTAAGATAAAGAAAAAGGGAATCAGTTTTTAAATAATTTTGTACATTCTAAATAGTAAATGGATCAAAAAAACTGGACCTTTAATCCATTATTACACTGTATTCCACATGCAGTGTTTAAATGTTGTTCTTGCTATTTCTGTGGAATCTGGCCTGGAATATTGAGTCCTTCACACCTAATCTCTTTTTTATGTTAACTATAAAGGAAGCATTTACCACTACTTCATTTAAAGAAATCTTACAAATTGAAGAACAGTGTTAATATTTTGTTTTTAAATACAATTCAGTTCATTGGTATAACAAAATGGGGGAAGAGATGCTCACAATTTATGGTTTAGGTTATTTTCTATTTAATTCCAGTACAACGCTGCTGTGTGATCACTACTTCAGTGGATTTTAATTAGAGTTGGACATATTATTGCTTACGAACAGTCTGATAAATTTGGTCCAACTTTCTGCCCAAGGCCAGATGTGAACAGATTTTGAATTTTATTAATATTTGCTTAAATCATGTAGGCAAACAAATTTCAGCCAGCGAGTTCTTGATGAATTGCCCCTTTTCCTATTCATTCTTTATTACTGCTGCATGTGCTGTGAGACTGGATATCTAAATTAAAATATTTTTGAAGCAAAGCAAGAAACAGAGCAATTTTTTGTTTGTTTTAGAGAAAGATTAAAAAACAATTAGCACTGTTCATTCATTCACATACTGATGTTTTTTTCCTCAATGTAAAATTTATTATTGGCAATGGTCTCGAATTCCACAGAAACATTTACACTGAAGAATTTAAACTATTATTACATGCATTAGACAATGCATGAATATTGTTAATTTGAACAACTACTGTAAAGACTTTTTCATATGATTACCTAGCTTTTTTTTTTTTAATTATTAAAATGTTGAAAAGTCATTTTTTACTTTTAGAAATAGTGGACAACATCCTTCCAGTGTTGTCTCTTTCTTACAGACTTTGAGTCCCAAAATAATTTGACGTGGTGGCATGTTATCTAAAACTGTTATGGCTGGCTGATATGTTCTTTGTGACTGTTTCTGGTGTGTGATGTTTGTTTGTTTGTTTATTTTCCCCAGAAATTATTCGTATTCTGGGTTCATAACAACTCTACAGTGTCGACTCTGCCACAGCTCATTTGTTCACAGAACAGTATAGCCTATCTCTAATTTAAATCATCATCTTTTCCTCACATTTAATGAGGTCACTAAATGGTACCTATCCAAACAGAATTACATGTATGCTTTCAATTCACTGGTCTTGTAATCATGTTTTTCTTGAAGATGGTGTTTCCTAAACTTCATTATTCTCTTTTAAACAAAAACTGCGAACTTCTTGCCTCACTTTGCCCACCACATATTTTCAGAGCTCTCTGTTGCTGAAACATAGTTCAGTTAGATCTATATTTTTTGCAATATTATTCCATATTATCATTGTACTTGTAGGTTAGATTTAATAAAAATAGGTAATACAGTATCTTCAGGAGAGATATTGTCACTGGAAATTTACAGCAAGTTGGAAACCTGCATCCTTGGGTGAAACACAAATATTACTGTCCTTGCTATTTGCAATCTAAACTTAAAAGCAGATGAAAACATTTGTAATTAATATACCACCCAGACAGATGTTTCTATAGTCTCTTTACACTATGTGAAAAGCTAAGATTCCTCAATTTAATGGTCCTGATTCCAAAGCAAGGGAGCAAGAACTGCAATGCCTTAATTTTAGGTGTCTTCATAATCCATTGATTTAGTCCTGTCTTTTTTTTTAGTTTCTCTAAGCCAAGCAAAATATTGCAACTCAGCATAACTGGAGCACAGGAGTCTAAAATAGGGGCAACAGTAATTACCATTAAATCTAGAAGTACTTCTGGACAGAACATATTGAAAGTGAAGCTTTTAAGAATCACACTGCTTTTTCTGACAAGTTTCTAAAATCATTGGAAGCAGATCTCCGCTCCACAAAAAAATCGCAAGATTAGAAGTCCTCTATTTTCTGAATTCCTGTCTGAAAAAGCACTTTTCTAACTTTGATTACCATGGCAACTCTCATTAGATATTTAATTAACTAAGTTGGAGCCAGGGAACAGATTAGTCTGTTTCATATAATCATGTCTCAGGTAAGTAAGGTTGAATAATCAATGTAGTGCAATTTTAACCAATTTATTTAAAAGGTTTCACAGCATATTTTTGCCTGAAAAATATAAATGAACTTTTCAGTAATATCAAGGGCAACAAAAAGTCACCATACTATATTTCTAGTATTACCATATGCAAATTAATGTTTTAAGTAATGGTCCTAAATGAATGGAAAGAAAGAAAAAAATATTATAACTCTCCCTTTTTGAAAATATGCTGTAATTTTTCATTGCCAGAGCAAATGCATTCACCAAAAAAAAAAAAAAAAAAAAATCAATTTTTACAAAACAGGAGCTTAGCTAGGCTACAAATGCAGGTTTCACCTACTTTGACCATTATCACTTTGATCTTGTGAGGTCTTCTAATTTCCTCCTCCAAATTACTTAATCACCAAGAATCTTGCATATTATGGCTTTTCAGTTTTCACAGTGAAAGCAAAGGACTGAACAGCATAATTATAGACAGAGTAAGAACATATTCAAATTAAAGAAAGAAATACTGTATTTAGATGTCATTTTATGGGAAATAGCATCTATTAAAATCTCATTCCTTCTTGAAGCCTGACTGCTGGATGTCCCATAGATCAGGAGTACAACTTTAGTGATGTTGGTTTTGAAAGTACATTTCTCTCAGAAGAAGAAAAAAGTAATTATACAGTACTTAGAACGTTTCTCATTTTGATCATACCACTGTCACACATATTTAAAAACCTCCCAAGTAAGTGTCTCTGATAGTACTTAGATTTAAATTTTTATTCAGAAAATACCTAACAAAATACTTTAGTATTTTATTTCAAAGACGGAAGAGATATTTAAGGGCTTATTTTAATTACTCCATAAAGTAGTATATCAATCTGGTTTCAGAGACTATCCTCTTTCCAAGTCTATTTTAAATTTTAAACTACAAGTAATTTAAAGTATCATTGAAAGAAAACCAATGCATGTATCAACTAAATTTATATAGCACCCAAAATCCCTGCTTTGAATAGAAAATATGTTCAAAAAGACATAAAATCAATACAGAAAAGAAACTAGCCAGAAAAATCTTGATTATTCAGATGGGGGTTACATGTATTTCAATGATTTCTCTGAGAAGCATTCTAAATGTCATTCATACTATTTGCAAATAGCAAAAGACCATATAGAAAAAGATTATTCTTATAACCATTTGCCTATACTAAATATTTAGGTTCTGTTCAAAACCAAGTATCTCTCTTTGGCTGTGGTGGTTTTGTTGTTGTTTTTAGTATTTATAGCAAAATTCATGTATGGGGGAAAAAATGCCTAGAGATATAATTGGGAGAAAGAGTTAGAGGCAGCACTAAAGTACGTATTTGTTTGTATTTGATGAAGAATAGAGATCAAGACTAATGTGATTAATCTCACTAGGAACAGACAACACTGAACTGCTCCAAATCCCAATTTATTAGTCAGGGAATGTAAGGAGCCCAACAGGCATCATGGATAAGCCTAAACATTCCAAGCTAGGTGAATTTTCATCCACTGTTGCAAGCAGTTAGGGAGAAAAGTGCAGAATGCCAATAATTCATGGGCATTTCAATGAGAGCAAAAATGTCATCAAGAGAACAGAATTGCTTTTCTTTTCTTTAAAAAGACAAGCACATACTGTAGGACAGCCAGAAGCGAGGAAAAGCTGTATGAAGCTACCCTCATTCTTCTCCACTATGCATTTTAAAGCATTACTTTTAATTAAGTCAGTTCATAGTGATTTCTAGAATGCAAACTTCTGATTGCATCATGTCATTTGCAAACTTTGCCAGAGACACAGTCAAAGATTATATAGAAATATCTTTTCTTCTGAGAGGGAACCAGTGATCACATCAGGTCCCCTATAACAGACCCTATAGAGTTCCCATAGTCTCAAGGTGCCACTTCTTCACAGACTTTGTTTATAGTCAAACCAACTGCTTTAAAATCATGGTACACAGAAAAGTAGAAAAAATGCTTCCAGAGAAAACTGTTAAGATGGAAAGTACTGAGTTGACTCAGAAGGAGTCAGGAATGCAGCAGAAGTAAGCAACAGACATTTTTCCTAACAAAGCGGTCATGTGAATTATAAACAGAAAATGGGACCTTTATGTAGCATTTATCAGACAATTTTGTTAGCTCTGGGACAGTTTAATCTCTCTGCATTCATTTTAGTTGTGCTTTTTATTGTTTTCATAGCTGTACTAATAAAAATAGGCATTATCAATTTTGACCAGATCTTATGTTTTAGAATTCCTTTAAAGCAGATCTGGATCTTGCAACATGAAATTTCTGATCCACTTAGAGCACATTGTTATCACCATTTATACCAAAAGAACATTTGAAAGTAAGTCATTTAAAATCATGTGATTCCCTTAATCAACAAAGCGAAAAACCCAATATTTTTCTCAGTGTCTGAATTATTAATTGGTCTGATCTCTCTTGGAAAAGTAAATAACAGGTTTTCAGTCAAGTAATGCATATCAAGGGAAGAATCTTGTAGAAAGCAGAACAATGCTGCAAAAATTTAATCTGTTCATAATCTTACATTTCTTTCTAAAATGTTACAGAAATAAATAATTCTAAACCTGAGCCAATGTATTATTTTCTGGATATTTAAATACAAATTAACTAATTAAAATAGTAAAGAATGTATTAAAAGACTTTCTGATGCCAACTGGAACACAGTTTTGGCAGCTTTTCATGGTAAAAATAGTACTTACTTGAATTTTTAATCATGGAATGAGCAAAAGTTCACATAAACATGCAGATGCATCTGAGTACAAATATATATTAGGCTGATGGAAGTCAGAATCTCAGGTAAAAGTTACCTTTAAAATATGAACCAGAGTATCCACAAACCATAGCCTGGCTCCCAACAGTACAGCTTTTGATGCTGAAACAGAAAGTACAAACAAGAACATGAACTATCGTAACTTCCTCATCAGTTTCTTAAAGTAATTTTAGTTAGAGATTATAAAGGTATTTCTCATGCAATACTAAAAAAGAAAAAAAAAAGAAAAAAGCCCAAACCCTATCATGTAGTTTTATGTCCTGAAAGAGATTAAAATGAATCTTTGTCTTTTGCATATCAACTTATCTTTCTCTCAAAAAAAAAAAAAAAAAAAAAGTAAAAAATATATGATGAGTATATAAAAAAATCCACATGAAATTAGGAACCAAATATTTGTCAGAAAAAGTATTATGCAAAAAATATGATAGATCTTGGTAATAAAAGCTAGGATTCAGAATATTTTTCAAGCATTAAAAGAACATGGTTTCCTTCTCATGCAGATACTGATCAATTAAAACTCTGATTGTATACTTGCAGTTTATTCATTGGTTTAGGAGAATAAGATGGCTGCCCTTCAGGCATTCTCTAATGGTATTATTCTTGATGAATTTCTCTTTCCTCAGGATATTCAGAGGATGTAAAGTACTCTGAGGGCTGATTGATGCCTGACATGAAGCTGAAGTTTAGAATACTGCTCTAGCAGACAAGAAATATAATTCTTTAACTTAAAGGTGTCTTCATTAGTCTGCAGAATGGAATGCTGAAGACAGAAATTTATACTAGTCATTGGAGCTCAGAGATCCCAATTACATTTAGTATTGAGATTCAAAGTAGGGAAGAAGACATCAATCTAGTGAAATTGTTTATTGTTGTTGTTTTTCTTCTAATAATAAGATGCCAGATGGAAATCTTTCTCTATATCAGCCACTTAATTTTAATGGTGTTAGTGAACTACTCTTATTGCTTCTATTAAGTGATAGACTCATTCGGAGAAAATAAGTTATTCTCTCCCCAAAATATTAAACAACTTGTTCTTAATTTGGAAATTCTAAGAAGTTAAAAAACCTCATTGAAGTTCTTTTTTCATAGTCACACTGCTGCAGTAGAGAAAGCATCTCCTCTCCTTAAACCTCTGAGATGAAGTATTTGCTAGACAAACTGGCTTAAGTTCCCTGAGAATAGTGATACAGCTACTAAACTGGAAGAAACTGCAGCCTTTTTCTTGAGAACTTATTCAAAACTTAAGTTTTACACTGGTGATACAAAGATACAAATTCCATATTGTTAAGCTCACAATGTCTTTTTGCATAATTTCATAGGGAGACCTGTAATGGCTAATATATGTTCTTTACAGGTTTATTTCAAATTTCTCCTTTATACACTGTATTTTGAAATGCAGCACGAAAATGGCAATCTACTTAAGTTTCGCTGGCTGTGATCTTTGAACTACGTACAATCTACTGGAAAGGATAAACTCTTGCTCTCTGCCTTTGAGGTGCAAGTGAACATGTGGAGCTGGTGCAGCTTTCTCATCTATCTGCAAAAGTGGCATGATGTGAGACACAAATTAAACAAATAGCTTTCATGCAGAGGGTGAGAGTAGAAAGCAAACCAGGAGGAAAAAACCTCACATGAGCAAATGCAGTAGGAAAACATTAAGCAGGTCATATTTTTTACTTGTCTCCAGACTCTCTCGTGGTCTTTTCTCTTTTTAAAACTTCTGTCCCACCAAACAGTTCAGCTGGCTTTGTTACTATGCACCAACATATAACCCATGTTTAAAGCAGTTGGAGACTTTTCTTATCCTTTGGGACACTATTTAAGAAAAGGCAAGTTAACCAGAAGTCCTGAGATGGTTAGCCTTTGCTCCTCTAAGTGGTTTCTGAAGTAATAAAAAACCTTATATAATTCAAGGAACGATGTTAGTAATGGATTTGAAGTCAGTGTCCTGGGAGAAAACCCACAAGAAGAAACTCAGCCTCCAAGCACAAGACAGAAAAAAGAGTCGAGCAACAGCAAATCTAGCAAGGAGACAGCCAAATCAGTGTTATTACAAGGACAGCCCAAATCCTCTGATGCCATTTCTGATCTGTTTGGACAAAATCAAAATAGTGATCTGAACTTACCAAAGAGCTCCACCAAAGTTCCAGCAGAGATGTACACAACGGGGACACACAAGTTGAATTTTCCTGGAGGCATATGGCAGAGGACTACACAGGAAAGATTTAAGTAAAGGCTCAGGTGCATCATGTTCAAATTCTGGTGAGTGGCTGTCAACACAAAAGCCATGTAGGAGCTATTAGATAATAGGCTACAGGTGTAAATCTGGTCTGAAACTGAAAACAAAGGGACTGAAACTGGAAATGACATTCCTGTAGCAAAGAAAAACTATTATACCACCTTATAAAGTGGTAACAGAAAAATAAACTTGTTTGGAATTCTGATGGCTCAGTTACTAAAATGCTCTCCAGAAGTGAAAGAGGGTCTTGTAACAACTTACTTCTTAAAGTCTTACAGGCCATGTCTGCTGTATGGAGTTGAATATAGGGGTAAAAACAACCAAATTTTTTTAAAGGAAAAGCTCTAGAAGCCTACTTAGCAATGAATTTATAAGATAATGAAGTATATACCAAAAGTGAAGAAAATAATTCTTCCTGCATAAATTTGAGATAACTCCAGAATATTGCTCAAGATTCAGAAAAAAGAAAATAAACCGGCTCATCCTCAAAGTACTGATTACCAATTTGTTCTCTCATCTCAGCAGGTGGTTTACAGAAGAGCCGATTATATGGTGGAAGCAGTCAGGCTGCTTCTGAGGATTTAAAAAGTTTTATATTAACTACCCCTTGAAAGCACGATTTACAATGAAAGTTATTCTACCAACATATTGGGGTAGAGGAAGAGGCTGATAATTTTAAGGTGAGCCATGACTACATGAGTTAAAAAGGGAACAGAAAGGCTGAGAGGTCAGCTAAAGGAAACATACATCTATTTCCTACATACACGACCTCTTTTTCCTTGGAGAGAAATGGATACAGCCTGATGCTGGAGAGAGTTAATCCTTATTGAGGATGTTGGAAAGCTAGGGAGGAAAAGGTAACAAAGATCTTTTCGTGAAAAAAAACATCCCACTGAGATTAGAATTGAATTCTTGCTCCTTTCAGGAATACTGCAATCCACATTTAAGCAGGTTTCTGTATCATTTGTCATTCACCATCTTTCTACTGGTACTTGTGGAAGAGAAACCAGAAAGTTCCTTAAGCCTTTTTTTTCCTTTTCTTTTTTTCTTTCTTTTTTTTTCTTTTTTTTTTTTTTTTGGTATTTTCAGGGAAAGAGCAAAATACTCCTCCCTTCACAGCCTTTCATATTTCACAATACACTTCATAGCATACATAGGAAGACTTCCTCTGGATCCTCAGCTATGCTCTTTTTATAAAGTATAGAATATAAAACATTTCTATATGAAATTGTGAAATGGCTGTATCATCCACCCAAGAACATAATTTATGCTTGGATTTTATGAGTAATTTACTTAATAATTAAGTAAGGAATAACAAGGAGGTAATGTTTGCTATCATGTTGTCACAAATGTTCTTAACAAAGCAAGAAAATAACATTTTTTAATTGTGCCATGATTATAAATTCATTTTTCATATCAGAATTGCACTGTAGGTAGGGTTCTGAGATTGTTTGTTGTTTTATATTTTTAATGGCAAAAATAGAAATCAAAAAATAGAATGGGAAGTTAGAAAAAACATGTAGTTGATAGAGTAAAAATACACAGTGGAATAAATTCTTTTGTCAGAAATATTACTTATACATACTCAAAGGATAACTGCATAGGCATATTATTAACTAATTAAAGTCGTATTATACTTCCCACTTAATAGAGTTCTGTCTGGTGAGTATTAGATTCTGGTGAACACTCTACATAATTGATGGCTTGAATGTGTAAGGTTGATAAAAACCAAAAGTTTCAAAGTTATTTTGTATATACTGGATGACATTAAAAAGCTAAAAGTGTGTTATAAGCCTTATTCATTAAATATGCATTAATATTTCAATTAAAATCACTTAACTTGGGAAATACAATTGTGGCAAGCATATAACAGTAGCAGAATTTAAAGATACTAGTGGCAAGCTAAAGAGTTCTACATGCAGAAGGAAATTATATAATCATTAACAGAAAAAAAGACAAGGAATGGGTTTGGAGAAATGCATTTTTTTGCTCATGAAAAGATAGATTTACAGACCTGCTGAAGTTGTTGACCCAGCTGGCTTCAAATTCTCCAGTCTTTTCAATAGATCTTGTCAAACAATAGGTCAACCACACAGACTGCTAAAGCAGCTGAGGGATAGGACTGGATAGTTAAGCAGCTCTGTGTGTCATGAATTTCAGAGCCAACCACTCATGTGAAATGACAGAAGAGTACTTCAAGATTTGCCTTGAGATTTCTCACCTTTCATGATATATTTAATTTTCACTATTAAATGCCTCTGACCCAAATTTATGTGGCTCTCAATGGCCTTTAATAGGAAAGGTAATAGTCTGTCACAGTTTCAAAATCTTGCTGAAGATGCAGGAAACATGCTTTCTACAAATTAGTTGCTCCCAAGATTGCTTTAGATCCCCCTTCTGGAGGACTCTGAAACAGATTCTTGTGGTCAGATACAATACCTGTAATGCCACCCTGTGGCTCCTGAATTGGTTCCGGCATTCATGAAAATTTGCACTTTTTTTTTAGATTTTAAACCCTGTACAGTAATTGGAATAACACTGTATTATTCCTAAATATTCAGAGGGATGATTGTGCTGCTCACCAGCAAATTCCAGGTGTTCTTGTTCAGAAGGAAAGGACAACATATTCACAGTGACAGAGATCCATTTCAACCCCTTCCTCAGATCAAAAGACTTGGATTTTCAGGGTCAACTTTTCTCATACACAACAAAAGAACAGCTCAGTGTGTGAAACAGGACTTTCGAACACTCTGCTCTTGAAACAGAGATTAAGAAAGACCCTTTTCTAGAAGAAAAAGGAAGCTACAGATTGACTCATATTCTTATGACTGTTACTGTTTAATATTTTAAAGTTTTGATTTTAGTTTTTGATATGCATCACTGTTACAATTAAATTACATGGTTAATAGCAGACTCACCTGTTCTCTCAAATCCCTGCATTGCTAGAATAGAAATCTTCAAGGACAATGCCATGAAGGAGGAAAAATGCGTAGACAATAAATATCATTAATACAGTCTTTAAAATATTACTTAAAATAAAAATAAACATTATGAGACATACATACGAAATGACTCATACATGTCTTGTAAATGAATGTCTAAAAATATAAGTTGCAGTGAAAATTATTATCCAATAAGAATAAAAGCACCTTTTGTGACATAATTCATTTTCTTACCCTTAATAAAAATAAAGCTGGAGTGACTTAAATGAACACTCTCTCAAAGGTTAAATAAATTGTAATGCCATAGAACTAGTGGTGTTTTGAACATTTGAAGATCAGCTCCGTATTTTTCCATAAAGTTTAAGCTTATTTTATTATTTATAAAAGTGGTATTTCTCTCAGCTGAGAAAGTTTTGAAAAGTCCATCCTATTATGGTAACACTGGTGGAAGGGCACTGCTAGGTTGAATAATGAGGATGGCACAGAGACATTGGCTCTTCCCTCTGTCAATCTAGCATCGGCACAAACTTTCTCATATATATATATAACACAGCAAAACAGCAGGAACAAATATTCGAGTTTTGACCTCAGTAAAGGTTTGCCAAAAACATCATGCCAGAGCTAACACATATCTATCTCAGGTGTTTCCCACCTACAGCAAATAAGAATAATCTCAATTAAATGTCTCAAGATCAGGACAAAACCATATTTTGAGCTCTTGTGCCCCCTTTTCTCCATGAAATATCCACACACAAGTGGATCTGAGAATATTATAGGAACCAGAATGACTATTTTTTGATGTGAACTTACAAATGCTAACATACAAATTTGTGACAATGTAAGAAATTGCTTCTATAAATATGAGGCAGGGTCCTATAGAGAAAGGTTTAAGAGGTAAGTGAACCAGCATCTTCAGATAAAAAGTTACTGCAATTGTGAATCTAATTTTTTAAAAATAATATGCCTTGATTTCCAATCAATTACTTGAAATCTTACCTTCAATTTGTGCTAAAATAGAATTTTAGGTGCAATATATCATTGGACTTAATTACCTATTCCTTTCCTCTAATACACAATTCTTTGTATCACTTGGGCAGGCATTGCTTCTCCCACTGTCTCAAAAAAGAAGTGAGGATAGTTCAGGCTGAACTATTTGTCAATGCAGAATAGACTGTTGAGTTCAAATACTTTCACTTCTCTTTTTCCTTCCCATTCCCTTCCTGAGGGATGCAAAAATGAGGAAAGTAAGCAAAGGTAACATTGTTTAGGGAAACACTTCATTTTTTCTTTGGGAGCAATGGAACACATTCAACTTTGCACATTTCAGCTAGTATTTTATTTTATTTTTTTTAAATTAGTGCCATTTTTCATTACATTTAAAATCCATTACTTCATATTATCTCCTTTGTCATGTGTTATATCAAAGAAGAAAAATAATTGATTTTTAAAATCCCAGAAAGCATTTAGGAAGGGACGGGATGCAGTGAGTACACTGAACATTTAGTTCAATCCAAATTAACTTAATGATTTAGTATTCTGCTTTGTGAAGTAAATTGAAACTTTTTTGTAAATCTAGAATATTTTCAGGTGGCCAGAACACTGAGTGGTCAATTTGAACAACACCACAGCAATTTGTATCCAAGTACGATAGTTATATTTTGTACAGTTTGTGATCTGCTTTTTGTTTGTTTGTTTTCTTGTTGTTTTTACCTCCTTTGTAGTAAACTCTCATGGCTTACAATTGTTTTATCCTGGCTACTGGGATAGGTACAGCTTAAAATGCCTCCTAAGAAATCAAACAAAGAACAAGGTACCTGTTCAATGTTTTAAATATTATCATTTTAACAGTTAACTAAAGTTTGAAAATACTGAATTTTAGAGCTTCCTTGATAACAGCTGGAGTTTACTGGCTTTGTGTTGCTGGTTTACGACGCAATCATTGTAACAGCAGAAGGTAAATACGGTAACAAATATACAGTGTATTGGTATTTCTTACGACTTACACATGAAAGTATAGACATTTTTTACAGGGGGGAAGGAAAGAAAAAAAGAAAATCAAACCAAATCCACACCAGTAAGAACCCTTGTGTCTGACCAAGATAATAAAATTGCTATCTCATTTGAAATTAGTCACCTAGGACTGAAATTGAAAGTCACAGGTTTATATAAGAAATGTTACAAAGAAAACATCTACCACATTTGTGCAATTAAAATTAGTATGATCAACACAGAAGTGGTGCTCAACAGAAAGCTGTTGATTAATTAACCAGTCAATATCCAACCTTATCCCCTTCCTTCTGCTGACACTTAACACAATGCTGTTTTGCTTTCTCAGAATCAAAATAAAATTACAGTCATTTTGGGGGCAGTGGAGAGGTAAATTTCCACAACCTCTGTAATCCTGACTGTCCTTTTCCTACCCGCTCAGTAGGCTCAGTCCTCTAATACACCCTCGAGTAATTTCATTCCCCCTGTAATTTTATTGAGCTGAAGCATTTGCAGGATTTGACCCTTTGTGAGTCATTTCCATCTACTTAATAAATCCTTATGCTGTGAAAAGACATCCTTCAGCTTCTTTGCATGTTAATATTAAGCCTTGAGCTGAATGGAAATGTGTTCTTCCCAGCACTGTCACAGTTGCATATCTTAAATTTTAAGCAGGTAGATTTTTTTCTTCTGAACTACCATATTGGCTAATGGCTGCTGGGCCTTTTCGTATTGTTTTTTTCATATACAGCTTCTTTATTACTGTTGCTACTCCAAATCTTCTGTCGCCAGTTACAGTATGAAAATATCTCTAAGAACAAACTCGTGGATTGAGCCAAATTCAAGCAGGCATTTCAGTAATACATTCAGATTTGTTTAATACCTTCAACCCTCTTTCTAATCCTTAAGTTTAACTAAAGTCATTGCTTTCCATGTACAACCATATACATAAGAATTTATTCTTCTGGAATAAAAATAATGAGTCTGAATCCCAGTCTTGTAATTCTTCAGAAGATTTGGGTATACAAAAATATTCAGCTTGATAAATGATTTTATAAATATATTTATGTCTGAATGCAAGCAGTTGATACAATGAGATATATCTCAGTATAAACATAAACAAACTAGATCTACTACAAACTTGCATCATTTCCACCTTTAAGATGAGTTTTAGTAGAGGAGGTAGAGACCAGAAACTGAGAAAGTAAGAGACAGAAGCAAATCACAAGTTTCTTTTTTATTAGTTTTCTCACCTGACCCTTTCTCTCTCAACTGCCATTGAAGATACTAATCTTTTATCAATTTGTAGGCTTTTTTTTTTTCTTTAGACTTCAAACTGGTCCATTTTCATGTGCACTTAACCAAGGCCTTTCAGTAACCTGTTATGGTTCCAATTTCTTTTCTTTTTTTTTTTTGTTCCATTAGATTCAGAGTCAAATTCATTAGAGAAATAAGATCTTTAATATTATCCTAAAAACTAAGACATAAATAGCATAAGCGAAACAAAAAATTTGCTCCATAAGGTTCCATGAAGCAGACCCTGCAAACTTACTTATTCCAGCACATGATAAAAATCAGGCATTTACACATAGAATTCTGGAACTTAAAAAATCAAAATATTAAAGAAAAACTGACCATCAACAGAGCTCTATACTGGGATCCTGTTAATGTTTATAGGATGGAAGGGCATTCAGCAAATGAATTTGCAGGGAAGAACCTTAGTTACACTTCTGATGTGCCTGGCTCTTCCATGTCAGTCTTCCAGCTGCTCACATTTTTCTTTCTCAGTAATGTTGCCAGAGATTAAGGCATTCACTTAGAAGTGGAGCCAAGCAGCTTACAGTTCAGGTCTTTACAGTCTGTGAACAAGCCTGCAAGAAGCAAAGCTCTAAGTTGCCACATCATCAGTGTGACTCACACCAGCTGTCAAGTGTCTCTTCTATTTGTTTTAGAGATCCAGCTTAAGCTAACCTGTTTCACTTGAAATTTGAACAAATTGCAGGTACTTACATAGCAAAGTATTGGCCTGGGCTGAGAAGTGACAATAAAGAGCAATGCCTCCAAGTAGAATCTGACATTTGCCACCTCTCATCTAAGACCAGTATATACTGTTCAAATTCTTTTTCAGTACTGCTCCACAGAGAGTCAAAGAGATTGACAGGGGAACAGGGGAAAAAACTTTCACAAAGGCAGGTGCCAGGTTCATTCGGGACCTGGTGCTCTCAGCTGAGACTTGTGACTGGCAGCATGAAGAGTTTCTCCTTGCTCAAATGTGTTTCTCTCTACTTTAGAATATAACGGCCTCTACCATTTGCTACTTATGTTGTTGTTTGCCTGTGCTTTCAGTAAAAAAGATGCAACCAGGATCCAAAGCAGGACTCAGATCCAGCATCACAAGTAAGATACAGGCTATTTCTTGAAAGGATAACTCTAGTCTAGGTGTAAATAGATGACTCTGAGCTTAAGAGGCTAATCATGGGACTTGAACAACTCCTGATTAGTAGCTTTTCAATGTTTCAACAATTCACTGTTCCCCAGCCTGAACTAAAATGGCCTGAAGAACACAGTAAAGGCCCATGTTCTCCAGACTGAAATCCGAAAAATAGATTCTCCTAACTGAAACAGCAGATTATCTCCAGAGCATGCTCAACACACAAACTGGACAAGCTTCCTCACAAAATAAAAGTGCAGATGCTTGTTTTGCAATGAAGCCTGTGGTGCTACCTGCCACTGGCCAATTTTTCTACAGTATCTTAATGATTAGGCAACAAGCCGAAGATCTAGTGCCTCTCAGTCTTTCACCTTTGAGCCATGAGGTTTAAGTAACAGGCTTATAGGTGTTTTTCACCATCAGTCTCTACAAAAGGACAGGGGCATTCTTCACCCTCTTACTGAAGTTATGCCAAAATTGAATAAAGAATGAAAAAATTACTCAGTTGGAAAGACGTATGACAACTGGTATGGTTCTGTAGTAGACTGATAGTGGCACTCACCCGAAGCTGGAGAGTTCTGAGTTATGGTTCCTTCTTCCAGGATTATTTATTAACTTATTTTTACCCAGTATCTGTAATGAGAAAAGTTTAAATAGATTGAGAAGCAAACACAGAAGTTCACTCTCTTTTTATCATCAAGTAATTCTACTTTAGCTACAAGTTATTGTACCTCGTTCTTATTATTCCACTTCTTTATAATATTGAGATGATTTGAAGACATTTCAGGATAACTACTTTGGAATAACGTTTTTTTAACTGAGTAATTACTGTGTATGTCATTAGAAAATTGTTACTTTTTTTTTTTTTTCTTTTACTCAAGACTTCTGTACTCACAGATAAAAAACAAAGAAAAGTAGAAAAGAGATGCACACACCTTTCCACAGGAAGAAAGGTAAAAATATTGACTTCTAATTTCAGGTTTTTTAATATATGCACATGTTATCTAAATGAGAACAGGGGAGATCTGAGTTCATAATATACCATAGGTGCTAGGCTTGCCAGCCAGGCATTGCTAACAACTGAAGTCTTTCACCTCTTCTCTTCCCATGCATCACCTGCCCAGGAATCAGGGGGCATGAGTTTCTGCACACTGCTAGTGGTGTAAGACTGCTTTTCTTTCCATGATCCAAACCTCTCACTGTAATTTATTCAATCACGAAGTTGCAATGGAAGTTATGGCACTTAATGACCTTCCACAAATCAGAAAATACATTGTTTCTTTCCTAGATAATTTGTGATGTTGACCTTTTTAGCTGCTTAAATAATTAAAACACAGAAATCTCCCAAATCCTTCTGTTTAGATAACCAACACATTTTCTTAAATGTTATTTTTGTTTTAGTTACTATGATAGCCTGTAAAACAAAATATTAAATCTGCTATACTTTTTCATTTAGAAACAGCAGCCACTCTAATTTTTTTTTTAATTTTTTTTTTTTTTTTTTTTTTTTTAAGAATATAAATTTTTCTCAAAATTTACCCAGGTAAAATTAATGGAGAAATGTTTCTCACATTAAGAGGATGTTCCACAGAGAGGGTTTCTGTAAGTTAGTTAAATTTACACAATGACATGAACATCTAAAGGTTCTGTCTGTACGTAAGCAAAGATAATAGCTTTCTTGATTCATATTGGTTCTGACTTGGAGTTATAAATGTCATCAACACATTGTTAATAAAAATATACTATGTGAAGATGTCTGATAGAACTACAATGGAATATTATTGACTAAGTAATAAGTACTAAATAATTGGGTTCAACGGGAATAAGAGCAAGGGTTTTTTTGTTTATTTACTTAGTTATATTACTGGAGCAAGGAAAGGGCTGCAGGAGGAGTCAGAATGTTTCTTTTTGTATCTTCATACAACCACCTCCCACTTCCTGAGATTCTGAGTGGGAGGAGTTATCTTTGGAAACAGAGCATGTGCAGGAGCAGAAGACAGCAGCCTCAGAGCTCTCTGACAGTAATATGGTGTCTGTAACCCTACTGCATCAGTAACAGCTGTCAGAAAGAACTGGGGAATTCAGCAGCACATTATTAAGGGCATGGGCTAACACAGCTTCTTTTTATACAAACAGCAGGTTTAAATCTTGTCTGGTCTGGATGCCACAATGTAAAAAAAAAAAATATTAAGCTACTGGAGAGTGTCCAGAAGAGGGTTGTGAAGTTGGTGAAGGGTTTGGAGGTGAAGCCATATGAGAAGCAGCTAAAGCCACTGCATTTGTTCAGCCTGGAGGAGACTTAAGAGGAGACATCATTAGAGTCTACAGCTTCTTCACAAGGGGAGGAGGAAGGGTAGGTGCCAAACTCTTCTCTATAGCAACCAATGACAGAACCCGAGGGAAAGGCAAGAAGATGTGCCGGGTGGGAATTAGGCTAGACATTATGAAAACAGTCTTCACCCAGAGGGTGGTGGAACATCTACCAGGGAGGTTGGCACGGCCCCAAACCTGACAGTATTCAAGAAGAGACTGGACAACACCCTCAGACACATGGTGTGAACTCTGGGGTTGTCATATAAAGGGACAGGAGTTGGACTCGATGACCTTTGTCTGTCCGTTTCAACTCAGGACGTTCTATGATTCTATGGTCTGTTCAGAATTAGATCTGGATCACACAAATAAATGTAACCAGGTAGGTTACAGTACAGTACTAGCTTATATAAAGGAGACAGATGGATTGTCATTTGTTTCAAAGGAAATTCTAGCTGGTCTGTGACTTTTTTGTTTGTAGGTAGATTTCACCAGGAGTTGAGATTTGTTTCAATTGTTCAATAGTGTGTAAACTGTGATTAGTTTTAGAATAAGTGAAAGTCAGATCCTAAAATATATTGTTTGAAATGAATATTTCCATCATTTTGAGCTTTTCGTTTCACAGAACTTGAAGAGTGCACTTCATGACACAATGCTGCCGCGAGAATCCTGAGTCAATCTTTGAACCTTTGTGAGAAGCCAGTTAATTCTAGTTTATTTGAAGATTTTTGTAAAATCCCAACAGCACTATTTTCCATTGTATGCTTCTGACAACCCGTATTAATGGACAGCTGAGCTTTTAGCAGATCATCACATACAGCCTCTTCCTCCTTCCAATTGTGAAAGGTCATCAGTTGTGGAGGAAAACAAGCCAATCAACCAACCAACAACGCCTTCTGTCACTCACTTCAAGTACATTTTCTTGCACATCTTTCCCAAGGCTGCCCTATTGCTTTTCTCCCTATAACATAAAAAGCTTTTTTCCCCTTAGTATGTAATACAGACTGATTATAACTTTGTCCACAATATAGGATTTTATGCTGTTAGAGGTCATGAATTGCATGTTGAGTTTATACTCACTCAATAAAGATTATTTTCTCACTGCTCCTTTACAATTCTAAAAAACCCCTTTGATCATAAAATTCTCTTTGATCAACTAGAGCAAAGTCTTCAGAGATGTGTTAAATTGTTCACATTGTGTAAAATCCTTACTCTACAGGTAGTGTGTCTTTTCTACTCTTTACTAGTATTATTACCAGTGAACCAACTCTTGTTGATTTTTTATTTATTAGCAGAACAGTCACCTTAATAATTATTTCCTCTACCACAGAATGCATCTCTCTGCTTTTCCTTATACCTGATGTGCTATTGAGAATTCTGGGCTGCATTTTTATTGAAATCTTTAGTCTCCCATGACTGGCTTCACTGTCTCACAGTACGTGTTCTTAGAAATTATTAGAAGTTACTAGTTGAGATTCTGACTTCATACACAAAGAACAAATAGTTTCAGTCTGAATAACCCTTTGCACCCATATGACACCAAAGTAAGAACAAACGTAGACCAGAAAGCACCCAGTATTTCTTCACAATAGTAGTCTGTATAGAACATAACAAAAAGTGATTGTGCAAAAGCTGACTGCTTGGTTAAACCAGGAACAGCAATGTTGAGCCTGATACTTTGCTTAAATTAATGAGCGAGGCTTTCTAGTTGTCCCTCTATTCATCAAGAGGGCATGAACACAATATTCACTTACTAGTAGGTTATGTTACCCCACCATAGTTCAGATTAATCAGACCTCCAATTACGGGATGATCACAACGAAAATTTTAAAAGACTGAGCTGTAGATGTCCACAGCTAAGTATACAGTGCCTACAGTGTACATTAAATTACCAGGGTTTTCTGTCAGCCTCACATTCTTTCGGACTGGTTTTTAGGGAGCCCTACAAGGTTCTGAGTAAACCTTTTTTTCTGTTTACTATGTTAAAAAAAAAAAATCATATCCAAAATGTGAATGAAAATTTGCAATCTCAGTATGAAAAAGAGTTGGACAGAATTCATTACAGAAATTTAATTTCAGCTATTTTATTTTTCATCTATTTTATTGTCAGTGCTGTTAGAGATAGCATTCTCCCTGATGACTTGGTTATTTATAACACGGAAAAATACAAGTATTATTATGTTTTGTATTTATTAAACTTTCTCCTTCTAAAAACTGCAGTAATTTTGAATTGAGTCACACACATTCAAAGCTAAATACACTGAACATTTTCCTAGGGAAAATTAAGTCAGTGGTGTAATTATCAAAGACATAATTAGAATATCTGGTGCCTTTTTTTTTTCCTCTTTCCTATCTCTGGCCTTTTTCAGGCCAACAAAACATGTTTGTTGCAAGAAGGACATTACGTGGAGTAACTTAAAGCACAATGAATCTTATGCACTGAATGTGTCTATAACTTAGGTCAATGATGGGAAACACTTATAATTTTTCCCCCCTAAATGACTAAAAGTTGAATTCTGCAGTGATGTTTGGGTCTGTTAGTTGAATTTGTATCAATCTCTTCCCCATAGTATAGTTTTCTACCTTCTAACAGCTGCCTTAAATGACATCCTTAGGCAAGTTAGAATCTTCTCTAATGCTCAGAAATCCTGAGCATTGACTGCTTGATGTGAAAATTAATGGTTTATAATCTAGTTTTAAACTCACTGGAATGAAGGAGTTCAAAGAAATGAACACAGTATGTGGGTATCTAATTCAAAAAATACTTCAGAGAATAATGCATTTCCTGAAAATGCATAAAGCGTGTGTTTTCTTTCTTTGTAGTGGAAGCTTATAAATTCATATTTTGTATTTTAAGATCATCCAGTAATCAGTGAGAAACTCAGGAACAGAAATGGAATCTCATCAAACCCAGCCTCTTGTTGCTAGTTTATGAAGTTTCAATTAAAAAAAAAAAAAAAGTGTTACTTTTAAGTCCAACATATGCAATATGCATACCACAAATTACTAAACAAAACTCCTTTCGAATTTACTATTTTCCCTTTTTAATATTGTCACTCTACACACGGACTGTTACTTTTTTTTTGTAATTCCAGTCTTTCAGAAGTAAGGTGTTAACTCTATACAATGGTGTGTGCTTTATCTTTGTGCCAGGAGAAAGAAGGTCTTTCCACTAATGGCTTGACACAGCTTCCACTGAAGTGCAAAATGTCCCGTTGATCACAAATACGTGGTCAATATTCTGATGAAACACATGTATCCTTTCAGTTTTGTAATTCAAGATTAATTTGAGAATAAATTAGCTGAAAAATGAAGAAGTTTGTAATAACTATAGAAATATGATTTCCTTCAGTTTTATGAACACTCAACCCGTAACAACCATTTTTTAATTTTTTTTTTATATTGATGCACACAAAATTTATACATGTGTACTTAAGAAAGTTTAACTAGGATTGGAATAGTACTTGTGCAATATATTGACAGCAAGAGGACTTGGAGGAGACTTATTTGTGATGGAATTAGTAGTCTAAGTTACATATTTTTGCAAGTAACATTTTTGTACATGCAAAGTTCCTGCTACTGTAATGAAATACAGAATTTCTGTCCTTAGCATGCAATAGTATAAAACATATCCAGAAAAAGTTGTGTAGGAAGATTGCATCTACATGGGATAAGCAGATCTATGCAGAGGAAATTCCAGAATCAGATGCTGTCAAAGAAAGTAAAGAATTCTTTGTTCTATTTTTCTAATCATACCAGAACTTAAAATGAGATACCATAAATTATCTGAGAACAGTTATTGATCTTCACCTCTGCTGAAACATTTTTAGTGAATGGAATTATGTATAAATTTTTTTGAGTTTAGTTCTGCTCCTAATTAATGCCCCTTTACTTGAATTTTTGATTTCTTTGCTTTTGCGCTACAATACTTCACATTCTGTAATCAGTTGTTTAAGTTGCCTTCTTGTTATTTAAAACAAAATTAACTATCCATCCCTTAAATGAACTCACGAAGTTTTCATTCTTTGAGTTTTTCTAGTCATTATTCTTTTCAGACAAGGATACCAATCCTAGCCTTAAAATCTTTATGAAGCAAAATTATAATATGAAATCAGAGAATCAGATTTCCTTGTTAGAACCAGGTTCTTAGTAAGATTTCCTTTTTCAGAATTAGGTTATTAAACTGCTGTTGAAGAGCTAGAAAGAGATAATCTAATTTCCTGTGGAGATGGAAACAGGAAAAACCAAGTTATGACCTGAATTAATGAGACTGCAGAAAATACAGGTCAATAGAAACCTACACCAGAGAAACCACATCATCTCATGTCTCCAGATTTATATTTCGAAAACCCTGCAGATACCCTAGGAAGTTGCTCATTTCTATGTGAGCAATGCTGATTTAGAGTTAGGCTGCAGCTGGATCACTAGTACCTCCTTTCTGAACCATCGGAAAAAACACAGAATGGTTATCCAGTCCCCTTTAAAGTAACTACATTACTTTATCTCCCCAGCTTCCACCATCTTTGGAGCACAACCTGCAAATTCCACTGCAGCTTTGCAGCTGCTCAAAGGGATAAATATATCAATACTTTTTTGTTGTACAATTACCACATCTTCTTGGCTAATTACTAAATTAATTACTCTTATATGTACAACAACCTTTTTTTCTGAAAGACATTTCATAAATAACTTCCATGTCTCTGTAGACATTGTATTTTATTTCTTCTCTGAATAAAGCTTGAAATGAGATTTATTATTTTCTTTTTTTTTTTTTTTTCCCTCCCACTCTTAAGTTTCTGACTAGAGATTTGAAGCCTTCAAAAGTAAACTTCAGCTCCTGCAGGTACACTGCTGATGAAAACTATCTCCCCTACCTCTTCTCCCCATGTTATCAGAGCTTTTTAATCATAAAAATGCATCTCCTTATATAGTATATTCTGTGGTCCCTCCAAATGCACTAACCAAAACAGATTTTTTTTTCTTCTGTGATGATAGCTTGTAATCACTTATTTTAGAAGCAGGCATCTAGGCATTTGACATATTTATTATCCTCTGTAACACACAAACACTCCTACAAAGACAAAATCCAAATCCCTAGAAAATATAAGGTTGTTTTCTGTTTGTTTGTTTCCCATGTAGAATGGTACACAGCTCTTGTAAGAAAGAATATGAAAGGCTCATATGGTATATGATATTTACTGGGGTGTCTTAGATACCATGAAAGTCCCTTTATAAAAGAGAAATTCAATTCAGGTAGTTTTTAAGTGTTTGAATTGAGAAGTTTACAAGCATGGGCTACATTTCCATCCAGTTTGTACAGGGAAGTACAAATGCAACTCAACTCCAAACCACTCTCAAGACAGAAAGACAAATTTGTCTTTCCTTTCTTAGGAGTTCCACTGGTCAGGGTCAGTTTTAATTTCCACTAGAATCTTGACAGTAGCCCTTGAGGCAAAGACTGTCAAAAGGTATGCACCGACTGAGTACAAGCCCAATCTGCTCCTGCTTTCTGGACAGCACTGCCTTTCACAATTTTTCTCAAGGTAGAGAAGTGTGCTGCTTTTGACGGTTTCAGTCTTCTCTAGAGGATTTCTGCAAGACTCTCCTAATAATTAGATTTATGTCAGTATAGGGAAATTACAGAAAAAAAGTATGAAATATCTTCTAGCAAGAGATGCTACCGAATTAACAATAAATATTTCAATTAAAGATTAGACATGTCATGAAACCACTCAACCAGCACCTTAATAGGATATTACATGTCCTAAATAGAAATGGTTATCGTTTATAGTTATTATCTGTGACCTATTTTGCAACTGCTAGGCAAACTTAATGCTTAGCTACCAATCCATACTGAAAAATTCTAAAATGCTGAGTGCATTCTCTCTGCACACTCTTCAAACAGAACTTGCATTGACATCACTTGGAACACGGATATAAATCTAGGTCAAGCAGCTAAAAAGCATAACAGAAATCAATGAGAAATGATTGTCTAGCTGTAGAATTTGAGATTTTAAGTGTTTCCATTACAGCAGTATTAAACTATTTCAAATGCTATCACAGGACAAACTGATGCTTAAAAATACTTGACAAGCCTTGCTTTCATCTCCTGTGCCAACTGCAGCATTGCTCACCGTGCCAGCCCACCTCACCCTCGGGACTGTCCTTCTATCAGCACAACTGAGGCTGTAGTCACTCAGACATGTCCACTAGGAAAAATACATATATACACACACATATACATTGCTTTTATATATATATGTACACACATGCAATCTGAATCCATTCTGTTGCAGGGTTTAGCCTGTAGCTAGATAGCCATTCTCTTAACATAACATCAGAAGTGAAAGAGGTGCACAAAAAAGTGGCAGAAGATGCCAAGACAAGTTATGGTTTAAAACCTAGATGTGAATCAGATGGAGAATTAAAAAAAAACTCTTACATCTCCCACATAACTGATTCATTTCCAATGACTGAATTATTGGTTTTGTTACAGACTTATACTACTAGAGCTAAGAAAGTTAAACCAAATTTACTGTATTAACAAGAAATTGTTCTGTCCTAGAGAAAAGATGTTTTCCAGCAAAATGCAATCTCAACAGTTATCAAGTTTGGAGAGGAATGTTCAGCTTGTTTTGAGCTTTTCCAGTATTTCGTGCTATATGATCAGAATATACAGATGAAGTAGCTTTCTCTAAAACTACTTTATACACAAATGCCAAGTTTAAACAACTTTAAACAGTGTATAGGTAGCTTCTTATGCACACCTACAGTGGAAATTCAGCTTTAAAGAACAGCACAGGTAGCAGAATCATTTCTCCTGGGATTCAGAATCTTTGGAAGATATAATCAAATGCCTTACAGAGGCACTGATGAGGTCCCATAACAACATTAGAAAAACTCCGTAACATTAGATAACTCTTGCTAATTCTTTTTCAGTGTAACTAAAATGATGTAACAGAGAGATGTTGAGAAACCCTAACCATAGAACTGACACAAATGTAAAACTTCGATGTTACCAAAAATATTATCTTTCTTGATATCTTATTATTTGTAAAAAAAAAAAAAGATTCTGCAAATTTCTAAATGATTATGAATAGAACAGTTTCAAAAGACCTGAGAAGATATTTAGTAACTCCTTATATGCTTTAAAAATAATTCATTCATTGAAGTGTACTTTATTATCTATGAAAAAAATACTAATGCAGATATGTAAGAGAAGCTGTACATAAAAGGCTAACAACCTTCAGGGTGTCCATTCACCTTAAAACTAATTTCACACCTAGTCTATTATGTAATGTGCTATGAAAATATTCTTTGCTTCAAGGTATCTTTATATGAGTTTGGACCATACAGAAGTTGTGTTCAATGCTATGTGGATTATCCCTGGAATAATTTTAAAGACAGTGTGATAATTATGTATATCTTTTGGTTTACAAACTGGAAGCTAAGGTGGTTGGTGTAAAGAAAAAAAAGATTGTAACAACTATTTTTTGCTTGTATCCAAATATATACCATAATTGCCAAGAGGCACTGAAAATGTAGATTGCTTTTATACTTCGTATGCTTTGATAGATCTTTCTGAGATTGATGTAGCTTAATGAATGAATTTTAAACATTTTATTATTAAAGGTAATCAAAAGATAAAATAGAAGAAAACATTACTCACTGAAGCTGTCTGAAAGCAAACAAACAAAAAAAATAACCAACCAAAACAAAAACCCCAAACAAATTACCAAAAAACCACAAAACAAGCAACCTCTCCATAAAAAAACAACCCACAAAAAACCCACCACCAACCAAAACAAACAACCCGCCCTCACACACACATGAAAACAAACAAACACCCCCCCCCCCCAACCCAACAAAAATAACCAGAAACCAAACAAACAAACAAAATCCCCCCACACCACCAACCCAGTAGAGATTGACTGAGCTCCCCCTTCTTTTAAAATGCTCATTTGTCTCAGCTGGAGAAACAAAAGACTCAAATAGCTAATGAACAAGAAACTCCAAGACCTGGTGCCTATTGAGTCTAAGAGAAATATTTCCCCTAAACTACATCCTAAAATCCAGACCATACATGTGAGTTGAAATGGCTGAGGACAGACTGTTTTTTTGGATCTACCTTCAGAAGGAAATGGAAATAGAAACACAAGCTCCAACACCCATCTAAATCAATAAGAAGCCTTCTGTTGATATCATAGGGAAACCAATAATTTCTTCAACAATATTCAGTGAAGCTCAAAAGGGTGCATAACTGATATGAAAAATATACAAGCAAATGTTGTTTAACATTTCTGAATTTTAAATGACTTTACTGTTCTTATTGATGGTTATTTCAATCCATTTTAAGTAATTCTAAATTTGTCATTCATCCTTGCTCTCTTTCAAAGTCTTCATGACCAGTAATATGGTCATGAAGAAAAGTTCAAGATATACACAAATATCTTGTCATGACTTGATGCTTATTTTCTCAGTAATTTCATTTGCTTAAGAGGGGATACTTTGGAAGAAAGCATAATGTAGAATGAAGAAAGATATCCATTTATATGCTAAAATAATTTTTTCTGTATCAATAACAGTATGTCTTAACACATAATCCATAGAAAATAAGGTTTTCTTTCCAACCAGTTAACCAATAAAAAAAACAAACAGATGGAGAATATATTTATAATACATTCAAAATCTACAACTGGTGTTTCAACCAGTATCAGTTTTTCTTCTGTCAGCCTAAAATCCTGACATTTGTCAGTTGCTAGGATACTCCAGCTGAATAAACTTTGTTTTCTTATGCTGCTGTTATAGTTCAATTGTCCACTATTTAAATGCTTACATTGTATATAGAAAGGAAATACTTGAACTGCAAACTTTTTTCCAATAGCTGCTAGCAGATAGCAACAGAACCTGTGGATAATAAAATGTGCTCTTCATTTAAAAAAAAAAAAAATTTATACATCTATACCATAAAAGAGCTTGTTATTACTGACATGCAACCACTATGCCAGTTTTTCCTTACTTACATATCCAAATATTCTCTGCCTGAAATATATAAAGAACATAATAGACACCAACTCCCCTAAGTGTTTCTAGTTTAAAGAAACAAGCTGTAACTTATATTAAAAAAATGGAAAATTGAATTTGTATCACATTTCACTATCTTGCAACAAAACTCTAAGATTAAGAATCCTATGCCTTATCATAAAAAAATTTTCAAAAGTTACAGTAATACATATGGGTCTCAAGTTATCTGGAATTGGAAACTATAGGTGTTTTTTATGATCTGTGATAAGATAAAATGTGCTATACAAGAGAAATCTCCTTTCTTAAAAATCCCAAAGCCCTTTTACATTTCACAAGACCTAAAGCTATACACATTAGAAACTTACTTTATTTGGAGCAAAAGAGTTTAGGTAGCCATGAGTTATTATATTTTAACAACCTTAACATATATAACCCTATACACAAAAGATATCTGGAATATAAATGTTTCTGGTGATTAATGTACTGTATTTCTGGAGTTATATTTTTATTACATTTTAAAAAGGAAAATTGTTTCACAACAATCTCCATTCATCAAGCTTTCAACAACAGCCATTGTTGTAGATTCTGCCTCATCTGTGTATGTCCCTCTATGAAGGTCATATCAAAATTACAAAGAAGCAGCTAAAAGAAAATCAGAATACTTACATTAAATTAAAAAAAAAAAAAAAAACACACTATGTGAAGCATCACATGAATGAAATTCAACAAAGAAATCTCTGCTTGAGTTAAAACTGCAATTTTAAGCAAGGGCAAAGAATAAACTTGGCAAAGAATAAATTCAACCAAGTCTATGGAAAATGCAAGATAATCATGCAATATGCTTGAGACAGATTTTTATCACTGTAACTGGTCCAACAGTAGTTTTAGAGAGTGTAAGTATGAGGGATATATTGCAAGAGCAACATTTATCAAAATAAATTTCAAAGTTTTCTTGGTTGTTGGTACTGTCCGTTGACCTTCGATGTAGCTTTGTACAATTACTAGCAAGAAGAGGACAAGGAATTCACAAAGCTCAAAGGAAGCCTTCAAAGCGATTTGTCAGGCACACTGGGAGCCCTCCAAGCAAATGAAAGTTCCTGACTTCATGGAGGTTTTTTGTGATGTTATCACAGTGCAATGAAAAATAATCCTGAGCAGCATATACCTGCTTGCAGTATGGCCATCAGAATTCACCCAAACTGGTCTGAAATCTTAAAACTTTCTCTTATGCAGGTAGTGCAGAAAAAACAACTGTGAGTTGCAACTATGTGCTACAAAATTTTCACTGGAAAACCCTTATGGACACACTGGGTACATACATTTAGACAGCCTAGAAAAGTGATTTGCATTACTAGAGTAGAATTAAATTAGACATAAACACACAAAATGATCCAAAATATTTTGTAACATCAAAAAGGAAGAAAATTTGGCATAAATTGTTGACAATTGCTGAGAGATGCAGCATGTTAATCTTGTCAACCTTGACTGAACCATTAATAAACTTCTGCTAATCACTAACTTCCTGGGAATATTAAATTAAAATTCTCAGCTTCTGACTATCTTTTTCACACCTGACTATTTCCATCTCTCAAACAGAGTTTTCTTAAAAGCATCGTTATAAACAACTGCAAAACAAAGAAATCAGACCATTCCTAAGTGTTTTGCACTGGATACCCAAAATAAAAAGTCTGGTTATTGTTATTTAAAATGTTGACTTTTGACTAACAAGTTGTTATAAATATATCCCTTTATAGCTTTTCATATTTTCACTGTGGTGTTTAATTATCATATTGAGAAATTCAGAAAATAAGATGAAATAATATGGTTTCACTGATGATATTTCACATGATAGATCACATTAACTATATATGTTGAAAAGATCTACAGTCTTAATGTGTCTTTCATCACTGTGCATTTGAGCTTTTGTGCTTCATGTGGTTTTCCACCTTTTCAATTCAACACTGAATTTCATCCTGGAAGTGTCCAAGACTTGCTATTTATGCCCTTCTTATTCATACTGAATAACTAACGAAGCCTCCAAGTTATTAAAATGATGTTTTTCTTTTGTGGTGCTGATGCCTTAAAGGCAGTATTTTCCTTGCAAATAAAGGAAAAAATTACAGGTTGCATTCCATCAGTGAAACTGGGTAACTCAATGTATATTGTTAAGGACTGAAATGATCCACCCACTGCACACACCAGGTGAAGTTTACCTTTACTTACACCATTTACTTAAAGCCAGAACCAAAGCCAGCCCAGGTATTTAAACCATATTAAGATCCTTTCTAATCAAACAGTGTTATGGGTAATCAGCATTCACTATTATTTCTCTCAGTGCAAGGAGAGTAATCTATTCTCTTTTGCAGCACTTAATGCCTATGGTTTTTCTGTGAGTCTTTCTTAATCTTACAATTGTTTCTGAAGATGTTTTAACAATTCAGCTATCCTATTCCATAGTAGAAGCAGGTGGTATCTCACAAGTAATGACAAGCCTCTTTCTATAGTGAGATTAAAAGGCAACGGGAGACTGGATTTCTTATCCAAGTTTTACCTCCAGGTGCAGGTAGAAGTTTTGAAAAACACTTTTCTTGCAGCCATAAGCCTACTGTCCTTGACAAATTATAGACCGTTAATTAAGTAATTCCACAGCACTGCAGCGAACCAATTTTTCCCTCAAAACTTGAAAAAATGATGAATTGAGGCTAAGAGCTCAATCTAATCCTATAAACTGCCTGACTACTTGATTGGGCACATACAGAAGTCAGTTGCTCTCTCAAGTACCCGATGAGTCACTGGTAGAGATATGATTATATGTAAAAGTTCTGAATTTTCAGATTTCTGTGCTTTCTTCTAGGCAACGCTGCCACCTTCTTTGAAGTACAGCCAAAACAGGCTTCAAAAGTACTCCTGCATTAAAAATAGGGATGGGAAAGAAAAACAATTCCACTCTGAAATAACAATTTTTGCTGTAGAAAACATGATGAAAAAAATTAAGATCCTAAAGATACATTAAGGAAGCATATTTTTACTCCTATATACTGTTGTCATTCACTAGTTCTGATAGGAATCAAAACTTAGTTTGAAGTCCAGGAAGTTTTGCTCCTGTTTTTGCTGCAGTTGAATTCTATTTTACCTCTGTAGATATAAGATAGACAAAGATACAAGCCGTCACCAGCTGGTGGTAATGACAACATGGTCATCAAATTTTGTCAAATGCTGCTGAAAAGAAAGTACAAAATACTACAGTCTTACTGTTTAAGAACTGACAGTTCTGCTGTCTCACCAAGGCAGCACAATTTAGGATACTGCGGTCCTTTGCCACATTATATTAATCTGCGTAGTGCAAAAGCCAGTAACATAATTCTTGATACTACTATTGGAGAATGACTGTTTCCTTAGAACAGAAACTATGCTGATGCACAAAATTATTTTAACTTCTTTCACAAAAGGAAAGACAAAAGGATCAAAGTATCTTTCAACTTTATGCACTACTAACAGCCATTTAGAAATATCCTCCTACTCATGCAGAAACATCCACCTACATTTTCTTGTTCATTTATCAAGAGCAGAACAAGTCTCATTGTCATTATGTAAATGAGAAAAGGAAAAGTTAAGCTGTTTGTGAAAGAACCGTGTCTTATAACTGAGGGCAAATGCCATCTCTTAAATGCAGTGGTTTGGGAGATACCTGCTAAATAAGATACAAACTCACACAAGTTATGCAGGTTCCTGGGATATAGCACTCTGTTCACCAAGAAAATGCTCTTGCCTGAATTACAGGACTTTAATCACACATTACACTGCATAGAAAGGAACATGACAACGCTTGTACCCCTTCTACAAGGAGTCTCAGCATCTAAACCCTAGCCAGCAATTTGAGCACACCTATAGGTTTTGAGGGCTTCAGCAGAAGAAACCAGTAGCTGTTTTTCAAAGTCATTCTAGGGCCACATTTAATGTGCACATTACTTTCCTTCTGTAGCTTGTTTTTCATAGTAAAGAGTAAAATTCAAATGGGTGTTTACTGAGTGTTCTGATGTATTCTATGATATGAATGGGCAGATATAGATCCAAAGACTCACCCCAGACCAACTCAGAATAAAAATTAGTTCTCAGTGCTCTGTTTTTAAAAGGGATATAATTATTCCTGTATCAAAATAATATTGTGAGGGGAATTGCACTGTGAGTTGCTTAGCCAATAATGTAACAAGTACCATCTATTAATAAGTAACTTACTCATGTAATGGTGCAATCACTTTGCAAGCACGGTTACTGCAATGTTAGAAAACAAAATATGCTTTGAAATACAGAGGGACATCATCAGGTCTGCCATTTTGTATGTCTCCCATTCTCACTATTTCATGATCATCTACAAGTTCAAGAACACTTTAAAAGTAATAAGATTGCCATGAATATTTAGTATTCTGAAAGGTTTGGAGTGCTTCCATTAACCACTATCTTTATAATGAAAAGCTATATAATTATTCAGTGATATTAGTTCTCTTATTGTAAAATGAAATACAGGCTTTTATTTAGAGTAGCTACTTTTTACCCTGTAAAGGAGTTAAGCCACGTGTATAAAGGTACATGACTAGCAGATCGCAGATCTGTTCTTCACTGCCAACTGTAATACTAACAAATCAGGAATTTCAATGAGTTGTAGTAAATCTATAATTACAGTATTACTTCTACTGTCAGGACACTTTTTAATTGAAATACTGACTTAGAATTTTACCTTTGTTAATAAAGCAAAGAAAATCCAATGAAAATAGTGATATGATAAATTACCAAGTACAAAAATTCATGGGTATTTAAAAACTGAACCGTGAGCATCAAAATAGCAAAAAAACCCACAAAAAACAAAACCCTATACGATGGTTTCTAAACATTAAAATTGATTTATTCATATTGAAGCTATGCATGTTACATCTGTTATGTAATTTATTTTGCTTCTATTTATTAAGGAATGTATTCTAATTTTAAAAACTTTTCCACACCTATTAGCAGGTGTTATAACAGCCAGCTGGAATCAATACAATATAATTTTAATTTTCTTTCTGCATCTGTCCTTTCATGTTTTAGTATTTCCCTTTTATGCTTTTTTAATGTTATATTTTACAATTTGAGAACATTTTACTTTACTTTATCCATTATAATCAAGACAATTTGTCATAGACCAGGCAAAATTTGCAAGTACCTAAGACCGCTGTGTCTACTTTTCAATGTACAAAGAAAATATTATTTTTCAAGCAACAATTTTATACAACATTAATGTTCTCCAGTGGCCAATTAGTTATAAGGTTGATTCTACTAATACACATTTTCCTGAAGAGTGATTTGAATAGCTATTTTAATTTTAATGATTTCTCTTTAATAAAATTCAATAGTAGCAAACACAGTTCAAGAGCTTAGAGATGAGCACTTGTTGAAGGACACTCTGTAAGACAGGAAGAAAAAAATAAGCTGTTCCTACAGTCAAGTCCAAGCAAGACAACCTGCTAATAGATACATCACTATCATTCTCCATTGACAGCTGGTAACCCACACCATATTTTTGGAACTAATGGAATAAGTGTGTCTGATGCTTAATGAATAAAATAGTAGCTGCCACCGAGTCTGTAGAGTGTGAAATGGATATACCAGGCTACAGGGGGAGCACTAGAGCAACCATCAGGGCATTTACAAAGATGTGTCACACACGTGAACACTGGTATGGGCAGGAGAGGCATAACAATATCTGAACAGTGAAGGCCCATGGAGAACAAGGATGTTATTTTTACAACCCCACCTTTCTAATCCAAGGATGATGGAATATTTAGTGATTAAAACTACATCAAATGTTACAAGAGGCAAAAAAAGAGCCTAAAAAAGTTATCTAGAACTGAGAAGACTTTAATAGGGTTGCTATATATGGAAATGATGTCATAGATTCTGGAAGCTTAAGGTAGAAATGAAGAACAAAAGAAGAATACAATGAACTCAAATAGTTTATCTAGAGCTACAGTAAGCCCAGCCCATAACAGACCAGGCAGAGCTATGCAGAGAGGTCTTCCAGGCTTTCTTTAGGTTGTGAACATTGCTGTGAAGAATATGTGTTTCTTCAGCATTTCTGACAGAGCTAACCCTAATATCCTAGGGTTTTTTTATTTATTTTTTCTTTTACTTGGGATGAGGATTAAGCAACTAGAATGCATTTGTAAAACTAACAAGCACTGTATGATATTAGTTTTGCTTGTAACTTTTTGCTTTCAGTTCTATAACTTCAATCTTGACCTTAAACCTCATTTCACAAACTTTATTGTAAACCATGTATTTTGCAGATAGATGAGATAAGCAACATTGGACATATTACACGTTCACAGAGGAAGAAAGCTCAAGAAAGGTGTACTGGCACTCTGAGAGATGTATTTAGCAACCAGAATGTCATGCAAAGTGCTGTAGGCCAAGCTGTACATAGACATGACGGATGCTAATGCTGTTAATAAGATGAGGAATTGCAAACAATACATCTTTATGGAAAGTCTGCAGAGGCACATATTATAGGCCCCTTGCTCACCTGAAACCCACAATTAATGTTATATGACTGAAGCTCCACTATTTATTGTGTTGTATTCATCTCTATTTCAGGAACTTTTAAAGTTCCTCTGTCTCTTTTTCCGCCTTGTAACAACTCTAATTATCCTCCTTTAATAAAAGTTAAGGGTGGATAAAATTTCTAAGTTAACACCAGCTGTTCTCTTCATTGGCGGGAAGTTCTTCATACAACTTGTCCTTACATTCTAGGCTGTCATTTATCACTCACTGGGACATGGGTTGTTCAAGACATTAAGTCTTCAGTGAGGACAGGCAGAGATGGGACAGGAACAAAATAACAAGTGACATCACTGCTGCAAATGCTCTCCAAAGTGAAGCCCTGGTAAACACAGCTATGGGCTCCATATATTCAACACCTGACCGCTCTCAATTTTCTAGTTTTTCACCAAAGTGACAGGATTCTCTTTACTGTTGTTTGAATTCTGGAAATTAGTGATTACCCTTAAAAACATTACTATAGAATATAAACACAGCATATAAGAAAGTTTCATTGTTTCATCCTTCTCACATGTAATTACTTGCTATAAGATGTACTTGGCAATGCAATACATAATTTTTCTTCTGATCCACCAATTTAAAAACTGAGTGTGGGAAGTAGAACTCCTTGATTTCGTTGCAAATTTGTGAGGCCTGAAAATGCAAAAATAATTTCCTCTGGAGGCAGAGATACAACATTGTGAAAGCGTATGAGTCATGTCATCTACTGCCTGATTACATGGCTGGGCTGACTACTACTGCTGTTTGGGAAAGATCTCTATCAGTTCTTGAAAAATCTCTACAGACTTTGTTGAGCAAGTGAAAAGTCTGTCTAAGACAAATGGAAATAATTATCCTACTATCAACCTGAATATAGATATGTAGTGGTCAAATTAGCTCGCTTTCAAACCTGTGGGGGTAATTGATCACTTTCAATTTATAACAACTTTCTGAGTATCTGAAGAATTCTACAGGATTTGCTAAATTAGAACTAGTGTATCTCCTGCTTTTGCCATTCACTGTCATGACAAACACACATGGCTATTTCTTGTCAACTTGACCTTTTTCCACTCGAGATATTCACAAACTGAACCTTTCTCAGTTTGCTTTGAAACCTTCCTTGGTGGCAAACTGAGGCTTACTGGCCTGTAACTCCCTATGGCCCCTCTTCCTTTCTAAGGCAGTATTTTTTGTTTTTCCATCTTCACTCTTCTGGACCCCATTTGTCCTGAAAGACCTTGCAGAAATAACTGCTAATGGCCCAGACATTATTTCAGCTAGGTGCTTACGTTTTATAAGAACAATGACATCAATCCCTGCCTATGTGAAACCCAACTTACAATACATTTAACTTGATATCTATTTTGCTTAGAAGTTACCGTTGTTAAAAAGCCGTCTGCTGGGAGACAGCAAGAGCACATTTGCATCTCCAGTGGCAATGAATGCACTACAAAACAATAACCTGATTTATATTCTGCCATCTGTGTATCCTATTTGATTCTAGGATTTTGGATAGCTTTGATAAGGTATTGATTCATGATGATATGTTACTTATTCACTAACAGCAGGATAGCAAATCTTGACTCTGCAAGTCCTATCAATGATCATTGACTCTTTCTGACTCTTTTGGGAGGATCTTGGATCTTTTTGTTTCTTTTTTTTTTTTTTTCTTTCTTTCTCTCTTTCTTTCTTTCCCCTGCAGTACTTGCTGCAGAAAACATTAGGCAGCTTACCAAGGTATAGCAAGACTTTCCATTTTCTGCTGATGTGGGGAAGCTGGGAGAAAAAAGGGAAAGACTCTGTACAGGACACCAAGCAAGGAGAATATCTGACAGCAAGTAATATCATCTACAATTGTGAATAACATTGATGTGAACAGAAAGTAAAACCTTGATATTTTCCCAGCCACTTATATGTTGAATTATGAATTGCTGGTATAGGATGATAAAATGTAAGTATTTATTTCATTTATATGCCTTTTTGTTTATATGATTCTTAAAGCTTCTTAGTTTTCAGTCACTTGTAATGAAATGTTTAAAATATTTCGTTTCAGGCTTGCTTTTCCTTTCTCCTTTCTTTTGCTCTCTCTCTAATTATTGTTATAGTATCACCAGCACAAAAAATAAACAATGTAGCTTATATTTTTTCCAAAATATCTCCTCTGTACCAGCCTGCTGGTTTTTGTTTTGGCATTGAATCTTTGAGGACATGTTTTGTCTCCATTGTTTTTCAGTAAATATTTTTTAAATTTCCAGCACAGCTATTAAGAGGATTTGTTCACATGAATTGCTAATGTTTAACTGTTATCGTTCAAGACTTCCCAAAGCAACCCAAATTAGCCTTGGGGTGCTTTAAGATGAAGGTAATGGTGAGACTGAGAAAGAATTGTATGTAAGGGGAATATTAAAACAACATCAGAGCTTTGACCAAATCCCTTTAGGGCATCGTGCCTTAATTCATAGTTATTGAGCAAGCACAGATGTAGCCAAGCAGATTGTTAGAGACAAGAAAATTTGGAAATTGAAGTTCAAGAAGCTTTGCATATATGCGTGACAGGCTATAAAAGCAAAACCAATTTAAGCATGTCCCATTGCAATGGTATCTTTCTACCTTGCTAAGAAGTAGAACAGACTGTAATAAAGGAAGAAAGGTCACAGAGAGAGCAACCTTTTCTGACTCTAATGTGAAGAACACAAATCTTCATGAGAATTCAAGCCTCTGACTCTCTCTGTTCCTCACACACTAGATCATCTGGAAGGAACAGAATAAATAACCAACAGGGAAAGGTTAATAATAGGTTTCAAAACCCCATCAAGTCAAAATCAAAAGTTGAGCAAAATAGACACGAAAAACAGAGGTAAAGGCAAGCGTAGTCAGGAAGTGGTACAACAGAAGTATATTATTGAAGCTGATTCAGATAAGAAAATAACTTTATTGCTATCTGAAATACATATGTCCACTCTAAGGTTGTTTTATCATTCAAACAACTATGAACATATAGAAACAAAGCATGGCTATGGACATCTGCAGTTAAAGAAAAGGGTGATTCTTTGATATGAATGCATTAATCTATACTAGGTAACATAATATTCCATGGTCACATAATGAAATAGTATTTAGAGGAGGCACAGGGAAAAGGGCAGAATGCAGCTAGCTGATAGAGCCTTAAATGAGGAGAAAATTCTCTACTGGCAGAATCAGCACTATGGCTGGTACATCAGTGAAACTGAATGAATTCATAGAGAATTTGATCTTGAAAAACCTAATTTAAATTCTGCTAAAAAGCCCATGGGTGGTAACATCCTTCTACATATTTTATTTATAAATTTAAATATATCGGAAATCTGAAATAAACAGAGTAGACTATGTCAGTACAGTCAAAATATTACAGATATTAAAAAAAAAATAAAGGTACCACGTTATCAATTTTAACACAATGAATATACACAAAGATCCACCATTTATAATATAGTAGGGCCTTCGGCTTAGATGACTGTTGTGGTTTAAAGACCACAGAAATGTGTGCTCATACCCCACATCCCCACAGTGGGATGAGAGACAGAATTGGGGAAAAAAAGTAATACTCAAAGGTTGAGATAAAGACAGTTTAACAGGATAGCAAAAGAGGAGTAAATAATAAGAGGAATGAAGAATATACAAGACAAGTGATGCATGATGCAGTTGCTCACAATTCACTGACTGATGCCCAGTCTGTCTTCAAACAGTGATTGTGCCCTGCCTCTCCAGACAACTCCCTAAGTTTATATACTGAGCACAGCATCATATGGTATGGAATATTGCTTTGGCCAATCTGGGTCAGCTGTTCTGGCTGTGTCCCCTCCCAGCTTCCTGTGCACTGTCAGCCTTGATTTGGAATAAGCCACTTGGCAACAATCAATACATCAGTGTATTATCAACATTATTCTCACTCTAAATCTAAAACACAGCACCATACTAGCTACTAGGAAGAAAATTAACTTTATATCAGTGGAAACTAGGACAATGACATTGGGGGTTCTTAATTTTAGGGCAAAGAGTATACAATTTTGGAAGTTATTAAAACATCAATCTAAGTTTTGCGAAACTGAATAAAAAGATATTTCTGAAAATATTATTTTATTTTTTATTAAAAAAGCAAATTTTCCACTGTGGGGAAAAAAAAAAAAAACACATAACATGTTCTGTTACTAAATTCTGAATTGTGAATAATCATGCCTTTTCCTGCCTTGATAAATGCACAAAATTAAAAAAATGTCTTCTATGTCTCCTCAGGCCACTGTATAGCTATTTTATTCAAACAAATCTGGTTAGACTTTCTGCCTTCTAATAGTTTTTGCTAAATGGTTCTATTGGTTTCATGATCAAGTGAAGAATGGTAAAGAAAAAGGGACATAGTGAAAAAGAAACTAAGAAAGAAAGGAACATCAAGGAAATGAAGAGTTACAGGGATTCAAATATGTGTGGAAGATTATTATGAGACACATATGGTGGTCAGACATGCCTATAGGAAGAGCAGTATCTGCCACAATAATATAATAAGTTGCAAGGGCATGAGCAAAGCACACAGGTTCTGGAAGGGAAGGTAAGCCAGACAATCCATATCCACGTCGTCTTCTACAGAAGGAACTCAAACATAATGCCCAAAAAGATCACAGAACCAAAACAGGACCTCAAAAGGGGCAAAGAGTGCAATAGCCATTCTTTCTATTCTTTTTTCACTAGGAAGATAGCTTCCAATGTACTATTTTTCATCCACTGATTTCCAACCCTGCTCGTTTCTTATTTTCTAAAACACAATCTAAACAAAATTCCCTTATTATACTATATTTTAATTACCCTTCAGCATGCAGTCTGTCCCATTCTAACATTTTCCTTCAGTATTTATGTTTTCAGGTGATTGGAATGTTTAACAAATATTCATTTATTTTCCACAAATGAAGAATAAAATGTAGCTCCACAAGGCACAATGACTATAGTATTACATTCTCCTTGTGCAAATTAATTCACAGAAAAGTATCCAAATTATTATTCCAACTTGTACCAGAAAAAACACCAATCAAAACCTTTATTCACAACTGTCTTCATACTGCCAGCTACCCAAAATTGCCAATTATTTATTTGTAAGCAAAATTAAATGGGATTTTAGTGTGAGCAGAATAAGTTTCAAATACCTCCCCAGAAAGCTGAAGCTGACCTGTGAAGTACTAGAATAACAACAGTAATACAGTACATGAGAGTAAAGATCACTACTGTACAGCTACTTACTCAAAATTTGTTTCCTTATTGAATGCTTTAATGATCATAACTGAATGGTCGGTGACACGGTTGAAGTCAGACTAGCCTTAAAATCTTCTTAATCTCTTATGGATCATTACTGAAATTTTGTTCCATACTGTTGTTCATTACATAGTATTAGCCCTTTCAAGGAGGCTTTAGATTTATAAGTTGAGCATTACAGACAACACTCGCAACCTAATGAGTTCTCCCCTCTAAGGAGGAGCTACTGGATTATAGAGCCCAATTGTGTAACTTAAAGCACAAATACAGGAATTAATGTGTATCTACTGCCTAATCTCAGCAAAACTGAGACAACAAATACAACCATCTAAAATTCAGTCATATTGAGACAATTACACATGGAACAGTCAGGTTTTACAAAAAGGCAAATGAAACTCCTTAATTCTAATATCTGATGTGCAAAGTAACAACCTCCATGCTCAAATTAATGATCTGTAAATGTTTCATTGCTCATTATCACCACAGTCCTTGATACACATGGCAAACGTAAACTTTCTCAAAATACATGTATACGGGTTATTTTATACAAACACAGCTTAGCCAGGTCTTACTTTCAATTTAAAAAACAAACAAACAAACAAACAAACAACAACAATGAAACACACAAAAAATCCATCTCTCATTCTGTATCTCTAAAACATTCTGACCTTGCCACATCTTATATTTAAGTCAAGATTTACTCTCAACCAAATATAAATATAGTGGTGTCAGTAAATGAAAGATCATCACGACATCTCTATTAATTTCTAACCAAATTTATTTTTACATTAAAATGCTGTTCTTACAATGATTATGCCAACAGACCTTATGTTAATCTACACAAATAGACAGCCATATTTATCTCCACCTTCACATGGACCATGATAATATCTGACACCAGAATTATCAAATCCATATCAAAATGTGAAGTTTCTACCTCAGATAAAAAACGCCAGAAAAAATAATATCTATATTTTCTATCTAAGCTACTCCAGAGAAGAAATTCATATTGTGGAAGACCACTGATGTGTTTCTGGTATTTGCATCTCTGGAAGAATATGCTGGAATCAGAGAAGGAGATCAAAGGCAAGGAGCAGCTGCTGTACAAGACTAATATGGCTGGGGTTCTTATGTTTGGAGAAAAAATGCTGATCAGTGTTTACAAAATCATGAAGACAAAAGACAATTTATACACAGCTGGTACTCACATGCAAGATCTAGTGGATCCTTGATAAAAGTAGTAAAGCATCAGATTAAAAGAAATAAAGGACGATATTTCTTTACATAGCAGGCAGTAGAATTGGCAAACACAAAAACAAGTGGAGGCAGACACTATCAGCAGGCTGACATATGAATTAGATTATTGGACAGCAGGCATACAAAAAGGATTAGTTAGCGACAGTCCCTCAAATGTCCCTAACACAACAGTTGCTGATGCTGGCAGAGTGTCAGGGCAACAGAGACTCCGTGTTACTTCTGGACACAGAATACTGTGCTAGATGGATGAGTGGTTTGACTAAGTAGGGCATTCTCAATATGTCTATGTTAAACAAAAGAAAAGTACAAGCACGTTAGGAGTTAGTATTGTTCCTTAAAATAATGCAAAATGCTCAGCACTTTTAGAATATACCTTTTTGGCTTTAGAAGACACCAAGAAATAAACCAGAAATCAAAACCTTTTGTATTAGTTGCAGCATTGCCATTAAATTAAACAAAAATCTTGGACTTCCTTCAGTAAGTTACAGACCAAAAATTAAATGGAAAGATGCTAGTTTCAGAAAGTCTGATTTTCTTTACCAGATAAGTTTCTGTGTGACCAGAGCAATCTAGAAACTGACTGTGGTTTGGAAAGATATTTCTACCTGCTCTACTTTTCTCTTGAACCACTTCTGAGAGGAATACTTCAGAGTTGTGCTAATATGACTATAGTTACCGCGATATGAACCCCAGCTAATAAATCTAATCTGTCACTAACTGATTAGAAATGCTGTTAACAGGCATTTAGCGTAAGCTCTAACCAGAATAAGGCATTTCGTTACCATCTTGAATTCAGGATTCATGGCAATGAACCCTCTACTAAAAACAGACATTCAAAGAATGATTGCATACTGCAAGTCCAACCCTTTAAAAAAAATGCCTGAAAGCAGAACATTTATTTACCCTCAGGCTAATGGTTATAGTAGTCATCTGGAAAGCAGGAGAAACATTTGGTTTCCTTTTAGAGCCTTAGGGAAGAATGTTAGAACACACTTTGCATAAGAATACCTTCATTGTAAGCAAATTTTTTAAGATGCTTCTACAGGGCATAGGTGACACGGTATTCGTAGCAGGGGAACTGCAGTTGGCCCCTGTAAGGAGAGGCCAGGGGCTGCCCCATGCTGGACACGACCAGTCCAGACAGCTCCGTGACACAGCTAAGCCCTTCAACCACGCTTGTGGTGCCTCTGTGACAAAAGGGCAGAAAATGGTAAAGAGAGAAGAAGAGGGAACAAAAAGAGCGAGAAATGGCAGAGGGAATACCAAGGCTATGGGAGGTAAAAGTGCTCCATGGCAGAGCAGGCGATTCCCTTCAGCCCTGTTTCACAAAGCAACTGTGGCCTGTGGGGGACCCGCACTTGAGCAGGTACAGCGTGAAGGAACTGGAGCCTGTGGAGGACTTGCACAGGAGCAGAAGAAAAGGGAGAGAAGGAAGGAACATCAGAGAGAAATCACTTAGTCCTGACCATGTCCCCCACTCTGTGTCATCCGTTGCGTCACTGAAGGGAATGAGAGTAAATTGCAGTAGTCATGGCAGGGAGCAGAGGTGCTGGGAGTGGGAGTGAAGTTGAGCCTGCAAAAGGGGGAAGAAAGTTATTTTCCCTAAGTGTATAAATATTAGTTTAGTTTATGTTTCTCACTACTTTACCCAGTAATTGAATATTTATTTTAACTGGCAATAAATTAACTTCATTTCTCCAAGTCGAGTCTGCTTTACCTGTGATGATACTTGATAACTGACCTCTCCGTCTTTATCCCACCTCACAAGTTTTCTCACTCTTGTTCATCCTATTTCTCCCCACCCCTGTCTCGCTGAAAGGGAGAGTGAGCAAGCAGGTTAAGTGCACATTTGGATGCCAGCCAGAGCTAACCCGTTATATACTGTTATGTCCTTCTCATAGACATATTGGAAATGAAACAAGAAGAGCCAGTTTGTCTTCCAAAAGTAGAAGAGTAAGATCAGCGTAATGATAACATGACTTCCTTTTACACAGGAGGTAGTGGCTGGTTGTCCTAAAGTTAGCTAGGATTTGAACAGAAAGCAGAAAGCACAAGAATTGTGGAAGAAAAAATTAACAAACCAGAAAATAAGACCAATTATGTATTACAGAATACTTTCTATCTCCTAGGTAATTTTGTTGGGGAACACTAGGGAACTGCTGGAGAGAGTCCAGCACAGGGCAGCAAAGATGATGAAGGGAGTGGAGCATCTTCCTTATGAGGAAAGGCTGAGGGAGCTGGGTCTCTTTAGCTTGGAAGAGACTGAGGGGTGACCTTATTAATGTTTACAAATATATAAAGGGTGAGTGCCACAAAGATAGAGCCAGGCTCTTCTCAGTGACAACCAACGGTAGGACAAGGGGTAATGGGTTCAAATTGGAACACAATAAGTTCCACTTAAATTTGAGAAGAAATTTCTTCTCAGTGAGGGTAACAGAACACTGGAACAGGCTGCTCAGGGGGGTTGTGGAGTCTCCTACTCTGGAGACACTCAAGACCCACCTGGACACATTCCTGTGTAGCCTCATCTAAGTGTTCCTGCTCCGGCAGGGGGATTGGACTGGATGATCTCTTGAGGTCCCTTCCAATTCCTAACATTCTGTGATTCTGTAATTCATTGTTTGAAACATACAAAATTCCATGAGAATGGAATTCCACAGATGTACTGAATTCTGTTTCAGAGCAGACTGAAAAAGTTACCTTGAGTGACTTAAAGTCCCTTGTAGCAAATAATTATTTGTGTGAATAAAGCTATACACAAGTTTACAAGATCTCATAATAACAGTCTAAAATATAAAGTTCTTTACAGTCTTTGGAATAACAAGTAAGTTTTTTTCTGAGACAAATGAAATAACTTATAGAACAAATGTAAACTTTTAAACAAATTGAAACATTGCAGGGAATATGAAATATCATAACCATTTAAAAAACAGACAAGCAACTGCCAATGCAAACTGATATCATAGGTGAAGAAGGGAATACTCTTACATGTCTTCGTAACAACCAGGCAGATACACTTGGTTGTTAACAAGCTCTTTGCTCCTTTGTACTTTAGACATTGTAGCTTTTTTCAAAAGGCTACTATCAATCTCTTTAAGCTGGTTGCGAGATAAGTAAAAAAATTGTCACATAGCTTCAATTATGAAGGAACTAAAAAAACAGTAGCTGTGATTTGTTTGTGCAAGGATTAGTTTGTCTTCATTTACAGGAACTCCTTTTAATCACAAAAAATTGCTGACACAACACCTAGTTTCACAATTCCACAGAAACCATATGCCAGTAGAATATCATTTATAACTTAATTAACCTAAATTTCAGAATCACTCAGTTGGTTTAGTTGAATCAGGTGAAAAAATACTGCATATATTCTTTCTAAATGAGAATGATAAATCTCCATAAAATGTAGAGATCATCTTACCTTACGGTAAAACCTCTTAAGATCATAAAGCATTGACTACTCTATCACAGCAGTGATTAATTGCATCTGGATTTTTAAGTGGATTCCACCTGTTATTGAATTAAGTGCTATCAGGGCTTATACAAAATTAGTTTTAGGATATTCATTTAATAATTCTAAAAATGCATATATTCAGAACACTATGGTTGGGGATTAAATATAAGAAAATTAAAATGAATTGCTACTATTAAGAAAATTTATTGAAAGAGTATTGAGAGAGAGCTTTTGTACAAGCTTTGACTCCATACAGAGGGAAAAAGTTACCTCTTGGATTTTTATTACTGCAAGTCTTGCACCTTCTGGTAGCAGAAAAGATATTATAATGGATTTGTGATACTTTAGCAAGCTATAGCTTTATATATACATTTGCTGAAGCAAATATTCCTAATTTTCTGGAGACACTAGTGGGAAAATAAAAGAGTCAACAATTTGGCAAACTGGAAGTTAGTCATTTACTCTTTCTTTACCATAAAATGGCCTTATCAGAGTATCTGTATTATTCATTTAGTTGCTGGGGTTGAACAGAACCTTTGCAAGTTCAACCCTAAATACTTGAATGGAAATACTAATGTGAAACACCACAAAGTATGTCAATAGGAAAGATTAAATCACTTTGTCTCATTGAATTTGCTGTGGTAAATGGAAACTGTTTTCCTTTCACATCATCCAGAAAGTAACAGAGAAAGTAATGAAAATGAACTGGTCATGGAGCCATACATTATACTGTATAAGGAATCTATAGGGTGCAAAATAATCTAGTCCATTGTCTAATACATACATATATCTCGGTAAGAGTACCTGGTGTACTACTGCTCAAATTTACGTTTCAATAAATTATGCCACCAAATGTCTCAAGACCACCACAGTATTTTTGCTACACATTCAGGCTTGCTACTATTTCTAGTTCATGTATTTCAGACTGCATGTTTAAACAATGTATGTGTCAAAGCCTTTCAGCATTCCTGTGTACAGAAAGCCATGTTCTTTCCCCCTCCTCCACATCATGCTTCTGGAACATGCAAAAGTAAAGAGTCAATTATGTCCTCAGAGTCTACTGGACAAGTCTGCCTTCTCACCACGGACACCATACCCTGTTGAAGTTTGCCAAGTTGATCAAGGCTGAGGACCAAGTTTTGGGAATGACTGTTGACCATGTGTTTTAGACCTTTGTCCATTTACTTTCTGAATAACCTGTGCAATGCTTGCATTTTCTGTTCCGCATATCTAATAGTCATTTATATAAATGTACATTACATAATTGGATCCCTGAGATTTTCACCTGCTTTATGCCATTTAATTTCATTCGATACTAAGAAAAAGATCTTCACTGGAAGGTGATCAAGCGCTGGAACAAAGTGTCCAGGGAGGTGGTCATGGCCTCAGTCCTGGAGTGGCTGAACAACACTGGAATCAGGAGTTGGACTCAATGGTCCTTCCAAGTCCCTTCCAACTCAGGATATTTCATGATTCTACAGTCATAGATTAATACAAGAAACATATAACAACTCCCTTCCTCTCTTTAGCTGGATCAGATGCAAAACAGCTGTACTGGAATAATTCGTAAGTCTTGAGCTCCAAGTGAATGCAAATAATATGTTAGCTATGTCAGCTGATACTGTCAACATCACAGTACTGGTTTAAGTAACTTTTAAAGTGTTTCAATTCAGCTGTATTCAATTATTAAGCCATGTTAAATTCAACTCTGATGGATAACATTGGACAAGTTTCCATGTTGTAAGGCTCTACAGAGAGCAATGTCTCCTTCCAATGGAATTTAAGATGTTCTTAACATGCTTCAGGGAACACTTTGTTTACTCTCCAGCAGCTGAAACCTCAAGTTATAAAGAGGTTATTACTTATTTGGTAAGATTTTTGTTTCTTCCTTGATCATTAATCCCTCACCTTACAGTATGTAATTCTACTGAAAAAAAAAAAAAAAACAACATTTTTTGTGTTAAATTCCAGCTATTTTCTTAAATCGCTTCTTCTTTCTCAGGCTATTATACATGCAAAAGAAATGCACTTTTCTACTTTGCTCAGCTAGTTTTTTTTTTCTTCAGGAAATACAGTTGTTGTCTCTGTTTTTTCTTTGGAAGAAAGTCATCACTGGCATTAAGACTTTCTTCTTGCCTGAGTAGAGGGACTCAAATCAGGACTACAGAGGATTCATTGAGATCTTAAATTATTTTTTCCAGCTCTCATATTGCTTTCAAAAATGTTATCTCTATCATGTAAGTCTGACAGTTTAAATATACTGTTTCTCTATGGTTCAGGGTTCCCATGTGTCTTATGTGAATTATACAGATACTGATCCTTTTCCATGTATAGAGATATTTTTACCAGTCTTTTATCTGTAACTCTAATCTATGTTCAGTTCCCCATATCTGTAAGTACAAATATTTAATTTTGCCAGCAGTTATTGGTTTTGTGGTATGGAATCTAATTTTCTCTTGGTAGAGTAGGATGTCAGGAAATTTTAAAATTATGTTTAGTATTACACTTTTTTTACTTCCAGCACATTTATTCTGTTCATTTATTCTCCCTTCACACTGAACAGCAACTCATTCAGTCACAGGTATTGCGGATCTTGCAATGTTATTAAAATATATCTTATTTTTCTCTTCTTGCTGTAGAAGCTGAACTATTTTATTTATAAATACATATATTTACGTTTAGCATGCTGTCTAACACATATACCTTTTAAAGCTATTAAGTTACATGTTTCTTCCAGAATGACAAAAATCAAAATATTTCTTTGGTGTAGCAACTAAAACACAATCAATTTTAAATAGAATTGTTCTGTTTCAGGAATTCTAAAGAAATATTAAATGTGAGTGCCTTACCAAATGACATTATAGAACTGTCTGGTCTTTTAGTTCAAGTTTCAGTGAGTCTCACCTCTCCCTATAATACCCTTCAATTCATATATCCTTGTCAAACAAGTAGCTGGTTATCACAGTATTTCATATTGAATGAGGAACTTGCTTGTAATGTGAAAATTAGATGCACAGGTAATACCTGTGTGGTTCAATTAAATATATGACACTCACTGCAATAATGTAACAAGTATTGCAAAGAAAACTTGCACACAACCAACCAATCAGCCTAATTTTAGCATTTGGATGCATGGGATAAAGTGGTGCTTTAACTTTTCATTAGTCATATCATCCTCAAACTTATTCCTCTTAGAGCCCCAGTAATAGAACGTCTCTCTAAAAGCACATCAGTGCCAGCTGGACAAAACAGAGCCATGCACTGTTGAGCTTTTGCTTCTGTCTCCGTAGAGGAGAGTAGGAGGAAGCTTTATATCTCTTGCTGCTTACCCAAGTAAGCATCAGTGATACAGCCAAGTAAAACTTTTACCAATTCAAAGGAAGCCTTGTGGAGCTGGTGGCACAGAGAAGAAGAAGGATTCTCCAGGTGGTCCTCTTCCCATCAGTGGGAAAGTCTTTGCTGATGAAATCAGCTGGTGTCATCAAGAATTTGGCTTCTTCAATCATGGTACCTCATTTGAGGATAACAAAGGACTGCTCGGAAGGAGAATAAGTAACCTGACTGAATGACATTTGTCTACAGGAATAAGCTTATGAATATAAAGTCACAAGAAACTGAAGCCCAGATCTGAGATGGGAAAATCTCCAAACAACAGACATTTGCAGCAGAAAATCTCAGGCAATTAATTCAGAAGCTTTCCTTGACTCTGTGTGTGCTAATTTGCAAGACTTCAGGAATATGATTTGGATGATAGTTAACATGCATCTCATTCTGCTTGCTGAAAGTACATCTCTGGGAGGAGTACTCAGCATATCTACTTTTTCCCTTTAGTGAGGCAGATCTCACTATTCACTATCCAATTCTGTGACCCCAGTTCCTTACAATTGTATCACTCTACCTTTTTTTAACTTTTAAATGCTCCTAAAAAATCTCCAATCATATTAACTGTAGCAGTTTCTGGAGAGCCCAATAGTTGCCCTTCAGAACAGCAGGAGTTTCTGTTCAGATAGAGGAAACAGATTAGACTAGATACATAAGATTACATGAAGATGTTTAATGCTGCTATTTACTAACAAAAAAAATGAATACTGAAGCTACGAATCTGAAATTATTTTGTAAAATGTATGATTCAAGCACAAAACAAAACCACAGCGAAACAAAAATGAGCCCCCGTCCCTGCAATTAGAGTAAAGGATGTTGCGAAGATTGTAGAACCATACACATACTGAAAGAGGATCTAGGAAGACACAGATGGACTAATAATCTCTGAAATCTAGACACAGAGACCATGCCTGGACAATGCCAATAACCTTGCAGAATTTGCAATTACGAAGTTATGGAGTCCAGTTAAAAAACCACAAAAACAAATAAACAAAAAGCACCAAAAGCACACGCTACCAAACCCAAGCATCACCAAGCAGGAATCTCAGGCCAATTTTACTACCATTATGTGACAAGTTCAACAACACTGTCACTGAAAATTGCGAAAAAGGCCCAAATACAGTAAGGGAGACAAAAAAGTTCAACAGCCTTCATTGCAACACTGGCACAGATCCTGTGGCAGGCGAACTGTTCATCACAGATGACTTCAATGTGTTGCTTTGGCAGCTGACATCTGGTATACAGCAATTGATCACAACAAAGCTGGCAAGATAAACAACAGCAAACTTATGTTGTTCAATAATTCTCTGGATTATACGAGCAAGCTTGTACTCATCACCAATCTGACAAGTCATGTTGGAAATATCAATATTTATAAGCAGGTGGATTTCACTGTGAGTGACTTTGTGTCTCAGATCGAGACATGGCACCATATAGTAAAATCTGCAGGATAATTACCTACAATTCTTATCTTGACATGACTGTCAACATGACTGCATTGTTGCTGTCACAAAAATCTTGCCAAATTTAATTTGTATAACTATGGAGAAAGCTCACCAACTGGAAAGTATTTTTACACAGGGAATCCATGTTGGGTTTTTTGTTTTGTTTTTATGTTGTTCTTTTTTTACTAACATGCATCTCCACAAAGCAGAACAACTTGTTTATAAAGATGCATGACATACTTTCCCAGAGAGATCAAACTGACTGGAAAAAAGGAAGCGTAATGGAATTACAGTGGTGAATTCTGACTTCAAGTGTTGACTTCAAGAACAGCTATTTTCAAGATAACATTTGACATTGATATAAAATAGAAAAATGTCAATATAATAACCACACCCCCATCCACCCCCACCCCGTATAAAAAGAAACAAAGTAATTAATAACTTTATCATTAATGACATGTTGTAAACATACGAATTGCAGAAGGATGTAATGGAAATCATAGCTGAGCCTTAAGAAAAACAAAATCCAATGTGTTTGTCCACCCAAGGTAGTCTATGTACTCGAGAGTAATATCTCTCCCTTACCTGCCAAGCTTACTGCCTTATAAGCCATTTTACTTGTGTGGGTCAATAATATTTATATATATGTGTGTCTATGTTGGTTTCTTTATATTCTGTTACATGATTTGCTACGTCTGAAATCTTCAGTGACTTGGTCAGCTCATTCTCAGTAATCTATCCAGTTTTCTTGTCCAAGCTGACTTTTCCATGGTCTAAAAATGCCATCTGCAAGAATTCTTTTTAACTAGGAAGAATGTTGCAAAATAAAAGTTTTTCATGTCAGGTTTAGTTTAGACTAATTCAGTTGTTTTCAAAGTTTAAGCACAGTCTGTTCAGCTTACTAGATTCCTGTTATTATTATTACAGATTTACCCGTAAAGAAAGCAGTAAGAGATTGTGTTTCTATTACTTAAGGAAATAATATGCATAAAAAGTAATTTAGGTGGTCTCAAAATCTAAACAGAAAATACCTTTAACCATGCACCTATTAAATATCGCATATATCTGAAAGAGCTGCAGGAATAAGAAATTCTTAAAATATATTAATCAATCATTATCCAAAACCAACAGTTCAGTTAATCATCTCCTGGTTACCAATAGTCTATTCCTAGTTCTGGATGAAATGTCATGTAATATCAGATGATAAATTAGAATCTTTCAAACATATTATTTTCTTTCAGCCTTTTATTTTACTCCCACCATATTTTTTTTTTTAAAGAAAAGCAAAATCAAAGATCCAGGGAGGAAATGACAGCATGTCAAGTAACAAATTTGAGATCTAAATCATAGATGAGTTTTCTTAATTTTTTGTTTAAAAGTCAATGGCATGGCCACCCAGTTTGGAAGAGGCTAAGCTTTCACGTTCTGTCAGACAAGTCTTTATTCAGACTCTAAACCATTATGGAAGAAACCCCATACATATAGAGAGCCACCTTACAAGTCCATAGTTCACCTTAGTACATCATTCCCTTGCTATTCATTACTCTTGTGCACCAGCACTTCTTGTCAGAAAAAAAGTTCCAAGAATTAATGTGGTGCTATCATGTAAGTAAAAGGATCTGGTCAGATTTTCCCATTTTTGCTGTAGTAGGCTTGAAAAAACAATATGATGTAGAAACACTGAAGAAAATTTCGGATACTTAGTAACATAAAAGCTTAAAAACAAACACTGTTAACACTTTTCCTTGTGTAAAAATTAAGGCAAGTAACTGAATAAACATAACTTCAAGGGAAAAGAGGGGAAAAAAAGGGTGTAGAAAGGTTAGAAATTAATTCAAGATAGGATATTCCACATGAAACAGTTAATAAGAGAGCGAAAAGCAACAAAATCCACTTCATTCACCAGATAACACTGATTACAGAAAACTTTTTTCAATTTCTGTAATCCGAAAGCCAAAGTCGGTAGTGCAGTCATATTCCGGTTTTAATTAACTGACAGAATATAAAATGACTTATCATCTTCCAAAATCTGGATCAGACTTAGATATTTTACAGTCACATTACTTCAGGGCATTCAAATTGTACTGATAAATTACTTCAGCTGGTCAGGAATTACATATTGTTTTTTTACAAGATTATAGGATAGTCTTCGTTATTTTGATCTGGGGATAAAAATAAGCATTTAATAGTACTTTAAGGACACTGCTTACAGCATCTTAAGTGATATATAATTAAAGGTAAATAACTGTTGAGACAATAAATTAGTGTCAGAACATTTGGTAATGCTGTATGTCACAGTCATCCTGTATGAGGATACAACATTCCTCAATACAGGAATGAATATTATCTTATCTGCAAATGCAAGGGACTTGAGAAAAATATTTTTTAAACCCTCAAGCAAAGAGAGGATTGGAAGACAGTTTAATAAAAAGATGTGCATAAATCTCCTAGGTTTATCTTCCTGATACTTTTACTTTTGACTGAAAAATGGCTGCAAATATTTCTTGTTAATCTTACAAAATATTATTCAATTTGAAAACCACCTAAGATTTGTTGAGCTTGCAAAAAGTGGTATTCTTGAAATGCAAAGAGAAATTCAGTAGCAATGTCATAATTGTCCTAGGGCTAACAAAGTAGCAACAGGTGTAAGAGGGAACAAAGTTTTCACACAATACATGACGGAGTCTAAATTTTGTCCTACCAGTCTATATTAGCTGACTAGTTTAAATGAATTAATTTTGTTGATTTTTTTTTAATCTACAGGTAGATTAATGTGAATCACCCACCCACTGGCCAGGCAAATGCTCTAGCCTCTGGATTTTTAAACAGCCAAGTAATGCACATTGCCTCCTACTCCTCCCAAGCAAGAATTTTATACTCCATGAGTTGACGTATCTCTCAAAGTTTATTACTGGCATTAATTCTTAGGCATGGACTGGACATAAGTGCACACCTAATTTAGAGTCAGAGTATGGTAGAAGTGCAAATGTGTCTGTTGAGAAACTCTTTGCAGATCTCTGCCAGTTGTTGTCATTGCTTTCCTTGTACAGCTTCTTTTCTCCACACATAAATTACGGACACTGGTCTACTGAGTTTTAAGATCTTCTCCAGGAACCATGCATCAAAAGTGTCAATGATAATTTAACTTGGATGTGTTAGTAAGACTTTCTGGAGTAAGCAGTTAATAATTAGTGCACACTATGCTTATTTAAAGAATCCATCCTTTTCAATTAACAGGGGAAAAAAAATATATATGCATGTATATTTATATATATATACACACACTTTTGTTCATTATCAGAACATTGCAATGATAAAATGATGGCCACCAATCACTACGCAGTGATGTATATACTTCATGGAAGAAGTCGATTATAAAGATTATACTTTATTTGCAATAGTGCTTAAGATACTGACCTTTATGTTGCATTTGAACACGTGGAAAACAGCAGAACAGAATTATGACACAGAGCTATTTTCTATTGTTTTGTGTAAAATGTGTGTTTGACATTTATCTTTCCCCGAAATAATTTATCTTGAGATTATCTCAAGTATTTGAAACCCTTTTTCTTTATTGCATAAGGACACAGACTTATACAAATTGTTCAGATTGTTTCAGTTGGGTCATATATCATCATATATCACAAAAGCAGAGACTTTTATATTAAGAACAGGATCTGAAATTATTTTACAACTCACCAATCACAATGAACTTTGTTGTTTTGAGTAGTACAGAAGAATATAGAGCCTGATTTAACTCTGTTTTTATGCCACAATACCTATGTGACTTTTACTGTGAGTTTAGCTCACATCCTGTAAGTCCACAGCTACTGATTGACTATTTTCAAAACTGCTATCCACCAGGTGACTGCATACATCAAGATTAATTGTTCACGGGGAAAAGAGAAATAAGGCAAAATGGGAGCCTAAAGAACAGAACTATAATATTTTCTTCAAAGCAATGTGTTTACTTCTCCTGTAGGAACAAACTTCTTTGAAAATGTGCCTCCCTTTCTAACATTTCTGTGTCAAAAGCATGAAGAACATGGCAGAATGCCAGGAATGTCAGAGCACTGGAAATAACATGCTGATGATATCAAAGAAGGACGAATAATTATGTGAGAAAAGAGAAAGGTCATACACCTTGTCATAAGAATAAGCGAAGAAGTTTAATACTTTATAGCAACAGGAGCTGGGGTACCCAATCAAAATCAAATTGAAATAAAAGAGAACACAGTTATTATGAGTTATGTGTTTCTAAATTTCAGCAGAAAACTTGAAAGAGTCATGTCAGATGTTTCCTGTCACAGAAAATGTGGACATACGTAGAGGAAACCCATGATTCACAAATAATTTTAGAATTAACTGGCTCACACAGAAAAAGAAAACACTAAGGAAAAAGGAAAATGGGTTTCTCCTAAAAAGTCCTTTGAAGTTAAGACATGACATCAATTCCCATGTATCAGTCATAAAAGAAGAAACAATACTGACCGCAGTGTACTGAACTTAAATAAACTTCAGAGAAACAGGTTCCCTAACCATACTTGAGAGAAAATTAAGAATATTAAAAACTCAAACAAATTTTGACAAAACTAAAAAGTGTCAAGTTGGGCAATAAATGTGTGTATCTAGATTGCCTTATCTTATAAGACAAGCAAAAGAAAGTCTCAAGAGTTAGCTGCTTTTTATTTCTTCAGTGCCACTCCAGCAAGATATATCAATTTGGAAGCTTTTGCAGGATATCATTAATTTACAATAATAGCTAATTTAGCTTGGAAAAGGAAATTATAATATTATCCACATTGCTCTATTTTTGTATAATCAAAATTCAAAGATATGCAAAGCATAGATAAAATAAACGAACAATAAATTATTAAGATTTCCTTTTTCTGCTATTTTCTGGTGCAAGGATCTTGAGTGTAGGTAAAATTTGAGTTGAAAATAGTGGCAAAATTATGTATATACACATATCTGTCTAAAGGAAAATTAGGAAGCCTGTTTACTCAGCAGCAATTTTTAAACTTGGCAGAGTTACAAAACCAGGCATGTTTTCAAACTATTCACCAAGAGAGCAGCCAGAGGGCAGAATTTGTGGAAATTTACTGTGTAAAGCCATGATCTGAAAAGCTTTTATCTGTAACACCATTTTCTAGGCTAATTTCTTAAACATCTTGAATATCTTCCCTAAAATACTGAAATTCAAAATTTTAAGTCAAAATAATGTTTTAGCTGTGAAACAAAATTAAAGATCCATTTTAAAATTCAAAGACAGATTTATAGAAATTGATAGGAAAACTGGGAAAATACATATGCCTACTGACAACAGAAAGTATTAATTCATGAAATACCAGCAATGGATTTCAAAACTAATTTACTTGTTGCTACAAAAGATAATGAAGAATCTAATGGAAAGTGTCCCTTTCAGATCTAATAATTTCTAATTTTGTAATACTAAAGATATCAGAGAAAGCACTGTTATTCTTGTAATATTGTAATATTAGCTGTAACATACAGAAAGACTAAAATTAATTGACTAAGAATATGGTACAGCAAAAGAAACAGCTGATAAATGCTCCCAGTTCCTTCTGCCAAAATACTATTCCAGCTATTTAGCAAATAAAGAATAACAGCTAATTACGATGAAGACAGCTAAATGTAACACTTCTCAAGAGGTACTGTTTTGCATGTCAGCAAAACAAGCAGCAAGAAATTTGATATTTCTTTCCTGCCCTTCTTTCTTCTCCCTCCAGACCTGAAAGGGCCCCAGTTCTTTGCAGTCTGTGATCACAGGTGAGCTTTAGCCCAATCCTGTATGTTTTCTGAGGTTGATATAATTTTGGAAGCGTAGGCAATGGCAGAGGGTTCAAATGAATGTGCGCGCTGGTGATCCAGGTGATTTGCTCCAAGGTGATGGGTGCTCAGGGATGCAACATCTTGATTTCCCCTGGCCTGTGCAAGGTAACAGCACACCTTGAAGACGTGTAAAATCTTGTGCAAGAAAACCCAATTATGAAAGATATTACATTCCCACTTATCATACCGTCAGGGGCTTGTCTGGCCACAGTGCAGCTTTCTCCCTGGCCACATCTTCAGGCATGGGGTGACACAGGCAGGAGTGGCTGTGGCTGCTGATGGAAACCAAGACCTACAACTCCCTGTGCCAAAACTCAGGGGTTCTCTGGGGTGCTGCAGCAGCTCAGGAGGGCACCCACAGCATGCCAGAGCCTGGATCCCAGCACACCTGCAATGGTGGTGGCAGCTCAGCATGCAGCCCAGGTAGGTGGGACTAGCAGGGAAGCCACTGGTCAGGACCCCAGGCAAGTTTCAGGCCATAGCCTTATCGACAGCTCTAGGCCCCAGGCCTCTGCCCATCAGGGAAGGCTTCATGCTGGCCCCAGCCATCACCCTGGGACAGCACAGGTGACCTGATTAATTAAAAGGTCCACAGAAGTACATTACAGTGATCAATGCCTAGAGCTGTGCTGCTCAGCAAACTGCAGTGGCAAAACATTCAGGTGCTTTAAAAGGCTGTATCCTTTTTCTGCAGACTACACCTGAAATGGCTCAATCCGGCTGTCTCACAAACCAGTCCACAAAGGCACAGTGAAGCAACAACATTTAGGCGAAGCACTGACATGAGAAACTGGGTCCATCCGTTTCCCAGCCAGGATCCCCCAGACCCTATAATCTTTTTGCGGTCTCCCTCCCTGTCAGGCACTTGTGTACAGACACATCAGCAGGAATAGCCCAGGGCCCTGTGACGTATCATTCCTCTCTAGGGTTTGGGAACCCTCATCCATGGCTGCCCTTGTCATCAGCAGATCTCTCTTGCATCCCACTAGCCAAGAAACAGTGCTTCAGCATCCTCATCTGAACTTGGAAGAGACCTTCCTTACCAGACCTTGAGAGGCCTGTTTCAGGCTGCAATGTAATGATTCACCCTGTTTCACACTATTGCATAATTTACCTCAGCCTGCTTATAATGGGTCATTCTGACTTGAGATAGTGCTGTTCATCTTCAGGATGTTATGTGGAATAAACATCCTTGGCAAAGTCTAGTGTGTTAACTCAGTTATGCCTATCACTTAAAGTCACAATCACAGAAAAAGTACTTTGGGCAAGATCTTTTTCCAGAGAGTTATAGCAATAATATTATTCATTGCTTACTTGTGCAAGTCTTCGAGCAGAAGCCCTTGAACAGCTGGCCACCAAGGTCCCTCTTGGAGGAAGCGAAACACCGTGTGGCATCTACTCACTGAGATCTGATTTTTTCCTGGATGATGTGGGTAAAGGGCACATTTCAACACTGCCAACCATACCTCCCTCAAAAAACCCCTGAATCTCAAAGCCACTAAGGCAGCCCTTCAAACAATGGAGTAAGTCGTTTGTATGAAAAAGTGCATTTGACTGTATGAAACAGTGCCATCTGGTGAAACTCCCCAGAACAATCTTAAATATATCTCCATTTTAATCATCTTTCCTGTTCCTCCTTCCTTTCAGCTATCCTCTCCAAGAACTTGAAGTGCCCTTGCTGGGAAAAGAAAGGAACATATTTCAGATGGCACTTTTACTCCTGTTGCTATAGTCTAGTCCAGTCTTCTTACAAGGCAGTCTACACATAAAGGGGGAAAGAGAATAAAAACGTGAAAGATAAAAAGAAATGTGCGTTTCTCAGTTACAGTTCCTTTCCTGAAAGTAACAGTTGCAGCTGACAGCACAGACTCTATTAGCTATTCTAGGAACTTCACCTCCTAGTCCTGTTAAAATATTTGGTTCTCAATCTTTCTGTTTCAGACTTTGAAGCAAAATTCTATGTTACCAAGATCAACATATTTGACTAGATGACCTTTACAGATCCCTTCCAACCTAAACTATTCTATGATTTTGCTTTTCTACGCACGGTTGTACCAAATTCTTGTAAACAGCAAATGTATATGTGTTTTGGAAGGAAAGCAAATAAATATATCAGGATGGAACCAGGTTACCTAGTGAAGAAAGAGGTATTTTGCATGGATGTAACAAGACTTTCTCCCTTCCTCCTAAATTTCCTGTTTCCTTCCTTTCTCTTTTGTTTTTCTAGGACACAAGGGGGATAAAAATAAAGATACAAAGAGAGTACTAAAGAACCCTTGAGGATCTGGTAGAAAAGCTTGAGAATACCTAATAAGGAGCTATTCAATAAGATTTATTTTACTCTTTATTCTACTATAATTATCACTTTTCTAATCAACGACTTAGAAGTTTTAATTAACCTTGATTTCATCCTTTAGTGTCTTCAGTATTTATCCAGTATTGAAGTTAACCTAAAAAAAAAAAAAAAAAAGACAAAACACCACTTCTCTAGAAAATCCTAATGAAGCAATGCCCACATGAAATTCTGTGAGCTTTTGTAACCCAAGACAATTTTCAATTTTGAAAATTTCAGCATTGGGCTTTCTTTTCAGCGGTGTGAGTGACTTCTCCTTCCCCACAAAACCAAACTAATAAGCCCCACCACTCCTCCCCTTCCCCAGTCCAGTCTCTGTCCAGGAGGGATAGATGATGTTCACCAGTGTTCCCTCTAATCTGGGGTAAGCAGAGAGGGACAGTCTGCAATTTCAAATAAATCCAAATTGTTATGATCAGACCTACACAGTTTTCCACTTTTTTAACTTTTTCTTTAAAGGAAATGTGTAGAGACTGAAATCGTGCTAATTCAAAACAGTGAAAGAGGGTTGGTATGGTAGATGACTGAAGCAATGGATATGTTTTTGTAAAGAAAAAAAAAGACAATGCTTTGTTAGAAGTATTCATCTGAGGAGCCTGGCACTTGTCACTACATACGTGTTCACAGCAGAAGTCAGATGAATTAGGAAGAATTTGTAAAGATATTTATTTTCATGCCTTTTCTTGATGGGAAATTTGGAAAGAGAAGAAAAAATCTGCCTCTTTTAGTTTAGAAGAAAGTAAATTTCATTCTCAGGGTACCTTTCTAAACCTAAATAATGTAGATCTGATGTATAATTAAAAACATCTTTTCTTGGAGAACATGACTTTACTACATCTCTGACAAAACAAGATCTGTGCCTGCTGTGGGGAATTATTCCATTGAGAGGCTATTTCCATGAGCAGCGCTACAGGTGACCTCTGGCAATGCTAGAGAAAAGCATACAAGAAAGCTTGTCTCCTACTTTTTGAGGCGTAAAATAGATGGAGAACGCTAAGATCATTAAAAACAGAAGAACTTTTCGTATATACCCTTTACCCCAACCTTGTCAAAAGCTCAGTCCCAGTTGTGCCACTTGAAAATCGGTCATAAAAAAAATGTTTATGAAACTCTTCAACTAGTTTAAATGTAAGAAATGATTTTTCACCCTACTCTTGCCCTTTGTTGCCTTAATCTTTCTTCTAATACAAAATTTATCAGATTTGGGATTTTGTTGATCTCTGCAGAATATTATCTGTATCACTTATATTTCTCTAGTAAGCTCATACTTTTGTTCTGGGTGTTTATTTTCATATCTACAGTGAGCTTTACAAGGTATATATCTTTTTTGCTGTTCCTGCTGACCCTAAAGAATCCCTTTTTTTTTTTTTTTTTTTTTTTTAATATGGCAGTTCTATAAATATCTGAAGTACTATAACAAGGTAATTTTCCAGAACAACAGAAACACAATGATAATCTTCCGTAGTTTTCTTAAAATTACTTAGCTACCCAATTAGTGACTACTTTGAGAAGGAAGGGGAGGGAGTGAGACATTAAACATTTTAGATACTGTATAAATTCTATAAATCCCAAAAGGCATAGTTTTATATATAAAATCTCTATTTAAAATACACAGGTAATACATACCTGTAACATTAAAGTGACTGTATTTTCCAATAAACGATAACGATGCCAAGATACTCTATGCTGATATTTTTAGTTCTGAAGTAGTCATGTTTAAAAAGAAAGGCATATTTTTAAAAAGTCACTGCTTTTATCTTGTGAATCAGTAGCGTGTGAATCTGTGGAATTAGATTATAGTTTTCACCCTTTTACTCACTACAGCAATAGGAATATTGCAGCCACAAAACTCTCCTGATGTATCCACATTAATGGATGCCTCTATTATCAGCTTATGACAAGGATATAAGGAAAGTCTTAGCAGGTGTGATTGCAGCCTACTTTAACTTTCCACCTTACAGTTGTATGTCTTCATCAGAAGAGCATGTCCATGCATTCATTGTCATTAAATCAATGTGCAGTTCTGTAGAGTTCAGAAGTCCTCTCTCTGATCCAAGTCATGAAACATAACAGATTGGCAATGAACAAAAGTACGGATAATTTTAATATTCACCTGATTTAGCACTTCATGTTAAAGATGACTCAGTTTCACTCTATCAGTTACTTATTCCTGGGGGATTTTTGATCTCTGTCTTGGTACTAAGTGGCAGGACAATTAAGAAAACTAATCCATAAAAGTTATCTTACTTTTTATTGAGAATGGATGTTACTATGCCATACCCCCATAAATAGAACTAATCACCAATACAGGATCCTGTACAGTCAAAGGAATGCACAATAAATGCATAAGTGATCCTCAGATTCCCTCCTAGTCATTTCACCCATAAGCCTGAGCCAGAACAGTTGTGGGGTTTTTTTGTTTGTTTGTTTTTTCTCAATGGTTGTCAAATGTGACAGTACAATTTGAATCAAAAAATTTGTCTCTGAGGATATCATTTTATGTTTTGGGAAGATTTGTCTATTTTTCTAGCAGCTTATGTGTCACTATGCACTTTTTTTTCCACAATTCATTGCCAGACAGTGTGGCAGCTTGCCATGAAATTATGACATCCCAGTCTCCTGTTCACCACACACTTTGGCAATGCTACCACAGACACAGTGCTTCTAAGCTCCTTAGCAACTAGGAAAATCATCTTATAGCTGTCACAAAGTCACTGTTCCCAAGTTCCCTGGATCCTAACTCTTTTAATTTAAATATTTAGTGGGAACTGAACATTGCTGAAATTAATTATCTCAGCAATTAAATTCAATGCAAATACTCTGGTCTGGATTCTTGGATTTTTTTTTTTTTTTTTTTTTGCCTCTAAAAGTGTAAACTATATTGTATAAGTAAAATTAATCCCTCTTCATAGAGAATTAATTATGATATCCAGTCACTTGCAGATCCAAGAAAAGTCAGATGTTCTGTCATGTTAGTATTTCCAGCTCTGAATTAGAAGATGAAAAATCTCTTTCAAAACTTCATAAACATTTAAAAGTATTAAATAAAATATAACACTCAAAAACTCTTACAGTTTACTATGTAGGTGTTGTGCACCTTGATATGAAGAGCAATGGAATGTTTACACAGGAGTTTAGAAAAGGGTTTAAAGGAACAATAATGGTATCCTTGCAGCACAAGGACAGGTTGAGAACCACAATAGTTACACTTCCTCTATTTTTAAGAGTTACTTTTTTCTAATTTTTATTACTCTGATTTAGTTAAATTTAACCCTAAGTGTGACAGAAGTCAATATATTTTGTCATGTTGAATATAGAGGAAAAAAGATACTTCCTAAAGGTCATCAGCACAGCAGTTTCTGTAAAGATTTTGCTAATTTCCAAGTGAAACAAGAAAAGCATTCTAATTATACTATTTTCGTGGTTTGGTAACTGTGTTCTCCAACCTGGTAAGTGCATGTTGATAGCCTTGATAGTTATCTGAGAATTTCACCTATCAACAAGGAATGTTTTTAATAAGGGGCGAATAAAATAATGAAATAATTGATTTCATCATCAGCTTATTAGATCTACTTTTTACTTATTTCATTTTCTTAATATTTTTCATTGGAGCAACAGATAGTCATTAAGTCTTCATGGGCTAAGATGAAAATACTATATCCTATACATTAAGATACAGGGAAGATGTGAGCATAATTCTTTTTTCGTTGGTATGCATCCAAAAGTGACAGTACTAACTTCATCACATACCTGGCACTTTACGAAGAACCCCCAAGCCCCTCAAAAAGTATTTGGCTGGTGTTCACGTGAGCCATCTGATGAAACAGAAATAAGCCATCTAGCAAGTGAAACATATTACCAGGCATTTTTGAAATTAAAGAAAAAAAAAACCCAAACTTTATGAAAAGCCATCTGTACTTCCTCAAGTTCTCTCTGTCTGGCACAGTGATTACTCTTTACTGTTTCCCAGGCACAATTGTACTGGGACTGGAAGTACAAATACCAAAATACTACAGCTGAAACCTACCGGAAAACTAAACATATCAACATGTCATAATAAAATTTTCATTGGTCTCATGAGATTTTCAGGCAAGTTCTGCAGAAAATGAATATGAAGAACTGTGAAATGTTCATAATTTAAGATAATAAAAAACAATGAAGTCACTACCAATCATACACTGAGTCATCCCTCGTGTAGTTTTATGTTAAAATTCTGCTACTCTGAAACCTACTTTGGCCAAGATTTAGCATAACTTTCTCTTGCAGGATAATTTTCTCAAATAGCTCCAGAGGACAAAAGCCACAAACAAATTTTGGTTTTGCATAAGTACTTAAGTAGTTAGAAAAACAAATTACCTAGTAGAAATACTGCTACTAATAAATGAAGGGGTGGGGGGTATATTTTACCAAGTTATTTTAAGCATTAGGTTTCACTCTTATTCTCATGTGGTTTTCACAATTAACAACTTCGGTTTCTACTATTAGTGGCCAAAAACTCTCTGAGATGTGTTTCAGAACAAGCGAAGAAAAAAGCAAGCAAACAAAAACCACAAGCAGTCAACATCTCCTCAAACGCAATAGCTGGATTGTCAATTTATATCCAGCAATCACCAAGGTGTACAGTGCTATAAGAGCATCCCAGGAAAGAAACTGTTCCTCAGAGATTCACCCTGGGCAAGGAATGATCACAGACTCTCTAACAAATATGTCAGAACTCATTAAGCATGACGCTCATAAATACCAACAGATTTTTCTAGCCATATAGTTACAATACTAAAAGCACGTTATTTCTATGGGCTTTTAATCAGGTATTAATGGTGTGTATCCAGATCCTCAGGAGGTGTAAACCAGTGTAGCTCCATTCACTTCAACACAGAAAGACACTGATCCGCTTGAAAGAATTCCCCTTTTGGGAGCTGTTTCTGAGATGTGAGATTTGTATCCAGCTCTTTGTTTTTATTCTTTCACATTCCTCTGTACATTCATCAGCTTTTACACAGAACCAAATTAAACCCTTTGAGAATGAGTTCCATGCAGAAATAACTTAAAAGCCTAGAAATGTCAATGAAAATAATGCAAAACATTCATAAATTGAAAACAAAACTACCATTACTGGACAATAAATTAGACAACATAGAATTAAACCACCAAGGACTTAATTTAAAAAAAAAAAAAAAAAAAAAACACCAAGGCAAACAAGTAGTTCAATGAAACTGTAGAACTGCAATTAATGAAACCTGTCCTCTGATTTGTGTCCCATGGTAGGATGTTTTTAGAGTCAAGAAAGGTATGAGCACAAACTGAAGCTTCTTCAGCAGTAAACTCACTTATGAGATCTATATTCTGTAAGGATTTGCTGAAGTATCTAATAAAGCGAGCTCGTTGGCTTTTCTCTCACCTGAGGCATACTAATCAGGTGCTTCCCAAGTACCTATTTTCATTAACATGTAAGGATTAGTTGTCCCTGGAAACTCTCTACTTCTATCAGTCACAGTGGCTCATCAGACATATATAAAACCAGGATAGTTCTGTGAGTGTACTTCCACAGGAAATCAGCACCCTGATCCCAAATACATGTGAAATAGAGTAAGTGAAAATGCAAGAAACTAGTATCTTCCATGTAATCTTACAGAAGTTGTACCTTATATACTATTGTATTCTCATATCTATTAATCAAAAAGATTATTATCATATATGGTATTTTCTGAATTTTGAACATCAGTGTGTGTTGTTTGATACACAAAACAAAGCAAAACTTTGTGCTTGTACTAATATGGTGTCAGGGATGCATTTCAGATAACAAATGAGTGTTTATGGATTTCCATGAAAATCATGCAGTATAGGTCAAGCTCAAGTCTACCTTTGGTGGTTTACTAGTCACAGGCAGAGCTCTCACTCAATTCACTAGAGCTTGAAGTCTGATGTAGGTAGCCAGATTTTGATCAAAAAGTATAAAAATAGCACAAAACTGTCATGCACTGATATCACTTTGGCTGTTAATTTCTATGGTGTTCATACATTTATACTACATCAGCCAGATGAGCTTGTTAATATATGTATAAGTTATTAATTATTCATTTCTAATTAATTATACTGAAGATTCTGCTTCTTGTACTGTTGCTCATTATATAAACTAAGCATTTTACAGTTACTCGACTGATGTGAAGTCCCAAATGAAGATGGTTAATACATGTCACTAATAAGACTGACACACCTAAGTTTGAAAGGAAGAGCACTTTGATAGGTGTAGTGTGTTGGCTGGTAGAAAGTGTCTGATGAATTTGCACTGCTGATTGCTTTCTGGAACTATCTATGTGAGCTTTAAATGCTGAAATCATACTTGTGACCCTCACTGCCAAAAACTGTAGCAATTTCAAAAATAATTTCCTACTTTTTTAGTAATTCCTATAGCTCAAGTATTACACCAGCTTGGTGGTTGTCCTGAACATGCATCTATACATATAGACCAGAAATTGTCTAAAGCTAATACTAATCTAGGAATTACAGACAATACTACAATAGTTATTAGCAACTCTTTATTATTCCTATAGTTACTTAAGTATATTCAAAAGCATTTACATTATTAAATAAAATAATATATTCTCAAGTTAATAGGACTCTTTTCCAAAGACAGAAAATTGAGATAATAGATGGGAAGTGGATGTGTTACATAATTTAAACTACTAAATTCCTCTGTATATCAACTGAAGGCTTTTAGCACACTGCAAGCTACCCAAAAGACCTCTCCTACAAATTAGAAGAGGATTTAGCTCCATGCAGAACAGTGAAGACTTAACAGTATAGTGGCACACCAGTCCTTCAGTAAAGCTTACAGGTGAAATAGCAAAAAAGCTCTGCTAGCTAATGTGCACAAAAAGAATACAAGTGGATTAACAAAAGTGATTCTTACATTTCTTTCATATGTTGCTAGAGCAAAAGCATATCTGACAATTCTTCACAAAAAAAAGGAGAAGAGCACACATTGTGGTTTGATTGTTTTCCCTGTTTTGTGGGCTGCCCCTGGAAGGCTGTTCTGGGGTCACTGGGAACCTTACCTAGCAAACATCCCAGACTCCAGTGCTGTGAAGTGCCCTAAATGCATAGAAATTGGGATCTTTAGGAGATTCACACCCAAGACTCACAGGGGGTGTGGTTTTGGTTTTTTTTTTGGTCTTTTTTTTTTTTTTCTTATACTTCCATATCAGCCCCCAATGGCACTATATGAATAGAAACCCAGGAACATAAATGCAAACCAAGACAGGCAGAATTTAAGGAGCAGTAAAGTAAGTCTTTCTAGCCTCCCTTTCACACCCCAACAAAAATACAAAAGAAGAAAAAGACTCCTTGATTTCCATAGTGTTTGAAAATATTTTGTATGCCTTTAACAACTCGCTGAATTTGGAGTTGACGAGGGCTTGTCATCTCAGTAAATCATGAATTTACTGAGCATGACTCATCCTTGGATGAGTCCTATGGAACATAAGATCTTATTGCATTAACATCAATGGATGTTTTCATAGTTTCACGATATTTTTGTGTTCACCTTATCAAAATTGTTCATCAGTTAGGAGTTAGAAAAATACTGTAGTGCAATTTAGAGTGGCAACCCCTCCCTCAAATGTCCCCGTGGGGACCTCAGGACACCCTTCATCAGGAACACCTCCCAGGTATCCCCACAATATCCCCCCAAGGACAGCCTCCATTCCAAATCATCTAAATATTTTTCTTCAGGAAAAAAAAAAAAAATCATTGAAAATATTTAATACTTCACCTTCGCTTTTTATAACTAAAGCGATCATTATGAGTGTTTTTAAAAGTAAATGAAGTATGATGTTTGTAGGTATGTTTATGAACAAAGGTTTTCATCTCGTCTATTACAAAGGCAATAACTAATATCCTCAGGAACTAATTTTTACTTTGTTATAAAAATCTTTGATCTTACAGTCTTTAGCTGCTGTCAGGCAGAGCTGTATCTCAAGTCTGAATCAGTATAGGGACTGTTAACATGATTAGTTTACATTATGAGCAGCTACAGAGGATGCAAAAATCATCAGCATAATTACATACAAATGAATAATTAATAGCTTGTATGAGAGTTAAGAGGTTCATCAGAGTGACAGAAATTCATGAACATTTATGAGCAATTAATAACCAGGAAGTCATTGATAGATGAGCCATGTAGTGTACACAGACTCTTCAAACAGAAAAAAATCACTTTTCCAAGCCATGAGGTTGCCAACGGTGTGCGTCAGAGTGGTGGAAGGCTACACTTCAGGGATGATGTGCCTACTGTGGGGGAATGGAGGATCCTGGTACTCGCACATTAATAGTTAATTTGTAAGGATCCAGCAGTGACATAAACCTTCCAAGAGCAAAATTGGTCTTAATGATTGACATGCTTTAGGGAATGATGCAGAAACAGAGGAGAGGGAAGAAATGGACAGAGGGAGAACAGCAAAAGAGCAAAATGCGGCTTTCTTCAGAACCCATAGATGTTCAAAACTAACAAGTTCTGAACCACAGCACTATAAATATCCTCTCTAATAGGTATAAGTAATAAAGGATTTAATGAGTTTTTCATTTCTACCCAAAGGTGACTAATCTCAGCAAGAACAAAGCAAAACTCCTGCAGTACTGTGGAAGGTTCACTGCCAATGTTCTGGTTTCCTACATGCACCTCATGTCCCCCTGAGGGCACCTGAAGAATGAAATCCAGCTGGCTGTAATAGAAGTCTGTAAAATTATAAAATACTTAATGACAATATATAGTATGAATCAATGACAGTAGCTTAGCATTAACAATAATGTAGACCCTACCTGCAAATATCTACTATAGCAGCTTTTGAATTATATTGATGTTAAATTACATCTAACATTATTAGACTTAGTAATAAGGTGAGGTTTTATTGGTTTTTAAGTGCAACCTTCTGTGGGACTCAAAATTACCACTATTTTTTAATAATTTTTGATAACAAAATCACCAGTCACCAGGTGCGAAAGTTGTTTTAGCAAAATTGTAATGACTTAAAGTTTTTCAGGGTTGCTGAAGTTTAGAAGCGTAGTACACAAACTACCAGGGGTATATGTCTATGTGTAACGACTCTAAAGTGATGGACAAGGGGTCAACTACTTCTGAAAAAGAGGAGACTAAGGGACCCCCTATTTTTCATTTCACTGAGGCAAAAGTTAAATGTGTGCAGTAAAGGATGCAAACATAGAGATGACACATTCCCAAACTAAAAGAACAAAACAGCCTTTGTTTACGCTCTCATGTGCGTAGTTAGATCCTTTCTAAGCAGCTTGATTTCCATCTGATGTATTTAATAATAATAGGGATCAACTAAAAACAGACATTTGTCCTTTATTGCAATAAGAAGTCTCCTAAACCAATTCCTCTTCTTTTTAAACTTTCCTCTTCATGAATACCTTCTCATTTCCCTTTTATCAAATCCCACCAAGTAGTTCTCAGTGAAATGCCTCAGAAGGGATTTTATGACTTTGGGAGTGCTAGCAAGAGAGGAGGATTTTTGGTGGAAAGTTGCAAGAAAGATTTGAGGCAAATCAAGAAGCTCTTTCAGACTGTGACCTTCTCATGAGGACACAGGCTTTAAAGTACTGAACATAGGTTCCTACCTAGCCTAAAGAAAATGAATTAGGAGGAAAAAAAAAAGCTGCCTCTGTATCAGAGTCAGAATACTAGATAAGTTGCCTAACAAACTTTTGCTTCTCTGGAAGAGAGAAGCAACTGTTTAAATTCTTTTTGCTCACCAGATACTGGTTTACTGCCATTAAATTGTTCCTACATTTGCTCTTATGGCTATTTTAATAGCCATTGGGTACTTCTTAATTAAGTAAATAAAGTGTTCTTCAACATTATCATCTAAAATAAATATCTGTTCAAAGAAAAATTATCCATTTTGAAAAGAAGTCTAAGAATTAGATATGTACAAGCAATTATTTCTCCCCTCTTTCCTTTCCACATCCTCCTACCTCCAAAAAAGAGAACGACCCAACAATAATCCAACAATACTTAATCAAAAACCTCTGGAAACAACAAAATTCTAGAAGAATGCCTCTGTTTTATTTTGCTATACATAGGTAGTAGCTTGTAGCTAAACCAAATACTGGGTTTTGGTTTTTGTTTCTTTTTTTTTTTTTTTTTTTTTTTTTTGTGGGGTTTTTTATCCTATTATTTGTAACAGAAAGTTGATTATTATATTTTATAGATGTTGATTTACATTTATCTGATTTGATATGTTCTTGTGGTTTCTTTATGCTCTACTGTGTCCCTTTTATGATGGTTTTATTTTCCATACTGGATATACATCTACCTAAAAGGTTTTTAATTTGGTGCATTCTTTGATTTCTTCATTGAACTATTACAAGGAAGATTATAAGTAAGTTTCAAAAAATACAGCTGTTCATTTAAGATTGGATCACTCAAAATAGTTTATAACAGACTTGTCCTCATTCAGAAGGAAGAAAAAAATGTGGCTGTTGCTCTAATTTTTGAATTGCAAAGGTTTAAATTTAGTAATTAAGGTAGTGTATAAACTTTATTCTTAATTTGCTCTTCCTTCATGATTTTCAGTAGTGAAACTCTCTCATCTCCTTCAGCTGGAGAAATGCCTTCTGTACACATAGAATGAAACTACCAAAGAGAGGTATAAAGCTGATTTTAGTAGACCTTTTGCAAGTTCTAATTTAAGGATTGTGAGAGAAATGGGTTACCTGAGCTGAGGTTAAAGCTTATAGATCTTCCATGCAAGACCCTATTGCTGATTTAAATTACAATAGAAGTTATTTCACCCCCCCAAAAAAGGCTTACCCTTTGTTTTTCTTGTACTTCTCTCTGATCTGAAGTTTGCTGTTTTGTGCATGAAAAGTGCACCAAGAATCATAAACTGCATGTCTCAATCACTCCTTTGCTTCCGTGTCATCTATTCTTCAGGAAAAGATATAACTCAACAAATTGTTCCTCTTATTTGAGTTACACGTGTTTTAGAATATTATGAACTTAGAATTAAAAAGGATGACAGCCTCAGACTCTGTTTCCCAGATCAAAATCCAATAAATCTACTTTTTTTTTTTTTTAAGTGATTAAGAAAAAGGACAGAGTTTATGAAGCTTTTTGAGTTTTATGTTAGGCAAAATTTTAACTTTGCAAGGTATTTCAGTAATACATTGAGACATTTCTTCATGTGTCCATATACAGTGGTAATATGAAAAATACTCTTAAATTATATTTTTTAACCTTTCTATTAAGGTCTTCTAATTGTAATTCACCTAATTGCTATTGAACTTCAAGAACAAGAGCTCACTAAAAATGCAGACTGTCAAAATCAAAGGTCATAACTAAAAGGTATATATTACAGTGCATACCACTCATTGAGCTGTTGTATATAACTTGTCCTTAAAAGATTTTGTTTAAAATTCATTCCTGCTTATTTAAGTACACAGTGTTTTCATTTTCAGCATGATGATAATTTCTGTAGTCTATACTACTATGAGATGATCTTTTCATTTTGGAAAGTCACTGAAGCAACAACTGCCATTAAGTTCCAGTAGTATTTACCAGCCTAACACAGTTTTCCCAAGCTGAAATGAACCAAACTCTAGCCAATAAAGGTACATAACATCAAATAAGATTTCATTCTAATGTTAATATTCCCAGAGTGTGAGGTATAGCAGTAATTCTCCTTAATAGTTCTCGATATCACTTTTATAAAGTCATCAAGTTTGTCAGATAAATGGAAAAAGTTCTATCGTTTACACCATTGTAACTTCACAGACTAAGAGTTCATCTGGATATGTACTAGTGCAACAGTACAATAAAAAAAACGCTAATCTAGGAATCTAAAACAAATTATGATAGCTGAGGAAAGGAATCTTTTAATTAATTGTAGTATTTTATGATTTTGCTTTTCAAGGTATTAAAATAATAAATAAATATAAACATTTTTTAGAGAAAGGGAAATATCTGGTTTTATTTGATAGGTGGAAAAGAAGTTATAATGGTTCAGTGATTTGGCAGAGACCAGAAAAGAATGCTAGTTGGCAATGCAGCAGATGTCTTTGTGATTTCGACACTGTTTTCCATATGACTTCCTTACTAACCTAAAACATCACTTCTGCCTAGCTTTCAGAAGGTGGATTAGCACAGTAGTTTACCTGATCTGTGCCAAGACAAAGGGCACCTTTCCTAGATAGACTACACCTCTTTCGGAACCCCAACCAGCTTGTTCAGCAGTAACATAAGTTTCAGCAATTATTCCACAGCAGTCATTCATTAACATGGCTGGACAATACAGATCATGAATACCCTCTGCCTCAAAGAAGATCAGGCTTTGAGGGACCTCTGTGTAGCTATATGGCAGGAAAAGCAAACATATGCTTAGTTTTGGATTCTAGCTCTTATTATGTCAGATTTAGGTGTCCGTCAGAATCCACTGCTTTCTCTCCTGGGAAGTACTTGTGCAGAATAATCAAGTTACCTCTAAATCTTTTGAGACTGAGTTTTCCAAAGCTCTCACAGTAAGACCTGCCTACTACCCACTGAATAATTCATGGATCTTTTCTGAAACCTTGTCCAACTTTTTAATAGCCTTTCAAAAATTTGCTTGGCAGAAGTAACCCCAGTATTAGAGTATTTGACTCATTAACATTGTTAGTAACAGAAATAACGACATGTAATTACAACTAATGCAATTACTAAAGAGGAAGAATACTTAAGAAAAACTCTGTTACAAGTAAGCAGTGCTTTCTGTTTAGATCTTTTGACCTTTGAGAACAATTAGGTGTTTCACCTTAATCTATTCTGTTGTCAGATTAAATAGTTTAAAGTAAATGGAGAGAGAGATATGATTATACCTGAAGTGCTACTGAGCACATAGGAGTGGTTATTCTGGGAGGATATCGAGTTTCTACTTACTACGACTCTGATGAAACATCTTAGGATGGCCTCAGCCCTTTCTGCGAGGTGTCACCACAGGAGTTCAGAAGAAGGCACACACCTCATTAGACAGCTGCTCTCATTGACATGTTGGCACTCTCTGCCCTGGCAAATAGCACCAAAGCACCTACATAGGAGGGTCACGTGAAGATCACTCCATACATGAATATACCGATTACATAGATGCACCTATTGTCTGCCATTCTGAAGTCACGGTCTGCAGTCTTTAAGACTGAATATAAAAAGTACTTTATTTCTGTAGGTTTATGTGATTCAGGGACATAAGACTGTTAACTCTAATTCTTGCCATTTCATCAACCTTGGCATCACTTGCAGATTTAACTGAAATGTGACTTACATGCAAATTAATATTAATTTCTCCGTCGCTGATGAAAACGTTGAGTACTACAAGGCCTACTGCAGATTCCTGCAGTATCCCTCACCCTCACTCTTTGCTATTATGGATTCTTTCTTTTTGTTAAGGTATTTTTCAGTCTCTAAGTAGGCACATTCACAGTATTTTAGTAAGTGCTTTACATATTTTTTTTTTTTCTATCATCCTCTTTTCACCTGCATAAGTGGTAATTACAATAGGTTCTCCAGGTTGCTTTACCAGCCAGATTTAGGAATTCAAAACATGCAGTAGATTCATCTTGTAGTGACCCATTTTCTATTTAATAAAATACATTTCGGAAACTACCTACATCATTTAACTGCTTGTAAACACTATTTTATCTGACTGTTTTCCATTATTTTGCATATGATGAGGGGAAATGACCAACTTAATGAAGTAATAGACATTTCACCCATTTTACTTACATATCTAAAGAACTCCTTATTTCTACTCACACTGCTGTCTTCTTCCATTCAACTATGCTTGTAATTTCATATAGCCATTTGAATTATCACGTCAAGTGAACAGATAAACATATAAGTATATACATATAGTATGAAACACAAGTAATATTATGGATAGAGACCATTTTTCAACAGTACCATTGTCAGATACTGATCTTTGTTGCCCAGACTATTGTAAGTTTCCACTCATCATTGTGTGACATACTATGTTCCAAATCCAAAATTACTTAATTTTGAATAAAAGACTTTCTAAGTTAGAAAGATTTGTACTACCTTTATAAACACCAGTTCATTTTTACTCACATCTTCATGGGACACCCAACATTTGTTATCCAAAACAGAACCTCCACTAAAACACAGTTTTCCTTCATCCATTTTGGAGTGTTTTTAAAAGACGTAGTTTAGGTATTTCTCTTGCTTGACTCAGTGCTCTTTAACAAACCTACATCTGTACTCTCTCTTTGATTTCTATATCCACTTATGGGTACATGAGGTTATGTAGTTGTCAATTATCAAAACTTCTGATCTAATAACTGTGGTGACTGTTCTCTTTTACCCAGATACCTCATGCAGTAATCACCAGAAAGCAAAAGAGACAAGGTCTTTCGTCAATTAAGTAACGGTGGGATACATTTGAGCCTTTGATTTCTGACAGATTACATTTTTATCTGGAGGAAGTATATTGCAATATTAAATTAAGTTAGGAAAGCAATTTAAGATCTGTTAGAATTAAAACCGCTATGATGAACAAAATGTTCAAGTTGGACAACAAATAGTTTTAATTTCTGGTGCTAAAGATTCCACAGAACATTAGAACTTGTAGTTTATTTTCCAGTGATGAAAAGATCAGCCCTTCCAATTGTTTGAGTAGGCCATACTGGATAACAAGTGAATACAAAAATGCTGCCTTTAAAAAAAAAAAAAAAAGAAAGAAAGAAAATCAAACAAAAAACCAACCAAACAAAAAAACACCAAAAAAACCACACACACAAAAAAAGTCCCACAAAACAAAAAAAACTCACCTTCAATATAATTTTGTTAAAATTGCAACTCCATTTGGATCAGCATTCATAGAAATGTAAAACAACCTAAAATCTCAGAACAATGGCAGCAAAATGTTAGATAGAGGAGGAGAGAAGAATATTTTGTTAAAACTGTTGAAAATACTACTGTTATACTATCATTTCAGGACCATCACTTGAGGATTAGGTATCTTTTAAATACTACTTAAAATACTTAGAAAAAGCAGCTTTTCCCCCAAACTTTTATGGTTTTGCCTAACTGTACACTAGTGGTACAAGTAGTGACAGCCAAACCTGTTGTGCATAAAGTTCATATGTTATAGTTATAAAGGTAGTTTAGCTTTATTCTATATAGTAATTTCATCAATTGTTTTCCCAAGAAAAGTTGGATTTCCTTACCTGGTGGGCATACCTTCATCAATTTCAGAACTGGAGCCAAACATCCACCTCCAAAACAAACAAAAAAAGCAAACAAACAAAAACAAAAACAAAACAAACCCAAGGCATTTAAATCCTAGAAAAGAGATTTAAACAGGAATTCAGACATTTAAGTCCACACTTGAAATCCATTAAAGATACACCTTTCGGCATTTTCACTGGTAAAATTCTCTTGAGCATTGAAAGTTCAGCACATGCACAGGAGAGTTTTGAGGAACACAGAGATAATATTCACCTTCTGAAATGAGACCTTTTTTTATCTCTTCAGTAGGCATGCTCAAGGGAGGAAATAGGGAGAGAAGGACAGGAGTAGATGGTAGCTTTGTTTTGTCTCTGTGCAATTCTTAACACTTCAGACAAAGCAGTACTGAGGGTTGTGTAACTCAACTCTGGAAGAACTTATAGAAAAGTTGTCCCATTGGGCCATACAGAAACATAGATATTCCTCTTAATCCCTCTATAAGCTTCCCCTGGGACAGTGCAATTATGCTAGGTGAGTCTTGTATGGACTGAGAGACTCAATATCCTCCCAGAATAACCACTTCTATGTGCTCAGTAGATCTTCAGGTATAATCGTATCTCTCTCTCCATTTACTTTATTTAATCTGACAACAGAATAGACTAAGGTGAAACATCTAATTGTTCTCAAAGGTCAGAAGAGCCAAACAGAAAGCACTGTTTACTTGTAACAGATAAAACTCAACATGAAAAAACTGAACATGTAGGGTGAGAAAAAGGTCATGCATTGCACTAGACTCAGCCTGGTAACATGAAGCATTGGTATGTCAACTTCAGACTTATAGTTTACCTATATAATTTGTATGAAGAATTATGCTTTCTACAGTGAGTTAAAACAATCAGTATGCTAAAAATATGTTCACTTCTGCAGCAGTCATGTCAAATCTCTTTTCAATGTAGGTGTCAGACTTCTGTCTGCAAAGATTGAGTGCTGATGGCCAGTACGCATTTCCTCAAATTTGTTCAAGGCTCTAGACTGTTTATTTTAAAACACAGCCAAAAAGGGAGGTGAATGCAGTTTTCCTGCCAAGCTATTTGATAAAGTAGCTATACATGGGAAACAATGTACGTTTAAACACACAAAAATAAAGGGTAGCAATTATTTCCAAAACATTTCATTTTTCTGTGAAATATTTGACCAAAAAAAAAAAAAAAAAATCTGTAGTGTTGTGACTTAGCACATATCAAAGATACAGGTTTAAAGTTGACAGAATGTTTTATTTTTTTCTTCTAATTAAAAATGTAATATGCAATGTATTATATTTCATTTAAAAAAAATGCTGTTCCACAAATGCTCTGGCTTCCCTGTATTGAAGCCTCCTTGTTACTAAAGAGGGTCTATTCTCATAGCCGAATTAAAATACTTTGTTGAAAGTATAAATCTAATCCTATTTCCAACCAGTCTTTTATTTCATCTTCTTTTTCTTCTTTTTTTTTTTTTTTTTTTTTTTTAAAGCAGAGAAGGAAGGAGAAAAGGAAGGACAGATTATAGGTAAACTGGAAAATCCTTATGCAAACTAAGAGACCCTTAGAAATAAAACTGGGTGAGTAATTATATTTTCTATTCTATCGCTCATACATCTTAGATTCAAAATCTGGTTTTAGTATCCTCTCTAAACACTGTCTCCTTGACAGCACCTGTCTCCCTTCCAACATAATCTGTGATGACATGCACGACCGATGAAAAGTTTGCGTAGATCTCACCTTTCTTCAAACCTCTTTTCTTCCTTTCGTGATGTGTAAGTACTCATCACCCTGCCATTTTCTTTTTACCCTTATACCTTGACAAGTTGTGAAAGGCAGTTAACGGAAATAATATATTTTCTTATTACACTAATTTTAAAATATCCAGACTAGTGACCTTTCTTTCCTGAGTTTGTTGCTATGAAATTAGCAACTTGACAACCAAACTTTTCCAACAAACTATGCTGGATCCAGAATAATATGTTTACAGTTTGTTTTTATGATAAATGCATAGTTCATATTTGAAAATATTTTCACTGTGTCTTTGTTTTTTCTTCCTGACACAGTAAAGCAGCTGTAGCAGGAGTAGTAACCAATGTAGTTACTGAAAAATTGCTTAAATATGCTCTCTCCTCTACAGCACAGATGGTAAAATCAAGCTGGTGTTCTAGTACACAGTACATCCAAGAAAGCTTTTTATCTGAGATTATGCACAGTCATGGTCTTTGAGATTGGAGGACATAGGTGGCCTCAGAAGCTGTAGCTGCAGCTACACCAGGAGGTGCCAGGGAAGAGGCAGCTCAGCTCCACCAAGCACATGGCTCCAGAGGCCCCTGGAGGGAACCAGCTAGGCCTGCCCTATAGATGGACTGCAGCACTTGCCGAGATTTTAAGCCAAAGTTTAGAATCAGCAGATTTCTCCCCTATTTGCAAGTTCTTCAGTTTTCAGCTTTTCACCGGGTTCAGTTAATCAAACCAAAGGTCCTTCAAAGAACTTGATGTCATCTTCAGTGCATTGGTTTGAGACATTTGATTTAGTTTAAACCATTTTTTTTTCCTACAATATTGTCACCAAGAGATTAACAAGTTCTAAAAAAAAAAAAAATTACCATCTTGTGTGTGTGTGACATCTAGTACATCCAAGATGTTAGTGGAATCTGAAATGGACTATGCTGAGGTCTATGTTTGGACATTTATCTATAAAACTGGGCACAGTAAAGATGTGTTTCTGAGCTTTTAAACCACGACAAATTTCTCTGATCAGAAGTTATGTTTGTTATCATCTGTCTGTCTTCTTTCTACTCTGTATATTTTATATTTATTTTGAATTGGGACGCTCTTTGACACTATGGTTGCTAGAACAGTGACAAACTTAATATTTTTGTTTGTTTCACTTGTTTGGTGTTTTAGAGGAGTCCCAGAGGCCATCACATAAGTTGGCTATGGAAGGGGTCAACTTTTAATTCTTTAGTAGGTGTATTAGCGTCCTGTTTATTTCAACATTACTATCAAATTTCAATGCTGTCAAGTTTTGAACATAAATACTACCAAAGATAAGCATAATTTCATTCATGTTAGTTTTCCAGTACCTTTTCATATTTGGACAAAGAAAAAAAAAGTACAGTAATATATCATGTTTATTCCATGCATGATACACATGAATGGATAAGTTAATGGTTTAAATATTTTTTAAATGTTTTAAAAAAAAAAAGAGAGAGAAAATTTCATCAAGAAAGAAATGATCCATATATATAAATTGGCATGTCTGGAAATTATTTTTTGTAAAAAAGACCAGAGAAGAGTCTTGGAATAAGTGTAGCAGCCAGGCTTAAGAAGATACTACAACAGAGAATACTATATCTTTTAAAGGATTTAGAGCCACTGCACAGTTTGGTTAGCATGTGGCAAATTAAATTTAATGTTAATTCATGTAAATTTATTAGACTCTTTCTTTCGAGTCCCCCATGTTTACATTGTGCATTGTGTTTCAGTACAGATGATAATAAACTCATACAGATGCCACCATTCGTCAGTGAAACATTAATTACTGACTTGCTCAGAAAGTATTTACAGCAAAAGTTGGAACTGTCTGTGCAGTGTTGGCAATGCTAAGTTACCATTAGCCAGAGAAACAGAAAATTGTACAGCAAATGCTTCTTCAAACCACTAAGGCGGGGGACAGGGGGGAGGGGGAAGAAGAGACCAGGGAAGGCGAGAAGGTCACATTGGAGGCATTCTCTGGAATTTGAATTACCAACTCTAAACTACAAAGCTGACAAATGTTATCTCTGCTAGCCTCAAAACTCACATTCCAAATGCAAATAGGGCCCAGAAAAGGTCTGAGACTTTAAAAAATTATTTTGTGATGTCAGCTCAGAGTCATTCGTATTAACCCACCACATCAGTACCCACTGGGAAGAGCAAATATCAGCCTTCTGGGGTTAGGATCCAGACAAGAAAAGCAGAAGGCAGGAAGGAGAAATGTATCTTACATCCGACAAAGCTGAGCCGGAATTCTCAGGACTGTGTAACAATTGACTAACAGCTTGTGTTTGCAGAGCACACAAAATAGATCCCAGATCCCAGCCTCGTTGGGCTCCCTACAAACACGGAGCTGCGGCTGATGTGATAAGCTGTTGATGGGATCACCATGTCATTCGATGAAACAGACTCGCTTAATCAGAAATTGGTGATCCAGGTTGTAAATCAGCCTGAGGATATTCAAATATGAAAATGTGTTTGAAGCAGACAGAAGGCGGTATGACATGATAGATGAAGCCTTTTTACATCCTTCTCATTAAGTGGAAGTGAAGTAACTAAGATTACTTAGGAAAGAATTTACTATATTTTCCATACATTAGCCCAATCATGGTGAAATATCATTACTATATATCCTCTCTCTATGTATGTAAGAACTATAGAAATTGTATCAACAGCTTTATCCCCATTTAACCAGTGGAAACAGTTACCTTATAGAGCAAGAACAACAGTTACCTTAGAGAGCTGAATACAATATTTAGGTCAATAATTCAACCAATTTCCCTTCACGGTACTTAATAGCAAAAGGGATGTTGCAGTTGGCTGTCTTGGTTCATATCTTAATGGCTGCAAGTTCACATCATCAAAGTATACTATATCTCAAAATTTATTGTCAGCTGACTTGGTTTTCTCAGTAGAAGAAAACACAGACTGGAAATAGATAATGAAGAATCTCAAATGCAATAGCCTAAGCATACTTATATTAGGCAACATGAAAATTTACATTTCTTTTGCTTCTGTCTTGCTTGGGCAGAATTTCTCCTTATATTGAACATATAACAGCAGCTGGACTCACAATAGATATATTTCTTTAACTTCTTTACTGTTTCTATACAAAGTACTCACCTGGAATTTTCATATGCTTCAATTACAATATTAAGTAAAGTTATCCTTGCATCCATGTGACTACCAGTCTACTAAGTGATCTTGGCATCAATAAGACTTATTTGTAAATAGAACATTCCCTGCTGTTTCCATGCTGGAAAAATAAAGGTTAGGACAAAGAATGGAGGAAGCTGGGAGAGAAAGGAATGCAATTGTCTGTTAAAAACACTCTACATGTTATCAACAATCCCCTGTGTCTGCCTAATTAGTCATAACTTCTGGCAAATCTTTATTTCCAAGTGCAGCACTATGTATAATGTTGAGATGACAATGACAATATTGATGGTATTTAAATTGCATATTATAAAAACATCCAACAAACAGAAACCTGTTATTTTATCACTTTGTGTCTCATAATAAACTGAACTATTTGCTGCCACTTACTTTTGTTGTTTCATATATTCTCTACCTGTCAAAGTTTGTAGAGTGGTGCCACGGCATTCTTTGTGATACACAAGACTAGAAATACCTTTGGACCCAGTGAGTTAAACTCAACTTGAATGCAGTCATAAAGGATTTGCCATTTACTTTGGGAAAGAGAAGCTGTACAGACAAGGTAACTCTATTTCAAAATGAGAGCTGAAAACATCTTAAAAAGACAAGCACTCCCCACTTCTCCCCCTCCCCGCCCCCCAGAAGAAACAAAGCCAAGAAGTCTGCAGCCATACCTTCCTCAGAGAGCACAGCATAACACAAAGGTATTGGAAACAAAGCATTATTTTATAGATTGCATGATGATGGCAAAATTTCCTCAGAGCTTGAGTTCCACTTTGGCTTTCTCCCCTCTCACTGGAGTTCTGTGGGAACAGCAAGGGGTTGCCATTAAATCTGCAAAAGGTTTAGAATCACATTCTGAAAGTTCTTATTAAAAAATTATCTTTCTCTATAACATTCTGCATATTAATCCCTCAGTACAGCATAATTCCCCTGAATTTATAATTTCTTGAGGTTTGAGGTTTTGTTGGTTGGTTTCTTTTTGTGTGTTTGGTTTTGTGATTTTCTTTTATTTGGTTTTGGTTTGGCCAGTTGATTGGATTTTGTTTGTTTTTCCTTAGCTAATATTTTGTAGAAAGATAAAATGTACCAGTAATGTCTGACAAATGACACACACAAAAACCCACTTGGGAAGGCTTATACTATGGAGTCATAAAGGATATGTCTTAGTAACAGACTATGAGTTTATCTATTTTCATTGTGTCACTTTGGTTCACATGTCATTCTATGTATAATCTTATTGGACCAACATGAATTCCATAAGGAATAGGATATTACATCAATATAATGATGGTAGAACCAATGTTTTACAGTGGTCAATGCAATGTGACTCTAAGTCTACTGCTTGTCAGAGTAGACTGTGAAGCCATGTCCTTGTTGCAGAGACTGTTCTGAGAAAGACTGTACTAGGTCATCTACCAGAAAATGATAGTACTAAAGACATATAGTACTTTTTAAAACCCCAAAGACAGCAAAAACAGTGGTCGTATTTTTCAATAGGATTTTCTTTTTCTCCAGTTGCATGTTTCCTGTAAGATACAGGAGAGACATTCAAACGTCTTCTGCCTGAAGGAATTACATGCACATTTTTTCATTGCTTTTTGAATTTCCTTCCTAGTTTTTTAGGGTCAGATGAACTATAAAGTTAAGACTCTTGAAATGGAGGGCAGAAACTTACAATTTGTTTCCAGATGCAATGACTTTTAGGACTCAAATTCTTTAACAGAAAAAATTTCTTTTGTAGTTAAAGAATTAAGAGGACTTTATGTAAACTTTATTCAATTCCATAGAGCTACATAGGGCTAGAAAGGTAAAAAGTCTTACATTTCATTATAATTTTGAGTATTTGTTTTCGTTTATTGTAAGTACATGAAAAAGAGTGTGTCTCTTGGGTCTTTTTTTAAAAAAGAAGATCATAAGCAGAAAAGTAACAAGATTCCCAATTGGTACTGTAGCGTTGTCTCCTAGTCAATAGGCTACTGGCTTTTTTCAGCTGTATATCTTCCTTCTTAGCATGTCACCTTTCTTGACCTTCTCTATTCCTACTCAGTTTTGCAAACCAAGTTGTTGATCTCCCAAATACAACTCAAATTTTTTAGTTTGTCTGCTTTTCTATCACTAAATAAATTTGAATTTTAAATGTCACACTCGCATGAAGGAAATGAGAACAAAAATAGTAAGCATAGTTAAGTTTATATTAGGACACGAGTTTCTAAATCTTAAACATTTGAGACTATAACTTATGCAATTAAAAATGTGTCAGAGAATAAGATTCAAGTAGGACCAACCAAAATCCATCCATCTTCCTTGCATCCACAGCAGTAAAATATGATTATGTATGTAATTTACCAAACTACCTAAAAGTCAGAAAGAACAGTGGGAATATCATCTTGCACAAGGCATTTGCTTGCATTGTAATTGCCTCTTATATTGCTATGATGACACACACAGAATGCTCAAATATCAAATAATGATTCTAAATAGAATGGTAATTACAACCTAAAGGCAAAAGCCTGAGACAGCATTGCAGCCATTGTTGTTACAGCCTAATCAATAACTGTTCAGAAAAGCCTTTTCCATCTGCATTCCATCTCAACTAAGTATGATTTGGCTAAATAATTTTATTTTTCTCTGTCATTACAGAACATGATGAGATATTTCTAATAAAGATAGGAGCTGTTTCAAATAAAATCTGGTAAGTATAGCTACAGATAATTTCAGTACCAGAGCACAAGATACAAACAAGAGCTAACAACAACAACAAGAAAATCGTTCTATTAAATCCACAAGAATCTTTTTTTCCCCAGACAATTCAAACAGATGTCCACTCAGCAGCTTTATATCTTCAGCAAAAAGAAGGGAGCAGAAGAATAGGGCACTGATTCCTCAGCACTCTTAGATAGCAGCAGCATAAATATGAATAATCTTAGAAATCAATAATAAAGTTGGTTTCTAGTGCAAACCTATTAGTATAAATAACTTAAATCAGACTAATTACGCTAAAATTTGATTCAGCTCTAAGCTATTTAGAAGTAACTGTTAAAAAAATGCAAAGACAATACAATTCTGCCAATTTACTCCCTCAGTGCATAATTCAAATGAATGCTGACAATCAAATTCAAAGCTTTGAGGAGGAGGAAAGTCACATTCATAAAAACAAAACAAAACAACCAAACAAATAAAAAAAACCCACAACCGAACAATCAAACAAAAAACAATACAACTATGTTAAAATCTATTTGAAGCCTCCCACATTCTGCAAAGGAAAGTGTGCACTGTGCAGTTGAGTCAATCAGTAGATGGATCATTACCCTGCTAGTAACGGTTTGAAAGAACTAAAGACCATTTAGGGTCTCCAGTTCTGGTGAACAGTTTAGTAGCATCAGACACTGATGACAGAACTGTGTCTCAACCCCCACAGAGAAAGACAGATAAAATCATCTTTCCTCTAGCTGAAGATACATATCCATGAACCTTAAAACAAAACAAAGATAGAGTCTCTTTATGCACATTAGGCAGTCATGTTCGCAAAGCACACAGAACATGAAGGGAAACTGCATAGGGTTTTGAAAATCAAGGTGTTTTTTGACCAGCCAAAAGCACATCTTAAGAAATGTTAGTAACTCAAGAGTTAGGCTGCGTAACAGTGAAAGTTAGGAAGCTCTAGACTGTACATTTATTGGAAAGGACACACTTTTGTATACTTGGCCCTTAAAATGATTCAACAGTTACCTTTACAGTCCTGTCTAAATGAGCCCAGACTAATCTTTATGATCTTGTGAGGCCCCTACCCAAACTGTCATGACACTGTCCGACAGCAAAAAAAAAAAAAAAAAAAAAATCTGATGTGCCTGGGGTTCACAAGCGAAAGAAAACAATGTTTTTTGGGACCTACTTCCCCACACTGAAGGAGACCAGGTTAAATGTGTTTCTGATCTCTAGAATACAACTACCTGAAAGGAGGTTGTAGCATGGAGGGTGTTGGTCTCTTCCACCAAGTAACAAGTGATGGGACGAGAGGAAATGGTCTCAAGTTGCATCAGGGAAGGTTCAGATTGGATATTAGGAAACATTTATTTACAGAAACGGTTGTTAAGCACTGGAACAGGCTTCCCAGGGAAGTGGTTGAGTCACCACCCTGGAGATGTTTAAAAGACATGTAGATGAAGTTCTTGGGGGTATGGTTTAGTACTAGAGTTAGGTTATGGTTAGACTCGATGATCCTGAGGGCCTCTTCCAACCAAAATGATTTTATGATTCTACAATAGCTCTGTGATAAGCCAGTTCTATCTGCCCTTGAAAACTCATTTCCTTTCACAGTCTGAGAGACAAATTAACCAGCAGGCCTTTTGACAGCCCTACTCCACTAGCATATTGCTGGCATGGCCACAGCCACTCTTAGACTGCTTGATACATCTTTAGACACTATTACACATTTCTACATGCAAAATTCTGATTGATCTCAGTTTAAATTTTCCCCAAGAGTTGCACAAACACACCATTAAATCTGTATAAAGCATGACATTCAAAAAGCCACCAGTGTTTATATAGAAGCTGAAAAAATATTAGTAGCTTATTTAATCACACAAGATAGAAATTTTACTGGGAGTGTAAACTAACTTTTCCGGAAAATAGATGCAAAGTAGGAAAAGGCAGATGTTAGAAAGGAGTCATAAGACTCTTCTTAACAGTGACATTTGCAGAAGATGCTATATAAATACTTATTTTTTTAAAAAAAGAGATTTCTTATATTGAACTTTCCTCACAGCCATCATTCAATATTCTAAAGCAAGAGCCCTTAGCTGATTCAAATACAGTAATACAGGATATAATGTAGTTTATTCTAATTAGTTCAGCTTCTGTAGTACTTGGGGATTCATATCGTGAAGCAAGAGCTATTGCCATATGCTTCAGCATTATGGGAAAGTATATAAAGTTTTCAATCATCGCTTCAAATATTTTCAAATATATGACAATTATAAGATACTCTCTTCCTCCCAGTTACTTTCTCTGATCTACCTAGTTCAATACTTTTTGTTCTCTGCTTCTCAGTTATCTTTTGCATCACCTGCTCCTTCGTGTATCCTCTTTTTGTCATATTTCTCCCCATCTCTTGTTCCCCTATTAAAAGGGAGTCCTCATACATCTACTATAGTGATATTTCTCCTTCGTACTTTACCATATCTTCTATTTTTGTATCTCCTATAAGCTATTTATGCTTCTTGACAAGCTATTTTTATATTTCAGATGTTCTTTATTATGCAAGCTATTTATTTTGTTATTGTTTCTACAATAGGTTGTTTGGTAACATTTATACTCAGCACTAAGTGAGGAAAATATAAGAGCACTAGAAAACCTATTACAGTCTGTATCAATGTCCGTACTTCTGTAGATTTCAGAATTTCTAAAAAAAATTTGAAATACTATTTTTCTAAAACTAAGAGGATTAATTATTACTGTTTAGAGCAATACAGAGTTTTTAATGGTAAAAATATAGACAATTTCAGCTGTAATCATTAGCACCAAGAAGTTCTCTGTAACTGCTAAAGTGGAAGACCTGAAAATTGAAAAAAAAAAAAAAAAAGCAAGGACATGTGTGAAAATTTCAAAATAAAATAACAAAATAAACTTGAGGATTTCGAATGTCTTCACTAGGTGATAGCAGGTAACCAGAACTCTGAAATTCAACTGGTTGATTACATCAAATATGCAGCTGTTCCATTAAAGGAACTCATACATGCAACCAGAAAACTACTCTGCCATATATGAGCAACTGACATCACCGGTGAGCATTGGGATGAAAGCTCTGGGATGGGTAAAATTTATTAATCAGATGCCTGGCTCTCTACCAACCCAAAATTTCACAGGGAATCTCAGAATATTTATTTTCTCTGTTTCTCACATCCATATGGAAGATTAAAAATAATCAGATTATTCAGAGGCTGTGAGAACAACGGATAAAGACCCTAGCAAGTGGTTCATAACATAGGCTTAAGGATGTCTAGTAGTATTTTTTTCAGAGAAGATTGCATATTTCATGGTGGATATGCATCACAGATAGCATTAAGGTCTCTGATATTAATGGAAGGTATCATAATACGAAATACCTAAAAAAAAAAATCAAATGCAATTCAAATTTAATTACTAGCAATAAGGCCAATTTACAAAGGTGTTAGGTAACAAATCCAACATTAGATATGCTAAATCCTGCTCAGCAGTTACTTAAGCCCAGAGGTAGCAAAGTTTTCAACATTCAAAGCTCTTCAGGCAGCCCAGTTCTGATCATGAACCCATACAGTTGGTCATCCAAGTGGCAAGCGAGGCCTTTGGGAATGCGCAAACCCTGCCTTGCAGCTGCCTTGCCCAACACACCTGTTCTCAACAACCTTCTCCCATCACTTTCACTGGATGAAGCTCTGCACTGGTTTCAAGGGTCAGCATGACTTGCCAAGGCACCTCAGAAGTAGGAATTAGTGGCAGCACGTGGTGCCCTCTGCTCCATAGCTCTGGAGTGAAAGGACTCATTGAGGCTAAGAGTGACTTGGGAGAACACTTGGAACTTGGGAGAGTCACTAAATCCCTTTATGGGTCTGGGCCCCAGATTTTTAAAATGTATTGGCTAGGCCTTGAAAACGAATCAATATTTGAGTGATTGTCTAGAAGGCTGTATCCAGAAGTAGTAACAATGGCAATACATGAACTGTGCTAATGATGGTTCTCCTATCCTGTGGAGGAGTTTCATTAGAAGGAGATATGTTGTTGAGTTAGTCAGGCCCAAAGGAATCTCAAGGCCACTTCGAGAAGCTGAGAACAGAATCTGCTGTGAGAAAGAGGGGCATTTCTTCATTAACAGGGTCTCAACATGGCGTGAGTAGTCGGACGTATCATCAGTGGGGCTCCAGTGTGTGGACTGCCCATGATACTCATTTAGCAAATCCATGCTTGGAGCGTGGATTCGTGACTAGAGAATAGTTGTGTATATAAGAAGACATGTTTCTGTAATAAATGGCTTTGCGTGATTCACATTGAATGGGAGTGCTGAGTCCCTTATCATTCCAACACTATCCTACACTTCATTCTATCGGTAACCGTGCTCCATGCAGAGCAAAATCAGAAAGCAAACAGCAAAATGTGATGTTACAGTTGAGAAGGGAAAGGAAGGCAAGGGTCCAGGTAGGTCTGTTGTGATCCAGTTCAGAAGTACTACTTCTTTCAGTTTACAGTTTTTGATCTAAGATATTCCTATCTGTTGCAAAAGTTATATTTCCAAAAGCATTTTCTGTCAATGGCCAAAATAAAACCATTTGCCTAATATAGAACAATAAGCTGATTATATCTATTCTGAAAATTCTCATTTTATTTAATGAATACTTTAAAATTAAGATATTTATTTTCTATAAAGCATTTTTCCTTTGTCTGGATATGCTCTGGTGCACTGCAAAGATAGTAGCTTATTCACCTGTTTTAGGTTTGGCTCAGTACAGAGCTCTCAAGCTATGAAAGGGATACACATAGCATTTTCAAGGCCATGCAGAAATCTGTTCTTCACAATGTGCACTGAGCTGCAGACAGTTCTCCTCCTGTCTCTTTGTACAGAGTATTGTTGATGACAACTGACAATTTTTATCGTAAGTTCAACAGTTTAGTCTGAATACATTCACCATGACTTAGAGAATTTATTTTGATAAGAGAAGACTGGTAGGCTGAGGCCAGATTTGACCTTTAAAAATGAATGAATTTAAAAAGAGAAAAGAGATTTGGGGGGGGGGGGAACCAAACAAAACCTCTGTTTGCTTTACAGACACACAGTCTGTTGTCCTGCTGACCAGATTGCTACTTACAGCTGAGCACCAATGTAGACAGGCTTCCTCTCAAATAGGAAGCTGTTCCTGCAAAATCTTTGCAATGTGTTTTTGTTTGTTTGTTTTATGGAGAGAGGACATGCAAAGCTGTCATTGTGCAACCTTGGAGAGTTATTTTCCGTAATTCTGGTTATGCATTTTTGGAAAAAGCTGTGTTGTATGCCAGGAAACTCACTTGTATTTCAGATATTCCTCTTGATTCAGTATTCAATATCTGGTTTGTAAAGCCTTTGTTTTCAGTTGATCTTTTTTAATAACTACATACTATTTTTGAAATACGATCTACCTCCATAATCCATTTCACACAAAGAATGTATTATCATTCATTTTAAGAATGTGTTTTATGGGATTTCATTTATTTGTGAGGAGGCAAAGGTTATGCCAAGAATGAACAGTATTTGCATAATAACAAGCACTTAGTTCCTGTACTCCCAATCATTCAAATAAGGGTCCAGGATGGAGTACCACCATTTCCAGCCTGCATTTTTTACTTTTCAATCCATATTTCTCAATTCAGTGTGAGAATGGGATTCAAGTGCAGAGTACATGAAAGTTCAGATGTATTCTTGTGTCCAGAATATAGGCACGAAGTGGGAAGTTCAAGAAGGGGAAATAAATGTATTACATACACATGAAGCATGTACACTGAAATAATAAAATTCTGAAAGAAACTGCAAGCATAAAATAACTGATGCAGAACAGGATGGAATACATATAACCTGACTGATTTTTTGGGGTAATATTCAATGTAAATTAGTTCACGTATGGACAGAGAAGAGCAGGAAGATGGAAGGAACAGCCTCTTGCTTTGGGGTTCTACTCTTAAAATACCTTGGACATGACCAGCACTTGGCTACCTGATCTGTATCACTCAGCTTCTAAAAGACTTCTTGAGGGTTCATGACCTGCCAGACTGTTTTTCATGCCACTGCAATACTGAGTTATGCCACATTGTCCCACTATAAAATACAGCAATTCTCTCTCATTTCAGAACTTGTTTGAGAATCATTCTGGATATTTTGTATGAAGAGGGTACACAGGTAGCCATCAACATATAAGAGGAACACACATGACCACAAAGTTTTGGTGCACAGAAGATCTCAAGGCAATATCGTAAGACTGTTCCCAGAAGATGACTGGTGCTGGGTACTACAGACTGATAGATTGTTTAAGTTTGAAAACACTGGGTAAACTGGTTTGAAGCTCTATACCAAAATAACAAACTGTGGCTGTGTAAAAAACCTGACAGCAAACTTTAGAAGCCACAGTCTCTAGACAACCTTAAAGGACTTTTCTACAGCCTGCAGGCAAAACCTACAATACGTTGAGACGGGTAAAAGCTTTTCTGATGGAAAAAGAATGGCATGAGGACAGAGATTTCCAGGGGGGAAAGACTGATGTCTATTTTGATTTCTCTCTTCTTTATCACTGAAGTATTTGCACTGATTTTCCACTGAGAAATGGGAATTAGTAACAGCTGGACTGCAGAGGCTGACATGGACAGAGGCTGAGATGAGTGAACTAACAGTCGCTTGTTGTCACTGAAGGATGGGGACACCAGCTATTGGCATTAAACCTTCATATCACAACATCCCTTGCTCAGATACAGCAGCCAGCATGGCCTTACAGTGCTTTCTGCCTCAGCTGCTTGTCCAGAGGGAAGGACACAATTTGGCTGGAGAAGCAGTATGGGATGGTGTTTTCTTCAATAACAATGGGAATGAGAACTCCATCTCCTGATGCTGCAAGGGTCCTGCTTTTGTACACATCTTGTTTACCCAATGCAGAGTAGTAGGTAGTGCATTTCCACAGCAAGAAAACCCACAGTACATGGTTTGCTCCCTGCATATGCATTCTCAGAGTTCCAGTTATAAAGGGCCACCACAGTGTCAACAGTGGTAATAGGACTTCCAAAATATTGATGAGGAATGAAAGTGGTTCAAGCCACTTAATGAACCTAGGGCTGAATTCAGCGTCTTCTACCCATTTCAAAAAGCAATCCCTACTGGATCTCATGGATGAGAAGAATCTCCTTTTAAAGGACACTGTGTGTTTGATGCAATCTCCAAATAAATGTAAGATACAGTTTTATGTTGTCTCACAGAAGAGCACAAGTAGGTACAGTAAATTCAATGTATCTACATTTCTCTTAACTATATAAGTGACGAGATAACCGAGCTACTGATTTTTTTTTCAAGAAATAAGAAAAAGAAGGTATCACTTTTACTTTCAGTCATATTTAAGAAAAGTTGTGACTTTTTTTTTTTTTTTTTTTTAGTAGAAACTGATTATATAATTGTTCTTCAAGGACATTTATTTCAGAGGATGTCCTTACATAAAGTAGGTTAAGAAACATTTAATTATGGAATCTGATCAGACTTGAACCAAACTTGAGACACATGACGTAGTCACTGACTTGCAGAACCCTCCTAAGACCCTTCAGTAGCAGACAACAAAGCAGAACTACAGAGATGCCATTTTTGCTATTGAAATGTAAGTTACCTATGAATATACCTTCATCAGTAGCTACTCCAGTAATACTAGCACAGTATTTTTTTTTTTCCTTTTGGCTGCTAGATGATGCTCACTTTTATTTTTTCTCTTCCTAGATCTAGATAGGTTGCAATTCTCGGAGGGTGGGGGAGAAATCCATAACTTCCTTAATGACTTATGACAAGTTGTGTTCATCTTGCACCCTCTTTTTCTAGCATGCTGAAGCCTAAAGTGAAAAGTTAAATCCTATGTGTTACAGATGCACTTATTAAAAAAAAAATATGATGACATCCTAAAATCTCCAATACAGAAATGATCTCTCATAATCCTTTGTCCATTTATGCATTGCACACAAGCTTTTTCAGAGCTGCATGGACTAATGGACCCTTTAATTCTCTTTGCAGCCCTGGTGTTGACCTGCTGCATGAACCTATGCAGTTCAATTTTGATTCTTTTGTTCATCTCATCTCTTTAGATTAGAAGCTCTCCAGGGCAAATAAATGATGTACTCATTATGGCTGTAAAAGAGATAAGCTGCTCTATCTTCTCACTTCTCACTATGCCTTTTCAAAAAAAGTCCATTTCCCTTAGTCAAAATATCATATTAAAATTGGTCTACGGCACCAAAGTAATTTCTCCAGTGTATCTATGAAATCTCATCTCATGAAGAATTATGCACAAGCTTAACTTCCTGCTCTATGAAAATTCCATTTAGTATGGCAATATTTCAAGAGAAAACAGTTCCATTTCTATCTGAAGTGAAATGAAAATTTTTCTATGAAATCTCTCATTAAAGGTTTTACAAAGAAACAGTGAATTCGTGTAGTGTGGCATTTCACAGCAAAAGCATATGCCATAAATTCAGATTTTTGAACAGAGGACTATTTAAAGCACAAAATATATGTAAAAAGGCAAAAGAAAGTGACAATTTCATCTATCATTCATTGGTGTTATTACACAACATCATGTAGACAGTATTATAATTGTGTTTCAGGGAAAGCACTTCCTCTGCATGGTGGCAAAACTGAACAAACAATAGAAATAACACACATAGGAGCATTAACAGTAGCTGAGATCTAGAAGGTTGTTTATTTGCTGAATATTTACTTTATTTATACTGAGATAATCTATCTTTATTTCACTGATGATACACCAAGCCATCGGAATGTTATTTATATGGACACCGCTATTTATTCTGTTTTAATTTGCCACTTGTTTTTTTAATCTTACAGTACATATAAACTATCCAATAATGCAGAAAAGATTAATAGTTTGTCTACTTACATCTATTACTTTTCATGTTGTTACCTCAGATCTCTTCATCTGACAAAGGAAAAATGAGAGAGTCAGTGGAATATAATAAGACAAGGAGGTAAACATCCCAAACTAAGGGAGTAAATTCTAACAAACTTACAATTATGTTCATAAAATAAGCATCCATCTTGTGTCTAGACAGATTTAAATTATGAACTTCACTACTCGACATTTCCCTTTATTTTCTTGATTTCAGGTACCCCTATCAGCCTAAGAAATGAGGTGGATCTCTAGATTTTTGTTTGGATTTCAATTTCAAACAGTTACTGGGGATGATATGAGTCTACCCTCCTCCTGTCTGCCCCCCAAAAGGCAGCAGGATTAGAACAAGAAAGCTTAAGAAATCTTTTTTCTTCTTCTTTAGTGAAATCTATTGTAGTGGTGAAGGCAATGATGTAAAATGATGTTCCAACTCAATATCTGCTTTGTTTTCATAGATAAAAGAGAGAAGTAGAATTAAAAAATAGGAATGCACAATAGGGCAAAATGTTAAAGATCATTTCAAATTACATACTTTTATAATGACTACCAACAAAACGCTTCCATATAAACACAAGTTTCTTGAGTTCTGAACTCTGGGGCAAATCTGAAATTTTCATTTCCACCTATTTCTTTTAAGAAGTGAATCTGGTCAGCCTCATTTTCAGAGGGGATGTTATCAGCTCCACTCTTTATGCACTGTGATATCTCCTTCTCCCAAGCAGATCAGGTTTCACCAGAATTTGGAGCGATCGTGCAGCCTGACCTTATCATGCTCTTCAGACACCATGTGCATTTGAATAGGGATTTCTGGCAGGTGCATAAATAGGCAGAACAGCAGCAGCTTTGCAGAAAAGTCCAGACTCATCTAACAGCCATTACAGTAGGAATCCAAGATCACTTTACATTCATGACTTACTAGTATTAACACAGTATTGCCTTATATTCCTTCTCCCCTCAAGCACCTCTACTTTACACCGAAACAATTTCTAAAATAATAATGAGAATGATTGCTTGCTATTGAAGATAATCCAGACATTAATAATCTTGAAATTAATTGTTCCTATATTCTTTGCCAGTATGCTATTATTTTGCTTTGCTGTTTAGGACTGGACTGATCTGAATTCTCATGTAATTTCACCATGGCCAAATTAATTGTTTAATGGTAAGGTGGCATGAAATGCACAAAGCCTGAGGTTTGGTACCTATCCTCACCACTGGTAAATATGTTTAGTGGTCTTTTTCTTTTTAAATTACTGTATCAACCCTAACAAAAAGTTATGGTGCTTTTCTTTGTTTGAAACTTGTCAAATTCTCAGCTTAACATTTCTCTTTCTCTTCTGATGATGTTGATTGCATCATCTTTCACTACATCTTGAATTCATGAAGGATAAAATTAACATCCTGGACACAGTTCTGAATGCTTCTCGCTGAGGTGAAAAGAGATGCTCTTTTCAGTGAACTTCAAGAATCACACAGTTTTGCATAGACTAAAATAAGTAATTAATACTAAAAAATTAATAAATACTAAAACCAGAACCAAATTGTATTGAAGTTCTTGTTTGAACTCAGTGGTTTTATCTGATTTTCCCTCCAGACTCAGTCCTCCTACTTAAAAAACAAACAAACAAACAAAAAAAAGAAAAACAACAAAAAAATAGAAACTTCCAAACAAAGCAAAACCTAATTGTCTTTAGAATATCTTCCATATATTTCATATATATTTTGTATCTTCCTTAACAATATCTTCCATATATATGAAAGTCTGAACAGTTCCTTTTAAGCGCCATATTTCTTTAAATAATATGATGACAGGTGGGTCAAGATATATGACTAATTTTAAAATTTTAATTTAAAAGAAAAAAAACAGAATGAACATTTTTTAGGAAAAAAAACCCCAACATTTTGTGATTTAGGAAAAAAAAAAACTTCATTAAGTATTATAGTCTCCTTTTGCACCATAAGGATGAGAAGATTTACAAACTGTTCACTTGAAGGAAACACAATTTCTAATCATTAGTGAAGGAAGACGAAACTCAAAATTCTTCTTCACTCCTAAACTGTATAAGGACAAAAAGACTAATGATATGAGAGCTTCCATAAAACAAGACACCCTGAAATGACTTTGCTGGTTAATTTTAATGGGAAAGAAAATATGATGTAGGAGTTTGGAAAGAGAACATTTTATGTCTTAGAAAAAAAAGAGAAAAATTAGCGAAGTGAATCAATAGAAGTCAAGAGATAGAATAGCCTTCAGTAAAGTGTCAGCAGGAAATAACAGTTGGAGGTTGGAACAAGAGAGGCACAGGAAATGATAAGATGTGGAGTTATATCAGCTGAGAAACAGTTGAGAGTGCGCAGATAGTAGCTTATTTACTATGTATATAGGGCAAAAAGTCAAAACTCCAACCAAAATGTAATTACCCTCTACACACAATAGATCAGTAAGTACAAAACCAGATTTACCTTCTGAGGTTAGACAAGAAAAAAAGAGAAAAAGCCGGGGAGAGGGAACAACACAAAAGGGTAAAAAGACAACTTCAAGATTGTTTTAAGTAATCATTCTGGTTGTACAGTTTTTGGGCATAAACTTGTCTTACTGCTTGTATGTCCTAAATACCTACCATTCTTGGAGCACTATACAAATTACAAAATGTCTCAGAACATTAATGCAAGATGAAAACAAACATTTAAGTCACTGTATGTTCCAAATATCAGAAAGAATCTACTGTCATGTTGAGAGTTCTCAAGGGGAATGAGGAACACAGAACACAAGTTTTAATCCGTGAAAAGAGTTACCAGTATGTCATAGTTTTAAAAATATTTTTCTTTAATATTTTTTCTGACTTTTTTTAGAAACTGTGACCCAGGAGGCACGGCTACATGACCACATCATAGCATGTTATTGCAGTAACATAGTCTCTGTGTTGCAGTATCTGCCCATTTGCACAAGCGTGAGTTTCCCTATGTTACATTTTTAAGAATAGGTATGTGACATCTGCTGCAGGATAAGCTCATTCCTGAAAAGTTAACAATAAGAAAATAATTAAGAAAATAACATGTCACTCTAGGTCTACCCTCCAAGTCCTTTTTTAAAATTTCTGGTTTTGAATGATATTTCTGGATAGAAACATAAGTCCACATAGGGGCTGTATTGTCATATGTGATGTTTTGTCTTTTGTTTTAACAATTCATATTAAAGATGGATGAATACATAATGTCCAGGTGAGCTTTAGATCACTTTATAGTATCTGGGAGTAATTTAAATGAGAAACTGATTTTAACATAACTTGTTATTTCTGAACAACCTCTCATTTTTAGACAACAGTAATTGTCAATATTATTTTAATGAAGAGAAAAATGAAGAACAAACAATAGACTCCTTCTGAGAAGAGAGTATGTCCATCACAAATAGTATTCCAGTTATTCTGATGCAGGATGATCATAATGATTTTAACTACAATTAAAATTCAAAGCAATGGAAAAATATATATATATCACACTTTTCAGTGTTGGTGAGAATAAAGCATGACATATTTACTTCTGATTCCTATAACCAGTATCATAACCACACTATTCAGAATGTAAAATCATCTGATTGCTGTGCTTTCAAATGAAATTTTCCAAACTAATAGTAATGATATGGGGCAGATGCTGATATCAAAGTGAAACTTCTCAAAAAATCTTTATCTGATGTTTTGACTGGAAAAAGATATCAAATAGGATAACAAAAGCTCTGCTTTGCCATCTGTATTCAATAATTGAACTTGGAGAACAGTAGGAAGAAAAACAAAATATCAACATCTGGAGTTATGAAATTATGTATAAGAAATTAGTCTTAAAGATGTCATCTAAATATTCCACTCATACTGATTTTGAATGTATGAGTTTAGAATACCATGACCTGGGTTCACATTTTTCAATTACTAGTTAAAATACAGCTCCAAATTTTTTAACAACTCCCTCCCTCTCTGCCCCTGTCCCCCACTTCCTCCTTCCTCATCCCTCTCTCCCCCAAAAAGCAATATTTCCTGCTTTTATTTCAAAGCTGAAGAGCTAGATGGAAAGACTGGTAATGTTTTGTTTCTGTTAGCTGCAGTTACTCATGTTCACATGTTTTTACACATTCAATATTGCTTTCTTTCTTGTTGGCTTAATTTTTTGCCCCTCTAAAATTGCAGAACATTGCAGCAAAATGGAGAGAGACAAGGAAGGGAAAAAATAATACACCTGCACACTGTTGATGCATGTGCACCCTGCTTTACCAGCCATCTATAGTGCAATGTCTTAATAATCACAGACTCTTAGGTCTTTCAATAAGCACCTTATTCTATTACTTATTTGCTGGGAATGCACTCCTCTACTCTGTAAAAAAGTATCATCAATCACCTCCTTAGTTCAGGTGGATAAATGTTTACAATCATAGGAAAATTCTACTAAACAAAGTCAACAGAGTTCATTTAAAATAAATAAAATAAAATAAAATAAAGTAAAATAAAATAAAATAAAATAAAATAAAATAAAATAAAATAAAATAAAATAAAATAAAATAAAATAAAATAAAATAAAATAAAAAAATAGATGGGTAGGTGTGAATACTTCAGGTACCTGAAGGAGGTACCTGTTGTGCCTGAATAGGTTGATTACATTATAGAATGATAGGATGACCTTCCTAGTACTGTAAAATTGTTAGGCAGTCATGAGACTTAGTCAATACACAAATATATAGGACAAGGTTTCACTAACATTTCATAATGTCAGACATCCCTAAGCAGAATCAAATAAGAACTAAGAAGAAGGGTGTCATCCTAAAGGCATTTCAGAGCAAGATGGAGAAAAGGTCCCAGAGTTTTTAATCTATCCCAGAAAATACTCCTCCTACCTCTATATTCTCTAATTAGAAAAACATGGGTCAGTGACTTTGAACCTGTGATCAGGAGTTGGGAAGACTCTTGTACAAAAGGGTCTTAGGATTTAAACCTCCTTTCAACTGTTACACTTAGTAAAACCATCATACTGTATGAAGTCACAAGTAACATGGGAAGCAACAGCAAATAATTCTTTCTTAAAAAGTCCTTACGTATTATACTTACCATCAAACCACTTTAAGTGGGGATTCTATAAGCAAGTTTCCAAAATGTAATAGTATTAAAAAAAAAAAAAAAAAAATCCTTGTACTTCATTTAGAAAATGAATGGGGAGGAGAAAACAAAAGACAAACCAACGGTTACTGTAATACTATGTAATTGTAAGAACAGGCCAATATTAAAGTTGATAAGCTGATCTCACCTAATCATGACAATGAGTAGAAACTGAAGGTCACTCATACAAAATTACTGTGTTTTGGAAAATAATACCTGAGAAAAAGGCTGAAAGATTAATAAGAAAAATAAGTGAATACAAGTTTTATGTACAATGCAGTGCCTACAAGCAATAAGAAAATCCATAGATTGCTGAGTCAAATTACAATGCTGCTTTTGCAAACTTCATCTTAAAAATATTTGCAACAGGGGAAGATGAACCCCTAGCCTTGGATAAATGCATGGTGCTTTATTTTTGAGCTTGCTTTTGCTTTATGCACACTGCCTGAAGTCATTTATACCTGGATTTAAATTTAACTTCAACATTAATACATCTTGTGCTATTTTGTCCTGTCTTGTCTAATGTAATCAGCAGCATGGGTATTTTATCATTGTCACTTTGTCTACAGTGTGCAGCGAACGCTCAGCAAACAGGCTTCTGGAAACTTGCTTATTGTGTATCACCTCTGACTCTAGCTTCTTATAAAGCAGAGAGACAATATAAATTTGCAGGGTTTTTTTCTTTATATATTTATCACCAAAAAAATGTCAATATCACCATTGTATTCATACTGTAATTTCTATATTTTCTGTGATTTACAGGTTGATGTAAGCTCCAAGAATGACTTTTAAGAGAGGTAACACACAGTTCTGTTTATACTGGATAATGATTCTGTTCCTACATCAATCATCTGTAGAAAGTTTATACCAAAATGTTATGGCACATTGTCATCACCGTAGGATATTAGAATATATTCAGTATTTTAAAGTTCAGACAAACTTAAATACACTTAAAATGCGCATCACATTTCAAAGTCCTAATTTAAACATTATGGGTGAAATCCTGGACCCATTTAAAGTCAATGGCAAACCCCACTGACCTCAGGATAAGTCAGATCCTGTCCTTTATTGCTGCCTTTATTCATATTTGCCAACCAAATGACAAATTATTAATAAATGCACAGGATATTACTTAGTCTAAGCACAGTCAGTAAGAACTAGAGAAGAAGCTTTTCAAATACATTAAACATGAATCAAGCTGCTATCTTTTGAACAATTTGTTCAATGAGTTGGCATTCAACCAGATAGAGAGCTGGCCAAATGTTGCAAAAGATTATTCTTGAATAATTTATTTAATGAATAACAGCTACTTTAGGAGGATAATGTATTCTGTGAGTAATATTCAACAGTTTACAACCAAAAGTGTTCTATCCAACATTAATTACTGTTGTTTTGTTTTGAGGAAACATAGAAGTATGCTAAGGTTTTATTTGTTTCGCTTTGATCTTCCATCACTGCACAGTTACCAGCACTTGTGTTATAGTACACTAATAACAACAACCTGACTTTTGTTAAATTCAGTTTTCCATTGCTTCAGCATGTGGAATTTGTTAACTTTCATTTAAACAAATGAACTGACATTTTAAGATTCAACCAGTAAGTTTTGTAAGATAAAAAAAAAAATCAGGAAAAAAACACCAGCCTTCAAGCAAGTTGCATACAGAATCCATTTCCATGTTCAGGTTTCCTTCAGAAGCTGTCTATTAAGTCCATATTATGATTTTCTAAAAATGTTGATTGTTTTTTTAATCTGTATTAAGTAATTTACATAAACAGACGTTATGTTCCATTTCCTATCCTAAGAGGATTCTATTATTGACACAAAAGAATGGAAAAAAAGCTGTGTGTAGTGTGAAGCACTGCTTCTTCCCTTAGAGAAATTTTAAGCAAGTCTTCACATCACTAAGGCAGAGTAATGCTGCTGTTGGCAGTTCCTTAATCTTATGGCATCCATGCCCTTGCTCTGTCAGACAAAGGCAAGAGTTTTTTCATTTTATAAGATGTACCACAAACCATACATTCCAGCCTTCTTTCAGACTCCACCCCCAACTGCCCTCACTGCATTAAGCTTCTTACACAGACTTTAACCCATCATATCAATACTGTAGTATTGACAAGATGATGTATCTACTGCAGTAGATACACAAAACACAAACAGCTCACCAAAACCATTAGGAAACTGCAGGAGAACATAAAGAAAAACAAGGATTGCATTCAGTTTGGGAATATTTTTTTGGTTGGTTGGGTTTTTTTTAAGTAGTTTCTGACGTGTAGGAGCAGGATAGACATTGCATCTTGAGGTAGTGGTGTCATTTCTGACACACCTTACATATGAAGTGCTTTACGGGATGAGTGTATACATCATGTCTAGCAGTGTCAGACTGGAAACATAATCTGTGCCTATGTGGATGCTCATGGATATATCTGCACTAGCCACAAGGTTTAGTACTTTTTTAATGAAAGATAATACATGATTTGGAAAGCTGACTTTCCCATGCTGTAGTAGAGTGTTTAGCTTTCCTTCAAGCCTCTACAAGTGAGCGAGTTTACTTGGAAAACCATAGTCAATGGCATGGGTGCTGTCCTTGTCCTACCTGGGTGGGCAGTTGCTTCCTCTTTGCTGAGGAGGGGTAGTCCAACAGCCGCTGCCTTCTGTCACAGGGAAATATCCTCTTGTAGCTTTTCTCTAAATTAACTGAAAAGTCACAGCCCATCGCCACCACTTCCCTGCTGAGGCCACAGATGATCCATCTTCACTCTGCTCCTGGTAGGCAAGTTGTAGTTCCAGCTGAGACGTTCAGCATGACCGGTCACCTACGGCAGAAGCCTGCTCCCCAGGAAGAGAGAAGAGGAAGGAAATCATCAGGAAGTCACTGGCCGAGACAGTGTCTCAGTAGCCCTGCTACTGCCTGGGTGAAATGAAGCTTGTGGCAAAACAAATAGACTCTAGACGCAGAGATATGATACATCTGGCAATACTGCTCAGCAGTAGAAAGTCCTTTTCAGGAGAAAACTTGCTGGGTTTTCTTATAACGTTGATTCATCCTTTGCATGATTTTTAACTAATAGTAATTTAGCTTATTGTAATAAATTTGGGGGAAAATTAAAAAATAATTATATATATATATATATTTGTATTCCCAGCACAAATACATATACGTACTTTGTGACATTATTCAGTATCTGTAAGCTTTAAAGCTTTTCAATAACCTAATTACAAGCTTCATTTATTATATAAAAGGATGCAATTATTTTGTTAGGTTAGAAAGTTCTTGCACAATACAGCTTATTATGCATTTTTTTTAAGAAACACAGGGCATTTTTTCACTTTTAATACATTTTAAAATTGATTAGCTCAGAAGCCATGCACAAATGGAATCTAAACATTGAAAACACAAAATGCTATCTCAGAGTCTTTTTAAGGAAAGCTATCTTAAGGTGATCTCTGCTATTTGAAATGAGCTCTTGGTAAATATACATTATTGTGCATTCTTTAGTCATACCAGTTTTGTACTTTTCATGTTTTTGTGTTGTTGTTTGTTTGTTTGTTTTGACAGACTTTTAACTCTTCCAGTGATTAAATATAGAGAGTACTAAGTAGTGTATTAAGGACTGCATTTTCAATGAAAACATCATCTTGAATTTGTCATTTTTCCAAAATGACAAACCAAATATTTGTATTAAAATGTTCCTTATGAGTTTTAACTTGCTCCTTTTGAGAGAGTAGAGTTCCCTGCTCTTCTTTCCAAGTCATATATTAAATGATGACTATCTGATTTTTATTATAATTAAAAGGAAAATAAAATAATAAATGTAACATATTTCCATCACAATCACCAAATTAAATGTCTCTTTTGAGAGAAATTAGCAAAACTGTGCTTAGAAAGGTTATTTCTGGTTATAGCCCATTTCTTTTGATAAGCCAGATCAAAACATATTAGCTAGAAAACGAATTCTGTTTTGGTGAATAAATCAACACAAGTTACACATGACAGAATAATTTAGAATAAAGATGGGAAAGTGATTAATTTTCGCATTTTCACAGATAACTTAAGTAGTTTATGAACAAGCAAATCTAACTAATTAAAAAAGAGCAAAGCCTTCAAAAGGGGAGAGAATATGGAGAAATTGCCTAGAGACAAGTGAATTAATTAAAATCATATTAAATGCATTATTTCATTTTGTTCCGTGAGTTATGTGTGTGTCTCCTCTTCAGGAATAGTTGGTCTAAATGATGTTGGTATTTGACACGAGAAACTATCAGTATCTTATTTTACAAAAGAGTCTAAAATGGATAATCTCTAAAGAATATCTGTCAAATTTCCTGTTACCCTCAAGCCTGAAGTCTCAATAATGTCATCAAAAAATGCAGAAACATTGATCTGCCCTGGTGGAAGAAAAAAAAAAGAAATGGAGGCGGGGGGAGGAATTTAAAAGGGTTGTCTTTTCTTGATGCTGATCCATTGCTTCTTGTTACCTTACTGTTGTTTGCTTATGAAAAGGGATGACATAACAGTCTGAGATAAAATGCAAGTACTGGGTCTAGGGTTTTGATGAAGAAGATAGATTGGAGTTATGGGTTTCTAATGGGTTTGTTTCTATTTTCATGATTTTGAAATTACACCAACAAGTCTTCCAAATGCTTTTATATGTAAGTGGGATTGTTTACATAAGCAATATTTAAAACACATGAAGTGTTATTCCTCAAAGATCATATAGAATTATTCCCAGCTATTTCTTTGAATTTTGAAAGTGTTCTGTGGACTGTGAAGTAACCAAGTACTATACAGAATAAATAATATAGCTGTATTATTTTAATTGTTACTGAAATTAGCATGAATTTTACTTCAGGGTCATATTTCTTCTTGTTATTTGGTCCTGTATTTCATGTACTACCTACTGAACATGTGTACATTCACAACATAAATCTCCTTTGGGGATTTGTCTATAACATGACCTGAATCACAACTCACAATTAAATCAATTGAATTTTGTAAAATTCAGAGACAAAAAGACAATTTCATTTTTATTATGGAAACAAATGGAAAAAGAAAAAAAAATGACTGGAATCTGGTCATTAATCTTTCTGATAAACTTGCCTTCTCTCTCAAGGCTGGGCCCAACACCTCCCTCAAGATGCAACTTACCTGAAAAGGAGAATATATCTCTAGGTGCAGCCAGAAATTCACCTTTTATATGGTGGGAACTTGAAATTTCTCTGTGCTTGAGCCAGACAAAATGTATGCAGGAAGCAACCTGGAAGAAGAAATGGGAAAATGACTACACTAACAGTTGCCCAAGAGGCTCTTTTCATTGGCTGTAATGGCATTAATGAACACCCAGCACCTTTTCATCAAAGTTTGAGTCCATGGTGGCAGAAGGGGCTGAAATTTGTCATCCTTGGGAAATAATGCCTATACAGGCTTTGAAGAACTAGGTCATTAAGATTTAGATTCAGTAATACAAAACTGTCACTTACGCTGAATAGCAAGATAAAACAACTAGAAATGTGTGATTTTGATCTCTCCACCCCAACTGCCTGAAAACAGGTGGCTCACCAGGGGTGGGAGACAGGGGACAGAAATGGAAGACCAAAAGCCTGTAAAACAACAAGGGAATATCAGTACAGAGCAGAGAAAAGAATGTGGTGTTTTTTCTTTTTTTCCTCTGTCTCTTTATTAGATAATCAGATAATCAGAAACAATCGTTACCTTGTGAGTTTCTTTTCAAAAATCCAAGACTTTAAACTGGCACATATTTTCAAATTTCTTTTTTTTTTGTTGCTGTTTGGTTTGGTTTGGTTTAGTTTATTCTTATTTGTTTGTTTTAATAGATTATCTATGAGATACCTAAACATTTTATTTGTCATTAATTGATCTATTTATTCTATTTCTGTGGAAATATATAATTTTAATTTTATTTTGAATGCTTTATAACTTCAAATATGAAGAAAAGTTTTGTATGACCCACAAAAATAAATCTGCTCATAATTTCACTCACTAAGATCAACTCATGACTTCTCTGATTTATGCATGTATGAGAAAAGTGTAGAATTAAGAAACGTAAACCTTCCAACATGACATTTTATAAAAAAAGAAATCTAGTTACTATAACCAAACATGCTGACTTTTCAAACCTCCTCTTTATTCTGCTAATTCTATATTTTACTTTAATAACACCCTTATTTCAGTCTTCATTACATATTCAAAAAATTAATATAAACAGCTTCATTTTACCAGTCAGTCTATGAGACTTTTTATTAATGACAAATTTTATGTGGTTTTTTGGTTTTGTTTTTTGGTTTGGTTTGGTTTGGTTTTTTGTGTTTTTTTTTTTTTTTAGCTATAGAATAAATCATTTATTTATCAGGCTGCAACAGATAGTAGTTTCCAAGTTTTTCATGAATATTGAGAAATACCACAAGACAAGTTTCTAAACAAACACAGGGAGAAACAGAAGGAGGGGAAAAAAAAAAATCTGAATATTTCTACGGGCTGGATTGATATACCAACAATAATAAGTGAACATGCTCTCTGTTATATGCAGAACTAATGATGTGCATTCAAGTTTATGAAAGTATCTTCAAGTGGTACTTACAACCTTCTTTTATCAAAGAAGTTGGTCAAGACTTTATTGCTTCTCTGGGCTTATTTACTCTGATCAAAGTATGGAATATAAAAGATTAAACTTTTCTACTAATTACATGCCTGAAGGCACATTAACAATGCAAGTGTCAAAGTGCTGCTAAAAATTCATTTTGTATTTTTAATAAAAAATGATAGCAAGGTTTTGAAAGCATCTAACTGGAAAAAAGTAATTTTTGTTTCAGTAGCTTCTTTATGAGGAAAGTGTAAAAGCCCTCACAAACACAAGCATATAGGTTATTTGTGCTCTGAAAATGGACTATTAGAAATCTTCCTGTCAAACAATTCACAGAGAATTTCTCCTTAATAATTTTATGGGACTTAACACAATACTAGAAACAACACTAAACTTTTAACCAAAAATGTTTATTTCAAACCTTTCAATCAAATAAATATTCAAAATGTTACTGTTAGTTTTATGGAACAGAACTCAAACACTACCCATTTCAAAATTTGTAAATTTTTTCATGCCATAAAATCTTTCTCATGTTTCTAAAATACTATTTTGGACCCCTCTCTATCCTCCTCCTGCAGCAGACAGCAATTTTCTTAACTGCATTGTGTGAAAACATGAAATAAAAGAATTTTACAGAGCTCCTGAACACATCTGCATTGTAATAGGCTCCATGGAACTTGGATTTCTGAAGATTAGAATACTGCAAAGACATTTTGCCATAACTCTTACTATTTTTGTCATGATTACCTATCAGCTTGTGCTGTGTTTTCAGGGCAGTGGGATTACCAGACATGGCGATCGGGGAAATGAGAGCTTTGGGTCATGAAATCAGCCATGTGAGGGATGTCAATATTCTCTGACAGTCAGGATGGAATACTGAAGCAGCTAAGGCATAAGACATGATACAGCCCAAGACATTGTTGGTCCAAGTGCTGTACAGAAGTGGTCTATTTTGCATGTCTGTTATTTGCCAGAAAATACCCTGAGAAACTAAGGACTGTTAGATAAGATATTGCATAAATTCTAGTTTAAAATTCCAGTTAGCACTGTCTAAACTTCAGTTGCAAGTAACAGAATGACTGGAGTAAATTTTATTCTTTGATCTGGAAGGACTGTCCCTTTGGATCCATAGTAAGAGAATCTACAAGTTTCCTAGACTATGAAGATCTTAGCAAGTTTTTCCATCAGTATTTGTCACCTGATGTGAATGCATTACTCCCAGGTGATTTGGAATAATTTGTTGCTTTGACTTTAACATGGCTTTATTCTGAACACATTAATGTTGATTTGAGAGATAATTATATGACCTCTAAAGATAGCAATTTATGAATGATAAATTAAAACCACCCATAACAGTAATTTACAAAGAAGTTTTCTTTTGTTTGCTTATAATAGATGTCCAGGCAAGACTTCAGAATTACTCTTATAACACAAAGAAGAATTCAACAGCTTAATTAATTTACTCTGTGAACACTCATGCAAAGGATGAAAGATTTAAAGAAAAGAAAAAAAAAAAAGTGATAGCAATTATGGGCACTAATGTCAGTTCTGTGATATATCTTCAACAACAGTTTAACTTGCATATGAAAGCGATAATTTTTGAGAAGGTTTGTTATTTTATTCTAGGGGGAAAGATGCAACTATTTTCAGTTATCTCCTCCATTTTTAATTTTGAGGGATAGAATAACAGAAAGAAGAAACATAGTAAGAAAAACAGCAGTTTGTGTGGGTTTTTTTACATAAGCGTTATGTACGAAAATCTTCCCTCAAGGGAATCACCAGCTCTACCAGTTTTGTCAAGCACTGTCACAGGGCTGAAGAGCACCTCAACAGGTCTGATCAGCCTGCAGCCTAGGAAACTGAGAAAAACGCTTTACATTTTCCTTCCAAAAATCCCGTCAAATGTGACAAAGCAAAGGGGAGGGGGAGATGAAGCCACAAGAGAAAGTAGAAGTGTTTCAGAAACACTGAGACAATGACTTCCTCTTTAAATCATTATGCGGACATACTTTTCCTTCAGTTGGCTTGAGAAAACATGCAAGTAGATCTCCCTCATATTGCAGAAAAAACAAGCAAACAAACAAACAAAAACAAAATACAATCTCAAGCCTGATAAACCTTATCAAACAAGAAAATGTTTTAGAAAAAAAATTTTATAGTTTGTATGAAGAAAATCTTGTGTGCAACTTCCACTGCCGTGCAACTTCCCTTCCCATCCAACCTCTAGAGGATGAACAGATCTACAAACATTAAAGGTTCAATGACACAGTTAGTAGTTTCTCCTTTGACTACAAAAGAAAAACAAACAAACAACATAATGCTCCTACATAACTATAAAACAGAATAATAAATACCTGTCATGATGACCCAATATGCCTCTGTGGCTGGTATTTTGCCAGAAGCGTATATCTCAGTCACAGTTTCTGTTAAAAATAATGGCAAACATAACTGTTACCCTGCAATAACAAATAGTTCAGCTTTCTTGAGTTGTTTGTCATCAACCTTTTCCTTTCCATGTTAGGTCAAACTCTTCTATTGACATCTATCTTTCTATTCGGTTCAAATGCCCAATACCAAACTGACACTAAGGTAAATAGCAAACAGACAGAAGTGGAGATATTCAGGATCTAGAGTATGCACTTGCTTTCATCTGATTATGTGACTTTTCCACATTGAGGATAATAATATTAAGGAAAGAATCCCTCTCTACCCAATAAAATGCAGTTGTGGTACCATACTGTGTTTCTAATGCCACTGATAGAGCATTTTCTGGGTTGGACTAGGTGATCTCCAGATGTCTCTTCCAATCCCAAACATTCTGTGCTTCTGTTTACTCAAGTCACTCAAGCTGACAGTGGACATGAGATGATCCAATCATCTGTATTACAGTGTGGTGTGTACATACTATAGCTATTGACACAGGTAGCATGGCAAACAATACCATCAGTTGGCTAAGACTCATCTCACATGAAAAACAGCTGGGAAACTACAGGGAAAATGCTAAGGCTTATTTTATTGCCAAAAATATTTGTGAATAGAATATTAATAAAGAAAAATTCCACTAAGACATACCACACGTAGAAAGCCTCATGATACCAAATGGAGTTTCTTTTCAGGAGTTCAGACTGAGGATCACTAGTCAGGAATAGTAATCACGCTCTCCTACACAACTCTCCACCTTCACCTCCTGCTTTGCCCAGGCAGGAGACAGCCGCAGTAGCTCACTCTGCTTGGGTTCCCATGCTGTCCAAGACTTAGATAATGTTTCTGCAGTCCACTTCCTCCATTTGTCTCAAACCATTTGTATTCATACTTTAAATACTTTACAATTCCTGTGCATTTTTGTAGAGCAGTAGACTGCAATGATACATTACTTGAGTAAGACACACTCTCAGGTTAAGTCATATTTCTAAATGTTAATTTAGAAATTCTCTATATTCTTACAGTAATTGCAATGCTATGAAATTCATATATACCATACAAAACAGTTGTTTGATCAACTGGTTAAGCAGCGGTTGATAACAGTACTGCAATTACAACTATTCTCTGGAATATTAATATTGATTTGTATAGCAAAATATATTCTGCAAAATATTCTAAACAGTGAGGAATTTTACATATAACATATAACAGATATGGGAAACAAACAGGAATAGATGGTAGTATGCAAGTGTCACAGAGGCATCTCAAGATGATTTCTTGCAAATCATAAGCTAAAACCAACTTTAATTTGGAACTGAACCCAAACAAGGGATTGAACCCAAACAGAAACCCATGTGGGGTGGGGGGCGATAATTTGTTAAAAAAAAAAAAAAAAAAAAAATTTCTATCAGCACTTCAGCAACATTTAATAAACTTCAGGTTCAATGTATCAATTGGGGATATTATCACCATACAACCACATAAGAACGATGACCCACAGTGTGCAGGCAATCACAAAAAGGCCTCTCTCACCCAAGGGTACCCAGGAGAAATAATGCCTTGACAGGAGGGGGGCAGGGGCTCACTCCAGGATACATCCAGAAGAAATAATCACCAACCAAGGAGAAGGTGAGGGCTCAGTCCTGGGAAGTCTCCTTAGATGGTGTCCCTGATCTCATAGGAGGTTACAACCACACTCCCCCTTCTCCGATCAGAGTGAGTTTGGCACTGACCCCGTTTTATATCCTGGGGGGGTTGCGCTCATCACAGGCATAGTCCAGAAGCTTTTCCGGACCTGGGCACCTCATTGGCTGAAGACCCTGTCTGTTTACCGAGGGTCCCGCCCGATCATGAGAAGCCGCCGTGCCCCGGAGCGGGGGAATGTGACTGTGGGCACCGCCGGCCGAGATGGGTCCCTAAGGGCAGGCACAGTGGGGACAAAAGGTGCTAAAGAGCCATCAGCTGCCCTGTTGAAGGCTCCAGACCTCAACGTGGGTTGTGCAACTACCGCAGTAAGTGAAGTTATAGCATTGTTTAATAAGACAATTTGGTTTTAAGTTTCACTCTGAGAAAATAGGTTTCTGATATATCAATATATATTTTGAACTATTCCACTAATTACAGTATTACTTCACAGTATACAGAAAAACAGGGTAGTTGCATAAGACAAGTAAGGGAGAAGAAATTAGAGGTAGAATTCAGGAATTTGGAAAATCTTCAGTTGTACAATATTTGTACTAAAATTTTCATCTGAGAGCTGAGATTTTAAATATTTTTGAACGAGACACTGAAGTTCTAATAGCATATAATTCATTAAATTCACTGAAAAAGATATTGCCAAAATATCCCTTTCTATTTCTACATTCTAGATTTCAGTTTTGATATTTGATTTATTACACAACAGATTATGACCTATGCTGAATTATGACAGTGCAGATAGGATTTTCCTCTTACACTGTCAGAAATTCACGACTATCTCACCCTTAGAATGTCACCTTCCTGGGACAGAGAGAAAGAGAGCAGGTTGACTTTTCTACTATTTCCTGACTGGAAAAATAAGGGATACCTTCACACTTCTTATTTCTTCTACAGCAGCTCTGAATTGTTTAGATATCTTTGCAAACTCCAGCTGCAGTTGCCTTGCATTCCTAGAGATTAATCATGAAAAGTTGCTAAAATGGGAGAGAAGCCGTTCTTAAGGAATTTTCCACTTAGACTGAAAGGAACATGAAGTAAATAACAATTGAAAACAACCAACCAACCAAATCCCAAATTATTCCCAATACATTAATAAATTTTAAGGAGAGAAAATGTAAATAATTCGGGGCAAGCCTTCAAATTCCCAATGTTCATTTCCATTCTAACTTTCAGAACCTCAGAAAGTCTCTTTTTTACAGTTACTGAAAATCCTTGTCTGTTTTTTGCAAAGTATCATTCTTGGTATATAAAATATGCTAACAATAACAACTCCACCAGGATTTGTTTGGGATAAGAATACAATTAAAGTGATAAAAGCTTTAATAAATTGCAGAGTGTAAGTTTGATCTACGCATTTATCTGGCTATCAAAGCAAGTTTGGGGTAGAATATTATGAAGAGAACTTTGAATTACACTCCAAACCTGTGTGAATTGCTGTGTTGATATTTCTGCCAATTTGCATACTGCTAATATTTTAGTTTCAGAACAAAAAGGTTTTTTTTATTCTCAGAACAATTATGTGCAGACTACAAAAATGAAGGTGAGGATGACTGAATGCATCAATTTACATTCCCTAATTTTCCTGGTTTACTTTTATTTAAAAGTTGCTTATATAGTTGAAGCTGGTGTTTTCAGAACCACTGTACTGAAATTAACACCACAGCAGTTTGCAAGGACCCTTAACAAACAAAAATGGTTTTCTGTACATAACTCAGTGGGAAAAGTGGCAATAACAATCGTACCTGTAAAAGATCTGTTCCATCATCTTGTCTATCTGGTCTGGAATAACACCTCCATCTCTATTTTAACAGAACCTTCCTTGAAGATTATATCAGACAAAATTAGACTAAATCCTGAGTATTATTTTGAACTTGGGTCAACAGGTCAACAACTCAGCCCATTCAACTGGCATTAGTTCATTAAGATACATTAGCTGAGAAGGTACACAAGAATGATCTGTATTTTAAACATCAATAGCAACACTATGTTATTCAAATATTAGAAAAATGCTGAAAATATCTCAGCTAAGTGGTTCACTGTTGCTATAATATGCTCTTCAAGGGCACTAAATACACTTTCAATTTGTTTTAGTTCCCCAGAAGATCAGAGGTATCTGAATTCAAAGAGTAATCTGTTTCTGTTGTTCTATTTTGTTCTTTCCAACAAAAAACAATGGTGTAGAAACTGGAAAAGCCTGGATGTCCCAGTTGTGACTGACTGCTGGCCAAGCTGTCATTGTGTTAGAGATAGGCTGACACTATGTAAGTCAGGCCAAGCTACAAATTGCTTATATATGAGTGTTATAGTCAAATATGACTCAAAGAAATTTAGAATAATTTTTATTAAAGATAAATGAGCAAAACAGTGCTGGGCGGCCAGGGAGTCACTGCTCCACCACAGCGCACGCCTTTCCAGTAGCAGCAAGCTTGGTTAAATGTGGTAAAGGATTACATATTCATGGTTATTCCAGGAATGCCTATACATATTCATAACTTTTTTCCTCGAAAAGGCCGTTCTTATTAAAATGAGTTCCAAGGAATTATATCTATAGTTGTCACCTTTGGCTCTTTCCTGTTGCGCCTGCGCAGTGTCTCCAGGTGGTCACGGGCGGGGGTCTTTTGGATGAAGGTTGCAGTCTATCTTGTCATGCACTTCTTATCTTTGGCCTAGTACGCTGGGTTTGGCCAAGGCTCCAACCGCTTGAGCTGGTTTTCCTCCCGCTTGAGCTGGTTTTCCTCCCGCTTTGTGCTGAAGACCCCCATTATCTCGTTCACACAAGGATGCAGCTGGGCCCTTATCTCTGTCAGTCTCTTACTGAATGTTCTGCAGGGTACACTAAATTAGGCTTTTACACATATTTGTGGAACAAGTTTTTTACAAAGTCTACATACAGGTTGCATTGTCTAATGGCAGCAGGTACTAATATCATGTTATATGCTCAGGTTTCACAGCCACTGATAACATATCCATTTAGACCAGTTTGATTAACAAATACGTCATTAAGTCTATTACAATGAGCATATTTAGAAAAACAAAAAATTCTTCTCAGTAAATTTGAGGTACTTTCTAGGGCTAAATAGAGCAGAAGATTTATTTTCTGAGATGGATATTGTGTGAGGAGCCCAGGTGGTCAGTGCAGAGGGCTGTCTCCACACACTCTGCTGGGCAGGAGCAAGAAGGCAACAGAGGAGTCAGCCCACTTTCAATCATCTGTCACTGAAGGAGACATAAAAGCTGCTTCATTTCCCTGTAACTATCTCATCATTTCATGAAGTTAAGGACTAAAGATGTAATCTCAAGCAGTAGTTTATGCAGTTCAAGAAAAAGGACACTTCTGCCTGAGTTGCAGTGAAGAACATAGCTGGTTTCTCTGTTGACTGGATGTCAGGTTCTCTTGGAAGAGCAGGATGAGGTGGCCTGTCTGCCTCTTCCAGGCTGCCACGCTCTGAGCCCCATGCATCCTGCAGTAGTCAAAGGGGAACTGGCCCCTTTCCTATGAGGAAATGCGGGCTGGAACTGAAAACTGCAGCAGTGTGCATTATCAAGATTCGCTCATATATAAAATAAAAATATTTAATAAAACATCTGCTTTATATATTCTTAATGGTGTATTACCTCACATCTGTTTAAAGGTTTCTTACACCATTTGGATACCACGTAACAATCTAGTCTTTGTTCTGCTTTTCAAGACAGCTCTGAAACTAAGTTACGAATAGCAGAAGATGTAAAAAGTGTTTTAGAAGCAAATTATCTTAGCTTTACCTGTTCACCATTGCTTGCTGGTTTTAGCATAATACTAGTGAAAGCATTGGAGACACTATTCTTTCTAGAAGTTATTGAAAAATAAGAATGTCTGTCTTCTTATAGTTAATCGCCTTCTCATATATCACATAACTGATTGAAATCTAATATAGTAATTTGGAATTTATTCTTTGTGTTGATAAAAGAAAAACAAAAACAACAAACAAACAAAACACAAAACCAAAACCAAACAATAACAACAAAAAACCAAACAACAACAACAATAAAACCCACACAACCATACCAAAACAAACCAAACAAACAAACAAAACAACCTTAAAATCAGGTTTTGTCCAGAACTACCAGAACACATATCTGTGTGGAGATACATTACCACAGCTGCATCCTCCCTTCATTGAAACACCTCAAAATCATCTTCAGCTATTAGAACTTACTTTTGTACATTTGGTGTAGATTGCCTAGTTGCAACCTGATGTCCCTTAGTGATTATGAACATGAGGATGAGAAAAATGAACATCACTTTCTGAGTACTGCTTTGGCTTTCTTTCCCTGATATAAAGTAGTATGTTGAAGTCATGTTAAAGAGATCATGGCACTATAGAAATCAGGAGAATGATTGTTGTGGGGAGTTGTAATTATTTCTCAAATGTCTCACCTCACATATAAAAGAAAATAACCTTACTTTGTTTAAATATCTTCATGAAAAAAGGTTCATTTTCAAGAAATAATAAGCATTATTGAAAGACTGAACTTTAATCTAAGAAAATTTTACATATAACATTAATATGTTTAATAATAACATTATATAATTAAGGAGCACTTGAGTCTGTGTAGCATTCTCTCATAATGTTCCTGTACTCTGAATCAGAGGACTTTGAATTCCTTATGACAGGCATTATGTCAGATCTTACAGTCCAAATTGAAATGTCATTTTCGTTCAGTAAATGGATTTGGAGTTGGTTATACTTTCCCCTTCCCCCATTATAAAGCACATAAACTAATTAAATTATTTTAGTAGAATATAGATTAAGCTTTATAAGTTTTTTAAGAAGTCATTAAGCTGAAAAATACGTTTTCATAATGTCCATAATTTTATAAACATAAATGAAAGTTTAGGATGTCTGACTTGTACAAGTGTACAAGGCAGTAGCAATGCATGTGCTTCACCACCCCTCCCCCCAAGAGGGGATGGGGGGGGGGGGAGGAGGGGGAAGAGGAAAGGAGATGTTTTCCTTTAACATTATTTAGATCATTGCTATTCATGAAAAAAAAGGGACAAGTTTTTTAAAAATGATCACTGGAGTTTAGCAAAATACTTACAACTATTATAATGTATCGGTTTAAAATTTAAATATTTCAGTAGCAATCATCTATTAACATTTGTATCTTTAAACGATACAAATCTATCCTGGTACTGCAGTCAATGTCTAATTCAGATAGCTGTGATCTCTAGTGGTAGACTCTTAGAAGGAAAAACAAAAACAAACAAACAAAAAACACAACACCACACCACAACATTCGAGCATAATCTGCCTGTTACTAGGTTTTCCTGCATTGTTTCAACTTATGTCTCATAGCATTAATTTACAATCAAAACCACCATTCTAGTGATTCTCCTTTACAAACACCACACTTGCAGAAGACATTAACAGTGCTATATATTTTCTAGTAACATAGCCACACAGTTACTACCTTCAAAAACAATGCCTGCAGAAAAATAAATAAGCAGCACATTCCTGAAAGCCATTTCCACATTTTTTATAGTTTTGGAGCACAGGGACCGTTTCTTCTCTTTTCTTCCCTTCACATGTAGTACAAAACCAACATATTAAACTGAGAGGTTTGGGAACAGGCTTCTTCCTTGTCATGAATGGTCCCACGAGTATTTCCTTCCTTGGAAACCTTGAGAAAGATCTCTGATAACATCCTTTTGAGAGACTGTTAAAAAACAAAAAAAAAATCCATAATGTTCAATAAAATTCTTTATCTTGTTTCATGAGAGGTTATGGCATAGCTCTGCGTCACTGCTACAAGAGGTTTTCATGCAGCTTGCAAATGTAGTGACATTTTTCCCCAAGAAAGGAGTCAGACCACAAGGGGTTTCTGTAAGGGAAGTCTCAAACTTCTAAGTGCAGCATTCACCTTTACAGTCTCTGTAAAGAGCTGGAGGAAACCAGACCTTTCAAAAGAGTAGCAAGCTCTGCTTAGTTTCTTCGAAGCAGTGTTGCAGGTAGCCTGAGCTTGAGTAGGTAATTCTGGATGGGGGAAACCCATGCAGCCCAGGCATTAGGCTGCAGTCCAAAGCCAGGCAAGACAGGCACCCAGAGAACACTTCTGCTCAGTGGTTATTGTTCTCCAGCACTCATTTTGCTATTCACCATCTCCAGTCAGCAAACCCCTCTCTAACGTGAGGGTTTTCTGAATCATTTTTCTATGGAGCTTTTAGATTGTGATGGGAGAGCTAAAATGTAAACTTGGCTTACCGTTTTTTTTTTTTTTGCCCTTATTAGATCCAAATTAAAGACTACAAAAGCAGGAGACAAATTCTGTTCTGAAGACTAGCCTCCATTCTAATATGGGTCAGAATATTTGTGTATGCCATAAAGCGCTCACCAAGCAATACCCTTGAATCCTGCAATCGTCACTTATCCACACTTGGCTCATTATAGTTCTTTGGTTCTGTGCAGCAGGATCATGACATGACATTCTAACACGCACAGAGTCTGCTTCGAGCATTTTAATTGGTTTAAAACTGTTGGTAGCATCTTTTACTGTGTTAATTTATTGCTTCAGCATTAGTCAGTGGAAACCTTTGCCAGATGGCAATACAGCCCCTGAATACTGACGAGAAGAAGGAAAATATTTATATGATACAAATGTTTGCTCATTCCTCAACTATTTATGAATTTTTTTTTAGTGTTTTTTTGTTTTGGTTTGGTTTTTTCTGCAATGCAAAATAAGCCCAAAGGTTCAGATTTACATCTCATGGTAGAATCAGTGTTAATAATCTAGCTCCCTATTATCTGCCTCAAAAATGGAAAAATAAAAAAAAATAATAAAAAAAGAAAAAGAAAACTTAGCACAACATTTTTCTCACTGACACTGAATTCTGAAAGAAGAGAAGTAGTATCTTGACACTTCCATCAGTTTTTATTGTGTTGCTCTCTTCCCCTCCCATCCTCAATGGCAAAGGAGCAACACAGAAGAAAAGCAGAGTTGACCTCACTTCACTTCTACATACAGGCTTCTTTGCAGAATTCTTTAATGCTATTCCCAAATGAACCACAGAGCATTAAAAAATGATGCTAAAGTGTGTTACATCATGAAATTTACTCCCTCCAGTACTGATCGGGTCTTAGGGAAGTCACCTGCAGCCAGATCTTTTTTTAATCACAATCCCACCTGTAACGTTCAGAAATCACACAGTATCACAGTATGTTTGGGATTGGAAGGGACCTCAAAAGATCATCTAGTCCAATCCCCCTGCTGGAGCAGGAGCGTCTAGGTGAGGTCGCACAGGAATGTGTCCAGGCGGGCATTTGAGCCAACAACCAAACCCATGATTTCTACAATACTCTGTTCCTGATAAAGGCAGCAAGTGAATTAACTACACAAACAGAAAAGCAAGGCACCACATTGATTACAGCTGAACATACCTTCATTGGCCTAGTGATGCCAGGCACAAAAGGAAAGGAGGTGTTGTTTGTTTTTTAATAGCTTGACCATTAATTTCCTGGCTGTCTTACTAAAGAACCTGTTCCTTATACTGTAGTATGTATCTTGAAAAGAGTCTGAATTCAAATCTCCTTTTGGCTCTGCACATTTGAAACCTGTGGCTTTGGGTTGAGGCTATTTGCTTATCACAGCATGTTAGATCTATTAATACAGTACTTGGCAAAATGTGCCTTTAGCTTTCTGGTTCTTGGTTTTGACTAAGTTTCCTCCAGAAAGCCCAGCTCTATGAACTAAACTAATAATCCCACAACTATTAGGTTCCCATCCTCTACAGAGCATAGCCTTTGGGTTCCAGCTTTTCATTAGATTAAGAGTGGGACTATAAAACTTCCTTGTCTTGCCTCCCACTAATCTCTGTACAATGTACATTCCCTGTATAGTTCTCAGTTTACCGTTTTTGTCGAGACACTTCAAGCATACAGTTATTCCATTATGGCAGTTATTTCACTGTGTCAGTTCTTAAATAATTGTTTTTTTCTACCCAATGAATTGTTAAACAAACTAAATATAAACTAAAATAAACTAACTAAATAGTAATTAAATTTAAGTAACAAATTTAATATACTTATTTCACATAGTTCTCCTATGTAATAGGTGTGCCTTCTTGTGTCACTGGTTATGGCCATCCTCCAAGTATGCGCTGTTTTTCTGCCTGCAGCAGTAGATCCTCTTCAGTGCCTTGCTGGATTGCCTGGAGCCTCCCAGATGCGAAGGTAATGTAGCATGTTGATAGACTTTCTCTCTTGTTCTACAGTGCCATCTGTGTTGTGCTCAGGAAGGTATGTCCTCTTCAGTGTGTCTGCCACCAGTAGTAACTTTCCTGGACAGAGCTTTATTTTCACATGATGGGCTGGAGTCTAAATAACTTGTGCTACAATCGTGAGGGTGCACTCAACAGCGGTCTCTTCATGATACTGATACCTTGGATCCAGACTGTAACATTCAATTTGTGCCCAAAGAAGAATCGATGCAGCAGTTCTGTTTAAAAAAAAAAAATTAAAAAACCCACACAGCTAGCAGCTCCTTTTCTCTGAGTACATGCCACTTCTGTATCTGTTGGTGCTCTACCAGAAAATGCTGCAAGATGCTGGGTTTGGCTGCAGTGTTGCTGGTAAGGCTCCTGCCTTCTCATGCTGTGGCCTTAGCTTTTGTGCAGCGTTGAAATTTGGTAAAACAGATAAGTCTCATTTATGATTTTAAATGCTTATATACTAACCTCTGACCAAACCAATCCTGTGAACTCATGTGTTTTTCACAAGAATCTAGAGAGATGGTTAACATTCTTTCTACATTGCTGATTCTCTTTTGAATTACTCGCTGCTGGAGTCTCCTTGAAGGTTGTCAGGGTCTGAAACAGAACAAAACATCAGAGGTAGGTATCTGTTTAGTTTTAGCAAGCCCAATAAAACTCATAAATTGTCATAATTTGCTGGATTACCTCTTGGTATACAAAATAAAATTGTCATCACCAACAACACTCATAAAGATGTATATTATCCGGTATCTCTGCAACTAACTGGAGTGGATACATTTCTGTTTCATCACATTGCTTCTGCTTTATTTTGCTATTGCCTTTTTTTTTTTTTTTTCAAGTCTGTGTTGCTAATAGTTACATTAGTTTTCATTACAGAGAGCCCAGTTAGAAAAATTAGGAATGGTGAGTCAGTCAGTTAAGACAGCCTGATGCATTATGCTTTCTGGAGTTGATATTGTAGAGAGATAACAATCAAGACAGTCTAAGCTTAACTTAATAAAGACCAAATGCCACAAGTTATATCGTCAAAAGAAAATCCTGGATCTGATGGCACCTGGTTCTGAATATGCTGTGAACTACAAAGTTCATGCTATAGATGTGAACTATGAGAGGTCCACACTTTTCAAAAAACTTTTTTCTCATCTGTTTTTCTCTGAAAAAAAGGCAAAAAAAAATGCCAAACAAAACACACCAATCATATTTCTTCAGGGGTATATGAATGAATACATTCTTCTGCACACCTGAATTTAGTATAACTTTTCTAGAAAAAGACAACCAGAATAGTTCCTTGTATCTAAGCAAACAAAATGTTTAAAATTGTTGTGTCTTGCCAGAGCTGAACAAAAAGTATTAGCAGGTCAGATCTATATTAATGATTTTTTATTTTATTTTATTATTTTTTAATATATGATAGTAGTCAATTATTTTGTAAGGGAATTAGCAATCCACATCTGCTTTAGGAATGGAAGAATAAGCTATTTGGAGATTATTCTGAAATACTATATTGTCCTATCTATTACACTTCAGTTTTACTTTGGAATGAGACAATCTCTTGTATGTTTTTGAGGGTGAAATTGATATAAATTGGCTATCAACTGATTTAATCTTCTTATGCTATTATTTGCTATACTAATTTGATAACTGCTGGCTGCTGAGTGTTGTAATTGTAGTTAATCCAGTGACCCAGTTTGATTTGGTAATTGTATTGCCCAATTTAAGTTAGTTCAACAAAAACTCTAATAGCTCGTTTTGCTGATAGGACTGTGGCTTTTAATATTTATTTGTTCCTCTTCATATAATTACCTATCACTTGGGTGTGAGAAGTTCTTTCAAAACAGGAATAGAAACCCAAAGGAATAAAATAGGACAGTTACATTTCTTGAGAACTCTAAACTCTGTCCGCTGGCAAAACTAAAACCTAAAAATCAAATTGTATCTCCAAATTTTTGATATTTCTGAGTCACATACAAAAGCCCAGCAATTAAAAAACAAAAAAAAGCCATACAACCCACACAACAAAAGCAGAAAATACACCACTTTAGCTCTCTTATGACCTTGTGTTTTCTGAAATGACAATATTAATTAACAACTTTAATCAGGCTTTTCAGCATGTCAGGCTTTATTCCTGGCACTGTTAGCTCCATTTCTTCTCATCCTTCACTTTCCCCCTCCTCCTGAGATTCAGGAAAAATAACAAACACTTTAAAAAAATCACCTTCATTTTCTTATCTTTAATACCCAGAGTTAGCTTTTTCATCTGCAATTTCCTTGTCTTGTAAGTTTTAATTTTTTTCCTTGGAAATTTTGTATTCCCAGTAGTCTGAGTCCTATCACAATCCTAAATTCCTGTTGCTTCAGTCTACTTGTTAAATGCAGTTTCCTTACTGGGAATCACCGACACAGTCATCTTTTCATGTACTGCAAACCAGGTAATAAAAAATACTTGTAAAGCTAAACTTGTAAAACTAAACCAAAAAAAAAAAAAAAAAAATCCATGGGTCCAGATGGGATGCATCCGCGGGTGCTGAGGGAGTTGGCTGAAGTCATTGCTGGACCGCTCTCCATCATTTCTGCCAAGTCTTGGGAAAGGGGAGAGGTGCCTGAGGATTGGAGGAAACCAAATGTCACTCCAGTCTTCAAAAAGGGCAAGAAGGAGGACCCAGGTAATTATAGACCAATCAGCCTCACCTCGGTCCCTGGGAAAGTAATGGAACAGCTTGTCCTTGGTGTCATCTCAAGGCATATCAGGGATAAGAGGGTCATTAGGGGCAGTCAGCATGGCTTTACCAAGGGTAAGTCATGCTTCACCAACCTCATAGCCTTTTATGATAATGTAACAAGGTGGATGGATGATGGCAGAGCAGTGGATGTGGTCTACCTTGACTTCAGTAAAGCCTTTGACACAGTCTCCCACAGCATCCTCACAGCTAAATTGAGGAGGTGTGGTCTAGACAATAGAGTAGTGAGGTGGGTTGCAAACTGGCTTAAAGAGAGAAGCCAGAGAGTGGTGGTCAATGGTGCGGAGTCCAGTTGGAGGCCAGTGAGTGTCTCAGGGGTCAGTACTGGGGCCAATATTATTCAATATATTCATTAATGATTTAGATGAGGGAATTGAGTGTACTATGAGCAAGTTTGCTGATGACACTAAGCTGGGAGGAGTGGCTGACACGCCAGAAGGCTGTGCTGCCATCCAGCGGGACCTGGACAGGCTGGAGAGTTGGGCGGGAAATAACCTGATGAAATTTAACAAGGGAAAGCGTAGAGTCCTGTATCTGGGCAGGAACAACGCCGGCTTCCAGCATAGGTTGGGAAATTACATATTAGACAGTAGTGTAGGGGATAGGGACCTGGGGGTCCTGGTGGACAACAGGATGACCATGAGCCAGCACTGTGCCCTTGTGGCCAGGAAGTCTAATGGCATCCTCGGGTGTATTACAAGGGGGGTGGTCAGTAGATCGAGAGAGGTCCTCCTTCCCCTCTACTCTGCCATGGTGAGACCCCATCTGGAATATTGTGTCCAGTCCTGGGCCCCTCAGTTCCAGAAGGACAGGGAACTGCTGGAGAGGGTCCAGCATAGGGCAACAAAGATGATTAAGGGAGTGGAGCACCTCCCTTATGAAGAAAGGCTGCGGGAGCTGGGTCTCTTTAGTTTGGAGAAGAGGAGACTGAGGGGGGACCTTATTAATGTTTATAAATATATAAAGGGTGAGTGCCACGAGGATGGAACCAGGCTCTTCTCAGTGGCAAACAATGATAGGACAAGGGATAATGGGATCAAGCTGGAACACAAGAGGTTCCACTTAAATTTGAGAAAGAACTTCTTCTCAGTGAGGGTGACGGAGCACTGGAACAGATTGCCCAGGGAGGTTGTAGAGTCTCCTTCCCTGGGGACATTCAAGGCCCGCCTGGACACATTCCTGTGTGACCTCTCCTAGGTGTTCCTGCTCCAGCAGGGGGATTGGACTGGATGATCTTTTGAGGTCCCTTCCAATCCCAAACATACAGTGATACTGTGAAAAGCCTAAGACACACTCATTCTTTTAAAAATAACTGGCTCAGAATTATTTCCTCAGATGCTCCAGTTCAGCTGGTGTTGTATGTGTGCTCTCCAGGCAAGGTTTCTGTACTCCAACCACCTCTGCACTTCTGAGTAGACTGGTGAAAGATTCAATTTTCTTCATAGAAATGAGACAAGGGAGACTAAAAAGCTGATCCCTCCTCTCAAAAGTCAATTTTAAAATAAATAAATAAGTAGAGTCAATAACATGTGTTAAGCATATTTAAAATATTGCTGATTTTGTTGAATTTGTCTTAAATTCTGCCCTTGAGAAAATATAACAAATGTACTATTGCAGCAATACTGAGTCTAGTTTGTTCATTTAGGAAATAATCTGAAATGATCATTTGAGAAAATTTAGTTGCCTGCCACTTCACAAAGTCCGTTTTGTCAACCACAAACTCAGATTTTTCTGTTCTTTTTTAACAACCTTACTGCCACAGTTCTGTGTGCATAGCTAACAGGGACACAAATACTGCTAGAGAAAAGCAGGAAATGACCTTAATCTTGCTTTGAGATTGCATATTTTGGAAAGAGAAAGTACAAGTTTCCACCTTCTGCTTTATGGTTCAGAAGAATGAGTAAGAAGAGTAACAACTACAAAAAGGTCTAATACCGTAACGTAAGCAACTAGATTCATACCCGCACACCGTAATCTATATGTAAGTGTTCAGGAATGCAGCCTAATTCTCTAAGCTGTTCAGTACATGCACCTTCCACATAAACCAGATGGAAACCTGTGAAAGTCAGAGTAGCTGGTCTGAATGCATCTGGCAAAATGACACACTCTAATTTTTGCTTCTCCCCTGATTCAAATATTTCGACCAGAAACTGAGTTTTCTCAGCAGGGAACACTACAGCAGGGTTTGTGTATTATGCCAATATCCTGTGTCAAAAATATATGCACACCTAAGTTCACAGCAGAGAAGTATGTAACTAATATTCTCTACAGTTATTTAATGACTGGAAACAATGTGGAAGTTTAAAAGCCAATATACTCATTAAAAATTAGCATCGAATTGACACAGTAATGAATAAAACTGCATTTATTACTAATCAAGTATTTTGGAAGATTTTAAAGTGCTGATTAAAAGCCTAATTTGAATTTTAATCATCATTTTTGAACTTTTCAAATTTCACTGTAAAACATTTACATAAAGTTAAATGAAAAGTTTAAGAAAACAAAGAAAACACTTTTGCTGTTTGCATTGTTGATGAAAATCACATAGCTTATTTTCAGTTATCTTCCTTCAAAATGCATATAACCAAAAATGTCTAGTTATTTTTAGGGCCACATGATAAGACAGTATAAATTGACATCAATCTATATACTAAATTTACTTCTATCAACTTGGAATCTGGTCCAGAATATCCTTCTACTTTTTATTTATAATAATTTGTAGTACAAATACTACAGGTACACATCTCAACTGAAGTGTCTCATCAGGCTAAAGTTCATGACATACTGAACAACATTACAGACTAGTTTTTAAACATATTGCATAAGCTTTTATTTGGAGTTGATCCCCTTAATGTTTTTTGTTAAAAAATTTATATTTGAAATAAAAAGTAATTCATGTACTTTTGTTGCTAGCTACAATAATTGCCAGGAGACAGCTAACACTTTAGTATAGGGATATTCCATTAACCTCAGTATGTAGCTTTTTCCCATATACCTGGGTGTGATGTGTTAGAAGACTTCAATGTTACAACAAGATAATAAGAGTTATATAAATTGTCTCAAGTCACTTCATACAAACAGAAATCTCTGTTTACACAAAGACTATGCCATACTGTAAATCATACATATAGTATCCATGTATCCTGGAACAAGATAATCAAAAACCACTGTGAACTCACAATCAATAAAAATGTAAAAGACAGGCAGAAAAATATATACTGTTAAAATAGAAATATCACAATGCACAGGTTGGGAAGGTTTTGCTACCAAAATTCAAGAGATTACTTTCAAAACCACTGCCTTCCAAGGTATCTCTGCTATACTCATAGTCATTTAGATGAACAGAAAGTTAATTATGTATTTTGACTTAAGGAAAAACCATATTCCTGGTGGTACATGATTTTTTTGTAGTTACTTTTCCAGAAAAATCATGCAGAGGATTCATCTTTGTTTGCTTGGGATGTGGTAGGATATTTTTTGTTTGATTGTAAGGAAAATCCTTTATACTATATTTGAGATTTTGACTCTTCTCACAGTGATGAAAAAACCATCAGCTATTACTCTTCCTGAGTTTTATTTATCTTCTGTTAGCATGTGCCCTGACTTCTGCTTTTTCATGCATCTGATCCAAATCTTTCTCCAAACCACTTACCTTAATTTAATTTTAGAGATTTACTAAATTGAATAATGCCAATCAAGGTATATTCCATGGATTCCAGCAGTGTTTAACAAAGAGTTTAGGTTTATTTTTGCTGTCTATTCTATTATCTTATTTTAAAATGGGTCTTTTAGATAAGCTAGTTCAGAGGTCTTTAGAGACATGTTATGTACTACGCTTGACAGTGATCTTCAATGGTATCCTCTTCAGATAATTCTGGTATGGATGCTTCACTTCATCCACTATAATTCTGTAGTTCTGCCAATTTTTTTTGATACCCAGCTCCAGAATGCCAAGACAACATAGCTCTTGCTCATGCCTGCAAACACTTTCCTGTCTTTTTCTGACAAATTGCTGGGCAAAATATGTCCACATCCTTTCATACTAACAGCAAGCAAGAGTGCTTGCTCTTCCTCTGTCCAAAGGTTCACTTGGCTTATTATTTAAAACCGGGCATAATAAACTTTCCAGGATTGTTTTTCTTCAAAGTGGACTGTTCTGTGACTTGGTCAATTAAACAAATCATCTGTGTAAGCATTTAACTTTGCTTATCATAGCAAGAAATTGAATGATGGATTCCATACTCACAGAGAGAATTGTCATTCTTTTTCCATACCAGGCGTTTTCTTCATTGCTGAAGATAGAAATGTGTTGGTAAGGATAAATTGCATTATTTATACTATAGTTACAATTCTTACATACACATCAACTTTACTAGCTAAGCTAAACTGAAAAGTTACTTCTCATCCACATCCTTTAAAAGAATGCTACATATTATGACACAAAAGAAAACAAAACAAAACAATGTTATTAAATGATGCTACGCGTTCTTTTTTAGCTAGGTAATTTGTTGCTTCTGTATGAAAATTTTGTCATCCCCTCAATGTACTCAGTTACGCCATACTAGCACTTGAGTCTCCATTGAGCAGTTCTGTATATTAGGCTGTGTACAAAAGCAGGTATACACCTCAAAAAAAAAAAAAAAAAAAAGCAAAAGCAAGAAATTAAATTGTAGTAGTGTAAGCTTTCCCCATCACATTTCTGTCAAATTCCATTTACAGTTCTAAGTGAATCTGGAGGGTCTCCTTCCAAAGGAAATCATGCTTATATGGGATAATGAAGGGATTGCCATTCAAAAAAGAAAATTCATCTGTTTGACAATTTCAGACCTTAACTGCAGTCTCTAATTATACATGTGTATTTGGCTTTCAAATAGTTATAGGAGTGCAGAACTTTCAAAATACGTTTATTTTTTAAAATGGCTTTATTCTTCTAACTGTTCTGTGCTTTAAGGCCAATGCCTTTTCTACTTCCTCGCAGCAACAGGAATGTACAGCCCCCCCTCCCTTTTTTTTTTTTTTTCAAATGTTTTGTAGAACTTTTCATTTCCATTTGTCTGGTAAGTTTCACGGGGCACATCTCACTTTTATTGCAGATTTAGTTTACTGCTTTCCTTGGTTAGCCTTCATCTGATATTTTCTCTTATATTTGCTAGTTTTTTATTCCCCTTCCACAGATACAGAGATACTGGTACTCCACAATACTGGTCAGTAGATGAGAGTCAGTCTTGAAAAAATAATGTCTTTGAAATCCCACTTTAACCTATGAATTCCTACTGTGGGTAGGAAAGCATCTGTAGTTTCCACATACCTTCAAGGCAAACTCTTTGTCAACTTGTATCCCTTCCAAAAATATCAAAGTCTGCAAGTGCTATCAAAGTGAATTTATTTGTTTTGGAAAGCTCTGTGGGTTTTGTTTCTAGTTTGTTTTTAATGACAGATCTTTCCATTTAAGAATTAATGGATGTGTATAGCAGTCTCCTTAGTACAATGTTCTAGATGTATATATCAGTCAACGGTAAACCACTGAAATATATCTACATGTAAGATCGGTGTGCAAATTCTACTATCAAGCTCATGAAATCTTCAGAAGCTCACAAATTTTATTAATTGCAAATATCTTTCATTCAGAAAAACAAACAGAAGCTCCAGACCTGCTCTGGAGCTTCTAGGTGTACTCATTTCCTTGAAATGTGTATATTAAAAATTTCACTTAATTTCCTAAATCGCAGTAATACCATCTGTTCAAGTAAAGCATTTGCTTTGCAGCTTTGGATGGCCTTGCTACTATTTGGTTTATTCTAGTTGTTTTCTTGAAGTCTAGCGAAACTGGTGATTCCATATTTAATACCCCTTAGGATATATTAGATTTGCACACAACAAAAACTGTATAATCCCAACTTATTCCTGAAAGCAGAACCTTAAAGGATGTTATGAGACAGATTGTAATGTTGACTAGCTAGAAGTATTTTTCTGAAAAATATGGAACGAAGTTCAAAAGAGAAACCTTGAAGTGTATAATGCAATACAGATATAGCAGTCACATGGTTAGATCCTCCACAATTCACAAAATAGATCCCTAAGGATGAATATTTAATAATAATGTTGCTGTACTTTAAAAGAGGTAATTCCTGCTTACGTATTTTTACCCCCCTAGTTCTCCTGTGTAAGGTGGATTAACACAAATTAAATTTCATACTAATCCTTCTATCATGGCAAGAATGTCTCGTTAAGTTTACTGGCTTCAGACAATTCACAGAAATAGTAGAAGTATTGCCATAGTAATTATACTGGATTTTACACTTCAAGGTGCCAATATAGCGATTTGACCTACAGGAACATATGACAAGCATTTTAACCAAGAATAAATATAGTAACTAAAGAAATCATGGAGAATTAAAATATTTCACCTGTGAAAATTTAGTTTGAGCAGACTATCAGGAATATAGTTTCAAATATACATGTAAGGAGCAACTTTGTAGCTGACATTCCCACAAAAATGCAAAGACAGTATAGTTGTCTTACACAAAGTTGTGGCTCTCACAATCCTAGAAAACCAATGCCTTCATTGTATTTATCTATTTTCAAATCTCATTCTCTAAGCAGTTGGAGCAATTTTCTGATACTAACATTTATGCAATTTTAATTATCACAGTTTAGCACCTTTTTGCGGAATTAAGATTAAAATTATGTACAAATGTAATATGAAATCACTGAAGAGTTTATATTCTTGATTCTAGCATTTCTGCTGCTTCTTGAATTTCTTTCAAAAAGAGTGGCACAAATGTAAAACAGAAACAGGAGCCATAAGAACTTTTCATTGGGGTTTATTTGCTATCTAAACCAATGAAATACTTTGAGGTAAAATAGCTATCTGAATCAGAAGAACAGAAAAGACCATTAGGAGAGAGGGAGATGATTAAGTCATCAGCCCTCTTGGACAGAGAGAGAAAGCTAAATATTGATTTCAGAACATTGACAGCTTATTTGGAAGTTGGGTCTGAGGAAATTTATGCTACGCCAGAAATCTAATATATCTGCTGAGTGTGTGATCTGTAATTTGTAAATCTCTTTAAGATTTATGACTCCAGGGTCAATCTCTGAAAGCATTTGGTAGGTTTTCCTTAGGAACAGGGATTAAGGGAGTGGAGGAGGAATGGTTTTGTAAAGAATGCTACTGATTACAAAAATGTTTCTTTACTTAGCTTGCGTGTTTTCTGTTACTTTGTGGTTAAATACTCTTGCTCACTGAATTTGTGCTACAATGTTAGATTTCCTGGGTAAAATTAGTTGCGTTCTGTTTGGATGTAGGCTGTTTGTGAGGTCTGTCATTTATTGTAGTGTTACTGGAGATTAATTGATAATCTTTGATTTGTTGTTTTGGCAAGATCTCATGCCATGTCATACAGGGAATGCATAAATGACAGAAAAATAGAGAGTAGGAATAAATCTCTGGAGGTATAGTTTTCTAGTGTTCATTAAAAAAAGCCCAGTTATTTTCCATAGGGATTCCAATTAACATACTTTATTGTCAGTGACACATATTTAATCAGCTCGTATCTGAAACATCATTTCATAACTTCAAGTACCTTATTCCTTAGCACTTTGCAGCATATGATTTAGTTCAGATAAAGCTAGAGTGGAAAACTTTTAATTTTCTTTTCATAATTTGAAATGTAACTTGGCAGCAGCTGAAGTGTCCTTCAACCTGACTATTCCCTTCCCATGAACATGGAGATTTTTATTGCTTTATCATGTTACAAATTTTTCCATTCATGCTAAATTAGTGCAGATGCTCATGAGAAGCATATACTGTTTACCTGGCCCAAGATTAGACTATTTTTTAATCACTCTTATGATTTGTGATCTCAGTCACTCTAGTGATCTTAGTTACTCTTTATTAATTCTTTGAACCTTTGTGTCTACATACAGGTATATTACAGAACATATAGCTCAGTTGAAAACAAAAGAGAACAAAAAACATAAAAAAAAATAAATGGACCCCCAGGAGAGTCATTAAACACTCTGTGTTTTAAGTCCACATATTTAATTTCAGCCAAGACTGACAATGAAAAACATACAAATTTAACATAACACTAGAATACAACCCCACCATGGAGCACAACACAGAAATATCTTAGCTTTGCATGAAAAGAATAATACACATCTTTTTTTGCTATCAGTTGCAGAAAAATAGAAATCAAGTCACAGTGCATTACCCTGACAGTGATTTAAATATTTTTTTTTTAAATTTATAAGAACTAAGTATTCCATAAGCCTCTGGAATGGCCAGCATCCCTATAATCTATAAGGTCGGGCTCCCCGTCACAGGTACTTGACTCTTTCCACACGTCTCTTACCTTTTTAAACTATGTCATGAAGGTGTAGACTGACAACATCTAGGAACGTTATGGTTATGACAGGACATGTGGTGACCTTCTGTAATCCAGCTATTGTCTAATGAATGCCTTGGAAGCAAGAAATAGATGGTTTGTTTTTAAAAAACATAATAACACATTCCCAGAAGTTCAATAATTAGGAAAAAAAAAACCACAAAACAAACAAAAAAAAGAAAAAAAAAAAACAGAACAGAATGAAAAATTTTTGAGCAGCAATATTGCAACTGAATTTAAGAATCACTTTAAGAATAACTTTCAACTCATTATATAAGTTAATAAATATGTGGGATGAAACAGTAAACAAAAGTTTTAGCTGAAAGCTGTCTAGTACAGCCCTGGTTCCAGTGTAAAACAGTAGTTGCATACTTAGGAAAACTCCAGTTTTCAAAATTGTGTGTTGTTTTTATACCCATTGCATTTGTCCCTTCCATTATTGCATATATGTTTAAGACATTAAGCACATTTTATAAACATTGCAACCTGTTATCATCTTAATGAAAATAACCTCTTGATATTTTTGGTCCATTTTCAGACTTGTGCAAGCTAGCAGCATACCATGTAACAGCATGTGCTTGTGTTCCAGACCTAAATAAGGTTTGAGAACAGAATGCAAGATGTTTTCAATTAAAAAAGGAAGGAAAATAAGTTTGGTATGGTATAACACTTGCTGTTTGCCATCAATAAAAGATACTGTTGAACTTAGCATCTCTGAGTGAGGGAGACCAAACCCCTGTATGCATCAAGTCCTTCTTAACTAGAGTTTTATGACCCTTGAAAATATCTCAAAGAGAAAATATCACATTCAGGCAAGTTATACAGTGGCCAATCATTCCTTCTTTTTTTTCTTTAAACATCTCTTACCATGTTTACTTTATAGAAATCCAATACTATGTTAGGCATTTCACACAAGGAAAGAAGGTATACAGGAGCTTACAAAAATAAAGAAACCTGCTTATAATTTTTTTTTTTTTTTTTTTTTTAAGACCAAACATGGAGAGAAGGGACAGTCCTGCTAAAGTAAGAGAATGCAATATACTAGACTCTTTTTTCTTGCTTTTCCTGTTTCAATGTTATAACGCAGTTCCAATTTCTTTTGTTCAAAGTTGTTCTGCTATGAATAATAAGCTCTCTGCTGTATACAGAGAAACTTTAGTAATTCATTCCAACAAACTTCAAAAGCAAAAAGCATTTGAAATAAGGTTAATTACACTGTTCTGTATTTAAACTGAATAAAAGTGTGTTTATAATCCCTAGCTCTGCTACCCCTTGAGGCTGCATCACACATTTCAGTTTATCCCTTATCATTACTACTCTAGTACAGACTGCTATTTTACAGCAGAAGCTGACTGCATAACTTTATAGGACTCTTATGAATGTTACAGTATCCTCACATAATTCCTCGAGTCAAATGACTGCTCAGAAATCAGTGTGCTTAATTTTTTTTTTCTTTCTTATCCATTTGGGAAACAAGTCTTGTAGTTAGAGGCTACCAAAACTGGATTATATAAATGTATGTCTCTAATTTGGCGCTGATAGCCCACAGAAAGTGTATGATTTATGGTTGTATATGTATTCAAGAAAAAACAAACAAAACAAAACAAAACAAAACCACAACACACACACACAAAAATCAACCAAACACACCTCAACAAACATTGCTGCAAGACAAGACAGATAAATAAATCCTTTTTGAGATGGTATCCATAGACAGCGCTTTTCCGTGTAAAAATATACACAGCCAGGATGGGTAGCTCTGCGCTGCATCCAGTACAAACACTCATTTGAACCATCACAAGGGGTTACTTCAAAACTGCATAAAACCCAACGTGCTAAGAAACAAGTAGTGCACTGAAAGCAAATGAACTGTTCAAGCGCACAAACGACTTTTGCTTCAGGCTAAAAGGGAGATCATTGGCCAGATACTTGAAGGAAAGCACACTTCGTGGTTACTCACTAAACAAACACTTCTACTAGTCAATTGTCTCAAGATAATAGTACCTCAATCAGACTTAAATAGGGATCCAAAGTCTGCCTTTAAACAGGAGAGCAAGCTGGGGAAAGCTGAACGCCTTCATCACATCTGCAGGTAATCAACCAGCCAACACACACCTGATTTTACTGTGGTTGGAAAGCCTAGAAATATTGCTAAGGAAATGATGTGAATATATTTTCCCATTTCACTTCAAAAACTTTAAGAATAACGTTCTGAACACCTGTGCAAGCCTTAATATGTAGTGGTCTTCCAAGAGATAGTGTTGACTTTAATGACTGATGTCACCTTCATCTGGATTTAATTTAAAGCTGTGTTTAAGAATTCTTAGCCCCCACCAAAATACATTTCTCATAAACAGTTAACAGTCAGAATTTTCTAACATTAGATACAATTCAAAACAAAACCCTTGTCTCCAAATACAGGTTCTAACTTTGTAAAAAGAGAAGAAAGGACTAGAGTAACTCTTAAGCACAAAATAGAAATCAAGCTAAAAGATTGAAGAAAGGCTCCAAAATGCAAAAATATAACATGCATATTGTGTTCTATATTTCGTTTCTGCAATAATTCACCTTTATGTGAGGTGAGTGATTAACAAAAATTGTACATCAACAGATGTTGTTAAAAGAAAAAAAATAAATTAAAATTGTCATTATCATTTAAACTATAATGTGCTACATACAAGTAGAGTTAATGTTTCCTAAATGCAAGCAAAGTTATCTCAAATTTTTACATCAAGCACATTGTGTATCAGAAGTATTTTATATAAAGAAGGGCATAGGAACTAAAATACACCATTGATCAATATGGGATCTATCTGAAACTATCTACTTGATTCAGATGATATGTGAGTTTTTATTAAATTATTGCAGAGGAAATAAATTATCTGAAACCTAGAAATCCAGGCTCTGAAATGCAAGTATGTTTTGAAATTAATTAGATCAGCTTGAAGTGAAAGGGCTGGTAGCAATTAGCAGATATTTCTGGTAGCTCAAGACATAGCAAGAATTGTACTTCATAATTAACAGATTCTTGAACTTGCTTTCTTGGATTATTTCCCACCAGCACAGCTTTCTTGTAAATCTGAAACCAATTTGCAAATGTCACTAATTAAAAAACCTACTTTTGTTACAATGACATCTTTACTATGGAAAATTATTATGGAAAATACTCACATTCTTAGAGTTTCAATCACTATCTGTACAGAACACTCTTCATTACAAATTTATTTTTTCTATTACTAGAGCTTTCTTTGACTTTTGTTTTGGAAAGTTTGTCTAAAGGTTTTATAGTGAAGAAGCAAATCTAAATCTCATTATAGATATACAGATAATAAAGATCAGATTTTGAAATATATCATAGCTACACAGTATTGTATGCTGTGTAAAATTATTTTTCCATAATACTTTAATCACATTAGACAAAATTATTTAGATGCCCATTTAGAGATATTCACACAGGTTGACAGGATTTTTCACTGACAGAGAGAAAGAGTTAGTGTCCATGTGAAATAAAACCACCGCTATATATTTCATAGGGGGGTTGACAGAAGTTTCATGATCCTAAACATAAGTATATATATACATATATACATAAGTATTGTAACATTATATAGCATTACTTTCAGAGAGTGGAAACACCAAACCTCATATTTTCAGTTTTTCAGTCCTAGTATTGGGTTTTTTATCTCACAATGATTTTTTCAGCTGCAGGATGTTTCACATCTGAAGTATTACAAAGAACAAATTTAATTCTTTTTTTTTTTTTCTTTTTTGGTTTCTAAGCTGTATTTATGAAATAAATATTTGTGTTGATTTTAAAGAGCTTTGTCTGCATCCTTCTTAAGGGCCACCACTGGCACTGCACGCACCAGCTGGGTGCACAGGTTGTGATCTTTAGCAGTCGTGGGTTCTACTGATCCACTTGGACTGCAGGTGGAACAAGGAATTGTTGCTGTCTTCTCATTCAGCTTTTTCCCCTTACCTTCTGCTACGCAGTGACAGCATCACTATGGGTCTCCGATAAGCACAATTGATCCCAAAGAGATGAGGCTGTGATACTCTCTGGCTTTGCAATGGTACACAAAGTAAGCAGGAAAGACTAAGGAGACAAGGAGCACTGGAAATAAATAATTGTGAATTCTGCGATCTGGTATGGGAATTTTCTCGTAGCTCAGGTTCCCTGAAGTCCTTAGCAATTCAGTTCCTCAAAATACGCTGAGGCTCGTAAATGGTAAATGAAAGTGGGCTTTAATTACCATCTTCAAGTATTTACACGGGGCAGGAAATGACTATTTTATTGCTGACTGCAGTTGCCCTCCCCTAAACAGAGAAGAAGGATGAGAAAGAAGAGATTGGAAGGTGCTTCTCTCAACACAAAGAGTAAACAGGAGAATGAGAACAGACAAGAAGTGTAAAACAGCCTACACCCTGCCTCCAAAGGAACTGAGCTGCTACTGGCTCACAAAGTTGCCAGTTCATGAGTCAAAACTATATACATTTCAGTGTCTATCTAACAGCAATGTTCTTGCTGTTTCTCACTGAGACAGAATATGAAACAACTGTGTCCTATTAAGGAAGATTTTCTTCATTACACGTGCCATGACACGTACATTTTCGTGCGGTCTGTCGTAAATGGTTATTACATTATGCTTTGTTCATCAGTGTTTGTAGTTTCATTAAGCTACAAGAAGAGGTCAGCTGGCTTTTTGTCATCACTATTGACAGTAATAAGCATTCACTTTTTCAAAAAACGAAAATAATATACGTGATGAACAATGAGTTTCCACTAAAAATACAGTTCTTACTTGCTGTTTCTGTTATTACTTTCCCAAACTGCAAACAACATCAGTCATTGAAGACAAACTGCTGTGCTATGACAGAAAATATATGCTTGCCTTACAGTCATGTTTTTCTTCTTTTATAATGGATATTATTCATAATGGAAATAGTAAATCTTAACGACTGCTTTCAGGAAATTGGGCATCAGACAAGTTCATATTTTATTCAATATTTTAAGAATCGTTTTTCAAAAAAAAGTATAAATCAGACCTCAGAAAATTATTCATCCATATAGATTCACAAGTTATTCAGAGATCTTCATTGTGACCATGAAGTTTGACCTCATGTGTACAACAGGCTGCTGAATTACTCCATTATCAAATTACAAATTTGAAGTAGTGGATACCTACCAACTACATGGCTAAATCAAGCCAAATGTGAAGTGGCCTATATCTACCTACCTGTAGTTCTGGCAGTTTATTTTTTGTTTTGTTTCTCGTTGGTTGGTTGTGGGTTGTTTTGTTTTGTTTTTTTTTTTTTTTTTTGGGGGGAGGGTTTGTTTGTTGGTTTGGATTTTTTGTTTGTGTTTTTTTTTTTTTTTGGGGGGGAGATTGTTTATTGGTTTGGGTTTTTTTTTTGTTTCTATTTTTGTTGTTGTTGTTTTCGTTGTTGTTTTCCATTTTGTGATGTTTTTTGGGTTTTTTTTGGGGCAGGGTGTTTGGTGTTTTTATGTTGCAATTTCATTATTTACATTTCATTATTCATTTGTGTACTGGCATATCACTCATCACTATTCTCCTTCCTCCTTGTCTTAAACATTGAGTCACTGCAAACCATTGTCATAGAAAAACAAAGAAAATTTGATTTTGAATATTTCGCTGACAAGTGTCTATTTAAGTTCCCTAAACATTTCCAGAGTTTTTCTTCAGCAGTAGATATCAATGCTTGGCATAGAATTTAAATTATGTCACAATTTTTCCTCATTCAATTATTTATTCTGTACCTTTCCAAGTTTCAGCAGTTATAGCCATAATGTGATAATAGAAGCCCATATCTGTTACAAAACAAACAAACAAACAAAACACAAAAACAACACCTAGTAGAAAGAATATAGGGCTATTCTGTAGTGGGTTTGTTGACAGGATATACTTGGTGGGACTGTGTAGGTACAGAGCAGTTTTGAAGTTATTAAATACATAAAATTATAGACATCACATAAAAGCATATATGTTTAGATTTTTCCCCAAAAGGGCTTTTTAATCCAATACATTAATCTTTCTCTTCTACTTTTTTTGCTTATTAATGAGCTAAGCAGACTGTGAGTACCAGAATGGGAGTTATGAGGTTTTCTGTGGCAAATAACAATAGTGATAGCCAGGGATAAAGGAATATCTTTCTTGGCACATTGAGTCATTTAAAAACAAACAAACAAACCACAGTGCAAACAAACAAACAAGTGAAGTATATAATAATCTAATATATCCTCAAACAATAAAAGGAAAACTGATGAAATACATCCAATGACTGGAGTCTAGAGAAGGATTTTCTTTAAATTAGGAAATAGTTAATAATCAGAGAGATAAAAGAGGCAAAGCTACTATAACAACGTATTTCACACGTACCTGGCTCCCATTACATATTGACATCCTTTAGGCTTCTTATGTAATCTATTAGGAGAAGTAGGTACCTCAAAATAGGATTGAGAAAGGTGAACCCAAGGAGTTGCTCAGCCTAACATACCAGTACAGGTGGCGGTTTAAGCTGAAGCCCTCTTCTATTATAGACATCCCATTTATAAACTTGGAGTTGAGAGCTGGAATTCACTGCACCTGGCAGAGGCAAAAATTATTTTTACTGTAAAGATTGTCATTGATATGTGAATATATGTACCTTTTTATCATACAGTTTTACAACTAAAGCACTTAGAAGTCATATGGAAATCAGAGTTCAATTATTTTCTTCAAGAGAATTTAAAACCTTTTACCTTCTACAAACAGGACACAGAGTGTCCCAGGCTGGAGATGAGATAACCCAGCTCATCCTCCTGAAACTCTTCAAACTTTGCCATAAGCTGTTAGATATCTGCTCATACAGGACTAGTGCTACCAAGATTAACAACAGCGCTCATCAGAGAAGGTAGACTGCTGTTCCTATCCGGGTACATATATGTTCCTATGCCTATGAATAATTTTCATAGTACAATATACAAACAGACTTCCTGAATATAAACTTCCTGAGTGGTATTTAAGCAATAGAAAGAAAAAGCAACAGAATTATTCTTACCAGATTTTATTTGTACAGAATATTTTAATGAATGGGCCAGTCTCTTCCTCCTTACATTCCTTTTTGCTTTTGTAATATTTGCATTATATTCTTGATAACAGTAATGAATTAGTAAGTTTAACTCCATGTGATTCTTGTCACTATATGTTTGTTTTGTATAATGATTTTAGTCAGCACGGGAGAAAGATTAATTGCACACCAACATGTTAGCAGTGGTATACTATGGTGTATCGGTCTACTTAATGTGGCGCTTAAATCCCAGATTTTGCAACTTTACTTACAAAGCAATTCCTGTTGAACAGCTACAGAAAAGATTTCTTGTTTTATATAAGCAGCTAGAATATAAAAATGGTTAACAATGTGACCCCAAAACAAAAGTTACAATCAATAGGATGATCTCTTTTTTGGAATCTAAACCAAAAATGGAGAAGACAAATACCCTCATCATGTGTTAATGAAATTCAAGAAATTAAAACACAATAACATATGGAAGAGAGACAGCATTTAAAATAAAATCTCAGCTTGAAAGTTCTGATGAATATTTATTTTTAATCACATAGGTGAATGAATTATGTTCCAATTTGGTTAACTATAGTATCTGCATGAAGTTGTATTTATAATTTGCACTTAAAATTTGAGTCCATTAAGGTGGTTTCAAAAAAATTAGCTCTTGGATGCAAAACCACACAAAGTTTAAGATAAATAGAAAATTTTAGATTATTTATTTCTTTAGCCAAAACAAGGACTGATGTTGATATTAAGAAAGGTAAGCAGTCATTGTAACAGTACAGAAGTTGAGTGTGAACAAGAATCAAATGTTAAAATCGAATTTTGTTGTTTACCCTGTAGATGATTTAATCTTTTTAGGTATCTGTGTCTCTGTAACCATTTTCTGGAAGCATTCCAATAGCCTGCATGAAGATCAGGGTTCCAAAATGAGAATTAAAATTCTTGAGACAATGACAGGAACATTATTTTCTACTTAGAACTTATAAAAACATTCACAATTCTTTTCTCATTTTTTTCCCAGGAAATAATACAGACTAATAATTTTAAAACTGGTTGCCTGCAAACATATTTGTGGAGCATAAGAATTATTTGATTTAAGCTGGTTAATAGTATAAGTTTACTTATACATCCAGCACCTCTGTATGTGAAGCTGCCATTTCAGGACCACTCAAATGCATCTTTCTGTAAAATGTGACTGATCAAGTTCTTTCCTTATTTACTTCAAGTAAACTCTCACTTAATGGAAATTTCTTCTGCAGAAACTAACAGAAAATATTTGCCAACAGCTTTGTGTGTAAGCATATCTTCTATCTAATTAAAGGCATAAGTTATAGAAGCAAACCACAGAAATACCTCTTGTATTTCTATGAGTAATACAGCTGTAATTATAACAATTTTGTCCAAAATATCAACAATCACCACAATTTTAAGTAAAATCTTAATTTCAAATAGAAACACTTATTAAATTGCCAATGTTTCTGAAGAAGACCACATTCTAACTTTGTGACAATATCACCTTGTGAGGAACCAGAAAAAAAAAATAAATCTCCCATTTTGTCACACAGTGTATGTAGTTAATATAAATGTGCCACTGTTTCTTTTCAGGAAATTGCTAATACTGAATAAAAAAAAAATAATTACAAGCTGAAAAATCTCATAGTTTATACAACATAATTTGCAGGTTCATTTTCAGCAGTGTGTTGTATCTCCTGAACATGAGATCTCTGGCAAATTTGAAATATTTCTATATTAAGCAAAGGTCCCACAGTGCTTAACAATACTCCAGACTTTCACGGCTGCAGAGACTACTTAGCGACGAAGCTCATTCCCGACAAAATCTCTAGGAAACAAAAATTAATTTTGAAAAGAAAGATCAAAGAACCCCTCCCTTGAATCAGCAAATAAACCAGCAAAATACTCGGCAGGCAGCCAAATCACTCATCGTCTTTATCGCCAGAAGAGCAGAGGAAGCCTGAGGGATGACTGGTGATCACCTCAGGTGTCACGGAACAGTGGGGAACTTCACTCAGTTTTCTGTTCAGCAGGAAAATTATATTTTGTGGTTTGACAACTTCCTTGCTGAACTCAGAGCTAACTTTTCCATGTCAAAGTAACTACAAGTGCTGAAAATTAAAGAGCAGAAACAGCTCAGTGCTAATGCACATACACTAAAATCCATACAGTTTGGCATCATGGTTTCTCTGGTTTTGTTTCTTTTAATAAATAGCATCTATGGGGACTTAGGTGCTGAACAGGCTTTGGATCATGGAATGACATTTTAGAAACACTTGTTTAACCTCTCATTCTTGTTTTGGTTTTGTTTCTTTTTGTTTGTTTGTTTGGTTTGTTTTCATGGAAACTAGCATCAATTATAATGTCTTGCTATGCTCAAGCTGCCCTTTGAAACAGAGAGGCACATCCTAAGACAGTAGAAGAACCAAATTTCTTCCAGGAGGCATACATAAAAACTAACATATCCCCAACCTTCATCACCACTTTTTAAACCCTACTTTGGTAAGCCCTTGTTATTTGTTTGTTTGTTTGTGAAGACAAAGAATAGCTCTAAAGTAATGATATCTGCATTGTTTACAAGTAAGTAAATGATCATTTTTTTTTTTCTTTTGAAATCCCCAAAATTTTGCTTCACTGAGATGACTGATCCTAGGTGGAAAATAGTCCTAATAATTTTTTTATAACCATAGATTAACTTTTTTTTTTTCTAATACCAGAATAACAAATTATCAGCAATATATTCTTTGGCACTTAAAAGAGCTCCGTTCTTTATGCAAATCCCCTATGATGAATTTTTAACAGGAAAAGAGAGACGAAAGGAACAAAACCACTGTCAAGTGCTATTAGCAGGCGTGTACAGAGTCAAGAGACAAGACGAATGAAGATCTGTCTTTCAAAACTGCCTTGAAGATATTCTGAGTTTGCATTACATGCATCAATTCTGTTACTACTCTGAAATAACTTCACACACTAATTGGTAATAAGCCATGCTTAAAACCAGTACATTCTTGGAAGAAAAAGATTTCTTAAGTATTGTTACGAATGTGCAAAATTAAGATCACACCATTAAACAAACAAACCAACCTAGAAATTGCATTAAGGAGTCATTATGGTCCTGCTGTATGTAGGCTGAATTTTATAATTTCCCAGAAAACATGTTTCATTTGTTTAAAATTCAAATGAAAGGATTAAATTTAATAATATAAAAATCATTAATGCATGACAAAATGAAATAAATTAGAAATGGAAATTAGTATAGACATTACATCTTTAATTCATTCTAATTCTTTTGTCTTCTTTTGGTATAGTACACTCTGGACAGAATATTAGTCTAATTTTGAACTTATTAGTTTAAAAGGTTTTTATCAGGATCTTCTCACAAGAGAGAAATTTATGTTGAATTAACATTGCTTTATCTGAAACTACTTTTAGCGAACTCCAAGGCAGCAACAACTTTAAAAAATTTACACAAGTGTGTTTAACCATACCAGCGACACAGACTATGCAAAGGTAACAGCAGTCTCTATAGGAGTCTCTGTTCCACCATGCTGTGCATTGTAAAGCGAAGCCAAAGTGCATAAACTTATTGGAAAGATGATCAGGTGCTAATACTTTCCCCTTTCTCAGTATGTAACCATCAACAGTCCTCTTGTAAAAGAAGGAAGAACTGGAGTCAACACTGTAAGATGAGCTTAGTCATACCTTCATGTGACATAGTCCCGTGAATAATTTATGTATTGGATACAGCTCTCAGAGATGTTAATCTTTCATAGAGCAGCAGTTGGAACACACATGGAGACTGCAGCCATCATCTCACCCATCACACGGCACAGCTGCCCACTGATGCCGCAGAAAACAAGGCAAGGAGTCAGCTGTGCAGCCAGCCTTTTCCTGGCAAGGGGAGGTGCAGAGGGCCGAGATATGTATTTAGGCGAAAAGATTCCACAGTTTTGGCTCAGTTTCGCACAACCTGCCTGCCTCCTGTAGGTCTCTGTTCATGGCACAGTTGAGATGCTGTGTTACCTTCCGTCTTCCATCACAACATGCCAATTGTGTATGATAAGTCATACAAGGGTAGTTAAAAATCAGTTGTCAACTTCACTCCAGGAATATTACTGGATCAATGGAAATACAAGTTACATTTACAGTGCATCTGGCCACAGAACTTTCTGGGGAAACCTTCCAGCTTCCTTGTATTTTCATCTGGAAATGGAAGTCAGACCTACAGCAATCTAGTGGAACAAGAAACAAATGTATATTCTCCATAAATATATCCCCACCTCGCTCCCCTCCTCAGGGCAACTTTCATCTGTTAATGATATCTGTATAACAAAAGAAATTACCAGGTTTAAGGAACTGTGAAGATCCACTACATGTTGTCAATCTTTAATGGAAAGATTTTCAGGTAGCAAGTAATCTAAAAATCAGTAATAGCTCAATGCTACCTAATACTCATATTAACTTAGTGTAGCTATATAATCATTATGTGGATATTTAATTGCACATCAAATGAGTCATCTTACAAGGAAATATTTTTCAGAGTTGCAAACCCTGCTGCAAAAAGTACATAATTAGTATGCAATAAGGGCAAGTTTCTAGGATGCAATGCTCGTATTTAGCAAGCAAATAGGTAGGATCATTACACTGCTGTCCTTGAAGAAAAACAGAGACTAAATAATTCTTCAGTATTCTTAAACATTAATTTTTGCATTAGGAGATTATACTTAGTATTTTTATGACACAGGAAGGTTACAGTCTTGTTAACTTAAAAAAAAAATAAGCAAATATGACAGAACTATTGTTGCAATTATATTATTATTCTTTGGTGTAAAATGATAAGTCTTAGTGATACTAAAAGTGATAAAAAGCTTGAAATTAACATAAGTGAGAAAAAGAAAAGCAAACATTAAAATATAATTCATTAAAAATTATTAAATAGGGCGACAGAATGAGAATACTAGCTTAATGAAGTATAGTAACCTTGCAATCATCTCTCACCTGCAAGAACACATCGATTCATGTTATCACAACACTGTAGCATTTTTGTGCTCCAGTTTGGAAGTACGATGTTAAATGGAAGTGACTGTAATAAAGGAGGAAGAGGTTGGGGATGGCAAGCAATTATACTTCGATATAATGATCACTGTTCTTTTCTTTACATTTAAAAATTTCACCCTCACCTAAAAAAAAAAAAAAAAAAAAAAAGCAACAACGAAAAACTGTGAAAGAGTGTTCCTTGAAGTCATCCCAACTGGGCATTATCAGAAACAGAATGGGAAGCTGTATAATTAAGACACTCTTAATTAGATTCCTTCTTGATGAAACTGGAACTAAACACGTCAGATATTCCTTATCAAAGTGCAGACTGGAACATAAAACAAAACTAAACTAAAAAAAAAAGACACCTTTTTTTTTGCTGTCAGTGAAAGTTTAGGAAAACTAGTAGGAAAATGCTTTAAATCTTTCAATTTCAATAATCGACATAAGGATTAACGTACTCTTTGGTTACGCCATTGGTTTAGGTAATGAGTATTTATGACAGTTTTAAAGGTTATGCCTTTGTTAATGACCCATTAAACTACCAGATTATGCCATCTAATGACATTGCCCTTATAGACACCCTTTTTTGAATAAAAGTTCTTATTTATGTAGTATACATATTGTAAAAAAGAAAGCCACAATTTCAGAGTTCAGGAAGAGTAAAATTCAAGTTGCCTTTGGTTCAGTCCTTTTGTGCATAAGTATTATGATAGAAAGACATTTCTTCTTACCTGGCTAGAATTTTTACTTAGTAGCTAAGTTTTATTTTAATTCAAACCCAGCACCACAGTATTAATTATTCACTGATGGAAAAATAATCTTAATACAAAATATTAAATATGTTTGTCATTTAAATATTTTGTCAGAATATAATACTCTCCTCTGATGAAAAGCAAATCAGAAGAATAGTATTTCAAACATCTTCATAAATTTTCTTAAGTTTCTCTAAAACATCACTGAAAGACCCTTACACATTTTCTTTTTATGTGTCTTTTCATGACAGATGCAATGCATGTACCTATTCACCTGAGTTTGTTACACATCCATGATCATATTCGTGCTGTGCACACACATTTCAAGAAGAGACTCACATTAATTTTTATCCGAAACTGAGCCAAATAAATTATTAAAATCCAAAAGAGCTTTGGACAGCTCAGTCATTCACTGAATATCCAATTTCCCTTCCGGATCAGCTGTGCAGCCGTAACTTTAAGGGAATTGTATGGTGGGCTCCCATGGATCTAAGTAATGCAGTCTAAACCGTGTTTTTACTTTCACAAGGCAGAACTCCTTCTATGCTTACTGATTTCTGGAAATATGACGTAAAATAATCACAGTTGTTATCTACTTATGCAAACGAGAGGTTATATTGCATCAATATAAACAATTATCGAGCTTTAATCATTTCAGTTTAATACTGCGGATAATCAGTTTCACAATTTTTAGTGAATCTTCATGCTCTTAAGTTTTCATGTATACGTGGCAACTTCAGTGATAAAGTTGTGCAGAAAACACACATCTACTGAGAAAGTGATAGATCGATTTCTTTTTGTTATTAAAATATTTTGCAGATGTCTCTATGTGCAATGCAGAGCACTTGGCAGTGCTTGATAACTCTTTTGTTCTTTCAAATGCTGTTTCCCAATAAAAGAAATAATTTCTCAAATACATCTTATCCATCTGAAGTCTTTACCAAGATAAATTTCTACTTGCTAGAATAACCATTCTGAAACAGCAAGCACACAAAAAGTTGGTTTTGTTTTTGTCACTTTCATCAGTGAGATTGTCCTGTAAATTTTTTTCTTCTTCAGTATTTTTGGCAAAAATTATAAGAAAAGTGCAACTCTTGAAACAACATTCTAAAAAATACGTATCCTGAAGTGATATTAGATTGGGATTTACATCTTGAGAAGCTGTGGTACCAGTGTATGCCCTTTCTTCTCCACTGGAAATATATGCACTGGCTTCTTTCATGTTTGCTTCTACTTACGCATGATTGAAATAAATAAATACAAATAATATGTGTTAAACGAGACCTAGACTTGCACACTATGTAGGTACTAGCAGCAATAGGAAATAAAAAAAGCAAAACTTGTATTAATCACCTAATTCTACATAAACGTTTTGTAAAAAGTAATAATGTGTAAAGATGGTGGAAAAAATGATGACTTTTTCTTTTATTTATTTATTTTAGGAAATAATCAAAACAAGCCTGACTCAAATATTTTCACCTTGAATGGCTTCATTTACCACTAAGGCTCAAAGAGGAGCTTAGATCTATTCATAACAACAGAACCATTTAGACAAAGTTAAGCAACTAGAGTAAACAACTTGGAAAATAAAGAACATATTGAGAAGATTAAAAACTAGAGTCATTGTTATTTACATTAAATAAAATATACTATTAACCCTGATGATTAAAAATTTCATCTTTTATTAAAAATTTGTAAACATACAAAAGCACAGGGTCAATCTAAAAAATATGGAAATATATGCTGCTTATATTGGCCAAATTCTATGTTAAGGTAGCATATATGTCATAGGTCTTACTGCTAAGTATCATTACTTGGACACAGTGCACATACTACCTGATGCCTGAACATCACTTCTTTTGGAGTAACAGTTATGAATGGGATCATGACTATTTTGCTTTGTTTCTTCTAAACTATATTTTATTAATATAAAAATACAAATAATTTAAAAATATTAAACACCAATGTGTTTTTCAACATAAGAAAGATGCAAGGAAACTAATATACTCATTAAACTTAATTTAATGAGGGATGAATAGAACTCTGGGTGATCATAAGAGTAATAGTCCTTGCAATACTCTTGTGGAGCAAAATAGACAGGGATGCTGAAAGAATCAGAGAATGTTAGGGCTTTGAAGGGACCTCAAAAGATCATCTAGTCCAATCCCCCTGCCAGAGCAGGAACACCTAGATGAGGTTACACAGGAAGGTGTCCAGGCAGGTTTTGAATGCCTCCAGAATAGGAGACTCCACAACCTCCCTGGGCAGCCTGTTCCAGTGCTCTGTCACCCTTATTGAAAAGAAGTTTCTTCTCAAATTTAAGTGGAACCTCTTGTGTTCCAGTTTGAACCCATTACCCCTTGTTCTATCATTGGTTGTCACCAAGAAGAGCCTGGCTCCATCTTCGTGACACTCACCCTTTATATACCTGTAAACGTTAATGAGGTCACCCCTCAGTCTCCTCTCCTCCAAGCTAAAGAGACCCAGCTCCCTCAGCCTTTCCTCATAAGGGAGATGCTCCACTCCCTTCATCATCTTTGCTGCGCTGGACTCTCTCCAGCAGTTCCCTGTCCTTCTTGAACTGAGAGGCCCATAACTGGACACAATATTCCAGATATGGTCTCACCAGGGCAGAGTAGAGGGGAAGGAGAACCTCTCTCGACCTACTAACCACCCCCCTTCTAATACACCCCAGGATGCCATTGGCCTTCCTGGCCAGAAGGGGACAGTACTGGCTCATGGTCACCAGGACCCTCAGGTCCCTTTCTCATACTGGAACCTGGGGTTGTTCCTACCCAGACTCTATGCTTGTCCTTGTTATATTTCATTAAATTTTTCCCCGTCAAACTCTCCAGCCTGTCCAGGTCTTGCTGGATGTTGGCACAGCTTTCTGGAATGTCAGCCACTCCTCCCAGCTTCGCGTCATCAGCAAACTTGCTGATAGTACACTCTATTGCCTCGTCCAAATTGTTGATGAATATATCGAATAATATAGGCCCCAGTACTGACCCCTGAGGCACTCCACTAGACACAGGCCTCCAACTGGACTCCACCCCATTGACCACGACTCTCTGGCTTCTTCCCTTCAGCCAATTTGCATCGCACCTCACTACCCAATCATCCAGACCGCACTCCCTCAGTTTAACTATAAGGATGCTGTGGGAGACTGTGTCAAATGCCTTACTCAAGTCAAGCTAGATCACGTCCACCGCTCTGCCATCATCCATCCATCTTGTTATGTCCCCATAAAAGTCAATGAGGTTGTCAAGTATGACTTCCCTTTGGTGAAGCCATGCTGACTGCCCCTAATGACCCTCTTATCCCTTGTAGATTAACTTTCTTCTTATCACTGGCCAAAGAATCTATCTTCCATCCTGAACATTCTATATATTAACATAGTCCATAAGCAGTATAAATCATTACCAGTTGCTGGACATGGAAAGACCACTTATAAAATGCCCTATTAAGTAGAGCTCATAGAACAATGTCTTAAGCAAGTATCTGAATTAAGAAAGGTGTCAGAACAGAGACTTTTACCAGTTCAAAACTTCTTGCAGTTCCTTATGTGCTTTTACAGTGACTTTTGAAACAATGTTGCCCTCTAGCTCTCACAGAATGAAAAAAAAATTTTAAAAAGCACATCATGTGAGTGGGGAGATGCCACTCGGAACTTTTCTGTATATTTCTCATGCATGTGAAATCCTCGGCCTCAATGGAAGTTTTAAGCTTTAGATCTAACAGGACGAGTATTTCAGTACACGTGCCCAAAGCCTGATTGATGAAGTAAATTTAATTATTTAAGTCTTCAGCAATACAAAAGAGATATTATAGTATGATACCTGCCTCCACTACTCCTCTAATGACATTTTTTCATTTGAAAGACAGTATATCAACTATGAGGTAATTACATGTTGGGTTGTCTCCTATGGTATGAAAACTCAAGTTATGAAGTACATAGAGGACAAATACTAAAAAATTCAGCTCCTTCATAAATACCTTTGAATTTCAATGGATTTTAATTATAATCCAAAAGGGTGCTTTATCTGAAATGACAAATAATAAAGATCTGTCAGAATTATATCTCATATCTAAGGGGAAATACTGTCCTTCTTGCACTCAAAGGCATCACGTGATATAATTGTTGTGGGTCACTTTATAGAAAAAATGGATCTGAGCCAACAGAATAGGACAGCTGACATACTGCTAATTCTGATTTCTTATACTCAAGAATACTTTTCTGTGAGTTTTAGAACAAGAATTAGCTATTTTATTTTATTCTTCAATATTTGAATCTCGTTGAAAGTCTAGCAATTTCTTTTGAACACCTTCATTCTCTTCTCCTGAATATCTGATCAGAGTATTATTAATACTGATGACTAAGGAATCTGTTGTAGAACAAGTTTAAGAACTTATCCTTCAGGATGTTCCAGACAGCAAGGACTCAAAAGCCGACAAGATGGGGCACCAAATCCATTACAGCTTGTTCAAGTTTTTTTCCCAAAGTTGGCTATGGTAGAGTGACCAAGCCTCTGTGAGGCAGCAAGCAGAGGAGGGAAGGAGCCCTGTTCTGTGGGAAGTGCTGCAGTGCTTCTAGTTCAGGATCATCTCCTACCTGTGAAGAGTAGTCAGGTCGTAATGGCAGTTAGTTTATCTATTCCAGGATGACAAAGATTCTTGAGAACAGGTCTCCAGATCAACTACTCATCTTTAGGGAAAAAGTTTATTTTTCTTGTTAGAACTTGACTAAATATGTACACGTACGATTTCCAGAGTATGAACTTAAGAACTTGAAGGCAAAGTTCTTTTTTAAATTAAGTCAGTAGAAGCTGCTGGGAGAGTCATCGAATAAACAAAAAAGTACAAGTTGTACGAAAGCTGAATTCAGCTAATTCAGAATTCAAACCTAATTCAGGTTTTAATTCCAAAACAGCGTACTGGAAATGTCAAAGACTCCCTCATTATTGTATTTGTTGCAAGTGTTTATTGTTGTCAATGTCAATCAAAGAAAAATGATGACAAATTAACTTCCATGGGCTATTTATAAATGTATTTTTAACAGTGTTTAAAATTTTGGTGCCCATACTTCTTGTCCAGTGGGAAGAGGAACTTCTAATAAGTTCTAGTCTACTTATGTGTGCTTCATCTTCTTAACGTATGAGAGAGCAGCTTCTTGCTCCTTTGGTCTTTAGAAAAAAATAAAAGTAGTAAAACCAATACTAAAAAGAATACTGCAAGTATACGCTTCTAAAAAACTTGGAGACGTTCTTTTCTTTTTCATAAGAACAGTATGCATAATTTGGAAATACTATTAAAAACTATTCACCTATCAAAGTCAGACTGATAAAGGAACACAAACTCATTGACTTCACTTTGTTTTGAGTGTGGGGTTTGTTTTTTTCAGTTATCCATATAACTTTACTTCTTAAAGCTAAACATGTTCAAATATTTTCTTGGCTTCTCTAAATTCCCAACATTAGCATTGTCATGAGAACAGCTGTGAAATATATTATAGGCATTTGTTACTTGTAATTAGTACATAATAAAACAAAGACGGATCTTTGCGTTAAGGTAGTTATTTCATATTTAAAGTAAAACAATGCTGAAAGAGGGAAGATTATTTTAAAAAAATATCCACAAATACTAATGAAAGTCTTTATTGTAGTACCTCAGAACCACAACTTTAACTTTTATATAAAGTTTCTATATTAATTCATTACTTGTCTCTAGAACTCCACAATAATTTAACATCTCAAATGCTTTTTTCTATAGATCTGCATTCTTTTCATTGGGTTTTAGTAGAGCTCCAAAATACGATTCCTTGTATTTATTTGAGCATACAATAATTCTCCCCTCCTCCCTGGGCAGCTTAATATACCTAGGATTTATATTTGTAATGTCTTACAAAGATTTGTGTAATTTGCATCTCTACTTAGTTATTCGTTGAACATCTGAGAAAAGTCAGGGAAACCTGTTAACTCTTACAATATCAGACATTCTTCCCTTTATTTTATCTCATCAACATCATATACTTCAGAAACACTTCCAAGTTAACTGTAGGCTGGTAAAACTATACATTGCTGTCCTTTTCACAGTAAAATGGAGTAAAGCAACTAAAGAAAAATCTATCAGCACAGCGTTTGCCTACAATGAATGGAAAAAAATATTGCAGTGAAAGCAGCAGGCTTTAAACAGAGATCAAGTAATTCAATAGTAACTGAAACGATAAGAGGGAAAACAAAACAAAACCACAAATCAAAATAATCCACAACAAAACAAAAAAAAAACCCAACAAACTAAACAAGGACAACAACAACAACAAAAAACACCACTTTTCTGTAAGGCATAACTATCCAGGGAGTGAGAATGCAGTACAAACTTTTAAAATATTTATTTGTATCTAGGGAATAGTACATCAAATAAAAACTTACATTCAACAGGAACCATTTCCTCTCTACAAGAAATAGTACACTGCCTATTTTTCTTGCCAATCATCTGTTATTGTTCTGTCAGAGATGATAATACCAAAAGCTATTGACAAAGTGAAGTCTCATGCACTGAAGGTAAGTGTTATGCAAGTTCATTGCAATGTTGATTTCTGTGACTATATCACCCAGCAAGTAAGAGAGAGTGGTGCTACACTGACCTGGGTGCAGACTCACACCATCTACCTGCCTACCCCTATTCTTTTTTAATGAGAACTGTAGACAAATACTGTTACAACAAACATGGCCCTGCATGCAACTGTGGAATTTTTAAACAGACACTACATTCAGGCACATTTTGTCATGGATTCCACATTCTTATAAGAGTTTCTTTAACTAAATTTGTGGAATATGGGTTTTTTGGGGTATTTTTGTTTGGTTTTTTGCCAGTAATATTCACTTGGTGAATATGCAGCACTAGTTGTGCTGCATTATGTTAATGACAACGAAAAACACCACTGCTGCATATTTGTCACCTATAACCAATTTCTGCCCTTCTTTTCCACAGTCTTCACAGTCTTGAATATAGTTACACAGAAACTTCTCAGATATATGGAGTTCTTGGAATTGAAAGATAATACACATGAATGTGGTGGCTTATATGCCAGCAATTGTGTGCATTTGACCAATTGGAAAAACAAAACAACCTCCTTCAAAAAAACTCCACCACAACAACAAACCACCAAATACCACATACACACACAAAACACAAACAAACAAAAACAAAAAACAACACCCAAACCAACACAAAAACATCACAAACAAAAACCAACCAAACCAAAACAGACACACACACACACACACAAAAAAAACCAAAACACCAAAAAAACCACAAAAACCCAAACCAAACGCAAATCCACCCTTGTGGAATAATTTTTTTTTTTTTTTGGGTTTTTTTCCCAAAAGCAAAACACAGGCACAAAGGAAGAAAACATAAACCAGCAGGACTGGAATAGTAGAAGCAATTTCTGCTTTCCAGAAAATCCTGGTATTAAAAGAAACAAAAGAGTTTCAAGAATAAAAGTCAATTATCCTTAAAAAATTTTGGGGAGTGGGAAGAGGCAAGTGTAATTCAGTGATGCAGTAACATCAAATCATTTCTCTAGTACTTTCTATAATACATACATGACTTATTTCAATATATAAATGAACACGTTGAATGCATAAATTTTAACAGTAAGCTATCACATTTGTATTAGCATAAGGTCAATTAAAACACAAAAAGTCTGAAAGAGTACCATCAAAAGAAAACATTTCCACAACTTTGAAGCTAAATAACTAAATCTCTCACCTCATGAAAAATTATTATTCTTTTGAAATTTCTTTGTCTGGCCCCAGACAACAATTCTATGTCAGTTTGCCATGCTAAAAAAAAAAAAAAAAAAAAAAAAAAAGAGAAATAGTAGAAGATAATAATTGTTGGTATCACACCTTCAAGCACAGTACTTTGAGATCATTTACTGATAATGGATGCAGATGAAAGAGTCAATATATCTTAAAAGGAGATATCTACAATATGCACAAACCCAGCTTCTTTGAAAAAAGCTGTGATTATGGAATGGAGACGAATATCTTGAGCTATCTTTCAGAGCAAACTCTATAATATATGCTAAATTACACTGCTTTAATAATATCATAGATGAATGAGATTTGTGGGTCATTCATATATACAGAGGCAGAAAAAACTAGACTGCTAGGATGGTGAACTAACCTTACCTTCAGCGTAAGAATTATCAGTTTACAATGTGGTAAGATGATGAAAGTAATAGCATCACATTTGGGTATAAGCTGATGACATGATGGATGGATAGGTGATTGTGCTTTTCTGTAGAGTCAAAGAAACTTCAAACATGCTTTTTAGAACACAGAGAATTTATCATAGTGATAAAGCATCACTGATGGAAATGTGTCCACTTTGGATATGTTAAAACATCTGAACAGAGATCAAGTAAAAGTAAGTTTGCAGGGCTATGAATACTTGACAAGAAATTTGCATGCAAACAGCTGAAAGAGAAGGAGCAATAGAAGAAACAAAGCAACAATGCAGAAAACTAATTCTAGCAGCATCCTTTTGAATCAGAGAGAGAGGTCACAGCCACCAAGTCTAGGAAGGCAATTACACCACTGAAGATGCAAGATGATCAGGGTTTGGCTGTGAGTTTGCAAGAGTGAGCAAGGAAGAAATATCAGACCTTAAGATGACAACATGACATAAATCAGTAAGACTAATAGACACTGACTGAAGCAAAAGACTAGTCATAGATGAAACCGAGATACCAGGCTTGAGTAGCCAGAAGGGGAGGCGGGAAATATCCAGAGTTTTTCAGAGGGAAGACCATGAGACCATCTCCACCCCATTGCTAAAAAGTTTTGATTGATTGCTATCATGTCAATATTTCTAAAGTACATGACAACATAACCTAATACATTAATACTACTAATATATTATATAGTAGTATATCTACAAGGTTGCAGATTCCTCAAAAAATGTTAAAATATTGGCTCAATGGAGAAGTAATACAGCATAAATATACATAAACAAGCATATATGTACGTTGTTATATTGCTTTTAAGGTTCCCACATGGTAATTTAGTTACTGGAAGAGACGTAGAATGTTAGTGCAGATATGAGAAAAACACACTGACATTAGCAAGAAAACTTTTAACTTCTGAAGATTATTTAGTTCTACAATCTTGCAATAATTTCTTCCCTTTTTTTTTTTTTTTTTCTGTGAAAGGAAGTATAATGAAAACAAATGACATAGCAAATCTTGAATTAAATTGTTGCTTGTGTTATGCAGAAACAGGAATTTTTTTTGATATTTCAGAGTGTGTCTCATTTACAATACCTTGTTATCCTGCAAGGTAAGGTCATTCTCGTTTCTTCAGCTGCATCTTGTAGAAGACCTCACTGCTATGCAGTGCAGCAACATTTCAATGGCATCTTGGAAAAGAGATTTTTTTTTTTTTTAAATAAATTAAAAAAAATAAATTATCTTTCTAGATATCTACTTTCTTCATGGTCAATCTACTTTCTCAGTGTTTGTATCCTAATGGGACTTTAAGAGAGTTAAAGACTGAAGAGTTAAAAGACAATCATCTATAAATATATCAAAGCATATCTCAATGTATGCACATATCAATACAGATATTTTTAGCTTACACAACTCTAATTAAATTAAAAATAATTTTTATCAGCATGTATTTCAGAGTTCACTGATTCTATTTCTGACCTGAATAAATACATTAATTTTACATTTTACCATCAAAGTAATTCCTAGTGGAATAATTGCAATATAGCATGCAAATTATCCTGAGAACCCAGCCAATATATATGAGAATTAATAGAGAATAAATCCTTTATAATCTGACAAAGAGTGTGCATATGACCACAGGACCTGGAAATCATATGTCTTTTTAATTTTTTTCTTTTATATTTATATTTGATAGAAAAGTATAAGTAAATATTTCCTAAAAACCAAACACATTGTACGCAAAACCTTAAGTGGTTATGAATGACTGATCTGTCCCTGTAGAGTTCAAGCTAACAGCAGAATAGTGAAGTTATTGAGCACTTTGAAGTCTTATGAAGCTAGGGGAGAGTGTTACTTTTTAGGAACTGTAAAATGAAAGTCAGTTCTTCCAATGTGTATGTGCTATTTACTTTCACACTGAAGTGCCAAAACCAAATATATGCTGCAAAGTTCACACACACATTCAGGATGCCAGCATAGAGTTCTGCACTAGGTAAATCTTGCTTAGTGATTCAAAATAAAATTTAAACAAGATGCTGGTCTTTGCAAAGGATTAATGCATCGCCACAGATACTGAAAGTAGTTCTGCAACAACATAACCTAACCTAACTCAACAAGCTCACTAATGATGCAGAAAAGCTACACTTGCCAAAAACTATATAGGATGCCAATTTCAAGGTGTCTAATATGGATATATAGAATCTGACAGGCAAACATAAGCACACTCTACCTGTGTTCTACATAAACCAGATGCCAGCACTCTTGAAACAAAACATCATTAGCCTCAGCACAACATCAAACTAGTAAGTTGAAATTTGCGGATAGTTGTAACTTATAAATATCTTAGTGGGACACCTTTTTTGGTGTCTTGATCTCGCCATTTACTTGGAGAAAGGACTCCGGATCTAGACTTGTAAAGTGAAAAAATGGCCCTACCAATTAGTTTCCAGTAATTCAAAGGAAGATGTCTCAGTCTTGTTGGTTCCAGTGAATGCTTAAGTGCTTTAAAGCGGACATACAACCCTTTCCTCTACCATGTTTGCAGAAATCTATAAACATATTACCTCATAACTAATTCTTCAACTTGTCTCTAGGGCCAAATAATAGCTCAAAAAAATCTTGTTACCTCTGTCAATCAACATAGAAGTCAGAGATAATGCAGGTCTGAGGGAGTTAAATCTTAACTCCTCTTTCAAGTCATAGAAGTAATCTGAAACTTGGTCTTAAGGTTCCTAAGTCATTCTGAAAAATACGACCACATCAACATATAAAATACACAAATGCAATGCTCGGAAGGCAGACTATATCCAGGCAAACTTAAATGCAGTAGATATATCTATATATTTTGCAAGGTTTTTCTTCTTATATTGCAACAAATACAGTAAATATTCTGAGTTCCCTGATGGGAGTTGTGCTCAGATGATAAATTATTTTCACTGGGGCAATTATGCACTGAACACCTGTTGTTTCACCCGTCTTATTATGATTTAGTTGAGAGAACATGAAAACAGCTTGTGCGCTTTGGTATGCAGACCACCCCTCCATGAAAAGAGGAGGGAAAAAAAAAAAAAAAAAAAGTAGCCTTATTCCCCTGAAGATCTTCACATTTCAAATATGCATGAAGGTAAGACAGAGTAACAACTGCATATTTGTTCCAGTAATCCATTTCAAACACAAAAGTATATTACAGTTATTTAAATTAAATGTATTATGCCTGCATTCACAGGAGTGTATGATCCTACTCAACATCCCTAATGAATCTTTCTATAGATATTTTAGACTTGGCTCTGAAAACCTAATTACCTGGCTAAGCCTGCTGAAGCAACCCATAAAACTCCTGTCAGTTTTAAGACTGTGGGACCTGGCTACTTATCTGAGGCAGCTGATTAAAAGATTAATGGCACCTACTGCTTCAGAGGAAGGAAAAAATTAAAGCTGGATGCCAGGGTTTTCCAGCTTGGCTGCGGTCTACAAGAACTGTAAATAGTGCCAAATTTGGCATAGTGCTATACAAGAAAAATTCATTCCTGGATGTTGTCAGTACTTATATATCCACAGCCCTTGTCAACACAAGACAAACAATGATACTAGTGCGTTTACTTGGAAAAAATAAAGTCTGTATTCAGAGCGAATCTTCCATTAGTGAACTACAGATGCTATTAAATCATTGATACTTCAATTTTCTACATGTGCATTTTGATTTAAAAAACAGATATTCCTTTGCAGTCCGTGAGACTGTCCACAGGTAAGGAAAAAAATTAACATAAGTATTGATAAGTTTGGATTTTTTAACTTTAAAAATATGCCTCTTTAGGACTTATGTAAAACATAAAACCATAAAAAATGGAAACAATATAAGAAAAAAATATATGTTCATCTTGCTTTGTGTCACAGGACCAGCTAGATTTGTCTTACACCTTTAAAAAGTATAAACTGAATTCCAAATAAACTCAGACTGTTCTTCCTTTATGAATTTCAAGATATATTTCTCATTCCCAGCTAACCTGTTTGTTTTTTGCCTTTTTCTTTTTTTTTCCTGGTTTCACTGACAGTTATTTCATCATATCAGAGATTTTCTCCTTGCCTAATATTGATTCATATGGTAAATTCTTTTGTTTTTCACAAATACTTCTGCTGGTTTAGATATGAATTCCCTCCAGGGAAAGAGCTCCTGTCAGGTAGTTGTCATTTGTTCTGTGAACTGTTCTGATGTAATGTCCTTCAAAGCAGATTCAAGAACATAAACTGATTGGAGCTCATTAACATGCATATTTTCATTTGTCATCTCTTTTGTTATCATAACTACTCTAAAGAGTCCTCGTTTTTTTGTTTGTTTGTTTGTTTTGTGGTTGGCTTTTTTTGTTTGTTTGGTTGGTTGGTTGGTTTTTTTGGTTTGTTTGTTTGGTTTTTTTTAATGGTAAACTTTCTTTTAGTTTAATATTTGTTCTTTACTTATTCTTTCTCTAGTTACTTGTATTTCATTTTCTGATAATCATGAGCCATTATCAATCAATTTCTTAAATTACTAAATAAAATTGTGATCCAACACACAAATAATACAGTGTTTTGGGTTTTTTTACTTAGATAATGATCTAAAATATCTATTAAATATATTTTTAAATGTGTTAATTAATGTGACTTAAATAAGTGATTTTTTTATCTCAACATAGACTAACTCCATAGATGATAGGTCTATATCCTGGTATTCCCAGGGAAATGTGGCCTTGATAAACAGTTAGCAACACCAATGAATGCACACAGAGTTGATATTGTTTATTGCTAGAAGAAAACACCCTATTTTATAATTCTGAGGTAAAGTTATTTTATTCTCTTAGAAAATATCTAATTCCTACTAAAAAACAAAACAAAACTTATTTAACCCAAATAAATGCATGAATTTTATGTAGTTGAATGTAGTATTTGTTCTTTTAAACCTATAGAAGAAATTAAAGACATAAAATTAAAGCTGCAGAGACACAAGTCATAGGTCTTATATAAACTGAAGATTCTATTAGTACTTCTTCAGATTTAAATTACAGTACATTATTAGCAAATTAGATAATGCTAAACTGTATTGCTAAATACAATTGTGCATAAGCATTCTAGCCCCCATTTATACGTTAAGAAAATATGCTTCAAAGTATTTTTTTTTCCTCCCATTCCTCATACAAAAAAGAATTTTGCTTATCTCTTCAGCATTTTGAGAAAGGATAGACAAAACACAAATAAGGAAAGGGAAATTTGGAGAATTGAGGATTCAACTACTGAGATCCTAACCTTGTAAACATGAACTACAACAGGTGAGATGTCTCAGGAAAGCAGGTTCACAAAATACTGAGCTCATTTTAGAAATGACACAATCAGAAGCAAAAAGTTCAGGAGCTGATTTATCTGGCATTTCACAAATTGAAAGGTGCAACAGAAATTATAAGAGTCAGAGTAGTTCATGCAATGTGGATTTGAAGTAGTCTGGTTAGATATTTGGAAAGTCTTTTTTCTGTTTTCCTGAAAATGCTTATTTATAGTAGCTTTAAAATTATGAGGGAAATCATATTCTTTATAGATAGAAAATAATCATAGATGTTAGTTAATTTATTTTGTTATTCATATTTGGATGTCCTTTTCAGGACTAGATTCATACAAACTATAAGCTGAGTTTGTAAAAATTTGCATAACATATTGGTCAGGAAGATGGAGAAGAATTAGTTCTGAAGAAGTGAAAGAAATGGAAAGAGATGGAACATCTCAAGAAGAAAGCATAATTTGTTTTCTTACTCAGTAAAAAATAGCAATTCTTTGACATAAGAACAGAATTAATATACTAGAAATAGTAAACTTTACCGTGTGTAAATTTATATTACTTCCTGTAAGAGCTACACATAAAAATATTTTGGTTCCCAAGACATTAGCCTGTGCTCCTGTTGTCCTCACTGCTTCTGAAGTTTTCACAGCTTCCAGTTGGATCTTCTCCTAATCTTGCTATTAGTGTCTCATTCTCTATACACTTAGATTTTTCATTCCATTCAGAAGGAAATTTTGCATGTCAAGAGTGAAAAAACAAGTCTTTCAAATTCCTCTTCTGGTGGGTTTACTTCCTTTCTTCTAGATGTCTCTAGAAGAGATACTTATAGATGTCCCTTAAGCCCAAAGTCCCTTCAAGTCCTTCATTTTCAAACCACTTTTGTTCTCTTAGGATATATTTCAAGTGATCCACAAGTTGTTACATGTATGTAAAATACTATTATTTAACTTTTTTTTTTTTTTCTTTAAACCTGGAAGATTTGAAGCACCTCCCAGCAGGACAAATCTCCCAGATATTCTTAGGATGAAAAACATATTATTGTGACATCTTGAAGTGTGTATTTATCTAGAGATTAAAATAAATAAATCTGTGAAAATGTGTTTATAGTCTTAGCATGTGTTTTCTGTGTACAGACAGCTAAAGAGCATGTGTAAATATAACTGTTCTCCAGCAAGCATTCCTTTCATTCCTTTTTTGTGATACATTTTTAAATTATCAACCTTCTCCTTATCAAAATCTTTCCTTGTGGGATATGATTTCTGAGTCACACATCATCAAGGTTCAGAACAAAGTGTGTAGCATAAAACTCAGGAATACAGTTCAAAACAAAGCTTTACATTTTGAAAACTAGTGATGGGTTGGTTTTATAAAAGAAACAATGACAACCATTAAAAGGGAAACACTCTCCAGGATGCAGAGAACCTGACTCAGTTTTCATGATGTAAACTCAAGGATGGAAATAGGAAAATCCAATGATGCCAGTAGAATAACAGTGCTGTAAAATCAGTATTAGATCAAAATGTTACTCAAAACTGTGCTTCTTTTCTTATCTTCTAAGAACCTTGCAGCATTGCAACCACAAGCCTATTTTCAGGCTCCTCATACTAATGAATTAGAGTAAAATGGAAGATGACACAGAGCAATTAACAGCAAGAAATACTCAGGTCCTTTCTTATATGACCTCCTACTAATTTCTGCTTCTAGAGTAAAGCCTGTTTATGCTTTTCTATTTGTTCAACTGTTTGATGCTTTTGTAAAGGAGATGAATAAAGTATCAAGAGGTTAATGAAAATGATGTGAACTACTAGAAGTACATTTTAGTGAGAGTAATCTAGTGCAACAAAAATAAAAATCATTAATTTTTTTTTCAATGCTACATAGAAGATAACTGCTAAAGATGGCAGTAACCTTTTTTTATTATCACCCATGTGAAAAATTGATTACTAGGTCAGGCAAATTAAAAAAAAAAAAAAAAAAAAGAGAGAGAAAAAAGACAACCCATGTGATTTCTCGAAAAAACAACTTTTGCCTCGGACTGGTATCCATCCAGCACAACCACGTGATAAATTTCATTAAATGTCCAGCTTTATCACAAGTAGTTAGTAAAAAAAGCACAAACTAACAACTCTGGATGCTGCAAAACATAAGTTCTTATTCTTTTTGACATACCTGATTCTTATACATCTAAAATGATTCTAAGACATTTTGAAATTATATTTAGAGCATAAATAAGTGGTTTTTTCTAAAGCTTAGTTTAATAATATTTCAAATCTAGTTTAGATAACCTCCAAGAAAATACTTTAGTATTAGTAAACTGCTTTTCTCATTCCTACCAAAGTCACCAAGCATAAAGGCATTAGCCATTACCAAAATTATTTACAAACTTTCAGAAAAGAGTGGTATAATTCATGTTGATCCCCATGCAGCTACTCCATTAATTTCAGGTACTTTTAAAAATAACAACATTCAAACTTGTTGAGATACAATGTGGCAGTTAAGCCTCATCAAAGGAAAAAAAACATCACCTGGAGTTGTTTCAGAAATAAAATCTGTCCTGGAGCATAAGAAATGCATGTGCCTGTGTGAACTATATAGAAAAGTATCAGTATTGCTAGGAAAAATTTCCACCCCCATAATCAGATGCTCTTTATATAACTGTCTTTCCTATCACTTAAAATGCTAATGAGGTGAGGTAAGTATCACCATCTACATTCTATGCACAGGGTGATAAAAGATTCTCATCTCAGCCACTAACAAGACTTTTTATGTTAAAATTGCTGAATCTTTCGAACAAGACTGAATCATTATTCTCTCAAACTCCAGATGGTTGCCTTCCCATTAAGACATTTTTCTTTATCAATCTATTATGCTACTAGTACGTACTGGCAGATAACGACTATTTACCTTTTTCCTTCCCCCCCCCCCCCCCCCCCCGCCAATTTACATTTGTATGATTTCAACTGCTTTTGCTGATAAAAATCTAAACCAATGTCACCTGAATTAATGGTTACTCTAATGGTTATTCTCTGTAATGTAATCCAATGAAAGAAGGAAACTAATCATGACGACGTTTTCTCAAAGGGATAACCTCCACCCCTCAGAGTCACGATATTCTTCTCCATGCAAACAATAGCATAGTTATTCTTCTAACACAATTGTTGACCTACTGCCTAATTTTATTTTGTTTTCCTTGTGGTTCTAGGGGCCAAAGAATGTGTGTTGTATCAAGTCATGCATTATTCTCGACCAGGAACAAAGGCAACCACAAATAGCATGAAAACCTACTGTTTTAGGGGAAGACAACATCAGCCATCAACACCTATGTTCCATAAAGTCATTCTTCTCCCAGGCAAAAAGCCACCGGTCAATGTAATACTATGGCTTCTCTCAAATGTAAGGCAAAGGGATTATGCAGCATTTCCTGAAAAACAAAACAAAACTAGACAAACCAAACAAAAACAAAAGCCAGAAGGTCTTGCAATGCTATGTAATAGCACCACCTGGTGACTTCGGTCTTGATGGTAAGGAAGAAATAATCTATATTTTCAGTTTCATAGATACAGATACATTTTTCAACTATTAATATCAGCAATCTTTATTTTAACTAAAGCAGCCAATATTCACTTGTGTAAATTGATCCTAAATATAAACAAGGTTGGAATATTGTAAAAAACAGAAAATAAGAGCTGGAAATAAAGGGTATATGCTTGTCTCCAAGATCCTTCTACATGGATGTACCTAGGGACAACAAGACCTTTAGGAATAAAATTGATACTTATGCTTAATGCTATGACATTTTTCTCACTCGATCTTGGAAAAGAATTCAAGTGATTTATCTGGCATAAATTAAGTGCATTAAACAGAAGACCAGTAAATAAAAATGTATCAAGTCAATTACCAAGCTTCCCTTTATTCCCTTGAGTTCTTTCAAATGCCTGAAACTCTGGAATATGTCCTTGCAATGACTTAACTGGCAATCTGCATGTAGAATTTTAAGAAGGTTCAAATGAAAGCAAGAATTGATTTAGTGCAGAAGAACTTGGCCTTATGTCTGAAGAAATGCGATGTTATAGGTTAAGTTCAACAAGACAAGTAACTTTGAAACATCATTATTATTACTTATTTGTATTGCAGTAGCACCTTCATAGCCAAGCCAAAGACCATGACATATTCTGCTGGGCTAGCACAAACCATTAGTAAGGGACAATTCTTGTCCAAATTACCTTATTAAGTAAGGCAATTTAAAATCCAGCCACACACAGAGTTCCCATCTCCAATCTCATACAGATACACAGTATCAAAAGGTATTTGTAATGCTTTGTTTCTGTTTAAAAGGAAAAAGGGAAAAGGGAAAAGGAAGAAGACAGAAAATTGAACTAGCTTTTCCACCTACATATTCTGTGCTATGCAGAACAGAAAGACAGAATTTCAGAATGACCTTGAACCCTTAGCTGCCGGAAAACACGAAATATGCTTGAAGGTTCAAATAATACTGGAAAGCACAAACTGATATATGAAAGTACAAAATGATGTATGAAAAATATCATCTAGACGATGTCTGGTTCAGACAACAGAAACATACTTTCTGATTAGGAGAATTCAGAACTTATTTTTTGACAAGGTTTGATAGATTACAGAAGGCAAGTTTTTGGTTCAAGACAACTTGTTCTTAAAATATGGGTTTTAAAAAAATGATAAAAAAATTAGATTAAAAACCAGCTATGAGAAGCTTTTCTAGTATCAGCCACTACGTTTTAAAAAAACAAAACAAAACCAAAAAAACAACCAAACAAAAAGCAAACAATAATGCTCATAGCAGTAAAACCAGAGCATAGTTATAGGAATACTGAACAAGGAAACTATATCTAGATTTTTTAAAAATAATAAAATATTGGTTGGCTTTAGTTGACTTGTTGAAGACTAATTTCTACAAGTTAGTAATAGCTATAAAAACAGACCTGTCATAGCAGAAATTTCTGAGGTTTACAAAGAAGAAATATCTTTTATTAAATATTTTCTCTGACTCCTAACTTTCTGGAATATTGAATACCCTACATGGGGGTAGGAGAGGCTTCAGTTTATTGTTTTTGGGGTTTTTGTTTGTTTGATTGTCAAACTTATGAACTTAGTTTTGTGCACAGAGGAATAGAGAGCTTATGAAAATAGAGAAATTGTAGAAAAATTTTGAGAATGGAATGAAGGGGAGGTTTTTTAATACCAATTTTTATCTTTGATGAATCTAGGAAATATTCATTGTTGGTTTAGGTATCTTAAAATGTATTTTGCTTCGGCTCTATGTGCTCTGCTAGAGGGATGAAGGTTCCTTGTCAGCCCTGTGACATTTTGGTCAGCCTGACATTGATCTCTTGGATGCCCCCAGGGCACCTACAGTGTCACTCAATACACACACATGATTAGGAAACTGAATCCCACCCTAACGAATACCAGTATTTGACCTAAAGAACCCTTTTTTCCCCAAGCTCTTGTAAGTCATGTGTGCTCAGACTAAACAGCAACAGAAAAATGAACACATCAGCTGCAGCAGCCTGTCCTGTTTACATTAGTAGGAACAGATCATCATCTGGGTAGGCTGTCACTTCTCCCGTGGACTCTGAAATTTTGACAATGTACATGTACCACTAAAAATCTGCCAGGAATGTCTACTGATTTATTATTTACTCTCTACAGAAATAAGAATTTGGAAATAATGTCATCTCTCAGCTTGTATGATTGTAACACTCAAAAAAAGTGAGTCACTTTCAGACATGATCTCATGGTACGTTATGGAGCAGGGCTTTAAGAAACACAGGGAAATCTCTCAGCCTGAGGATAACAGTTGGGATACTATCAGATGTACACTAACAGCAGGAGAGGCTGCTATTTAAGATATATTAAAATGAAGAGATATCTTGAATTAGAATTACTTTTGTTGGAGTGTGGAAAATAAGGAATGTAATATGGCAACCCTGAAAATAGAGGTAACCTACGAAGTCTGTGCCATCAGTTCTTTCAAGAGACAAGCAGCAGCAGCTACTGTGGATGAGATCCATGGTTCAACTGTGTAATTAATACTCACATACCTGAAGTGCATCTATTATCCTCTTGTGTGAAAACAGAAGGGATAATCCACTGACACACTGGCATCCATTGGGGTCCTCTGTGAAGTTCCTTATTCACTGCAAGGTATGATGAATCACACCACTGGGAATCCTCTACTGCTTACGGTAGGGTTTGTTAGCTTTGGCACGTAGCTATACAAGGTTTGGATCAGAGATGTCTTTTTGTAGATCTCCTTTTGTGTCACACTGAACAATGAGCTAGTTTAGGAGTTATCTTTAAGTTTTCTGATTCTGCAGAACAATTAAAATATTTAAAAACAAAACAAAGTTATTGATAGTAATATAAATTATTATGTGAATAGCATGATCAGATCAAAGCAAAAGGCAGCAACTTCTGCTCTGCTCTTCAATGAAATGCATGAAATGATGAAAAGCTGCCAAAGACTGCTTAACCACCATGGACTACAGACCCAGAATTCCTTTAGTGATATTTGAACAGTCAACATATGTTACTGAGGAGCCAAGCTGCTTCATGAAGACGACATCACTTACCTCCTTCTTTTGTGGTCTTTCTCCTGTTCCAGAGTATAGCTAATACAAGCAGTATCTTTCTTGCAGAAAAGAGAATTTTTTTTTTTTTTTTTTTTTTTTTTTTTAAGGAAAAGGATTGTGTTGATTTAATTGAATGCTACTGATGAAATCAGGGAGGCTTAACTCTGCTAGATTTCTTGTCAGCTCAAATCATTTAGTGAGTGTCTCAGAGACAGGTATGTGGGGTTCTGGTCTCCTGCTGTTCAACTGATAGCTTTGGCATTTGTCGTTTCTCTGTATTCCGGGACTTAGACGGCACCTCTGAGGGGCTCAGCTCAGCATCTCATCCTTTATTCTTCAAAAGATTGCTAGGGTTGAGCAGCAATGGCAACAGAGGAAAAGCCTATGCACACATCTTTTTAATTTTCCCTTAGAGGCAAAACTACACGTCTCAAGTGATTTGCTAAAAAAGTAAAAATAAAAAAATTCCATCAAATGAAAGTACTAAGCTGAATAATAATACCTTCTGTATAAAGTTTTATCAAGCAACCGGAAATTAAGAGTCCCCCTCAAGGAAACACAAATGTATTTCAAGTTCCTAAGTACATGCTCATTGCAAAATATAATTTACTCAAGTAACAAGTAACCTGGAATGCTCTTGGTTGAGTCTAATTCCTCTCCAGAAATATGGGGGGTTTTTAATGCTTGGTACAATTTCAATTCTGATCTGTAGCTGTGCTATCACTTTGTGATTCTAACCTACTTTTAAATATTTTTTCAAAATTAATGAGAAAAGCAGAAACCTATTATGCCTTCTTTACCTTCCAATTATGTCTGTTCTTCTTTCTTATTTAATATTTTCACAAAATTGCATTATGAGGTTTTGTGATAGTATGGGTTGGTGATGGTGTGGATTTTTTTTTTTTTTTTTTTTTTACCAGCTCAGAATATGCATCAATCAGAACCTGAAAATCTTAACATTGTTCAGGTGCAGCACACAATATTTTCTATACAGTTTACATTTTACCTTGAGACTGTATTTTAGAAATAAGCAAAGTCTTGAAGAATTTAAAATGTTCCAATGCATCTCTGTTTTATTCCAAATTATTTTTCATAACTATGGAAAAATAATTGTTGATTTCTAGTTTTAATCTGACTAGCTTCATCTCCCATTAAGAGGATCATCTGTGGATCTTATTAAGCCTTTTCTTATCCTGCCCCCATCTCTTCATTCTCAGAAGCTTCTTAAAGAAGTTTCCGTACATAAGGATGCCAACATTTGTATTTGTTGACCAAGGCTAAACATAACTCTCTTTGTAATACTAAACAGATCAAAACACGTTAAACAGTCACTAAGGTGGTTTTTTTTGTTTGTGTTTTTTTTTTTTTTTTTCCCCCAGGCCTTGAAGATTTCTTTAATAGTTTTTTGATTTTGTAATCTCATTTCAAGACTGTGACAATCAGATGTTCATGAACTTTTTAGTAATTGTCTTATCTGCCATGTACGATGAAGTATTTTTGCTGTATTCCATTTGATATGCCTGTGTTTGTACCCCTAAAGATTGTGTACAGTTATCTACATCTTCATTCACGAAACATGCCTATAATTATTATAAAAAATACACACATATATATACATACATAAGACTTTAAATCACCATCATTTTATAAATGTCCGTATGACACAAAAATGACTTCATAGATTTAAGATACATGACTTTGTGTTTGGCCGTATTGTTTGTGTCTATATCACAAAAAAAATATAGTTCAACTGGTACATGTTTTTTTTTTTGTTCATTGTCCCACCAATTTCTATGACATGAATAAACATTACATGCAATTTCTTTAATACATTTTACAAATCAGTGGAAGATACTGGGTTTCATGGGGCTAAGAATAGATCGTCAAAGTACCTAACTGGAAATACATTGTTGGTGGAAGATTTCCTGGTATGATGTCCATGATGTAGGTATATTTATTTTCTATAATGCTAATTTTTTAATCAAAATGTCATGGAAGAGTAATTCAAATCTCAAATGATTAACAGAAGTCAACATTTATATCTGTCAACTTGACAATCTCATAAAAAACCTACTAACTATTCTGTGATACTGTGAATTCAAGCTGACTGTTCAATCTTTATCAAGTTGGTCATGTTCAGGCTTTTTTTAGTGTATATTAGCACAACAGTGCTTTTGCTCGGTCCTCTGGAATTTTCCTCAGTGTTCTGAGCTTTGATACATATCTAAATGATGTTCAATGGTTTTAATCCACTTGAGAACAGTTTGTCTAATCACAAAGATTTGAAATGCTATGATTAAATTGTTTAAACTCCTTTCAAGTTACTAATGCAATACAATGACTACAGAACTCAGATTTCAAATCTGCAACAGTTCTTTGCAAATAACCGTATGAGTGAAGAAAAAGTCAATTATTTCAATGAGGTTCAGCCAGCATATGTATCAGTCTATGATATGCTTATTGCAGATCATCTGTGTAGGATTTTTCTCTTTCCATCTTACTTTTATTTTTCAACTATGCTACTATTTTTTTCCTACTTTTTTATTTATTTGGGAAAGACTGAATTCCACATTATGAAAGTTCAACTCATACATGTGTATATATACTAAAAATCCGTAAGGTTTCTGCTCAGTATAAAGAATATTTAATTTTGTTATATTTTATTTTTATATACACCATGTATATATTGTTGCATATTTTCTTATAACATTTCATTCTATATTTTATTTTTCTTCTATATCTTAAGGAGAAAAATACATATTTTTATGTAATAAAAAACAATGCAAATTCTAGCCCATAAATTGAAACAAGTCCAAACTGAACTTTAAAAGTTTTCAAACAAACACGCAAACCAAGACACTTTTTTAACAGTCAATTTCCATTTAGCATACATTAACACCCCCTGATTCAAGCTGAGATTGGAAGTAAAAGTGCTGAAATATCACAACAAAGCTTATGCTTGTATCTGTTCCAGCATGACCTGTAACAGTAGGTACCAATGATTTTGGGAGAGAGCCTATTCTCATGAAATTAGTTCAAGCCAGTTCTTAACATCCAGTAAGCTCATAATGTTCAGATAAATGCATTTCTGGTTTTTTTTCTGAGCATGTGTCTGAAGTAAATCTTTTCAGGTTATTATTTTCCCAATATTTACAGGCTTCCTGGCCCCAGGGCAATCAGAAAGAATTATGTGGAAGGACAAAGCTATTATGAACTTTTCTTCTCCTGGCACTTCATGCTTTCCCTCAGAAGAGTGCATTCCCACCTGCAGCTCAAACCGAGCATGCAGCCTTCCTGAGGAGGAGTAATTTGGGAGTGAATATCCAACTAACCCAACTCAATTCCAACAGCAAGCTAGCAACCCAAGGAAAAATGAGAACAAAACAACAAACATAAAAAAGCACAACAAAACAAAAAGGAAAACCAGGACAGAATGAGGCATCTCCAGCTATTGTTACAAGAATTTTCAGAATATCTTCAATGACAGTTTTCCTCTCTTCTTCATATCCACTATTACTAATATAGCAAATCTATAAGGCACGAGATGCAAGAGCAGATGCTCTTGCAATAGCCTGGAAATAGAGTGCTTCTCAAAACTCAGCCAAACTGGAAGGTGCTCTAAATCTGGTAATACGGTAAAATATTGTTTCCCTCAGATCTTGTCATTTCACACTATCTGAATCAGCTTAAATTAGCTTATGATAGTAGAGAAAATTGCATTCTTATGATTGTTCAGGCCAAGATTATGCCCACTTGGGACTTTCCACTGACCACAATTTTTAGGTACATAAAACCTCGTTAAAATCTATCTCAGCATCAGCTGTCCTTCCTGAAAGCATAAACAGTATGCCAAAAGTAGGTAGTAAAAGCAGCCTGAGTGCGACATGCTCAAGGTATCCTAAGGAGCACAATTTACACAGAGCAACCCTTAAAGGTTAAGCTGAGAATAATCAGGAAAAAAGCTAGAAAAAAAATGTGTGGAAAGATAATGTAGGAGACTTTCAGGTCAACATATTTTTGCAGAGTAGCTGAGAGCCTGCTGCAAAATATCCTCCCAGTTTCACTGATAATATTCCATTTTTTCCAGGATTTGGAATACGGATCAACAGAAGGACAGCGCAGTAGAGAAGAGCTAGTCTTTCAGATAAGTTTCTTTCAGACAGCTAAGACTTTTTTCTAAATTGAGAACTTATTAAAAAATAGGGTAAGCTGTGATTTTGGATTGCACTAAGTAATGTTCACGGTGTCACTATGACCCGCAGCAGTGTGCTCCAGTGTTGCGTACCGGGGGTTTCCTGAACCAGGGAACAGGTAAACCCACCTGGAGCTGGCAGCTCAAGCAACAGCAGCTAATAAGACTTGGGCTATGCCAGGAGAAACAGTGGTCAAGTGCCCCCACACTTATAAAAGCAGCCCTTAAGAAGCACTAGTGACCAGGACTGCTGTAACCAGGGTGGGCAAATGAGGTGTGGCACCTCAGCAAAGGCGTGGTATGGCAGTTCACACAGAAGCTCTGCCAGCTTGACTAGGGAGCAATGGTATCCACCCAGCAGAAAGCCATGGCCCAAGCTTTGCACCTACCACAACTGACGTAGCTTCCCAGATAGAGCACCAGTGGGAACACGTTGGCACCCAGGTGTCAGGCTGCAGGGCATGCCCTGCTCCTACATAACAGCTGCTTACAGGGAAGGGCAATGATGCTGATGAAAGTTCTGAAGCATGAGTCTTATGATGAGCAGCTGACGGAACTGGGGCTGTTTAGCCTGGAGAAGAGGAGGCTGAGGGGAGATCTCAGTGCTATCTACAACTACCTGAAAGGAGGTTGTAGCACAGAGGGTGATGGTCTCTTCTCACAGGTAGCAAATGATAGGATGAGAGGAAATGGCCTCAAGTTGCACCAGGAAAGGTTATCTTGGATATTAGGAAAAACTTCTTCAATTAAAAGGTTGTTAAGCACTGGAACAGGCTCTGGTTGAGTCACCACTCCTGGAAGTATTTAAAAGATGTGTAGATGTGGTGCTTAGGGACATAGTTTAGTGGAGGACTCGGCAGTGCTAGGTTAATGGTTGAACTTGATGATTTTAAAGGTATTTTCCAACCTAAATGATTCCATGATTCCTCAATGCCTTCCTACCTAAATACTCTTAAATTGTACATGGTTAGAATCAGATGTACTGCATGATGCATGTTAAGTCAAGCTAGAGAGGGCTGGAGAACATCTGAGGAAGAAGGGAGAATATAATACTTTGACTTGCGGGGAGCCAGGACACAGCAGTACCACACCCCCCTTTGCTACAGGTCTCCCACTGGACACAGCCCCATCTGGTAGCAGGTAGCAAAAATTATCTAAATAACAAGAGCCAGAAATGCTATTTGTGTGAAAGAATAAACACTCACCAAAAGTAGTAAAAAAAATAAATTAAAAAAAAAAATTGTTTAAGCTTCACATAAAAAGTAACTAGAGAAGAAAAAGAGCTAGATTGCCAAGCTCTCAGCATATGACTACATTAATACCTTAACCATAATAGACAAGTTCATTCACTAAAACTTAACTCAGAAAATAAACAAGCAATATGCAAGTATACAGCACAGAAAAAATACACAATATCACAAGCTGAATACACCCATCAAGTAAGGTCTGTAAGTTTAGAAGACATAAGAAAGCAAGAGTAAGACATGTATTGAGTATTTAGAGCGCTACTTGTAACAAATAAGCAAATAAACTTGCTTTGGGGACATTGTTAAATTAAGGAAATTAGCTTTGGTAGTTTACTCTAAAAAATTTAAAAATAAAAAATATTAAAATCTAGTTTCTTCCACAAAACCGTCTACCATAGAATCAGATTCTGTGGTCATCACACACAGATTCTGTAAAATGAAAGTACAGATGGTGGTTTATTACAAAATAACATAGGAAGCTTAGAATAGATGATACATTTGGTCATTTTTGCACATAAACTTCCTGATTAAGTATGAAAAATGTGAACATTTGTTTATCTTGGAAAAACTGCTATTACTTGTCAAGCATGACCAATTAGGTATTTCTAAACTGTTATCCACATAATTAAGAAAAACAGCCATCTGTAAAGTCAGACATTGGCATCTCTGTTTTTTGTGTGTTTGGTTTGTGGTTGTTTTGCATCACCCCCCATTATAAATGTAATTTCTCTAGTCTAGTCTAATCTACTCATAAAACAGTAACAGAAAAAACACAGAGAATGCTGATTGCAATGGGCCTGTGGAAATTTCCTTAATTTTTCCTTTCCTTGTCTTTTTTATTTTCTCCCCTTATAAAGACAGAATTGGAAATAAGGAAAAAAAAGAAAAAGTAAGAAGTTTTCTAAATTAAAAACAAAAGAAAATAAATTTCATCCTCTGCTGCACTTAAGGGATGCAGAAGACCTAGATAACAAAATAGAAAGCTTTTTTTAACTGTTGCTTGATTGTTTGAGTTTCAAATTTGAGAAAGAAAAAAAAAATGTAATTTATTTCTAGATTCTGTATGATTAAGGCAAAGGTTAGCCATAGGAATATAGCAAGCAAGACTAATTGCAGTTTAAAGTTGATATAACAGCGTCTGTCAAATGCTGGGGGGCGGGGTGGGGAGGGTGGTAGGTGGGGGGGCCTGTGGTATGCATGGAAATCAATAAGAACACATTTAGACCTTTCTTAACACAGTATAGAAATAAGGTATGTGCTAGGCATGCTCTCTCTGCATGCAGTTTCAGCAACTTAAAAAATTTGTTAAGAAACTTAAGGGGGAAAAAACCCAAATCAACTTGGATCTGAAGGTATAATAAACACTGTTATGACAAAAACCCCCTGAAACTAAGGGTGAATGCTCTACCACCCTCTACAAACAGAGCATGCTCTTTGGCATTCTTTTTGAATCGGTTCCCAGGACAACTTTGATTAGAAGACAGAAGGCTGTAAGTGAAGAATCCCCATAGTTTTAAAAGGAATTGGTAAGGCCATGTTAGTGGATATATAATCACAAAAAAAAATTTTTGGTTGAAAGAGACCTCTAGAGGTCATTTAAGTAATTTCCTTGCTCCAGGTTTGCTCTAGGTAGTATCCACACACATTCTGAGTATTTCCAAAGATGGAGATTCAACTTGTTGAGCAATCTATTTCTATGTTCAACAACCATCTTGGCAAAAACAGTAAAACTCATACACTAAGCACACGAACCACCGTTGTTTCTTGTGTATCTTTCCTGAAGTTCTTGTGTTTCTACTTATGTCTGTTACCTCCTGTGCACCTTTGCGAAATGTCTGTCTTTATCTTCTCCACACAGTCCCATCAGAAAGCTGTAGACAGAAGCAAGATTAGCTCTTGGACTAAATCTTCCCTAGGCTGAACAAGCCCTCTTCCCACAGCCTCTCCTCAAAGGGGAACTGAGCAACCTTTGCTACATCCTTCATCAACAAGTCACCTGACTGCACTGAAGAACTAACACGCATTTTCCTCCACCTTTTAATTGCTGCTAATGTATGTGTTGCCCTTCACATCCCTTTCTGTTTTGATGACTAGCAGAACTTTGTCTTTCCTAACTCAGTCCTTGCACACCCAGTGTCTCTGTATTCCTCCTGGGTAAGCTCTCCCTGTTTTCATGTTCTGTGTATTTCCTTTTTGTGATGAAGCTTGTTCTCCTGTGCCCTGAACATTCATGATTCAAATTATGAACTCATTTTCGTCTCTCTATCTGAAGATATTTTTGTTATTTTCTGAATATTCGAAGCTTAAGAAGATAGACTAGTCCCATTCAGCTAATTTAGACACTTCAGAAGTTCAATGGTTAACTCTAGGAAAAGTAATATCTGCAGATATAGGTGACTGAGCATACTACCAGTGCTGAGTGTTGGAAGATAGTTACTTGTGTCCTAGTACACAGAAATCTTAAAGAGAAACAAAGAGATTGTTATTAGGAACAGCAGTATTAAGTGAGCCAGATTTCAAGTAATGTATCTCTACACAGGAAACTTTGTTTTGCAGAGCTCTGAACCAGTTACTTCTGTGTTTGAGGCAGAGATAGCTTTGATGCCTCATTTCCTCATGCTTGTTCTCAGAGAAGAACTGACATAGAGAAGGGTTTATAAGTAATAGAGAAACAATACCAGAGATTATGCTTTGACGGAAAAATTATAGATATATATATATGTGTGTGTGTGTGTGTGTGTGTGTATATCCCTCTATCTATGTCCTCAGGGTAGAATTCTTAAGTTGTAAATGTTTCTAGTTGAAAACAATACATTGTTTTCAATACCCTTGTTTATTTTACCACCCAAGCCTGCTACACACATTGGTGTGTCCAATGAGGGCCATATTTTGATTTTACCATTAGTCTTGTACAGTTGACTTCAAAGAATACAAGCTGCAAGTTTACATAACATGCCTACAATACCTTCTTAAGACAGAAAAATATAATCACTGTATAGCATCAGATCATGGTGATTCATGTCATGCACTGTCAAAAACAATTTAACTAGTGCTATTCTCTCCAGAATTCTTATAAGTTTATATAGTGTAAGAAATAATCTCATATTCCTGCGTTTCATTGGCACAGACAGTTCCTACAATACTACAGAAGTTCGAAGGGACATGTGCCTTTAAATATCCCTTCCTTCTCTCTTAATAAATTGAGATACAGAGGTTAGCATTTACTAGGTATTAAAAGCAGTTCATTAAGCAATTTAGAGTAACGGCTTGGAGTTTAGTTAGTAGCTATTAGCAATACTGTCTGCGGAACAGCTGTTTGATTTAATTGGCAAACACTAATTCCTTTCATTTACAGGCAGAATTGGAACCTCTCTGCTTGCCCACAAACCAGAAATTGCACCCATTCTAAACCAGACACTATTTAACCTGCCTTATAATTAACGTAGAATAATCGCACCTCACAGACACCTCAGCCTGTATGCATTAAAAAATGCTCAGCTAACGATCTTGGCTAACAGAAAACACTTTGAAAGATTTTTCTCATTTTGATTTGCTCCTGTGCCTCATTCTTCTGCTGTAAAAAGCACCAAGGTTCAGTTCCTTCAAATGTTGATGATGAAAGGTTAAATGGGGTGAATAAATCATGAAGTATTAGGTAACTGGGATGTGAACAGTGATGGATGCAGTTCTACTGATCGGTGAAAGACACACTCTTGTTGAGTTTACTGATGGTCTTTCTTCCATCTTGCCCTTAGCTGTTCTTATAGTTCAGTGTTTTCTTCATTAGTGGAGTATTTTCTCTTTACCCCTGCAGACAACTCTGTCATTGCAGTCACTATGTAAAATTTAATCTCTGGAGTGAGGAACCTCTCTATAAAACTTCAGCTTAAATATGTAAATATTAAAGCTCCAGTGGTGATTTTGGCATATTTGAGATATAAAAATACTTATCTACAATTCTGTTCAGAATATTAACTCCTGTCATCAATGAATGATGATGTAGAAAACTGTGGAGAAACATTCCTTTAAAAGATGAAAGATAGATATAGTCTTAACTTAATAATTAACTTGCTGTTCTTTTAACTGTGTAAACGAGTACATGTTCTACATACGTATCTGCTGTGATCTTGAGAAACAAAAAAACTAAAACATATGCACCTAACTAGGCAGCCTCTGCTTAGAGTAAGAATACAAAAAGAGAGCAAGGATTTAATGATACTGCCCCATGAGGCATATCCAGACCACAATGGTAAGCAGCTTAGGGACTTTCATTTTGTTTTTGCACTTAGCATCCCATTCACTATTCTTTAGTCATATAGAATTAAAACTAGACAGTATCTTTCAGGTATTCTCTTTGCTGTTGCCATACCAGGACTTAACCCAATATCTGCATGTCTTGAATGCAACTTTCCTGAAAAAGTTACTTAGAGCAAGTTATTTATGTAGTTTCATAGAAGCAATGAATGCTTAAGGAACCACCACATTCACAACTCCACAGCAGAAATACATACAAATTCTTCAGGCAATTAATGCACAACTAATGTGCAACATACATAAAGGAACCACACATAATAGTTTTGTTATTACACTGCTTTGAAGTGTTGCATCATTACTGCAACATGCAGAGATGGTGATTTTGTGCTTCCTTTGTACTCCTGTGTAGGAGGTAAGCATCCTCATTCTTCACTAAAGCAAGTCTAGAAACAGTACAGAATAATTCTCACTATTATCAAACCTCTTAAGTCATACTTATACTAGAAATGTATTTTGTACTCAAGTTTAACCTCCAGAACTCATTACATTGTAAACTTTCTCTTGAATTAGATTTAAGTTCATGTCTTCAGCGTCCTAAGATTTTGTCCATGTCTGGGATCAGTGTTTTTGACCTTCTTCCCATTGGTAAAAGCCTCCAGCTGGTATGTTATCACCAGAGTCTGGCAGGATTGGAACAGAAAGGAAACTTCACATTTAAAATTGAAAATAGAATGCAATGTTTTGTTTTGAACAGAACTTATCATGTAATTGGAGAAGTAAATTTCATCTATGAATTCTACTAACTTCTGTATAGTTCCCAGTCTTCTGTCTGACAGAACAGACAGCTAAATTTCCCTGCAGAGCTGACTACAATCTGAATATGTCAAAAAGACAACCAGGGACCATTTAAACATCACATTTTCTTTTAAACAGCATTATGTTCAAATGTACAAAGAGGCATCTGTCTGTCATTCCTTTCAACATCACTACAGGCACTAGACTCACATGTTTCAAGAACAGTGGTGTCTCCTCTGAGAGCTATTACATACTACAAAAATGTACAAAGCAATACCTAGGTCAGGAAAATAATGTTTATTTTAGCATACAAAGGCTTTTTCTCCCCCTAACATTTTAGATTATTTAGGTAAACAGCTATATCTACAAATACTTTCTTAACATCATAATTACTGCAGATAGATTTTATTGTCTTTTAGCACTATTCTGTCAAGCCACACCTATTTCTCCAGTACATTCAGACTACTGCATGTTCATAGATGCTTATCATGCTCCTCAGTAAGTTACAAACTATTTTCGGAGAAAATCTGATATTGTTTACAATCAATGATTCAATAGATTCTAATGAACTGTAATTATTTGTTTAAAAAAAGAGCTGAAAGTAGAAACAGTTTCCAATGTCACTGTGCGGATAGGCTACACAGCAGTTGCACCTTGCATTATGCGCTGACGTATGGTTCTAACTGAAAGCCTGCAGGGATCCATGAAAAATTGGGTTTTCATTTAAACTATAATTCTACTGGACAGCAAGGTCAGATATTGTGCTTCAAAGGCAGAATTAGAAAGTAGGAAAATAATTCAAGTGTGTTTAGAATGAAATGAAATAGAAACATCCTTTTATTTTTAATACATACAAGTTTAGTATGTATTACGATGAATACAAGGGTTATATAATTCTTTTGAAAAAGATAAAAATTTTTTCACCTTATGCACAAATCCCTCTGGCATGTTGTACATATAGGTGAGTTTTTCTTGGATTATGAACTCCTTTAAGGTGTCAGCAGTCCCACCATAGTCTTTAACAATATTAAGATTATAGATTTGCTATTAATAAATGTAATCACATTCCACTTTACCATAACACACTTATAAATAAAGCCAGGACTTCAAGTAGCTTCCCACCTACTTCTACATATTCATATACTGATTGTTATCTGTGCCATTAATTTTGAGTCTGCTCTTAGCCTCTGTCACGCACCTTTTAAGTCAGAGGAGAACTGCAATCCCTGGCATGCACATTTATAGTCAGATTAAAACATAAGAGGACAAAGAAAATAAGTATTAAAAGTACTAATATTATGATTAATACTCTAAAAAATAATAATCTTGCATATTAGGAAGTAGAACAGTAACACAGGAGCTCAGGATACAGAGAGAGGACACACAGAGGTTAGAGTACACAGCGCCCAGGGGTGGCACAAAAAGAAGAGGTGACAGAACATGCAGAAAATCTGGAATAAAAACTAAAGTTCTTACATAAGGTAATTTCTTATCAGCAAATAGTCTAGAAACCCCCGGCATAATACATGCAGTATCTTCCACTCGTGGTTGCTCTCCATAAAAGCTGACAATTTACAACTTCTACTACTTACAAATCTTGTTTTCTGAAAATAAGGGGGTTTCAAAGGTTGACTTAACCTCTCTAAATAGCAGCCACATGAGATTCTATAGTGTCCCCCTTGTTTGCCATTTCTTTCAATTGAGTTTTTAACAAACATAACAGATTAGGATGCAAAAACTCTGCTATAAGATCATTAAGTTTGCAAAGTCAAGTGCTGAAAAATGAAGAAATGCTAGCATTAACACTGACTGTGCATTTTAATTCCCTGTACCTCTCTGCATGTAGTGAATGAGGCTGTCATCTGTGGGACTTTTGTTGTAGTTGGTAAAAAAATTCAAAGGTGACAACTGAATATACATTCAGTCACTCTCTAGGAGCACAAGTTTGTTAAGTAAATTAATATTCAGCCAGGTTGAGTACTGGGATGTTGGTCACTGACATGGGGAATATAGTAGTGAGTAAACTTCCATTGAAGTCTCTCATCTTCTTAATAAGAAAGATGTAACATGAAAATGAGATAAACAGATTAAGAGGAAGGAGGGAAAAACAGTAATATGTAGACAGATGTTAAGCAATGAAGAGCAATAATCATAATTAGACTCTTATAATGCATGTTTACATTGACATAAACTTTTTTTTTTTGTCTGTAAGAAACTAAAAGTACAATTTCCTTACAGTATTTTGTTCAAGTTTACCATCAGCATTAGAAAGTTCATGGACTTTATTGACTGATGGGAGTAAAATAAGATATTTTAAAAGCATATTTTGACCTCTGAAAACAAGCATACATCTTCATAGAACAGTAATAACTTGGAGGGTAAATTCTAATTACTGTGACTTGAATTATGAAATCACAATATTAACTTGTACAGAGGTCCACATGAAACTTTGACTAGCTGAATTAATCTTGATGTTAGGGGAGAACCTCAAAATGTTCAGCATATAACAGTCCCTATGAACTTCATTTTGCAAAACTAGGTGAAAGACTGAGGGCAATAGGATTGTAATACTTTCCCATTTCAAAAGCCAGTGACTACCAATGTTCCATGAAGACAGAAGCAGAACTTCCAACACTCCATATATAGCTGGGAAGCCAAAATAAAAAGAACTAACTTCAATCTCCCAGGCAGATGAGAAAAACAATATTTAAATCTGTAAATTATTTTGCTATCTTATCCTTACGAGTAATACATAACTAGGGCACTATAAGATCTCCCAGACTAGTTCTGCAACTCTCACTTAAGAAGAAGAATACAAATTGCTCTAAGAGACATAGCAGTAGCCATCTCAACTGCATAATGCACTTTTCTTTATTCTGCTGCAATGACATGCACAGTATGGTATGGTAGAGCTGGAAGTGGCAAAAGGTGGATTTTGATGGGTGACATAAAAAACAAAAGAAAACTCTCCATCCCTGAAACAGCTACTGCAAGACTAGATGTCTTTCTAATTTCCAACTTGCAATATAGTACAAGTCAAATTTGAGCTATGTAAAAATGAGGAAAAAATGTTAGTTTGACACTAATATGACATTCAGATAACTGAGAAGTGTCTAGAATAGTATAAGATGCTCTGAACTGTCTTACACCTCCCATGAACCGCTTTCAGCAAATAGTGAGCTATTTCTTAGGTATGTTTTTTCCTTGTAATTTTACTTGTAATTTTCTCATCATAACTCCTAAAAGATTAAAGCATGATTCTTTATTATAAGAATCAAAGATCTTTATCATTTGCAGCTTTAAACCAAACCAAATCAAAACAATAATAATAAAAACAACAATAAATCCTTAAGTTCTCTGCTTTTTTAAAGGTTATGATATTCTCAGATTCTGGAAGAATGAGTCATCCGAGTATTGATCTTACCGTTTTTCATAAAACCTATGCTAGAAAGTTCTCAGGTAAATTAGATGCTCTGAGTAAAGTTCCTTAGGGTCAATTATCTGAAACAGGGCCAAGTCTATGAAATGCAAACTTCTGTGGCAGAGCAATTATTTGGCAGAGGTTGTGAGAAGACTAAGGACCATTCTGATTTTCTACAAAGGGCGAAAGGTTAATGGGATATGTTTTGTAAAATGTATGGAAGTACTGCACTCAGTTAAAAGTGACAGTACAAGAAAAAGTGTTTTGGATAAACGTTAACATTACTCTCATCATATTTGGAAAGATACACAATCATGAATCTCCTTGATTAATCTCCTAATGATGTTTTTCTTTTCTCCTTGTATCGCTTATGCAATGTTATTTTTGAGAGCATTTATTATTGCATAGTATTTATTCTTTGCTCATATCTCCTTCAAGAGTCTCCTCTCCCTGATTAGTAATTAAGGATTGTATTCTCTTTATATAAGTGATGTGATTTCACCCCCTCCTCCACAAGACAAAGTTGTAACTTGAAGGAGAAATGAATGAACTACAGACAAAAACTGGGGAGCTCACTCAGTTGTAGCTTTGGAAGGTTTGTTTTCTGGGGTCTTAATTAGTATAGAGCAGAACAGTTTTGCTCCTTTAAAACAACTATTGAAATTAATGATGAAATAGAACACAGTCAGTATGTCAAAAATGTTCATACTTCCTGTGGCAGACAAATACTGAAAGCAGGAGAAAGATGTGGGTATTGACACAAAACAAAACATGTTTGTACTGATCACGAGGCCAGATCTGGAATACTGAGACAATGAATTGTTCAGAAACTAGCTTAACTTTGAAGGTAAAAGAATCTGAGTACATGCAACATATCTGCATAATGATACAAGTGTGATTTATCTATCCCAAATTAGTAATACAAACTCTCATATTATTTTTCTTTTCTTACAGTTCAGATATTCCATAAACTAGTATGTGAAAAAAAGCCTAGTTTGGTTTTTAGCTTCTGGGAATTTAAGGATTTCTAAAGATTTTTTTTTTTTTCCCAGTTTGGAATGCAAGAGAAACAATGAATTATTGTTTTATCCTATTATTTGAAAAAAAAATATTTTGAAAATGCACATTTTGCATCAGTTCAGTATTTTTTCTGATGTCTCTAACAAATGAAAGTACTTTTAGAATGAGAAGGAGTCTCAAAACACACAGACAAATTTCAGAACTAGAGGCTTAACTAATTAACTTCCTTTTCTTCTCAAAACAAAACAAACCTCATTGATAACAACGTGTAAGTTTCATTTTTGTAGCACCTACATCTTTCGTAGCAGAAACCTATGCAAGTGTATATCTCTATTATGAACATTATGTTCTGAACATATCTTCAATATCTTCTGAAGCTGCTGTCACATGAAGTTGAAATTTTTTTCTTGACTTTACATCCCTAGGAATTCCACTATCAAAATTGCTCCCAGAATGGAATAAGAAACCTGTAGAAAATTAATGTCAAAACAAGGAAGAGACGTGCATCTTCCCCTAGAGAAAATGGCAGAACGCGGTTCTCTTATCTGCTATACATTGCACACACACAACACACTGACAATGTCATTCCCATTTCAAAATCAATAGATAAATACCTGTGTCATCAAGGACGTGATGGAACCTCTTTCCCTCCCCATATTAGCCCTCATCAAGCTGCTTATGGCTGCAAAGATGCCAATCAGTTTCTGAAAGGGAAATTCACTACATGCCCATAATAGCATCACCAGCCAAGTCTGCCAATCAATACAGACATCTTGCCGTGCATTTCACTTGACTCTGTCAATTTATGTTGATACATGGATGAAGCTCACCGACCAAGTCTACAAAAAGAAACAGGGTGTACTTGTTAAAATAGTGCTTTTAAAAAGTACTTTCACTTCAGTAAATGACATCTTTAATAACCAAGTAACAAATCGATGTTTTAATCAACTGAGTGTCATCCATCTCCTTAGAATCAGTTTTAATTTTATTGAAAGTCCTGCTTACTAAAGTCTAGATGCCATCTTCCAGAGTCATAAAGTTTTCCAAAGTCCTACTACTTACATTGAAAATCAAAGCATACAAAAATAAAAACCTAAATGTTGCATGCCTTACACAGGATTTACATAGTTAAACTAACTATGTAACTGAGCAATTGAGAATTGGCAAATGCAACCTCAGGAGAGAGCACACTTAAATAACTGGACAGGCTTATCTCACAAAGATTTTGTGAAGCAGCAAAACAGATTACAAATCTAGGTTTTCACTGAATAGCTTGCTGGCACTTGTGCAAAGTGATAAAAAGTGTTCCTAATGCACAGTTTATCAACCCCTCATTTGTAGATGGCTACTGCTTAATGGTCACTTCATGGGGTTAGTACAGGAAAATTAGGTCCAGGAATTTTCCTATCTTCTCTTTTTTGCTGATTCAGATTTGTTACTATCCTGTTTGTAAAACAATAACTAGCTGTTCAGACCACAAGCTATCAACAGCAGAAGAGACTGAAGTTTTAAAAAGAAAAGATCCTGAGTTTGTATCAATTCTGGTTTTGAAGGCTGAAAAAAAGTATAGAAAATGTGAATGTATCCAAAGAGAATGTTTATAAAGAGAATAATTTACAAACCCATCTGCCAGCTGACAATGATCAGTTGTCTACAGGCTGTGATTAGGAATAATCAGTGTTTTTAAAACAACAAAAAAGCATTAAGAGCATAGCATTGCAATAGCATAGGTATACCGAAGGCTATGCTCTTCAATTTTTCTTCTTAGGAACACTGAGTTAGTCTAAGAGAGCAGATATCACCTACAGGATCTTTTTCCTAGGAAATTTGTCTTTCTCCTTGTCTTCTAGAGGCAGACAATGTATTTTTTCAATTGACTAAGGAACCAGTAAGATTCTATTGTTTGTCATAGAGCTCGTCTACTGAGAGAAAGAAGCTCAAGTGAATCTATTTTTCTTTTTTAGTGATTCAGAAGAACATGTTACAAGACCATCTGTTAGCTGCATTGACTACCCAGTCAGCATCTATTTTCAAAACTACTTGTTTGGGAATAGATATCACGGATACTCTCCCTGTTAATGTACAACGTCAAAAATGAAGCTGTAGGTGGCAGATAGTTCTGCTAAAAAAACATAGCCAAATGTAAAAACAAAATAAAAAACAAAATAAAAAAATCAACTCCTAACATTAGTGATGAACTAGAGGTGCAGCATTCAAAAGACCCCATCCAAGTGATGGACTCTCAGACGAGGTGTACTACACTGTGATGTGTGTTGCTGGCGGCAACTAAAGAGACTATAACTCACATTCAGAACGTCAAAAGTAATTTGAAAAAAATTCACTAATGGTGTACCTTTTACTTCTTTATTTCCTGAAACACTAATATTGCTATTTCAACTGCAGATGTATTCACTTCCAGTTAAGTCACAAATTCAATGTTCTTTCTGTCTCCTTTATTCTGCTTGGTCTATTTTCTTGATTTTTAAATACTATATTTTGCATTGCTTACCATGGCATCTTTCTACATATTGTCATCATAAATTCACTGTTTTGTACCCTTCAGACAAGCAGCAGAAATATGCAGTGGCAGCTACACAGGTAATGTTGATGTTTTCTGTTTCTTACACTAAACTGTTTTCTGGGGATGATACAACTCAAAATTATTCTGTATAGTTGAACATATTGCTACAAAAAACAAACAAAACCAAAACAAGCAAACAAACCAAAACAGTAACAAAAAAAAAAAAAAAGAACAAAAAACCCAACAGAACAAACCAAACAAATATTTAGCCAAACATATTTCACAATGCAAGTATGTTCTGTTTCCCCCTCACTTCAAAGGATTATCCTCTCTTTACACATTCTGTTTATCAGTTCAACAGTGTTCCTGCCCTATAGCCCTGAAGAGTTCCAGTGCCAGAGCAGCACACTGATTTCTGATTTTCAAGAAAGAGGATTTAACTCTTTTTCCATGAATCAGAACACATTTTAAATACACATTACAGTTTGTAGTCTTATGATATCACATGCAAAAAAAAAACTAGAATTACTGTAGCAGGGGAAAAAAGAATCAAATGAATTTAATCAATATTCAGTTTTTGAGATATGGAATGAATCCTACAAATAGTTGCAACAGTATCGGAGAAAATGGCAGGCAATGTTAGCTATGTCTAAATTAGGAGATCCAAAATCATTACCATGCACATGTGCCTATTCAACCTTTCTCCACAGCTACACACTGTGGAGAGTGTGATGCCAATCAGATTAGAATACCTATGCTAGGTACAGTTCAGCATGACTTATTGTGGACTTCATCCTGCCATCCACATGTTTCCAAAATTTCTACATATTCAATTTTTCTCACAACCAGGGAAAATCTTCAGGATTAATAGGCTCTGTTACTTTAGAGACCATTCCTAATCTTTAAACACTTTACCCAGGGAAGTCTTAAAGGTGATGGGGTATTATCGGGTATTTCAAAACCACACACAGTGTAACCTATTACAATGTAAAAAATTGCAGTAAAGTGAAAATTTCTATTTTCCAACCGCTTTGTAAAGTATCCTGTTTCAGTCTTTACAGCTTGAATTTATTTTGCTTAAAAACATGGATGGTTGTTATTCAACAGTTAGTCTAAATTGGCACCATAGGCTCTCAGTAGAACAAATAAGATTTTCAAAAAGGTTGAACTATTGTTTTTAACAATAGCTGATTTATAATACCTCCCAGCTAAAACACATTGAATTCCTGTAATCTGTAGTCTGTACTATAGGATATACTGACCTTTGTTTGCAGCATTCTACCACATCCATAGGAAACTGGGAATGGAAATGCATTTCCCTGTTAGTCTTAGCTAAACTTTGACTACCTACGTGCTTAAAAGACAGCTTCATACCTCTTTGCAAGATGTTCCAACTGTGAAATGCACACCTCTCAAGTGTCTAACAAATGCTAAAAAAATATACATGAATCAAAAAGCCTGCTCCTACGTAAAGAGGTTAACGAGAGTTTCTGTTTAAAAATGATCAAAAAATCAGATCTGGATTTTTGCAGATGGACATATGTTAGACATATGTATTTATTACTTTACTGTATTACTTACTTTACCGTATCAATTAATTTTGATAGGTGATTTCTTTAAACCAGTTAATCAAACACATACCAAGAGAATAAAATATTTTTTTTTCCACTACTACAGTATTTGTCCTGAAAACAGGGACTCACAAGATCCTTTGTTTTTCATTGAAATATATTATGAATACATAGCATTGGGTTGTTAATAGTGAATGTATTAGCTAGGGTTATTACTTTACAATATGTTTAAAATGTAATAGCTTGCCTAGCTATTCCCTCTTACTCATACTTTTTCCTACAAAAACATAGATTTTTGAATGCTGAGTAGTTTGTTTCAGGGTTTCTCATCCTTTGAATATTGCTCTTTTCTGAGATAGGTGTTGGTCTAGATCAGTGATGCCTAAAAGAATACAAAAAATCAGAAAGGAAGATGATAGCACTGAGGTCTAACCTAGATAAGGAATACCCCAGTAATCGGTAGGAATATCGGAATACAGCTATTTGAATGGTAGTGGTTCCTGTTCCTCGTGTCGGTGTGACTTCCAAAGTAAGTATACAAATGAAACCCCACATGTACAATGTTTGGTTGCCAGCCCACAACTCTGTACGCAAACCTGGAGAAGCATATAAACTTTGAGTAAGTAAAACGTAAGACTTGCAGAAATATGCATTGAGGATTTTTTTTTTTTAAAGTTTGTTCAGTTTAATAAACAAACAAACAAAGAAAAAATAGAAAAGAGAAACAGAGGAAAAAAAACAACACGACATAGGGAGAGGGAACAACAACTGTGTCAGGACATGCAGTCCCAGAGTAAGGACTTTCCTTCACAAACTTTGTCTTAAGAGAAACCATTGCAAATTGCATCTCCTTGACCTAAAATTATACAAACTTTTTCCTAGACCCTAAACATTGAAAAGACCAAAGATGTGCAGAACAAACTTTGCTTTTTACAAATCTCTACACATGAGTTATTACACATTTGTCAACCCAAAATAGCCTTTATTTGCCACATCTAGGTGCAGAGGCTAGATTTGTGTGAGGTAGCTATCTCCATAAAGTGTTTCGTTGATACATTCACTGTCCTCTGAGAAACAGCTGTTTCCACTTCTTTCACTGACACACAAGGAATAGGTCAAGGGGCTCTACTGGGTTTCTCACTCTAAAAGCCAGTAAATGCACAGGCGGTGTCTGCAGCAGATGGAACCACTGCTGCAGAAGGCAGCTAATTGCCCCCTGCTCTCCCAGCACTGAAACTGTGAATGGGGAGAAAGATGCAGACAAGGAGCTGGTAACCAACAGTGGGCTGGAATATTTAATCGGGAAGAGTGCGGAAGAGAGAGAACTCAAAACAAATTGAGGCAGATGGAGTTCCATTCCATTTTGCGGAATAAATATATTTGGAGTACAAAGAAGGAGGAAAGATGAAATATGCATAGCTATTTGGCTTTGAATTGTCAGACATGGAAAAAGTGGCAGGAAACTTCTTACTAACAAAAGCAAAAAATAAAACAGGAGTTCACAGGATTTGATCACTACTGACACTACTGACCTACTCCAACCTTGGACAAGTCATTTTATTGTTTTATGTTCTGAAAGACAGTTGCTATCAGGGTTAACAAATTTCCCTGGCACATTTTGAAAAACTTCATGAATCAATATTGGTGTTAAAACAGTAGTGAAAATACAATCTTGAAGAAGGTTTCCCCAGGATTCAGATTTTTTTTTTTTTTCCCCAGCTATCATGTATTATATTTTATCTTTAACAAATATAGATTTTCTGTATATTTTATCTGAGAAAAGGCCTTTTTTCCATAATTGTGCAAAATTTCAAGAGAACCACTTTTCTATTTTCATTTTATTTCCATGTCTCTATTTCTACTCCATCTAATAGCCAGACAGCTAGGTTAATTCCATCTGTAAAAAGCAATATGCATTTTAGGATAATAGCTCTTGTCTGAGTACACATGGAAAAGCTTAAATGCTTAACTACACCTCTTCTGAACTACCTGACATTTTAAGTCCCTTCTATGTGATCTTTCAGCAACAAGATTAGTTCGTCCTTTCTCCTTCATTGTTTTTGTTTTGCTCTAAGCACCAGGGTTGTAAAACTCAATTTCATCACGGCCACATCAGCCTCACGGTTGCCTTCAAAAGGAATAGTTACATTTATACAGTCCTAAAATTACATTCAGCCCTTCGAAGGCAACTGTGAGGCTGATGTGACCCCCAGTAAAAATGAGTTTGACACCCCTGCTCTAAGCATGATGCTCCATCAAATTTCTCTAAACATTTTATAAGACACATCTCAACACTTCCCTTCCCATTAATGACAATAAAGTTAGACACATTGCTTGCTTATTCAGCTAGGGAAGGGCTTCAAAATTATCCACAAACCTATCTGGCCCATAGAGCTAGAAAATACTGGTATTTTCTGGACTGGTAAAATTGATGGTCCATCTCCTTAAAAATCCCTTTCTAAAAGTCATTCAGCCCTGTAAGTGAAACCATTTCAATGTAATATTCTTTAGGCATTACATTTTAAGGTTTTTCTTGAGTGTTTTCTACATATGTGTACAGGGAAAAGGGGCCATACATCCTCCTTCAAGCTTGTGCCACTCATCCCTCTGTTCCACACACATTCTCAGTGGGTTTATTCAGACTTTTCACACACTTAGATCCTCCAGCAGAACAGATTGCAGCTCTCCTGTGCTTTTCTTTGCTACACCGTCTCTACTCTGCAAGAGGGAACTCAATGTTTTAATGACAGCCATCTAGCAGAAGTGTAGCAGTTTCGTATTTCTTTATAACAGATTTTCAGCCCCGTGGTGTTAGGGAAACTGCTTTGTATTTATTTAATATATTTTTAATACAAACTTAGGCTCTAAGCATGACTAATACCTGTCTCATCGTTGTCTTCTTCACATATGTAAGCGTAATATTTAGGCAACTGGAGAGGTAGTAAACTAGCAGTTATTAAAAACTGTTACTTCCCTGAATTCTTATGCAAATTCTACAATACGTACTCACACAATTACAGAATTTTTCATGAGTAAATACTTAACTTTCCTACAAGTGCAGTACCTTCTAATTATATATTTGTATTGCCCATGCAATTCTGAACTAATTAGATTGCAACTAGATTAATCTCTTTCATACTTGCTAAATTCAATAATTGCTCTTGCAACAATCAATACACATTTAATTAATAGGAAAATAATTGGCTTATTAAATTAAAGTTACTTTCCCATGTTTTGCTGAGTATTTGCATTGAAATGTCATTTTTCATCTCCTGCAGTAAATTTAAATTTGGAGATAAGGAAGCTAAATCCCTAGGCCATTTTCCAGGTTCTGAACTCAGCAGGACTTTTGCAGATGCATGAAATTAAACAGTAGGCCAGGATACAAAACATCTGATCACAGTCCTCAGATGTAAATCAGTTCATGCCACCCTTCCCTAGCAGTTCTGAAATCACTGTTACACTTAAGTCTGATTTGAGAGAAATCTTATTTTTCAAAATATCTTAATTGCTACAGACTTGTGAAACCATGCAAAGGTATTTTGTCTGACTTCTCCATCAAAGGAGTTGAGCTACTAAGAAGAGCCATAAATTTTTTAATAGGAGGGAAACTTTCATTGTATTTCACAGCATATTAAACACTGGTAGGTTCAGTCATGAGTCAAAATCCACAGAAACTTAATATTTCATCAGTTTCCTTGTCCATGGAAGAATTCTCAAGGTAGAAGTCACCAAGCATAAGGATAGTAGCGATTATTTTTTTGTGACGTGATGGAAAATAGCAAGCTAAGACTACATTATAAATCTACTTGGATTCCACAAATATTTTAATATTAACCATATATATCTTACTATTGAAATCACATACACAACACAAGCAGGAGGTGGGCTCCAGTAGGAGAATAGTTGTAGGGACTCATAAAAATTCCATGCCCGACAGCAACCTGAGGTAATGATGCAGTATCATCAAGAGATCCAAACTGAATCTTGATATGTTTGAAATGTGATCACATGTACTAACTTTTTTTCCCCATGAAGGAAACAGCTAGGAACAGGAATTAGGAAACTGTGCAGTTCCTGAGCTTTTCCTGCTAGGTTTCTGGAGCTTGTAAGTACACCTTTACCCGGACTACTGTTTCTAGCAGAAACAGTCACCATTGTTAACCAATATTGGAAATGCAGAAGAATGTTACAAGTGAAAATATAGCTATAATTCTGTATCCAAGTTCATTATTACTATTTCATTTTTCCCAATGTTTGCACAGATGTTGAAAACAATACAGTTTTTTCCTAATATTAGTTTTGAAATTTTAAGTACAGTAGCAATGTTAGTCAAACTGATGCCATTCTAAGTTATTACTTTATATGAAGTCTAGACATTTCAACAAATAAGTAATAGATGTAATTTTTAAAGGCATTTAGTGTTATGAATTAATAACATGCAGTTACTATGTAAGCTGGCACTGTTCATCATCCTCCATTGCCTGTTTTCAGAGAGGAGACAGGCCAGGTCTTCCCTCAATCTTTCAGCCACCAAATCTCATTGTCCATTTTTGGCTCTTCTGTTACCCTACCAAGGTCTCTAACATTTTTTTCATTTCTCAGGTTAATATTCAGTCTCTCACACTATGACCCTGAATCTTCAGTATTTAATTCATTCAGAGTTACTATATACTACAAGAATTCAGACTAATCTACTCTCTACAGCATCAGAGCAAGATATACACCTTGAAAGGGTATACTAATAAAAAAACTTATATGAGAGATTATTTCCATATTTTTTGCTACTTAAAGTAGTTCATTCAAACAAATTATAGTGGAAATGTATTTTAAAGTTTTACTTGAGGCAATATAATTTACTTTTGACCTTTGACTCACTGATTTTCAACACAAGTTTTTCAGTTGAGCAGACAGAGAGGACAATTTGTTTTTTCCAAAATAAATTGTTTCTAGATGTCCCTTTCTAAAATGTATTTAGTCTTTATGACTTTTTATCCTAGATTAGGACAAAGTGATAAATAAGAACATATCGTTTCAGGAAAAGATTCATCAGTTCTATGAATATAGATATTTTGAAAACTATTATTCAAAGTTTCCTTAAATTCAATGAAAATGGACCTGGAGTAGGCTCATGGGAAGTCAGGTTGAATGATAGAGGTGTTTTAAGTGCTGGAGAAATAGGCTGAATTAGAAACTGGTTTTCTCTCATTCAGTAGCAGCAGCTGCTGTTAAAGCTAATCCTCAGATCAGTTCCACAGGCTTTCTACTAGCATAACCCATAGAGAATAGTATCTTTAAATACATAGGAAACAGACTACATTTTGTCTTGTCCATTATTTACATAAAAAGAAAACTGACCCTTGGTATTTGATCTGTTCTGTTTTAAAATAATACCATTTTTCATAAACAAGAGATGTGCTCATTTTTCCAAGAGATGCAATAACTTTGATGAAGTGACTTTAAGAGGCACATGACCACATCGGGCCACATGATGGACAAACACACATTTAGGAGGTGTGAGATTAAGACATTCCTAGTGTCAAATCAAGTAGTCCCTTGGTTCTCATGGTAGAAAGATGAGAAGAGAGGCTGTGGTAAGGAAGAAAAATTGTGTTAAATAAAGGTCCCTGATACCAGGCATGTATTCTGCAGCTGCTGTGGAACACTCCTGCTCCTCCCCAGCTCTGGGATGCCACAGATGAACTTCCCAAACATTTCTACCAGCATGCTGTATTTTGGGGGAAGGAGAGAGGCTGTGAATAAGAGAGAGTGTCCTTTGATCTGCAGGTATTTAGACCCGTTCAGCTAGGTAATAACTTTGCATATTTATTTTTTAACTTTTCAACGTATCAATTTCTGCAGTTCCTCTTCTTGCTAAGATATTCCTAAATAGCTTGAAATAGGAAGAAAACCAACTTACCTGCCAAGGCTCCCACACATCCATATTTTCAAATGGGAGAGGAAGGTTGGTTTTATGCTCTCTGCTGCAAGTCAGTCAGTTTTTGTAACATGCAGTGCCCTATCCATCCTATCCAGGTTTGTTCTCTCAAAACAGACTTTGGAACTGAAGGTCCAGTTGCTGCTAGAGTCAATTCTCACTGATTACAAAAGCAGGCATTAGCTAAAAAAAAAATCTGATAGTTAATAGTGGTCCATCAAAGTCGAGGCAAATATGCCAAGCAAGGCAAAGCTCAAGGAAAGCAGTTTGTATAAATTAAAAGAAAATTAAATGCACATATGTTATGTCTTTGAAGAACACTGTAGGTGGTAATTGGAATGAGGTGTTAAAAAAGACATTGTTTTCCCTATTGATCTTATTTAGCATAGCTATAATTCTCCATTTTTAAAATTTAAACTTTTTAGAATTTTTGGAATTATGACTATTTTTTACAGAGGACACAGCTCTGAGGCTTCACCCTTCCTGTATTTTTGTATTCCATTTTTATTTTCTCAGATAGATATATTTTACCTGAGATTTATATAACACTTCTTTAACATTTATCAGTCATTTGTGATTACCAAAGGGGTTAATTAAGTGACCCCTATTATCATCAGGCCATAGTTAATGCTGTACAATGCACTCATATAATTAAATATTAATAATTATATACAGTATATTTTCCAACCATTCCCTTGAAGAAAGTAAATGTTATGAACTAATATAAATCTCTTTAAACTCACTGATTATCTAGCAACTTTTCCTTGAATTAATGAAACTTGGGTAATTTTTTCTCTTATTCTTGGTTTTACTTACACATGCTAAAGAGCTTTTTCTTCCATAGTTTTTAAGCTGCTTATAGTTAGTAATATTCAGCCGCAACACTGGTATTGACCAATTCCAAAGAAAAACTCAGTCCAAATATTTCATAGATTATGATCAGTTATGTGTAATATCTCACATTTAAGGAAATGTTCTTAATGACTGCATCTGTAACTGTATAACCTTCAACAGCTCATTATATTCTGTACAGTTTTGCAAGAACTTAGTCATTATCAGAAAGGAAATGGAAATGTATCCCCTAAAGTATTTGTCTTTTATTAAAAACCGTGACAATATCATCCTACTTTCCTCAGAATTCATCACTTTCCTTGGACATCTGATAAAGAATGTTAAAATGTATTCAGTTGCTTGGTGATAGAATGATTTATTGATAGAGCTAATCTTCAGATGCTCAGCTTTAGATATTAGTATTGCCGTCTGTGTACTACTTTCTTCCACATGCAGAGAAGTTTAGAGATGATAGAATTTGAAGAAATTCAAGTAGACATATTTTAACAATAGCTAACTATTTAGATTTATGGATTCTACTCTGCAATAACTATATAAATAATTTTTTAAAAAACTTCAAATAAATTCCTATTTTGATGGCAGAGAAAGCAGAAACATCATGTTCAAGGCCAGAGCTGGTCTCTTTGAGGACAGATTTGCAATTTGAAGATCCTGACAGTAGCAGCCCTCAAAACAACAGACAGCAATGACATATTAAATAACGCCACATATAAATATATTGGATTCATTTCACCCTTGTTTTCTAGACCTTTTTATTAGTGTCTGAGGCTACATGTCTCACAGATCAAAAAGGATAGATACAATCACTCGTATGTTAACCAAATGCTGTTGTTCACCTTAGGATATTATTAAATGCTGGCCCTCTCATAAATTGTGTTGGAAGAGGTAAATAGATTAAATTATTTTCTGGTGTATAGTTCTTATTAGCTTCAGTGTCAATTTTACACCAACTCAGGATATGAGCAAATGCTTTTATAAAATAATATATTACAGTTCAACTCACAAATATGTTCTTCTAAACAAAATAACATTTCATGTCAAATATATGGACAAAGCTTTCTTTTATGTGGAACAAAAGAAAAACTTCAATTAAAATGTTCAAAACTGCAGGCTCCAACAAGTAAAAGGAAGCTTAAAGCTGTTTTGTCTAGTTTTATCTCAAAAGGCATCCATTCTCCAGCAGCTTGGTTCTTGCTGGTATTCCAGAAACAAATTGTGTCACTTTGGTTTCAACGGAATGGTACCTTTCTAATTCATACAGGAACAGTGATTATTTCCTCCTACCAGTTAAGGGCTTTAAAATGAATAACCCAATTATCTGGAATTATAGGGTAACTTGGTCTGCAGGCTTTCATTCAGCATGAAACCAGACAAACAAAAAGCACACAGAAAAATAAAAAGCAGTGAGGGGGCACAGGCATGAATCTGCAGTCATGCATAGCTTAAAACCAAAACAGAAGCAAAACTTTTGCTCTTCCTTACCTTAGAGGATAGGAGAAACAAATGATGTGTGTCTTGGATATCTTTTCATGTGGTTATTTGGAATCCTTTGAAACTCTGCGGGTAGTTAAATACCTTTTAAAATCCAGTTTAAGTCAATATTTTGCAAGACTGTAGATATCTACAAGTCATCGCATATTAGGGGCACCACAAATAATTTAGCTAATAAAAGGACTAACTAAGCTAAGAACTAGGATAAATATTTCCTAAGATGACCCCAAAGCTGGTACCCTCCCAACAATAAGAGTTCCCCATTGATGCATTCCTCCTCAAAACACGCAGCAGCAAATCCACAGTATTCCACCAGATCCAAAAGATAAACCCATGAGGAGGGAGGGAAAGGATGACATTTTGTGTATGCATGACCTAACTCTGGCTACCACTGCAAAGCATTCACTAACCTCTCAGCAGTGCTCGTTATCCTTTAGCTCAGTACTACACTAATACAGTCACTCAGAATTATTTTGGTTCAGAAGTCAGCTCACATCAGCCTGCAATGCACAGTATAAATATACTCTTTGTTCCCTAAAGTCCAATTAAGTCTCCCAAGCAATTACAGAAGAACATGGGAGGTGAATTGAGAATGGCATTTTTAAACAGTATCTTTCTTTTTCTTCTGGTCTTTAAACATAAGCAGTTTGTTTTTCTTTTTTTTTTCTCCGAAGTGTGATTCCCACCATCCCTCCACAAAACTATCTTTATGAAAAAGAACAGAGGAATGTGGTGGTGTGGACTCTGTAGATATTAGAATGTTTTTAAGGTGTTGACATGGATCTACAGAAATAACAGTTAAATTAAGTCCCTCTTTGTTATCTCCTAATAGGTGGGATTCATCAGAAAAGATTTTTCATTTGTTAGCATTTTAACAAACTGCAATGTAAAGTTTATTAATTAAAACATTAAAGCAGAAAAAAAAAATAGCTTTTATGGAGACAACCACATTTCATTATTTACATAAAAACAGCACATGGTAAACATTGGATTGCAGCAGTACATCCCCATAAGTCAATGTTTTTGTTCATTTGAATACTCACATTAGTTGTGATCTAATTTGATCCTAACAAGAAACAGAGCAATTAATGCCAGAACCTCCCCAAATTAATTCCAATGGGTTTGATTTAACATAGTGGATGTAATTTTCAGCCTTAGATCACAACACCAGCTGCAAAAAGGGGAATTCATTGAACAGTTTTTCCCAGTCAGTCAGTTTCCTATTCCATTCCCCAAACACTTAACAGAGTCAATGATGAAACAACACTTCCAGACACTGCTGTTTGGTTTCTGCAAGTTGTATTTGCCAAAAAACTCTGCTCCAGATTTGCTATCACTGAAGAATATCCTGGAGTTCAGACTCCAAAGCATGCCCAGAAAATTCTCTCTGTTATTGAAGAGGTGATATAGGAATTTGTAGGAACCTATATTTTGAAAGTTCCCAGTTGCCTCAATTCTGTGTCAGGAAACAGTCAGAAACACTTCAGCCTGAAGAGCTCAGCACCCATCCCATGTCCTGCAAGGCACAGAGGGCCATGCACTTTACATTCTTCTGCCTGTGCCACCTGCAACACCTGCACCAGGAAGCACTTGCACCTGAAACATTTCCCCCTTTAGGTAACAGTTAGAACAGCATCTCACTTGGAATTAGTTAATTTCTCTGTTCAAGGAGATTCAAACCTTTGCTCTCCTTTTCTATCTGCTTCATAAAGCGACTCCTTATTATGAAATATATACACAGTAATGGGGTGGCATAAATTGAATGTCAGACAAGTGACCATACTAGTAGGTTAGGTGTTTGCATTCATTTTCTTCTAGTGCAAAGATAAGGAGTAGTTCACATATTCAGAGGCAGGAATAAGTAGGTCTTTTCTTGGACAAAAGTTAATTTCCTTCCATATTGCTGCAGTGAAATATCTTGATAGATCAACTGAGTTGGTGTTAGCTCAGATATCTCTAGCCTGGTACTGAGTTGAGAGGGATAATGGATATGCACCTAAGTCTCTCCAGAAGCAGTAGATATTGAACTCTGAGTATTCAGATACTTAAAAGTTACTTACAATGAAATACTGGCTTTCCTTGGAGCACCTATCAGTGTGTCCAGCTTCTCAGTACTTTTATCACTATGAAGTAACAGAAACCATTCTTATATAATAAATAATAGTAGTAATATCCACATATATGAAGCTGCAGATAAATATCCAGAGTATAATGATCATCATAGTAGAGGAATAAGAAAAATAAAACACATGATACATATAAAACAAGAAGAACATGAAAAACAATATTTCTCATTTTCAGACGTCCACTATAGATGCTTTCTTGCAAAACTCCAGGGGTACAATAACTGATCCTTTCAGAACACTATGAACTGTTTCAGAACTGATGCTTCAATATCAGACTTTTTTTCATTATTTTTTAAAAGATACAGTAATTTGTTGTCTGATTCTATAAGAGTTTACTGACTGATTCTAAACTTGAAAAACCACAGTTCTAGTAGCCAGAGAAAACCATTAATTTCACTGCTTGATACTTGACTTTCTCTTCTACCTTCGCACAGCTGAAGAGAAATAAAAAACCTTTTATAATTTTGTAGTAGCATTAGTAACCGACTCTTGCAGATAGCAGCAGAAAAGGGGTGGGGTTTTTTTGTTGATTTTTTGCTGGTGGGGGGGGGGGGATGGAGTGGGGTGGTGTTGTTGTATTGTCTTTTTTTTTCCTTCCTTGTTTCATTTTTCATCCGCTGCAGTTAAAGCACATGCTTTTATCTACATCCCAACTTTTCCCAGCCCTTAGGAAAATCGAGGAACATTTCCAAATTCTGCTCAGCTTCCTCGATTGAACTTGTCAAACCTAGATGATCATCCCTATGGGAAACAGACACGGCTTTGTGCAAGGTTAACGTTCTTTTAACCTCAAGAGCCAATCATGTTGCTACCACGGGCCTCCACAATTTGAATGAGGTCTTACCAGCATTGACAGATTGCTCCAGTAAAATCTCCTCTAGTTGAAAACATTTGAAAGACACCCAAGGGTAGAAATACCATTAAAATAGAGATTTATGTATTTATTGCCAGGCAGGGACTCCCTCAGAAAGAAGCAGATCAAAGATATCTCACACACTCTCAGGAAAGAGGAAAAGATAGTGGAATGACAAATTTTCCATGGCACTTGAATCAAGAAAAAAAACTAGTTTCAAACAGAAAATAATAGATTATTTACAGATGATCATCACCTCAGGATGCTTGCAGAAGAATGAAAATATTAGGATGTAAGTGTATTTGTAGGAGTGACTGTCTGAGAGCTTACATTTAGACTCCACTCAAGAAAATGCTTAAATACACTTGTTTTACTTACACAATGATGTGCTTGTGGGACAAAGATCATAGTCTAATGCAAATCAGTACTACTGCAGACTGAAGTTAAACTAAAATAAGCCACTCTTATTTGTTAAACAAGATAAAATAATTATCACAGTTACATATTTTAGGCTTACTGAAAATGGTGCTAACTTGACACAATCTGAATTTTAGTTGCTTACTTTTAAATAGAGAATTTGTGTACATCTAACACTGTCCAGACATTGCAGTAAGATATGGTATAAATGGTGGTTTCAACTAGGCCACATAGTACTTCTCAGGAAGACTTTCCCATGTTAGCTAAGCTCCCTGTGAAGTCACTGAAGTCTTTCCATTGATTTCGGTAGGAGATGAAATGAATCCACCTACACTTGCTCTGACCTTCTATAAGATTGGAAGACATTATTGCATTAGAATAATCCACAGCCGAAGAATATCTATAAATCACTTTTTTTTAATGCAGCCATCTGCTAGAAGGTAACATTCTTGAATGAAAATGTAAATGTGGAATCCTTCTCCCCTCAGAGTTAAGACTAAGAATTCTGTCTTGCAACAGGACTGGACAAACTCAAGACAATCAGAGCCGTATGTCTCCTATAGCTTACATAGCATGCCAAACATGCACCAGTGTCTGTAGCCAATCTTCTACAACTGACTGAACACCATATACATCTGCCTTTGGTTCCATGAGCAGGTTGGTGGATAACTCAGGAACTGAGCCCATTTGCTATAACAAATTAACTTAACAGCTCTGTCACAGTCTCTTGAGATTAAGCATAGTAACTATTTCAAAACATCAGCCTTTTCTTCCACATGAAGACCTCAGTTATCAGTTGTTCTATAAATACATAAAAAAAGGTTTCTCCTTAAGTAGAAAAGGACTGATTTTTACATACATCAATATAGTTTCGGTAGCAGACAATTAGCCCAGGATGATTCCGAAAGTTCGTAAAAAGTTAGCTTCATAATCAACTGAAGTGGAAAGAAAAACCCTATAAAATTGTTAAAATAAAAACTGAACTTATAGCAATGCTGATATCAACATTAAAGATTGTAGTTACACCAGGTGCACAATATGGTTGTTGTGCTTGACTATGCACAATAGCCAAATGCCTCTGCTTGTTGTGTTCCCTAAAAGACCACAGCTGGGCAGAAGCTGCTTCTCACTGGGTATCACCTGGAAACATATCCCCATTGCATCTTTCCTGAGGGCAACTGAGCACCTGCTCCCCACACACCAAAACTGCAAAGAAATAAAAGAGGACAAGGAGGAGAGGCAGGGAGAGACAGGAAAGGTGTCTAAAGTTAAAGCAGAGACTAAAAGCCTTATGAAAGGAGCAAGGGACAGCCAGCGTTCAGAGCATGAAAATAAATTTCAAGAAGGACAAATCCAGCATGGAGTGAATTGCAATCTGGCAAGGTTTTTTAAATATAGAATGAGTCAATGCAACAATGGGCTGTTTCTCCAGTCGTCTGACTTCAAAGTTCTTCACTTCTCAGCCCTACCCAGGTGTGTGGCAGCTACCAGAGGCTGCAATAGCTCAGGCAGAGCCCTGGCACAAGGCAGATTGATCAAGTGAGACCGTGCACAAAGCAGCACTGGTCAGCTTAGAAGAAGTGCTAGTAAAAAGATTTTTGTTTTGTTTTGTGTTAGTTTTACTGCATCATACTAAAGGTATGCAATACAATGAAGCAGTATTTTATTCAAGAAGAAAAACAATTAGAAACAGCTGAAGAAAAGGAATCTCAGCCCCTACACTACAAAAATATAACACTTTATAAACAGGTCCCTCAGAAGCAATATGTATGTATAAACATATATCTCACTCCATATGGAAAAAAAGCTTGCCTAGAAAATGTGAATTTCTTTTGAAACCTAGGTGTGGGAGCAAGTTCTGGTGCTGGCATTTTCTTCAGACCAATGAAGCTCTCCTTAAAGATTGTCTGATTCTCAAACATAGTAGGTTTGTACTGGACCAAAGAAAAGGATCCACATAAAATCTGGGATGATGGAAATTCCAACGTTAGGTCTAGTTTTTAAACAGATCTTTTCTGCAGCCTCTTAAGGAAAAGCAGGGTAATAGAGCTCCCACAACGCTTCTGGAAACAGTTGTCAGCTGTAAGAAAGAAAATTACTGGCAGTTCCCAGAAAAATTAATAATTACATTTTGTACTTTATGGCATTCTTTTGCATCTTGCATTTCTTGATCTGTGCCCAAAAGGATTATTTAAAATGTCAAATGTAAACAACCTTTGCCTTTATTTACTTTCCCACTAAAATAATCTAAAAAGAGTATGGGAAGTATGAAACTGAAAACGGGAAATTAAGAAAAATACCCATACAATAGTATGGAACTGTTAAACTCAGATCACTTTCCACATGCTAATAATTTTGAACTTTGTACCAGGACCAGAGCTCTCATATTTATTGGTAAGTGCTCTGGATCTTATTGTCTCAAATAATTAAAAGAGTTGTTAAACTTGGTTTATTGATTGAAGAGGTTTACATTCCTTGTGGATACCTAACATTTAGGCCCTAGGACAGTTTGCAGGATTCTAAGTTTCTAAATAATATTTTCACTTTTCAAATAAGAAATTTATATCTGGAAGTCCTTCATAAGCATGCAATGCCCTCTGTTATTCTTTCTTTTCACTTGGAGGGCTGCTGGTTGTTGCTGCCTTATATACCTTAGAATGTAATTGCCTAGTTGTTTGGGTTTTTTTGCCAGATTTCAAATAAGATTTACTTTTTTTTTTTTCCCTATAAAGCCAGTCCTCCACTTCTACTTGCAAAATACCAAAATATTTCAGAAGCAATAATGCATCAAACTGAACTCACCTGAGGTCATGTTTTAATCTTCAAATATTACACTCTGTGTCTATTTTTGATGTTTCCACTTTTATGATCTTCTGCATAAGAAACCAGTTCTGGAAAAACGTGAGGTTCCTTTTTCTGCTTCATTCATAAGCCTAACTACATGAGTCAACTCACTCATACTGGGGGAACTTCATCCTCCTGTATTTATTGGATGTGTACATGTGACACCAGATATAACCAGCAGAAAACTATTCTTTTTAAGTATACCCTAAATGGAAATGATACTTCATATAAAGGAAGGGGGAGTGGGGACTAAAAAAACGACCAACAAACCTTATGTCAGCTGTTGTCATCATCTCAAGGATCATTCATTACTTTAGAGGCATAATTATTACTAGGGTTTTGTTTACAAAGATAGCTGCTGTCTCAGAGAGCTTTAAAGATCATTAGAGACAATGAGAAAGTGAAAGATTTTTTTTTTAAAAATTAGATTAACCAACATACTTTTTTTTATTGAAACATTTTTTCCACGGTAAAGAACACTCAAATGACATGGAATTGCATTCTCCAGGGGAGAGAATGGGAGTTATTTGTACCCAACTCAGGATTATTAATACTAGTCAAAGCTTACAGTAAGAGGAATCACATTTTTTTTTTCTAGTTCCTAGTGTTAAACCCTATAAACCACAGGAATTAAAACTTGCACTGATAACTGGAATGGGAAAAAAAACTTTAGAACACTAGTATTTTATAGAAACAATGACCTTAAGGTCAGAACATTTTCTGGGCATTACTGCCAGAGAGTCACATCTAATTAAATTAAAGCAAACTCCAGTCCAATTAACTATGATTTATAGATTTTAATGTACCTATTTTGCATATTTGTATTTTATATATTACTATATTTCAGCAATTTTTTTTCAGTTTCCTCTGCATATAAATTCTTTAGACATCAGCAGAAACAAAGCTCTCAATGGTCCTATATTACTGTGCCTTTTTACATTGTGATTTAAAGGAACAGAACTTAAAGCCCAGTGGAGTGAAATTAATGTCATTTAACAAAATTCCTCTTTTTAAAAACCTTGTGTGTGTGTGTGTGTGTGTGTGTATTTAGCTTTAGCTTGGAGATCAGAGCCATCAGACCATTAATAGATACATGGTCACAGAGCATTAAAAACAGTACAGATTTTTCCAATAAATCATTCGCTGTTTTTCAGCCTGCAAGCAAAGTATTCAAGGATTTTTACATTTGCAACATTAGCATGTTTAGTTACACCTCTCTGAAAAACAAAGAATTGTTTCACCTTTACATAAGAACAAGCCTAAAATTTCGGACTGTTTTTTTGTTTCATTTTGTGTTTCCATCCCCACTCCTCAGCCCATTTTGTATTTTGAGCTTTTAGGAAATGTAAAATTTTCACAGTTAGGCATTGTTAGCAAAGACAGATGGATGCTAAAAAAGGTTAATAACATGTAAAAACTTATCAAGATAGTAGAATGTTACAGCAAAATAGTATTTCCCTACAGATTTCTCTGACAACCTGTTAAACTTGTCTGACTTATTTTAGTTACAAGATTGGGGGAGGGGGGAGGAAGCTAGTTAAACAGTCCTGTTTTTTTGCCGTCATAAATTCCTGAGCTAGTCAGAGCAGTATTTTTTCTTTAATAAAGCAGAATGTTGGGGGAGTTTGTTTTGTTTTAATTAGAAAACATGACCTGTTGATATGAAAAGTTCTGATTGGAAAACTCCACTAGTTTCAAGATTTCAAAGCAAAAATGTTGTGAGGTTCAAGGATAAATTTATTTGGTCAAATTATTAACACTACTACACACTCTGAACCCTGAAAGAAGAACAAATATTCCAGCTCTTACTCTGAACCATTTCAATATTAAATGTTGAGTTAGTCTTTCGAATCTTGCAGGAATACTATACAAATAGCTCAATACCCACTAAGCCAGAAAGAATAAGGCTGAGTTCATTAATGCAGTGGTTAAATCGCTCATTTAGGTTGTGGAAGAAGCAATCCCTTATCTGGACCACCTATGATCAGGCAGAATACAGAATTATCATTTAACTCTTCCACATGACAGGTGACTGCACGGATTATCAGGAAAATTATCTGAAGTGTGTCTGTGTTTCTGAATAGTTTCAACATGAGAGTATTTTTAATGTGCTGAACACAAAACATTTTAAGGAATGGAAAAACCTAGCTACTTTGAAATTTTCTGTATGGGGCTTTCCCTCTCCCCCCCGCCTCGTTTACTTTCTTTTTTTTTTTTTTAATTTATCAGTAGTGACCCAAGTTCTATTGTCAAAAATTGAATTCTCAGCTCTAAACATACAACTAGAGAGCAGAAGATACATAATGTACTTATCTTGTACCTTTTCTAGTAAAAAATCAATATTTATAAAATCTATAATCAAAACAAGAAAAGCGGAAAGGAAAAATAACTGGTTTCATAATAAAATACTTCAAGGCTAAACCCATAATAAGCTTTATTTCTACTGATTTTTGATTTATCTTTTTTTTTTTTTTTTTTAGTACCAGTTTAGAGATTAGGACTGAATGCAAGTTTTTATGTAGAATTATATGTAAAGCTGACAATCTCACAAAACTAGTCAGAACTGTCATCATTAAGTACTCCACAAATAGAAACAAAATACATACAAGTCAAGCCTCTGACAAAAACCAGTAATGAACTCCCTGATGTAGTAAGACTAGAAAAGAAAGTAGATCCCAGAAAGAAGGAAAACATATATATGGAAAGGAAAACAACCACCAAAAATAGAAGTTCTCTGACTATACAATCATGTACAATTTTCAATACCATCAAAACAGTTTGTATTCTTAATGCATCCTTGCCTTATTTATCAAAAGTGAATGAAATAAAACAATAACATAGATGTTAATAACTATAAGATTTGCACTTCATGTATTTTTTGTTATATTGTTACTTTTACACAGTAAAAATGCTGTTTGTAAAGCTGAAACAAATCAGGAAAGAGTTTTGGTCACGTTTCTGGATTTAACTTAGACAATCTTTAATAACTCATCACACATCTCTTTGTTCAATATAATCAATATAGTGTCTGTCATGAAGCAACATCACAAACCAAAAAGCCAGCAAGCAAAACACCATTCAGCAGTGCTATGTCTACTGAACTCTTTATGCAGGAATATCTTATTTCTCTGTATTTCTTTTTAGTAATTAGTACTTTAAAATGGAAATCTAACATACTAATTTTTGAAAGGTACAAGTAGTTCATTGGTAAAAAGGATTCGCAGCCAAATGAGATGGAAAATTCTGCTTCACATTCTGTTAATATCAAAGAAAAACAATCAAATGATGTTACTGTGAACAGGACTGGACTTCTAGAAGAATTTGAGAGTGTTTCCACATACCAGTAGCTTCAAGTAAGACACCAACAAATCAGCAACTCTTGTGTTAAATCAGAGGGTACAGAGACTTGTTATTATTATTATACTATTGTTCTTCAGTTATTGGGACAATGATAGACCAAATGTCAGTTGAGAAATTCTGTCAATTAATTGGGTGATTTTATATCCTAAGTGTATTGACAGCCATAAGAGAGACTACTAGCCTATGAAAGACTGAAGAAATAGAGGGTTGTTTTCTTGCTAGGTGGAACTTCAGAAATTGCTACTTTTGTTTCTATTTTAATCTAAAAATACAGTGCAAATATCTTCAGCAGCCTTTGACCCTCCAGCACTAGGAAAGATAATTATTTGTCCTTTAGTAGATGATATAGAATTGCTGGCCTTTTTGGAGGACCACATTATTTAGGTATGCAACTCACAGCTATCTACAAAAATTTAGAAAATGAACTTTAGAAAAATAAATAAATAAGTTTGTTCTAGAGGCTCCAAAATGCAACAGGACACAAGTTATTGAGTTTCATGCATGGATATCTCAGAGCAATTTAATGGTCCTCTGGCCATTGAATATGCAGCAGGTCAAACTGCACAATCCAATGACTGCTCAAGCCTTTAAGTACATAAAATATATGAAACTGCATGTTATATATTTTCTGTTGCATTTACAAGTTTCTGGAAATATTAAGATGTATCATCTTTCCTGGAATAAGCCTAGATGCCAGTGGGTGAACACAAATGAGTCCTGGGAACTCTGCAACTTTTTGCTGACCATTTTAGGAGAAGAGTCAAGGCACTCTGCTACCTGTTATCTGCAGTATACTATGAATACATTTGTGGCATTAGCCTTATAAGAAATTATGGCACACTAGCAAATCAACGATATGATTGGTACATGGTGCTGAGGATCCTGGCACAAGACATAAAAAGCACTTCATTACACATGGAGATTAAAGCCAAAGGTAGTTTGTTGTGCAAACTGCTACTTAAAAGCTAGATTTTCCCAAATTCTTGGCTAGATTCAAAGGTATACAGCCCCCATTTCAATACTGAGAAAGATCACATATTCATTGAGTAGATCTAGTAGGAGATTCTCATGGGGAGCATTATTCCACCTGAAAATGCCAGGGCACTGGAACTGAGCAGCCCCCAAGCTGTGGACTGGAAATAAGGACTTTGGAAGTACCTCAGGGAAAGGGGAGAGAGTAAGATGGGAGGTTATAAATAAAAATCATGACACCTTTTTATTACAAAAGGACCTGCATACAAAAGGGTGTTTCTCTCCATAGAAGAAATAGAAGGGTGGCAAGAAAGGAAGAGACAGACTCTTCCCCGAGCAATAAGACCTTGTGGTCAGAATATTTCTACAGTGTAGACATTGAAATCAAAGAGCCTCCTCCAAAGGAAACAAATGTTTAGGGATTTTTCTAATTCAAGAATACCCAATGGGATTATTTCACTTTAAATTTTAACAACCATTTTAGCTCAAATACCTATGAACAACTGTAATAACAAATAACTTAAATCAGATGTAAAAACCTTTCATTTTATGCAGGAGCAAAATTTTATAAGACTACGTTTTAACAACTTCTACTGAACGCCTGAAACTGAAGAAAAACACAAAAAAAACCCCACAACATACTTTCCAGCATGTTTATGGTTCAGTATTTTCAACAGAACTGCTCCAGTTGTTTAAAGAAGTAACCCCTGATTACATACACTGTAATATTTAATCCCAAATTATGTCTACTTTACAAATGAACCAAAGCTAATACGTTTACCATTTCACGTGAGCTGAAACAGTGTCAGATCAGCTTTACCCTTTCCGATTTCTGCCTTCGACTGCAGAATTATTACAAACTACCCTGAGGCATACCTTTCTTTTTAATAACATGCAGAAAATACAAACGTTCAAGTGTAGTTATTGTTCAGTATTATGTAGTAGAAGTAGCATGTAATTATTAAATTCTCAGACATTAAAGCATGCACAAATCATAGCAAATCTCATAAAGTTCTGTGCACCAGCCAAAGTTTATAACTTCACAATAAATTCCAGAAGGCAGAAAAATCTAAATGTCAAAGATCCAACTGACAACCATCTGCATGCTTGAACACACACACACAAAACAACAATTAACAAAGGAAATCAGGGAATATATAATGGGATCAATGACAACGTGCAAGTCCAAGCATACCTGACAGCAGCTGCAAACTGAACAGGAAATTAACTGTGGATCTTGTAAGAAAGAAAGTTCATTTGGCCATCAAGACTAATTAATTAAAACAATTTAACCTATTTTAACATGTCCTAAAAACAACCTGTTCTTCAAATGTATTTGAATGCTATGTTGCCTTACACTGACATAAGGAAAGGAATTATTTTCCAAAGGTTTTGAGCACTATGAACATTGAACATCACATAGTATACCCCTATATATACTTTCTAAAAAAAACAACTAAAAAAAACAAAAAAAAAAAAAAACAAAAAAAAAAACAACCAAAACTGCTACAAGCATATGTGTTTTCATATGCTATAAATAATGAAGAAAGGGAGAAAATGCATACAATAACTGTTTCTAATTCATTATAAAAATATTTTATATTCTAAAGAATACGCTGGAAAACTGGAATAATCAAAACTAAAGCCTCAAAACAAGGAATTAATTGAGGCATTAGGCAACAAGTTATGGACATAATCCAGCTTTTACTCATGCTTCTAATTGTACTGGTCTACTTCTGACACACTTTCCAAACCTTTTTAGAAAAAGAAAACATCTCTTATCACTGCTACAGAAATCCATCATTCAAACAACTCCCATCAAATCTACAAGTGTTTGCCACCTAAATTGCTTTATGAAACAATTCTTATGGAATTTAAATTTTACCAAGACATTTTGCATTTATGCTATTCATGGACACAACACTCTGGAAAATGTACAGAGATTGGAAAAGTTGAGGAAGAGAGATGTTTCAACTCGATGTTGCCTCAAAAGCACCTGTCTAGAACTTTATTAAAAACAAAAGAAACCTCACCAATATCAAACTACACAATTTAAACTGCAAAATTTCCCTATGTGGGTGGAGTGCAGGGGAACTGTGAAAATTCCTCCCAACTCTAAGCTAAACCATGGAATTAAAATACACTTTTTCTACGAATCACAAATCTAATCTGTAAGATATAGCTGTAGCTACTATTCATACGCAGTATTTAATGAGGGTTAACATCCCAGACCCACCTAATAGCCATGAGGCCAGGTGAGACTGGCAGTGAAGTGTTATCTATTCAGGAATACAACCTGCTTCTAAACAAAAGACATGTGACAATGGCAATATAATTTTTTCCCTCCCTACTGTAACAACTTGTATTGTAGTATCTGTAGTGACCCTCAGCATAAGAACAATTCACACAGTCATCAGACACAGGTGACTCCTTTGTCACAAACTGAAAATTCTGGTTACAAGCAGCACTAAAATATATATAAGTAGATTAATTTAGATAACTATTATTTAAAAAAAAATACAAGTATATTAAAAACCCCATGTATTCCTTTGTTCAGAATGTGAATTCCCGAGTTATACTCTGCTGACAAAACCACTTCTTTATCATAGTACTGCAGAGCCAGGGAAATAATCAGTGATGGCTGTTTTGTTTCTTTTGCCATCAGATTTGTTTAAAGAACTGACATTACTGAAACATTTAAAGGAAAGCATGCAAAACACTCTACAACTGTAAATGCACCAAAAGGAAGGTTTTAGACTTAAGATATTTGGACCCAAACATCATTAGTGCAGTTAGTATTACCAACTCTTAAATGAAACTATCAACTTACATTTTGAAATTAATTTAAAAAAAATGACGAATAAATTTAAAATGAAAAATCTGTGATTAGTATCTCAATTTTATTTCTTAATTTAGACATCATAATTCTCAAAATTGAGTCAAAACCAGTAAATATCCATACGTTGCCATTTGTAATATGTGAAGTAGTTAATGTGTGCACAATCCAGAGTCAACCAGAATAGTTCTGAATGAATTATAACTATTCAATATAAATAAAACTGACACAGAATGGCTTAAGGGCAGGGACTGAAAGAATATTTTTCCAAAGGAAAGTCAAACATACAGCAATTAATTGACAGACTAAACATGTGTATCTATGCAGAGACAGCTACACTGTTGGCTTATATTATCCCCAAAGATACTGATATTTGAACTTTGAACAAAGTGATCTCCAAGCCAGGAGCAACAGTTAATATGTCTTTAAATTAAGATTTCATCCATCTTAATCAACATATTCTGTTAATTATTTTCAGTAGATACATATATATATTTTTTTTTTTTATGTGAGCAGCCACTTATTCATGCCTTGTTTATAGTCAAGATATTAAATAATGAATATTCAAGTGTTTTAGCTCTTTTTCCACTTCTTCTGTACTTTAACTCAATAGTAGTGTACTGTGCAGTCCCTGCAAATGCAAGTGCTCTTATCAACATTCGAAACATTTATGACTGTGGGCTACGTCTGATAAATAAATAAAAACAAGTAATTTTCACAGTGTGCCCTGAATGTATCCGCTCATTTTTATGCACGACTTACAGTGTAGATTCTTCCTATAAAGAAAATTTGAGATAAGTGCTGGCAAGATGACAGGACTGAAGCAAAAATATTTATGAAATTTGGAAATTAAAAAAACAACAGTTCTGGTTAACCTAGAGCTATTCACATACCTATTATCAGAAGGTTATGCAGGAGAAGGGGCTTTATTCAATGTTAACTATTTTATTAAGTTATCTCAAACCAGTAGTAATTATAACAAGGCTAGAAAAGAACTGCATGTTATGAGAAGTCATGAAACAGAGTCTTGTCCTTGTATCTGAGCAACTAGCAAGGAAGACAGACTTTAGTTCAAGTCCTGACTCCTCCCTGTTTTGATTATAAACTTCATTAAAAAAAGACCAGTTTTCTGTGTGCTGCCAGATTTCCCTACTCAACCCCATGAACTGAATGGTGTTTTACAAATTTGTATACAGTAAACTACATGTTTTCCTTTAAGATCTTGCACATTTTTTTTTTCCTCAGTTTCTCAATGGTTAAGAAACTGGATGGTAAAATGATCATGATTCTTTTTTTTTCTAATTTCATTGTGTTGAATAACCATGTGTTTGCAACCATATGGAAGAAAAAATTACTTATGTGGTTAAACGCTCACTATCAATGAAGATGTCAACCTGCCTTGCAAACGTCACATCACTGATAGGAAATACCAGATAGCAGAGGAAGCCATTGCACACTTCAGTCACCTCATCAAAATTATGATACAAGTTGCAATATGTCCTTCTTATTGTATAACTATTATTCATTATTATTGCAAGTTTTTAAGTTCAGTTAGCAACTAGTCTTTTTTTCATTATTGTGTTTTCATACACTGAGAAAATGCAATACCCTTCTATTATTATTTCTTGTTTTTCTGTTACTTATCAGGGAGATCATATTCTGCATCTTATTGCCAGGGAACTGTCTTTCACAGTGGAAAACACCTGTATAAAGATGCCAAGCTCAGAATACACAACTCTGATTAGTTTAAGGCAGCAAGTCCCACAGCAGTGGGAGGTACTGAGCCTGTTTCAACACTCTTGGAAAAGCTACACAACTGCAATTTCCCTAGTAACTGGGTTTTACCAAATAGTGTTCAAAAGAACTATCATACTTCTTTCACTAACTGATCTAAATCATAAGTTTCTGTGTGTCATGTGTGGTCCATCTCTTTCAGCATTCAAAATCAGGAGCTTTACAGATGTGAGCACTGGAAGCTAGACCTAAATTCAAAGCTTTCCAAGCACCAGCTTTTCTTCTTTCAGTCTGATCAAACACAGCTATCACTTTATAATCAAATAGGGACTTCCATATGTTCTAGTGATTGTCCATATCTTTTACTGGCAAATAACACCTTCCCATACCCATATTACGTTTCCTTTTTTAAATATGTACTAATTCAAATCCCACAAACACAAGCAATGCATACTTTGATATGCAGAGAGCTGGTTTCTGGATGAATTATAATAAGGAGGAAGAAAAAAAGCAGTTTAAATACAAGTGAACACAATGTAGATTAAAAAAAAACAAACAACATTTTACCTTTCCAGTTCTGCTTGAATACTGTGTTTCTGGTAAGCAATGAATGACATTCAAAGCTGGTTCATACCTGATTACTGTAACATCGTTACAATTGGAACTGTCATTTTAAGGTAAAAGCCTATACAAGAAAACTCCAGGGAAATGGTTTGTCAGTTTAATAAAATAATCCTACTGATTTTTTCATGTCTGCGATGCAAAATCTTTCAAGTATCTCTGTCAACAGTGGTGAACTTGTGAGAATACAGAGGTTGCAAAAGCTTGACACAGTAGTATATTCACTCTGATTTAAGTACCATCTGCTATTCACTTTTCTATCCTTTTTGCAGTTTCATCTTGAAATGGTATCTACAAGAGTAATTGAAAGGCTAAAGAAGCAAACACAACTAAAGACAACTAATGGCAATCTCCATTGAGAAAGTACAGAAGACATTTTAAGTATGGGGAATGAACAGAAAAGGCAGAAATAAAAATAATAAAGTAAAAATTTAGACCATACTTCAGACAATACAGAAATGTGCATTGTGTCAGCTCAGTCTGATTGGTGATTGATCATTGCTTTAGTTGTCTGCAAGTTAGCAAGAGCATAGAAAAGTGCTCCTGAAAACCTGTTTTCTCCCCCACCTTTTTTTTTTAATGTATTACGTGAAGTGTTCCACCTTTATACATACAGACTGATCCCTATATATACGTACACACATATACGTAAGTGAAATATGTTAATATAAACCCTAATTGTACAACTGGAAGTGCAGTTTTAATTAAGTGATGTGAAGACTCAGTGCATCTATCAGCTTCTAATTGATTAAGTTTCCAGGTTTGTCTGTAGAAGTCATCTAAACTGAAAACTGTCAAAGGAAGTGTACCAGGCAAACTAGGTCACTTATTTGATCTAATATGCAATTTCTTGCAAATTACTAAATCAATATGAAGATTAAAGCTTCCTAGGAATAACATGAACTACCTCCTCTCATTCTCCACATCTGTTTGCCTGCCTTCCTCTGTGTTTTCTTCACACTGAAGTTCTTTGTCCTACTTCCCACTCAGTTTACACTGCCCTTAGAATTTTTCTTACCCTTCTCTGATGCAACAAAGGAAGTGTGGATGCATCTCATTTGACCCTGAAAGAAATTGTGCTTTTTGTATAGAAGCTTAAACATGCAAAATTGACTGACAGTAACAGGTCTCCACATAACCTGCGTGGGTTTTAATAAACACATTGACTGGACTGTTCTTGCAGTATATTTTTCTCTGCTGCAAGATCTCTAAACAAAATTTAAATAATGTGTACAGTTTTACATCTAAACCTAAAAATCACTGGGTTTTAAATGTATTTCTTTCATCAGTCCTAGCCAATTTGACAATTTGATAGCATCTGGCTTGTGGGTTACCCCCAGGACAAAATAAATCTAAAGACTCTGGACTTTGACCATTCCCTTGAAAATGTGAAAAATTGACTCTTGGTGTAAGATGCCAGACTGAATGGATCAGCAATGAAAAAAAGAGCACAGAATTCCTTCACAACTGCAACTTTTTGCACTATCCAATGAGAAATAAACAGTGTTTGTATTTCTAGTGGGTTTATTTTACTCCACAGGACCAATATTCCCATCATGAATCATTACCTTCTTAAACTTTCTACTCTCCAGTATTCAGAGACATACATTTTGCTAAAAAGGACAATGTGCTTCATCAGCCCATCAAAAGCTACATAAGAAACAAAGCATGAGGGGAGGGAGGGGCTGGAATAGAGCTTTTTAGAAGGCTTTATGAATTTGTACATGAATGCTGTCTTTGCTACTTATAATCCACAGCAACGAGAGAAAAGAAATTGCAGAAGAGAAAAATATTTTTGAGGTGTTAAGAGATAGAAAAACAAAGAATAAAATACGTGAAATATTTGAGGATCACTTATAATAATTAATTACATAGTACATGAAATAAAAGCATAAACCATTATAGGATCTAGTGGAGATGAAGTCAATGGCTGGTTATCTCTGCTCATATTGAACAGAACATTTATCCTATGTGACTTTTTGAAAAGGATATATTTTCTTTCCTAAGAGAATATCTTTTATTGCCACACTTTTAAATGAAATGCAACAGCTACCACAGCTAAAAATGTTGATCAAGGCAACGTAATAGACTCCAAAACCATTTCACTCTGTAGCAACATCAGAATAATGAAACTAACACTTATTCAATCTGTAGGTCAAAGGTGTCATGACATATAACACCATGACATGCCCTGAGGTGGTCTAGGCTGTCATCCTGAGCAACCATGGGATTTGGAACTGCCTTCTGCTATCAAACTTCACCTGATCCAAAAAAAAATTAGGATTTGTTTTCATCTGTCCGGTATTAAAAAATTAGCATTAGAAACACTTTGATTCAAGGATTAAAATCAAATAAAGCTTGCTTGTCACAGGAAAAATTCAGAAGGATGCAGGTTTTAAAATAATTTGTGGTATTTTTCATGAGTAATTGTACTAAGTCCTTCCAAACTTACCATGCAACAATGCTCTGGGAAGGAATTACATAAAACCAACGAGAAAGGATATTATTTGTTTCTTATTAATCTGGCTGAGAAGTAGGACTGAATAAAGTGACATATAGCTTTATATATACATACAACTTTTTCCAGTAAAAATTATGATGCAAAATATTCAGGGAATGCTACAGTATGAGTGAATACATTGGGCCAGAGCCTGTGTCTAAGTGAACCATTTGCAGACAGGCACAATGGTGCTTGTTTTGGTCAGATATAATCAGGTTAGGCTAAAACAGATTGAAGTTGTGTTTAATCAGGAGTTTAGCATAAAGTCTCTTCAAAGCAAAAAACCAACTTTGTAACTAATGGCTATGTTCTGTTAATCGCTAACAAGAGTCCAGTCAATATTTAGTTACATGTTGTAATTAATTTCAGACAACACTTCATTCAGTGTGCATTTTTGTACTAATATTTCATAATTAAAATGCAAAGACTGACATTTACTCTATTCACAAATGCTGTCCAATTCTTCTGGACACTCAAATTTTGCTAAAGCAATTGCTCTGATAATAATTTGTAGTATGCAGCAAAACATCAAACTGCGGTTATGCAGATAAACTATTAAAAGAAAAAAGCAGGCTACACAAAATACGTATTAAAGGATTTTACTAACAGAACATTTTATTTATAATATTTGCAAAAAATTATGTGAAACGCTATCTACTTACAAAATACATAGGTAAAATGCTAGTTACACACTACAGTGTAAAATAATTTTCGTAAGACTCACTAATAAGGAATACTGATTGTTATTCATATATCAACAGGCAGCAGGAATTTCTTCTGTAAGTTAAATTTCATGGCTTTAGACTGCAAGTGGATACATAGAAACTAAATATGAACAAGAATTGCTAGAGAACCAACTGAACCAAAGCCAATCTATTAAACAAATAACATTTGGGAATGGAGGAAAAGTACAGAAAGTCCTCTAAGACAAATGCAAAGACTGTTAAACAAAATTTGGAAATTGAGCTTAAGAAACATATCCAAGAAATAATCTGGACAGATCTGATCCAGGGCAGATGTGGAGAGGGAATTTTCAAAATTCAAACCTAAAGTGAATTAATTCTTAATAGTAGTATAATTAGGGGTGTTGGTTGTTTTTCTGGCCACATCAAAACTATTCTTTCCAGAACAAGGTTTCCAATGGTAAATTTACACCACAATAAGCTGATTTTTCATGAAGAATAATACTTACTATTTATCTTTTGAATTTGTTTAAGGTAAGTGAATAAAAATATTGTGTATGCTTATAAATGTATGATTATTCTTTGCATACTGACGAATAATCCCAAATTTCAAAACAGACCTTGGAAAACTTGGAAAAATATTTGATATGTCAAAACTAGACAAAATTCAAAATTTATACATATGCACAAAGAAACCAGTAAATTTTAAATGTTAACTAGGAGCTATAATTTAGAGTTAAAAATGGGAAATCACTGCTTCTGATTATTTCACTGCATCTCAATACAACAATGAAATGTATGAATGTTTTATATAAAGCGAAACTATTTTGCTAACAGTCTAAGTAGTTTCATATTTATGTAGCTTGTTTAGAGCTGTAATAGTTTTCAGTAACAGTGATGTTGAAAATATGCGGTGTTAAACTAATACTATGAGAATAACATTGTGCATTTTCTTCTCCCTCTACTGATGGAATCAAGATGAGTTGCAGGAACTTGGGCATGGTGCCTAATCTACATATTCATCATTATAACTGGATTGGCTGGTTGGACATCGAAATGTATTTTGTTCCTGGAATTAGTTAATTCATCCACTTTCATAAATGTACGGTTAAACTAAAGTAAATAATGAAGATGGTATTTTACAAAAAAAAAAAAAAAAAAAGAAGGAACACATACATAGACTTCTAATGCTTTGGTATAATATTTATGTCAGATAGTGTTTCTTCCACATTTAGAAAGTTGACTTAACACACTGAAAATTCCACTTCCCTTACCTGTGCTCTGCATCAAACTCTGAACTGTAATTTCTGCTGTGGCATTTTATGCCCATTACAATCACCACCACAGAAGGTTCAGCTGGCCTTATTATTTGAAAAGATGGATTGGTAATCAACTTCTTGGTTTCCACTAGGAACCACCTGCCCTCCAGATTTCACAGAAACAACTTTTTTTTTTTCCTTGAATAATATTCTGAACCATGTCATGTGTCCCACAGTAGACCTAGACTAGTTTTTCACTATTCTTACTGCTATTATTAAAACTGAATTAATCTTCTGCCCTTGGGAATAACAGATTAGAATGGCTCTTGCAATGTAAGATAGGTTGGATTTAAAGGTTTGTAGCCAGAAGTTGCTTGCAAAAGGCAGTGAAACTCACTAAAAAAAAAAAAAAAAGACAATTTGACCATTTCAGTTGTTGCTGTTCAAAGCCCATTGTAATAATGTAAATTGCCATTGATTTAACTTAATATACCAGTTTGAATTGTGACAGCTGATGACTTTGATTCATGATCACCGTCAAACTGAACAGCAGCAGCTGAAATGAATACCACTCCCTTTGGTAATAACACACATTTGTCTTGCACAGTGAAGTGCAAATGCAACCAGTTAAAAACAACTTTTCAAAAGTTCTGCATATACATACTGGGTGGAGGGGAGAGGTGTGTGGAGAGAGAAAAGAAAGTCAAACATTTATTCCCAGTTTGGGGCAAGAGTGATCTAGCAGGTTCTAGCCTGGGATCTGAGGGCTAGCTCTAGACTACTATGCAGTACAGTAAAATACCATTCTTCTGTCTAAAAGCCACTTTCCATCAAGAAATATAATAATAATAATAATATACACGTAGTCATTGAGATAAAGAACAAATTACTTCTGTAGACCTTGGCTCCAACATAAATGAAAAATATATAATAAATTAACAATATGTAACAAAATACTTCTCAAAACGGCTAGACTTGCTTCTCCTCCTGCAAGTACCTGGATCACTCAGAACAGAGGAAGACGATGTTACAGCTGGCCTATCCTTTCATATAGATCTATATCTATTTGCTATATTGAAGATCACAGGAGTCTTCAAATTACCATGAAAACAGTTTACTTTTTTTTTTATGAGGCACAACACTCAAAAGGAAGAAATGCAAATACATCCTGAAAACATATTTTGCTCAATGATAGCAACACTTTGAAGAACTGTTCGAAACAGACACACTTCTTCAGGTTCTCCCCCCACTCCTCAAAATAACCAATTCCTCTTAACTCAAGAGTTACTTTCTCTAAATTATAACATCAATGGTTAATCCAAGACTTATTTAGCTATATTTATTTCTCATTATCAATAGCTGATATTCACTTCTGTTTAACTTTCAGGTGGGTTGACTTAGATCACCAGCAATTTCTAACAAAAAATGCCTTGAAATATAAGTAAATGCAATTTCTAGGCCATGGACTGTTTAAAACAGTCAAGATTGAAGGACAAAATAAATTATATGAGAACTAACGTATTTGGCCTGTTGGTTGCTTATACCCAGAAGAGGAAATGAAAGACTCTGGTAGCGCAGTGACTATGAGGTAGCTGTATGGACAGACTGCTAAATATCAAATTAAATACAAAAAGGGTGTAGAGGTAAAATATCTCACAACTCTGCTTCCATTCCCATACAAATGGGCACTTACACCTCAGCTGACTGCGAAGAATTTTGCAGAGATATTTTACATGAAGATTGAACTTCTCGGTGATGAGATCAGGAAACTGGTTTTACGAAGAAGCAAATCTCTTCTGGTATATTGCTGTGGAATATTTCTGTACTTGTATGCTGTGAACAGAAACACGTTTGTGCGTTAGATTCACTGTTTAACGAAATATTGCATGAATGAAGCTGAGCTTAAAAAAGTACGGAAAAGGAGATCAAAATAACACACATTTTCCAGTTCTCTCACACTGTCAAGTATGAGAAGTGGCCTTTGGGTTCAGACTTATACAAACCTCTTTGTTTAGTTATCCTATGGCCCTACATTAGTTCATGACCTATGGCATACAGACAACTACAGACTGTTTTTAAGGTGTTAATAATATTTATTACTGAGTGCTTAGAGGAAACTTCACTAGAGATCAGTTCAAAGAGACATCCTTTATATCATAACAACTTGTTCTTAAAAATCAGGAAGAATGATATGGATATTAGCAATCTGGAAAGATTTTGCATTACAGAAAATGAAAAAACAAAACCAAAAAACAACAACAACAACAAAACACACACACACTCACAAAACCACCAACAACAAAATAACAACAACCACCCTAGAGGAGTTGTTTGAATTTCATAACAACATAAAATTTTCAAGGGAGATCTAAATGAAGAGCAGGTACAGTGACCACAGTGAACAGTATCTACTGCACTCCCCTGATCTGCAGAGCAAGTCATCGCCTCACAAAGTTCAATCAGGTTAGTCAAACAATGTTTGCACTTGGTAAATTCATGCTGACTGCTTTCAGCAGGAGTTGAGAGTCATGACACAAAAGCAGGATAGATTTTGTCTGTGGCTCTCTGTTAAGTTCATGGGATACCACTTAATAGCTTTGTTCAGTGTTACTGTATCACAGGACAGACCATCAAATTAGATTTGTCTTCAAGAATGTTTAAAAAACATTTCAAAACATTATGACAAATCCTAACAAATAATATAAAAATGTTAGGCATCTAATAAAAAAATGGATCATTTGTTTCAGAAATGTAAAATAGTGAAAACAAGGATTCACAAACGTGGAGGGAGTTGTCTTGAAACAAATTTGAAAAAGGTGCATTGGACTTGAAATTATTGCAAACAAATCAGGCAAGACAACAGATCTCTGCAGTTCAGGACCTCCGTTCCACACCCTCTCTGATAACTTCACATACTATCGTCCATATAAAAATATGATTTTTCATTAAGATGGATTGTTATCCTGTACAAGAAAGAAAACAGAGTTGATAATTTATCATCTGTCAGTATCTTAGCTTTAAATTTTAATAAGTGAAATGTGTTCGCTTTTAGGTGTCCTCCTCACATGTCTATAGTAGTTGGGTTTTTTTTGTGTGTGTGTTTTTTTTTTTTTTTAAGAACTTTTTTCGGAAATAATAGTAAGTCATTTAAATGAGACAAATATATTTAATGACCTGGACCTATTTTCTAGTACAACATCTGTTTAGCAACATTTTTGATCATAGCACAGAGCTAATTAAAGAAAAAACCCACAAAGAATAGAAAACAGCAGACTTCCAGGCTTGCAGTAAAAAAAATAAAATAAAAAGCCCCTGCACCAGGTACTACTGATTCCTCAATGGTTCAGTTACCTCATATTTATTCTCAACTCTCAAGGATATCCCAGCTTGCTCTGACTTGGTTATCTCCTCAATAATCCTTTATATTTCCTTTTACTAAGACAGGATAATGCCCAGCAGGAGACTAAGTTTTCTAGAAAATTACACTATGAAACTTTAATATATTGCTTTAAGATCATTGACTTAAATCTAACCTGCAATTCCGCATTTAATATTCTGACATTGTGTTCTTCAGGGAGGGAGAAAAAAGATACCTAACATTTAAAGCAAGTAGTGCTGTCACCTGCTTGAAGCTTTTATTTATCTTTACTTAGATATATATCATTTCACAGTAATTGAACTGGTATTTAAGTATTTTTATTAATGCATTGTTTTTATGTCAGTCAATTACTCTGAAAGCCATTTTACTTTTGAATGATTTACTTTCATTTTTATTGCCTTGATCTCATAATTTCAAAATGCCCATATTAGTATGTTAGTTAGGAAGTGCTATAATAAGTATGCAAAGCTGAAGAAGTATTCTGTATTTTAGTATACTGTTTTTAAAGGACAAAACCATCTGCCAAAGAGAAGATCAACTTTTATCAAAATGTTTACATTTTTATAACAAATTATTGAAAAAAATGCATAATTTGATTGTCAGAAATTATGATTTAACACATTTTATTTCAAGTAAATTCCAGCTTGACAGTCCTAGAAAATCACTCATACAGTGATCAAAGATGTTCTGCATCTTTTTGATTCACGAAGTAACAACCAAGAGGAAATAGGTTTGTTACCGTCTGACAAACCAGGTTTAAAACTTGTCTTTCAGACGAGAGCTAAGAGAGTCTGTTCTGTATCTGCCAGCTATGACAGGTCAACAACACTGCTGGAGTTCCTTCACCTAATTACTTTGTGACCACTGATGCTCGTGTACCTAGTCACTTTCAACATTCGTCTTTCCAGACAGTCTTTCTGAAGAAATTCCTTTCCAAGCAGTCATTACATTCTCAAAGGGAACCCTGCACATGGTTAAATGTAAATCCATTTAGCAAAGGTAAGAGTGCAGTTTATACAAGTGGCAGAAGGAAGGGCCTTTGTAATATTGGTCAAATAAAATTTGTCAAACAGATTTTCCTCTGCTCTCTATTACAGACTTCCCCTCAAGAAAAAGCGTGTTGCACAAGAGGAAGATGTGGATTGGGAAGTGGCAGAGTTCAGGTGCCTGGTGATGTCAATGTGGCACCTGTTGGTTTAGTTCTCTGCTAGCAAGACTCTCCACCTCTTCTTTTTTTCTTTTTTTCCTCCAAGACCTTCCAAGCAGCATCTCCTCACTGTGTATTTCAGAATATAATCCAAAAATTTACATATAAAATACAGCATATAATATTAATCAAAGTGCATTTATGACAGTGAAATGAAAACTTGTTCTGTGCTTTTAAGACAACAGCCAAAACCAAGAGAAGCAGAAAGTCCTTGGATTGCTTTTGGCAACTTGAATATTTGAGAGCATCTTGACTACTTTTGAGTAGATAATTTGTTAAAGGTGGAATGTGCTTCATAAAAGACAGGGAAAAAAAAAAAGAAAAGAAAGTTCTCACAAAACTAGGGAATATATTTCTTTCAATCCAAAAGCTTTTTTCACACACCTGTGCTTTTGTAAACAGTGTCAGCAAAACAAACTAATGATATGAATTTCTTATAAATATGTATTACTAATTTCTGAGGTTTTATTTTATGTTTGAATGTATTTTAACCCTACGGACATGCATCAAGCAGCAGAGAGTATAATCACTGTCATCTGAATGGCAAAAATATAATTCAAATATTTGCTGACCTTTGGGGAGAGGCTGGCTGCAGTTCTCATGTCAGGATTTCAGACAGGCCTATGGTAATTGTGGAAAGCACCTTGAGTATTATATCAAATTGCATGTTTATCATGTTAATCCATATATAAGAACAAAGGTAAGATATAAAAAGACAGCTATTAACAACACAAACTCTCTGAAGATATCCAACACATTCTAATTAGCTTTGACGATTTATTAAACCTGTTTTTATAGACGTAGTAATTGAGCGAAGATGCAAAGGCTGAGCTCAAAATAAGTGGCTCAAGGACACATGGGACCGTGCAGCAGGCTAGAGTCAAATATGCATCTCCTCCCTGCTTCATTCTTGAAGGAGATTATCTTCTGAATGTGCAGCATTAAGACAAGTCTTCCACTTCAAACACTTACGAGTGTTTTGATATGTGAAAAATAAGAGGCAAAACATGGCTAAGCTCTTACCAGCACTCCAAAATTAAGGAATCACCCCAAGTCAGTGTTGTTCCCTTCATACGAGCACTTCCAGTGCAGATGTTTCTCTCTCTGCAAACTGATTAGCAGTACCTGTGGTACAGAGGACATGTGCTGTAAGATGAACAGGAGGGAAACAAAAGTGTGTATTGCATATTATATGTTACATTTTAATTATTTTTATATGACTATATACATATGTTGTATTATGTAAAATAAAATGTATTTTATATAGATCTTTCTCATCAACAAGCATATCAGTGACAAGTTCCCTTCAAATTTCAAACTAAGCAGCAAAGTGTCTCTTCTAAATTATTATTCTCTAAAACTACTGCAAATTAATTCAAGCTAGACGGGTCAACCTGCATGTATCAAAACCATGACTTTTTCTCTATTGCATCACAAGATAATTCAGGGTTGTAGGGCAATGATTAAGTGACAAAATGTTTCAATCAATTAACTGTGTTTTTTTAAAGGTTCACAAGGGAAAGGGCAGGAGAGACTAATTGATTTGTTCTATAACAATGCCACTACCGCTAATTAAATCTTTCATTAACATCTTATGAGAATAGAAGATAACCATCTCATTTTATTTTTCTCTTGTATTCATTGATAAAAGTAGTAGTATAAATTTGTGTCTATATTCCTCTGTTTCTAATAGTTACAAGATCCTGGTAGTTTCATTCTGGTCCCCTTTCATCTTACTAAAAATACTAAGATTACTGACAAAATGGAGCAATTTGTAAAAAAAAAAAAAAAGAAAAAATTCTTCTTTCTTTGAAAGTAGAACATATTTCCAGTGATGCAGCCATTACCATCAGCTTCAGTGAGGGCTCAGATTTCTTGCAGATGGGTTCTCTTTAATCCCGATTTCTATCGTCTCTGAAGTCCTCTATCTCCTGATCATAGCTGTCCTCTTTCAACTCACTAATTAACAGCACTGAACACGAAAATCCGTCCAAGTCACATCACTGGTGTGGTAGACACTGTTAACCAAAAGGATATCGCTGAAGCAAAAATACACTCTAAGAGCAAAAAGAGCCATTGGAATCTGTTTTCCATGTTCTGGCAGACAAAGCTTTTGGAGACTCTTTGCGCATGTTGACTCGCTTTTCACAGAATCACACAATGTTAGGGATTGGAAGAGACCTCGAAAGATCATCTAGTCCAATCCCCCTGCTGGAGCAGGAACACCTAGATGAGGTTACACAGGAATGTGTCCAGGCAGGTTTTGAATGTCTCCAGAGTAGGAGACTCTACAACCTCCCTGGGCATCATGTTCCAGTGTTCTGTCACCCTCACTGAGAAGAAGTTTCTTCTCAAATTTAAATGGAACCTTTTGTGTTCCAGTTTGTACCCATTAGCCCTTGTCCTGTCATTGGTTGTCACCAAGAAGAGCCTGGCTCCATCCTCATGACACTCACCCTTTATATATCTGTAAACATTAATGAGGTCACCCCTCAGTCTCCTCTTCTCCAAGCTAAAGAGACCCAGCTCCCTCAGCCTTTCCTCATAAGGGAGATGCCTATTGAGACAACCTTGCCTTTTCGCCCTCTGAATTCTCAGTGCTGTGGCAGTGCTCCTGCAAGTGTTCTCAAAGTACAGTCCACCATCATCCAGTAGTATCAGTCTAATTATCCCCTACTTAGTTTTCACTATTAGTTAAGTTACTGTTTTATAAAACCAGGCAAAGGTAAGAAAAGTAAATTGTAAAAAGAATTCAGAAAGATAATTTTAAAAAGCTTGTTTCAAACGGTAGATAATCTTAAATATCTCAAAGGCCTGGAAAAATGAGATTCTTGTCTGTATGTAGACACCAACATAAGAACTACAGCACTAAAAGCAGAAATAATAGCTGCCAAAATAATGGCTTAGGTCAGTGTGGTTACATGAAAAAGTACTTTAAATTGCTAGAAATAACAGTACAAATGCCCATTTTAAAATGGAATGTGCTAAATTATCAGTTTAGAAAAAATGATATTTGACTTAATTGTAACGTCTCAAGGAAGGTTCGAGTATCTTTATTTCAATAATAAAATAAAATCCTACTCTTCATTTTAAAATAACTGGCTTCAACTGCAAATCTATTTTATGAACAGGTAAGATTTCTCAGTTAAGTGTAAAATTAAATTTAGATATTTGTTATTTACAGATACATATGAAAAGCCTGTGCAAAAACAAGAAATAAATGAGAAAAGAATACATATACTCAGAAATATATGTTGAGAACGTGAAATTACCAAACGGGACTCCATGAAAATGGAATACTTTTGACTTTAATATGACATGTGAAACACCTTTAAAAGTTAAGAATTATTATCAAAACAGTCTCCAGAGACTGAGAAAATAATGATTCTTTATACTCTCCTTTGACTTACTTTTGAAGTAAGAGTAAAAATAAGGTCTTTTCAACAGGATTGAAATATTTTCACTTCCCCAAATATATGTATCTCATACACATAAACCTCTAAGTATTTAATGTTTTCTCCCAAACTCACCAGGGAGAGAAAGGATGTAGGAAAATCACTCTGAAGGTAAAAAAAAAAAAACAAACAAACACAAAACAACCAAGACCAGCAAACCCAGCCACTCTGCAACCTTTGAACATCTCTTATTGATCTATTAAACCTGTCTGAATAATCTCATTAACATTAAGGTAGACCCTGTCCTTCTGTCATCGCTTATAATCATTAACTTTAAGATGGCTCTTTTCTAAGCAATGAATCAGTACGATTTGCTAACATCATCAATCCTCTTTCCTGTAATTTGAGTCTTCTTCTAATGCTTGTGTACCAGAGAGTTACTTAAAAACAGTGTTACATGTTCATGCTGACTCATTAAAGCAGTAAGATTCATAACTAATATTGTTTGTCCTCTCCATATACCCTGGCAGATTTGAAACAACAAGTCCTTGTTCAGAAAGCACCATAACATAAAATAAATGGGTGAGCTAAATTAGCAGTATTAATTTTCCTTTATAGAAAAAGTTAACAGTAGTTGTAAATGTAACTAGTAAGTAATTTCATTCATAATAAACTTGTCTTTATTTTACTATGTAAATAAATAGGACTAGAAGCACATTAAGGTTTTATATTGCATAACTGATGCTGTTTAATCTTGTTAAAAATAAAGAGTAAAGTGAATATTCTATACTAAAAATTACTGCAATATATTAGCCACCTATCTTGTTTCCTTCGACTCTATGAATTTTGAAACTACATACCCTAGTAGAGATCAGATGCTAAAATTCCCCTCTGTTTTTAACATTAGCCATCTTCTCACAAACACATACCAGTTACTTTAAGTCACATTCAAAAACCTCATGTGTGTCTTTTTTATGTCGTCATTGTTTTCTGATGGGACGTTGCAAATACATATATATACATATTTGTGTGTGTGTGTGCACCTTTTGAAATGCACCTAGACCCATAGCTAAGTGTATACATATCTGTGTACATGTATTATAAATAGAGATACATATAATAGGTCCAGTAAGTATTAGCTTAAGAGATAACAGCAACAGGGATACTTGTGACAGAACACTGACATTATATGGCTGGTTTTACCAGGTCACTTGCTGAGTCGATGTTTTTCCGCTTACAAATGTTATTATGTTGTAATATTGTGGAAATATGGATTACAGAAACAGTACATGGAAGAAAATAGTGTCATTTAATACTAACCACAACCAGTTAGTCCTATTCTGTTCTGTACTATGGCTTTTGTCTCACAGGTCCACAAGCCTGTGTATTTTTTGTCACAAATGATTGTACAGATACTAAACAAGTTAAAACTCTTCCTCCCCCTACAAATAAACATAAAGAAGAATGTGCCATAGAAACCTGTAAGTGATGAGTATCTTCAAAAATTTGTAAAATATTTATTTCATTAGTCATTAATGTGATCTGAGCAAGCAAAATTGACTTCTCTTAATGGATTAAGAGAGACTATGTTTTGTCAAGATGTTAATTAGATCTTAGGAGACACCCAACTCATTAAAGCTTTGTGTGTTCTAGATTTTATATTTTTATAAAAGCCTATTTACATATATTGCTTTCACAATTAAATTCTAATGGAAATATAATTTTAAATGGCCATATTATTCAGAATTTCTGTCTGACAAGTATTAGTGATGTGACAGCGCTCGGATTCAGAGGAACTTGGTCTTGTTTGCTTTCTCTCAAATATTAGTCTTTATCCTTGAAGACTGTCTCAGAGTAGTTAATTAGTTTTGTCAGTCAACTGTCTCAGATTACCAACTTTTTAATTTTAAATCTCAGATCCTTCTGACTGAAATGATGGGGAAAGGACCCATTAAGAGCTAAGAGCTAGCTGTGGGTATACAAATACAGCAAAATTAGAGCATAGAAAAGATTTCCAGAGTTTGTTTTAATGTGCATATCTGAACAATATTAAAGGATCAAAGCTCTGTCTATCATTCCGTTCCATATCTTTTTCTGTCACTTAAGATTAAATACTCTATCATTCTCTGAATACAGTAGAGAGCCATATTGAAGTTTTCTCATTAACTGTATTATTAAAAGGTTTCTGAAGAACTTGTTGAGATACTTGATAAAAACATAATAAACCTCTTTTGAAAGTTAGGGGGAGTTGATAAAACAGATACATAAAATATCAAAATGAACAAGAGCATATGCAATTGATATTAATTTTAAATAACAATCAGTAAAATTATTGTTGTATGACATCTATTACCAACAGAAACTATTTGTTTTAAGCGATTTTCAGCCAGCTGCGTATGTTTCCCATCTTTTTGAAAACTTTGTTCTTTACAGATGTTTGGTGGAACAATACAGCCAGGTCAATATAATCTTATGAGAAATTCTTAGATATACAAACTTCACAGCAGATATGATAAGTGAAGTGTTCGACGATCACTGTTTTCAAACACATTGATCTTTTGCACAAGAACTCAACTATACCTTGAATCAACTGTGCTCAATATTTTTGTAAATTCCTTACTAAAAACACTGTATATTTATTTTAAAGAATCAGCATATGATAGTCAGATTCAATCCCTCAATAAAAAAAACATGATGGATGCTTACCCTTGAAGAACACTTGGAAACAGACAAATTTTCACATTTTAAATACAAGCCAAAGACAAGCCCGTACGTTGCAACTCAGAGGAAAGAAAGATATTGCTTTTTTTTTTTTATAATCTTAAACAAGATGCATAATTTCTTTGCCTCAGTTTATCCATCTACAAGTGCAGAGGTTTCCCTGTCACCCAGAGAATTATATACTTATATAAAGCAATTGTGCAAGTACAAACCTGTAGCAGAAACATCATAATCTTCAAAATCTGAAAAAACAAACACCCGCAAGATTTAGGGAGGTAAACAGTAGATGAATTCTTCTGAAATTCTGAAGAACAGCCATATTTTTCTCCACTTGATAACCATAAACTTATTCATTAATTCCTATTTTCCTGTTAGTGTACAGTTGCTAAACAGTAATGAATTTTCTGTATTTTAAATATCTCCAAGCCTTAGTAAACACAGCAATGAAATCGGAAGTATTTGTTCTTAATTTGCTTATGCTTTTAATTAAGGTTGAAATAAAGCAACAACAACAACAAAGTTGAAAGTCTCTTTCATAAGCTCTTAGCATCCATGCCTCTGTTTAGGCTTTCTTGAGTTCACTTTTGAAGAGTTCATATGGATATCTATTTCACTTCAATGGGAATAGCCTTTCCAAATGCTTCAGTAGGAACCAGATGGCAAGTTATTTGGAAATATTTAACTGGTAAATGACACACGTATTAAAACCTATAACATTTTGAAAATGCTTTGAGTTATACCAGGGTAAAAATTGATCCTAATGTTCTTTCATCAATAACCTAGGATACTAGTCTCAAAGATGACTATTAAAAAAGTAACTTCTCTTATTTAGGTTAGTGACAGGTTTATCACTTATAAAAAATTATTCTGTCATTGAGTAAGAACTTAAAAAAATGTTTTATCTGGTGAAGAATTTTCTTACACTACTGAAACATAAGAAATTTAGAAATATATAAACAGTTAAGTTCCACTACATAAAAAAACCTCTTACCTTGTTGTTACTGAACATTTGCATGGTTTAGTAAAATATGCCACCTTTCAGGAACAACAGGAAAATCTGCACAAAAGAACAATAATTAAAATGTTGCTTTGTAGGAAAAAAAATTAAGTCTCTTCTTAGCTTTCCATAAGAAAACTGAACAAGTTTTGGCAGTAACATTGACCCAATTGTCTGAAAAGGAAACAAAGCCATTTGAAGACTCTTTTAGTTATAGTCTATAACTCAAGGAACTCCATTGAAGTTCAGATCTCCACAGAACATGTCTTCAAGGGAATTAAGTAAAACTTCACTGATGTAATTTGAATCATAGTGGAGCATAGCACTTGCTAGACATGTTTATCCGCACTGACTGTGTCTGAAATGTAGATTGAAATGTACTGTAGCATTTCAGAGCAGAGAGATTCAGAGGAAAGAAATTGAGAAAATTTTTTTTGCCATGGGTTTTAGTAGCCTGAATATTAATCAATTAATTAGTATTAATTCATCAAGATTTTTCAAGTGCTTAAGTGCAATGTTGATCTGGGTCCAAAGGAGTCCCTCTGCAGCAGAGCACGTCCTTCAGCAGCTAACAATGCAGAGGTATCTGCCTTTGCTCTGCACTTCACACCTGGACCAAATCCATCATCGGACAATGCAAATGTCTCCTGGGTGCATGTTGAACCTAAGAACACTGATAGCAAACTGAATGTCCATCAGCTGCAATTGAAAGCACAGGTGTGGCATGAGCAACCAAGGGCCCATCACGCTATTTGGGGAACAAGTGCTCACCAATTCAGTAGCTGGGCTTGCATTGCCCCTTGGTAAATGCACTTAAAGGCATCTGTAATCACGAACAACGGTGACTTTAAACACTCCTTGGCAATCTCTTCCATCCTTTGTAAGCACTTATTGGCACTTATGGGATAAAGAGCTTTGCAGAGAGTTCAGTTCCCTAATTTTAATGTTAGTTTGGCTTTCCAACTCTTTTCATTTATGTTGTATTTCATTCCTATTCTTGTAAAGACAGGTTCTCCAAGTATCTTAGTTGCTTTCCTCTTTAGCTACTCTGTCAAACTTTTCATCATCACTTGTCTTTCTTCAACACTTTCACTCTTGTACTCAAGAGCAAAATAAACTTTTTCCCTTTGTCTTCTAAATAGGAATGAGCAACAGATGTATTCTTAAGCAGAAGATTAGAGATAAGAATAATATTTGGAGTATGTAAAAACTGTTTTCCTCCTTTGTTTACATCCAAACAATATAACACAAACAACACAAAATTGTTTGTGAACTTAATCAAAAGTTCAAGATGGATTGACAAATCCTAGCAGATCAAGGAATAACAAGTGATTAGTTTTGTTTTACCATCCATAAAATGCTGTACAAGACTCAATATTCTATATTTTGGAAACATTCAGTATATTCTATACATCTCAAAATAACCTTTTACCACAATATATGAAGATCAGCATGAAGTCATTCTAGTTATGGGTTCAAGTTATTTAGGTAGATTAATAGTTAACTGTCATTTAACTAATGGCTAAAATCTACTATTAAGGATTAAGAAAACTGTGATTAGGTATGACAAGTCATAACTGAAATGAAAATACATGATCTAAGTAAGAGGTAATATCCACAAAATTATCTTACCTATTGAAGTCACCAAATGCCTCCACATGTGATATTACATAATTTTAAAAGTAACCTAATACTGACACAGGTTTTGGAAAAACAATCAAGACTGTCAAACTGGCAGAAAGAATTAAAATACACAAGCTTAAGACTGAACATTAAAAGCGGCTGTTGATACTTTTTGACATCTTTTTTTTCAAAGTGCCATAAATGAAAATAATAACAATACAATATGATTTAGCATTACAAAATAGCCCTGAGAATTTCTAACTTCATTTCAGAAAATTAGGTTGATAAGGATGTAAGGAAAATAATAACTAGAGGTCTAGAAAAGTTGTGATGTTGGAAAGATGATGATGTTGGAGATAGTGATAGAGGGATACGTTGCCATTGGGAAAACCACTGGACTCACGAATATTCTAGCAGTGACTTATGAAAAGCTATAGTGGATATTATCATATAAGCATTTCTCTTAATTACCATCATGAGGTTTTCAATATTTTGAGAAATTGTTTGCCTTACGAAAGTACAGAGTAAAGTCTTGTATCAAGGATATGATGTGAACAACAAATTTGTTTTGAGAGAATAAGACTATTGTACATTTCAATGAAGTCTATGAATACAAAAAAGATTCAGCTATTTAATAAGGATCCTGTTAACACAGCCCTGCCAGATGCTCAAGAAAAACCCCAACAACTTTGGACTTTCTGACCCCAGTATCTAAATCAGAAATAAAAATTAACCAACTTAACCATCTCTTTCTCCTGGAACAAGTTACAAAATCCATTTTTCTCATTCACAGCCTAATTGCATGTGCCATGTTGATATTGTAGAGCTCTATGATGGCATTATCATGGCTCTGAACCATGAATTGTTCCTTACCAAGTACTTTAGTATAAACTTTCTGTAATATTTGAAAATAATAAAAAATATGTTCAAAATATCTGAACACAACTACAAAGCTTCTGAGAATGTAACTTTGAGTTGTTTGGTACAGTGCATAAGCTTACATTATTGCAAAACAACAAAATATGTGAACAAATATGATATTTTTCAGACTCAAATAGTGAATTCACCAGGAAAAAAGTATTCTTTACTCAAGAAATCAAATCAGTGCTATCTTCTTGACTAGCATAGTAGCTAGAGCTACACTTCCACAGATTTTTACAGTTTCTCCTTGCTTTTCTTTATTAAATGCTGCCATCCAAACGCTTGGCAACTAATGAGAAGAGTCACTGAAGTACACATTTTTATTCACTGAACTGATACTCTCCTTTGTATTTAGAATAGGTTCACAGCATCTATTTACTTTGAAGACAAGCAACAGCTTTAGTTTTGTTCATTTTCTAATTCTTTAATTCTAATGACTTTAAAAACTCTGCTGCAAAGTGTGACTGTTAATGCTTAGTTTGTTCTCTACTATCTGTTTCTCCTGAGAGTTTCCTTCACACAGATATATGCACAGGACAACAAAATATTTGAATTTTCTCCTTTTATCAAAGATAAATAGAAAAGACAAAAATTGTTGGTGCATATTGTTGAAGAGAAATCAGCTCTGGACTATACAGTCTTGTCTGAACTATTAAAAATGTTACACATAAACCAGGATCTCAGTCTTTGAGTGTAATTTTTTTATATATATACATATATATATATATATATATATACATATATATATGTTCATCGCATTTATCATTCCTCCTTTCTTTTTTCCTTTACTTCTGCTTCAAATGGTAAATATTTCACTGACAAACTTGATTGCCTGTATTAGTCATGCAACCATGAAAGCTTGAACAATGATTTCTAACAATTAAAATAAAGTTTTATTTAACAATGCTCTATTCTTGTGCAATAAGGATTGAAAGACAATCTGTAAACTGTCTCATTTTAATTTCAGGCAGAGAACACACAGGAATCACAGTCTGCATAATTAAAATTAATTTTTTATACAATACAAAAGCTTTGAGTCATCATCATTTTGGGACTGAATTACTAGGATAAATGCTGACTTCTGATCCATCCATTACTAGAAAATATTCATGAAAATAGTTATATATAAAACATAGCTCATAGAAAAGTATGAATAATTTTACTCTTATTAAGCACAAATTTTAAGTTGCATGTGTGTGTATATATATTCATGCACATGCCACATTTAGATGTTTTTACCTCATATCCCTGAGTTAATTGCATTTTAATTTCTTGTTAGCGAAATTTATAATTTTAATATTTGTATTGATTCTGGCATCTTTAGTCCATGAATAAATGTTATTGACTGGAAAAGGAGTTTAAATAAAGGATTGTAGGGTTATGTTCAGAGAAGTCGTGAGGTGAAACAAATATCTGCCAGCTTTATGATGAATACTTTCCAGATTATTTTTATTTTTATTTTTTCAGGTTGAGAAATAACACAGTTGAAGCAGCAGATGTATATGAAATATGAAGTATCTGTAACTGAGAGGCTGAGAAATAACACAGTTGAAGCAGAAGATGTATATGAAATATGAAGTATCTGTAACTGTCCTTCAGAGTCATGATTACTCCAGATTAAATATCTTGTGAGCCATGTATGGGTATTCTGGTGAAGTACCATAGCTAATGGTAACAGGTGTCAGAGTAGATGAGAAGACTATGGGCCATTATATTACACAAGCATGAAAGTATCCAAACTGTGAAGGTGACTTCTTTTTTTCAATCTATGCGATGTCTATATACAAAAGCACAATAAAACCAGAGGAATTTAAAGTTCCTTGCTTTATGGTAACATAGTCTGCTAATTTTTTTAAGTTGCGCTCTATGTCACTTATGCCACTGAACTGTCATTGAGAGAGCTGTTTCCACATTTCCCACCATCCCAGTCAGGTCAGTCATCTATAAACTTAATACACTAACTAGATGGATAGCAAAACTAGCACTCCAAGCCAAGGTGATTTCACAGCTTTTCTTAGCAAATTAAAACAGTACAAAAATAAGCTAGGAATTTGCAATTTAAAATACTACTGTAGGGAGAGTGAGAAAAATCCTTTAATTTCCTGCTTCCACTCTGTGTTACTTCTATGATCTTAAATCACATCATATGCAACTCAGTGTAATATAATATGGCAGAAGCTGACCCTAAGTAAGCCAAAGAAAGAAATAAATCTGACTTCTGCTCTGAGGACAGGAACCAGGCTGATCATTTCAAGGACATGCACACAGAATCACAGAATGGTTGAGGTTGAAAGGGATCTCTGGAGAAGGAGACACCACAGGTTCTCTGGGCAACCTGTGCCAGTGCTCAGTCATCATCACAGTGAAAAGCTCTTGCCTGATGTTCGGAAGGAACTGAACCTGCTGTATCTTGGTTTGTGCCTCTTGCCTTGTCACTGGGTACCACTGGAAAGAGCCTGGCTCCATCCTCTTTGCACCCTCACTTCGGGTATTTGTACACCTTGATGAGTTCGCCCCTGAGCCTTCTCTTCTCTTGGCTGAACAATCCCAGCTCTCAGCCTTTCACTGAATGAAAAATGATCTAGTTCCTTGATCACCTTAGCGGTCCTTTGTTAGGTTCTTTACTGTACGGCCACGTTTCTCTTTTGTGTTCAAGTATTACTGGTACAAAAACTTTGCATTTATACTCCATATTGATGGGTATGGATCACAGACAGATCAGAAGGGTTATTCCTTGTGTCACATTCCATAACTCATTTAATCTGCAGCTTTACAAAACTAAAATCAGTGAGACTTTTGCAATAAAATGCTTCACTTAGTTTTGCAAGAAATTTTAATCTCTAGGCTGCCCACATTACTTTGTAAATCAGGGACATTTTATTATAATAATGACTTCTGAATCACACGTTAAAGATATGGAAGGTTTTGTTTAGTATTCACAATACTTCACACATATCTTATAAACTTCAACAGCCTATATTTGAATTACCAGTGCAAACATCAAGTCAAAGAATATGTGCCGTACCCTCTGATGTAAATAATTTTGCAAAGAGAAGGGCAATTTAAAAGACTAGTAAGAGAACAGGTATAAGGCTACCAAGTGAGTTTACCTGGCTAGTAATTGGACATAATTTCAGTGACCAAAATGAGCAGAATCTGCAGTCCATGAATTCAATGACATTGTGGATTCCAAAGGGGTCACATAGCCCAGAAGTTATGGTCACTTCACTCGTACAATAGTCCATTGAGCATGCCTACAAGACAGAGTCTTCCTGGCTATGCAAGTCATGACTAGCTTTATAACAAAGTATGTCACTTCACCCCACAGTTAAAGAAGTGCTCTTTCTTTATTTATAAGAACATTATTAGATAATTACATTCACTGGGACTAGCTATGAAGGAGAAATTCTGCTGGTACTAGATCAGTGTATTATATGAAGCACTTAATACTTTGCTGTATTGTTAAATATAATGAAGTGGTAAAAGACAGAAACAGTAATGGGAGAACAAAGAATAAGATATTAATTCTTATATTAGGTGTTTCTACAATAGATAATCTTACATACTTCCTTTTCTACCCATCATTTCAATGAGATATGAATCTGAAAATAATGAACAGAAATTAAAAGAAAATTATTAAACGGGAGATTTAACCTTCTTAAGTACAAGAATTACTGTCAGGAAAATGGAGAACAATGATGGTGAGTCTCCAACCCCCAAAATATCAGAGAGTGCAAGCAAGCACTTGATAAAAGCTGAAAGGCAACATTAAAATTAACCCAGATAACACTTCTTATCTGGGAGAGTGGACAAAGCAGAGCAAGTACTAGATTTTTCTAATGTTCCTTTTTAGAAGGAGTGTTCTTCCAAAACAGATTTCATACAGAAAGTGACTTTTTAATTTTCAAATAGGTACAGATGCCTCAGACTTAAACAAATGCAGATAATGATATACATTGCCTCTAGCTGAACACTACAAAACCACTGTTAGCTTCATTTGCATTACCAACTACTCACTTGTTCCATATGTCCACATGATATCTATGAAAGCTTTGAGGTCTTCATTTTTCTGTCAGAGGCTGTAAAGATTAGTTAATGTGTTCTTTCTTTCAGCATGAAAAAATATATTTCCATATGCAAATTCACGGTTTATTCAAATTCATAAAGCCAGCTACAGAGTTTTTGCTTCTAGTAGTAGAACAGCATGAAATATATGCCCTGCATCAATTTTCTTTCTGCTATCTGGCCTCAAAACTGACATTCCTATCACCTCAACATTTGTTTTTCCACTATAAAAAGAGCAGAATGCTTTATAGTAGGAAGTACAAAACCACACCTCCCTTTCTGTGTTCCTATTGTTTGCAATTTTAATAAAAGCCCTTAAAAAAACTTTAAGGGAACAACATGGTATAATCAGAAGGAGAAAAAAAACACAACCAAACAACGAACATCTACCAGCAGCCAATCACATCATTCTCTTGTCTAACACCATCTCAGCGTTGATACCTGTATGAAACTAGTACTACTATAGACAGGGTAAGGACAGGTTACCTGTGATAATAGGGATAATGAGGAACACACTGAGCTTCAGAGAAAATGGCAACAGGTGAAGACTGTGGTTGAAAAGTCATCCAAAGTTGTGGTCTGGGGGAGTACATGTGGATTAGGGAGTTATTTAACAAGTTTAGCATCTCAAACCATTTTCCTGCTCTTAATAACAACTTTGAAAACATATCAGTAAACTTCAGCATGGGTTGGGGTCTATTTTGGTTTTATTTCCTTTGGCACAGAGCGTGCAGATTCAAAATGCTTATGAGGTTGGATAAGTAAAATGGTTTGTCTCATTTCTGCATCAGTTGAACGTTCATCTAAGCTATGATTTCACAGACAACCACTGCACTCATTTATGGCTGTTCAGCTGCAACTTCAAGGCAGCATAGAATTTACCAGGCAAGCTTTAATTTTAGATCCAAAGCATGTTGGATCTCAGAAGAACACCAGCTTGATCCTCCAAACTGGGATTAAGTTTCGATGCAAAAAACTATATAAAGTAATAAATAAATACTAATAGAAGAACAAACCCAAAATAAAAATAAGAATGCATCTCTTTTCTGACAGGCAGATATTATATACCTCCACATTTTTAAAAGTATTCTGCTTCCTAATTTGGAAGTTTAAAATATATTTTGAAGATATATCATGTGGAACAGGAAAGAAACATAATTAGTATTTGTTAGAATCTGACTGCTACAAATCTCTGCTCAACACCTACTTAATATGTATGTAAAACTACATATTTTTCCAAATAATGCATACCTGTATATTTTACATATGTGCATATATGCATGTAGGTATACCATTATAAAATCTCTTCATTTTTTGAAATCCAGTAAAATTCTAGTTTCCCCAGACCTATTGCAAACTGTTTCATACTAGACAAGGCCAAAAAGCATATAAATGAATTGTTAAACACAGAGGCATCTGAACCTGTTGGAAAGATCTTTGATTAGGACAAATTATAAATAGAAGAAATTCCCTTTTTTTCAGCATTCCATGGCTTAAGACACTTACAGATTCTGCTTTGCTGATAACATAAGCTGAAATGCACATCAAAAAAAAATAGAGTGGACTCAAGTGTGACAGCATCTATTTAGGAAGTAGCATGAGGTATCTGAATAAAATGCCCTTAAGTTCTGAAAACTTACTTCACTGAGACAGCAGAGGAGAATAATATTAAATTACATTTATCACTATGTACCTAATATATTAATCTCTTCTGATAATTAATCAAATTATTCAGTATAATCTAAGACTCATATACAGGAAAATATACAGAGAACAAAAGTGTAATTAATTTTATTATTCTTATCAACCTTCCGTCATAAATCACACATTAAATTTTTACATGAGAAACCATTAGAAAAAGCTTAGTTTCTGTTTTAACCTGTTATATAACATGTAGCATGTGCTGCACAGTTACAAGAAATCAAAAATACAAACAGGTGAGATAATAGTGACTTTCTAAACGCTTATTGTCACAGAGGCACCCCAAGGTTAGCTTAAGGGACAACAGGATCCAAAACAGTTTTTATTAAACCGGTGAGAAATAGGGTTTTGGCAGTCCAAAGTGACTTGAATACAGGTTCGGATATCAGTTGAGGAAAATTATTAAGGGGCAGCAACTAATACAACAGTAGGTCCACAGTGTGTATGCACATGGCTTCACCAAAACAATACTGGAGCCGTCCCTGAGTTTGGGAAGAGTATAAGCTTGCCTGAACAGGGTGTGAGATTATTTTAAAGGGATACACATACTTGCATTGAGTACAGAAAGTGTACACTCACAATCCTGCGAGGGTAAATTTATAATACACTCGCAACCCTGCAAGGAGAAACACACGTGCAAATGTGCATGGAATATTAACACGTGCTTATGTGGAAGTGCAGGAGGAAAACACACTCGTGATTCTGTGAGGATTAATTTATACACGTGCTCGTATTGAGCACGGAAAGTACATGTGCAAATGTGCATGGAAAGTAGATACACTCACAATCCTGCGAAGGTTAATCTTACACGTGCTTGTATTGAGCATGGAAAGTATGTGTGCAAATGTGCATGGAAAGTATAAATACATGTACAAACGTGCACAGAAAGTAGATGTACTTGCAATCCTGCAAGGGTAAATTTTACTCATACATGTGGCGGCAAGACAAGCAGAGCCTCCATCCCGGGGGGGCGGCTCTTGGTGGCAGCATCTGGCTCGGGCTCCAAGAGATCCGCGCAAGAGGCGGAGTCTCGACAAGAATCCCGTTTTTTACAGCCTGATCAGATCTGACTGTAGGCATTCCAGAAGCATCTCTGCACCCCCACACTGGCTGTGGGGTGCCCCTGAAGCTTCCAAACATCCCCCACACTGGCCGTGGGTGCCCAGCGGCTCCCTGGCACCTCGACACTCCCTTCTTAACGGCCTTGGCCAGGGGCTCTGGGGGCAAACAAACGCAACTGTTAGCCTCAAGTAGCAGAGAGAGAGAGACAGAGATGTGTCTACTCCTTCCGTATCGAAGGAGGGGCGGGAGGTGGCGTGTGCATTCTGCCACACTTACCTATAGGCATTTCTTTATATTGTTTTAGCTGATGGGTTCTTCGACCATCTGTCCTAAATTACACTACAAAAATTTTCCCACATAAACACTAATTATAAACTTTCTATCTTCCCTTTCAATAAGTTTCAGGAATAGAATATTACTTCATTGCTACTTATTATTGAATTCATGGCTTTCCTGGTCTGCCTTACCACCCCAGCTATAAATGAAAACTCTTCGTTTTAGCTAATACTATTTTGCCAAATGTATTAAAATTCGTTAATTGTTTTCTACTCTTACAATTAGAATTCTAGTAAATAAAGAAAAATAAAACACATTTTTGCAGGTTAAGCCAGTAGTTTCCTGGCTGCTGTTCCACTTTAAACTCTCAAACAGTACTAGACTCCATTTTAAGATCTTAAAAAGTAGTAGAACTTTATAAAAATAGTGTAAAAATAAAAAGGCTTCTCTATAGAATTGTGAAGGCGATGGCAAATCAATACAAATGTGAAAATGCATGGGAAAGGATACACTTCTAGTATGATGCAAAAAACAAACAAACAAAACCCCACAAACTAGAAAGGGCTGAAAAATATTATAAAGGAAAGGTAAAACAATTCAGACAAAATATGAGCTTTTCTGCACAGAGCAAGAAATTGTTTCATTTTCAGGCTCCACTTAAAGTTGTAAAACCAATGTTTCACTGCAAGAGCTTTCTTTTTTTTTTTTTTTTTTTTCCTTAGAAAAGAGAAATCCAAGATTTAGGCAGTTCTGTAATAGTTCAACGGGTATGAAAATGTGCCAGAAATTTAATCCATTTCACATTCAGAAGCTCACGAAGTTAAGAGCACATTTGTTCATATCTATATTTAAATTTGTTAGACTTAGTCATAATTTCTAAACATACTCTCCAGAAGTCCTTTTTTTTTTTCCTTGAAGGAAACATTTGCTGTAGAATAATGAATAAGAATTATGCAAAAAAAATATTTAAAGAAATTTTCTTGCATATTTTAAGAGTGTTAAAAAGTTGAGTTTGAAAGACGTTGTCATCCAGAGGGATGTGTTTCTTTTTACAGTAAGAAAAGTCATCACAAAATTGTAGTAGAGCACATGTCAGTTAAGTTACTGTAGGCAGAAAAATTTGTATCACAACTCTTCTTTTGAATTTTTGTAAGGCTAGAAACCTTAAACTATTCATATTGTAGAAAGTAAAAATATTTCTAAATTCAGTGTGTTACCTTAACTTAAAGTTCAGACAAAAAAAAAAAACCACAATGTTACCTATCTGACAAAAATTTTCATATTTAAGATGGAAGTTAACTGAAGCAATTCAGCCATGGAAGACAGAAGCTTGCTGTCAGCCTCTGAATTCAATACTGCTAAATTCAGTGGCAGCTTATACAGGAACTACTGGCAACTTCAAATTAAGCTCTTCCTTCGGAGTTCAGTTAGAAAAGAGACAGATCCAGAAATTAGTAAAGCTATGCCAAGTCATTAAGCCTTTTAATCCCAATGCAAAAAATTCCTGCCATGCCTAGACCCGGATTTCGTACCCTTTGTCAAAGTGGATCCTCTCGTGGATGCAGACAGTAACACTGATCCAGAAACCAACTATAACTTGGTGATCCAGTCCTTGTCCTAAATGTACTTTGGAGGCTACAAGTAGCATCAAGTCTTAAAATCTGACTAAAACTTCCCTTCTAAATCTAGGTATAAAATAATGGTTGCTTTCAAGTTCAGACCTTTTTTCTAAGTCTAGCCTGGAAACCCTTAGCAGACACACAGATAAACCAACCAATTCCCAGCTACAGCGCTGAATCAAGGGGGTCGTATGTTGCAGGACCTAAGTTGTAGGAGATGGTAACACTTCTTCTGGAATCCATCTTATGACCAGGTCTGGGCCTTTATCTGACCCAAACAATTACTTAAACTTTCGTGTTCGGGGTGTAGCCCCTATCTATTGTGTTCACTCATACTGGTAGATTCTTCTTGGCTTATTGTGGGTTTGCTTGGTAGTTGGTGGCATCCCCTTACTTTCTTTTTTTAGCACCAAGCACTGACTTTCCACTTGTAAATGCAAATTCAGTTATTAATAACATCCTGCTTCCCTTAGACTCAGCCCTTATCTGGACAGACATCTAAACCTAAAAGTCCAGAGACATCTCTGATAAGCTCATCCTGGATGGGGAGTAGCTGACAAGACAAAAAACCTTAATGGGGGTAGAATAAAGAAACAGGAGTCAGCAACAACTGTTCTAGGAACTGTTATGCTACACCCATTTATATATCTATACAAAAAAAGGTATAAAAATAACCCAAAACAACTCACTACCTACCCAAAAAGTGTGACTTTGCACAACATCTCCTGGACAGACCAGTTTCTGGCTGGGGACACCTGAATTACTCCAGCTTCTGTATCACAGATCAGCTTCAAGTGAGACTTTTCCATCATCAATCAGCCCCACTCCTGGGACCACCTGGTGCTTGAGAAGAAGTAAAGCCAAAAAGTGTTGTGAGCAACAAATAATGTATAACAATGGGAAAGTAAGAAAATTGCCTGGGATTTTTTTTCTATTCTTATCTAGCCTTACACTTTATGGTCAGTCTGCCTCCATATTTGGCCCTTAGGAAAAGAATGAGCTATGCATTTGTGATCTGTTTTTAAAATGTTTTAATAGCTGCAAGAAAACACCACACAAGGCTGTCCTCTTTTTGTTCTTTTCTTTTGGTCTATAAGGCCATGTTAGCTGTAAGACTATTTTTACAGATGCCATTTTAGCACACAGAAAAATGACACTTGTCTCCCAGAAGAACTGTAAGTAAAGTTTTTATCCCCTCTTTTTACATTTTCTTGAGAGGCACTTTCATTCCATCATCTTTGCTGTTTTTCTACATGTTGAGATCCTTCAGACTACAAATGAACTTGAATTTGTACATTATAAACTAAACCGCCACAGAAGTACCCTTTCAATTTTATAAAATTTTTGATGTATGGTCATAAACAGCAACTCTGAAAACTGATTTAAGTTTATTTTTATAATTTCATATACAAAACCAGTTCTCATTAACTTTTTAAATCTTAGGTACCCTTTAGGTATCAATATACATTTTGGTACTGGTTCAGGTTTTACAATTTTGAACATTTAACAGGTAATAAAAGAAGAAAATAATAAAGGGAGCTGTGAAACCAGACAGACCTACATTGTGCCCCACCTGTAACCCACTAATGAACTCTAATAACTTAAAGAACACAGCATCTTCACTGACTTGTATTGTGTGCCCTGTTACATGCATGGAGTCACCGTTAGTAGTGATTCCAGGAGTATAAGGATGAAAAATGCCCTGTGAAATTCAGCACCTCATTAATAACAGCAGATTGTTGGGTAAGAGTTTTTTTAACCCAAAGTCCAACTACAGTTCATCAAGTAAGAATATCTGTCTGTCATACATTGAGACATTCACAAAGAGTTACTCAAAATTAGGTTATAGTTCTGAATCAACTTAAATTTGTATACTGGAAACATAGTTCCTGATAAACATTCATAGAATTGGATAAACAAATGAAACATTGTTCTAGCAATTTACAAAATTTTCCTACATGGCGGGAGGGGGAATCACTCTGCCCATTATCAATTATTTTTTAAAATGTTCCTGAGTCATACTCTCTTCACACACATCTGTGCAGAATGGGGCTTTTTTATTAGCATCATTTGCTTTTGTCATATTACTGTTTATAGTATTTGCCACTCTAGAGAAACTATCTTCGGGATTATATGTTTCACAAGCTAATTTTTCTTTAGATAAGTATATCCCATAGCTCGAATTATAAGCATAGAAACTTTGTTCTTAAAAGGTCAGATACTTAGAAGGCAAAAGGACTGTAAGTTAGAAATGGGAAATAAATGAAAATGAAAATACTAAAATATTTATCAAGTGCCCTTGCGGCTTGGAGAAAAAGATTTATATTTTAGACAAAATAAAGAAATTATGATTACAAATAACATTTAGAAAGCACAGTAATGGACAAAAAACAGATAATCCTAATAATCTTTGGAAATTAAACACAGGTATGTTCAGTATTAGTTCTATTTTAACACTCTGTAACCTATTATCTACAATGCTATCACACATACTCCAGTTACTAAGAACAATGATTTTAAATTTCAATACCTAAAAAACTAAAACAGCTAAACCACTATGAAAACTGTAAATCTCTACAATAGTGCCTAAACAAGGTTAACCCAAATTTCAGTCATTCCATATAGATATGCTTTACATCAAAGAAATCTGTATACTTAAAGCAAATGCCTAAAAAATACTGCATTTATGTCTGTAAATATGAGTAAGCTAAAGCAGTCACCCTTTCATCTCTTCAGAGCTAGTCACAAGTGTACAAAATTGAGAATAAATGATGTGTCAATACTAGCCCTAGCCAGTTTTTCAAAGATTTTGAGTTCAAGTCCTCAATCCAGTATGACCTCAGTGACTTAAACAAATTAAAATAGTTTACCTGTGCTTTAAATCCAAAGTGCAAACTGCATTTTTAGATGATACTTGCCTTTGCAATGAAGTGAAGGAAAATGGCAATGTTAAAATACTGAATAAAGTTATTTAAATATAAACAGTACTGTTTCTTAATAAATCATATTTTAGCCAAGCATGAGAAGCTACCTAACTTGTAATACTCAGGTCTTAGAAGGACTCAGAGTATAGGACTTTGTCAGGCTGATTTGCTACAGGGCAATACAGATGAAATACATTTCGTTCATCCACCATCTATTATTTAGTTCTGAGACCACTGCACTTGAAATATTTGAAAGAACAAATTTTAGGCATATTCAGAAGAATAAGAGCATGACAATCCCACTAAGAACAGACAAGATTAAAAAAAAAATAAATATCAAGAATAAAATAAAGCCTCCCAATTAAGACTGATAAGAGAATAAGAAGATACTCAGGAAGGATGACAAAGAAAGCTTTGTCTGTTCTTGATGTGATCTGTCTGGAGGTTTAAATATCAGAGGGATGTTCTAAGAAGCAGTGCTTACTTGGAAAAAATGGAACAATCCTCTTTGAAAACTTTTGTAAAAGGACGATTTTTACATAAAATCAATAGAGGTTAATTGGTACCGATTCCATCCTGAGAAAGTCAGGTGATGATGTAGTAACGTCTGTGCTTATAAAGGCCAAGAGCTACCACAAAACACTACCAAAAATGCCATGCAGACCTTAGACAGGAGAAAGCACAAACAACTTGGGAAAGACCAATTATTACCAATGTGCTCTCTCATTCTGTCCCCAGCAACTCCAGGAAAGAACAACTGTGTCCTGTTCTAGAAGAGGACAAAACCAACAAACCACCACTCAAGAGTCCCTGTAACCTGAGAAACAGTTTTTCTAATAGAGCAGGCACACGACTCTGAACTTTTCTCCCACTAATTCCATTTCTACTACCTCAGCCAACAAGATCATCTTGTTTCTGTAAAGTAATTTGGTGCTCATGAGAAGTTTCCTGTGCTGTATTTATGTTTTAATATGAAAAATTAAAGCAAATAATATGAAATACGATAGACCCTGAAGAAGAAAAACATCAGCTTCTTATCATCTAGCCAAGTGTGCTAGTGTTTGTCTACTTCAAATTAAATTGACTTCTACAAGTTCAGATTAGTGTAGAAAACTTCTATTGTTTTAAATATATAGGGTATTTTCTCATGTCTTGTTACAAATTCCTCCTCTTTTTCTGGTTGAGCCAAAAAATGTCTTTAAAATTAGAGAAAAGTAGGAATATTAACGAGAAGGGAGCATTGGATGTCTTTATCTGGTGCCATTTATATCTTGCACTTTTACAGAAGTACAAGTTCCTAAAAAGTACACAGATACAAATGCCTAGGTTTAATTTTCCTGCTGAAAAATATATCTATATATCTATATATATAGATATCTATATATATATATATGCTTGCTCCAAATTCTACTATGTTAAATACAAAAGAAGTGCAATTAATGTTAGACTATATTCTACAGACATATAGTGCACAGAGAAGGGACTAAAGAGGTACTTCTAGAACAATTCAAAGGTGATCTGTTCTTTTCACATCTTTTCTGTTCCTTGGACAGAGAATAAAGTAAATAACCATAACATTTACATAACAATGTAACATGATGAGAAGGTATATAATATATCAATAAGGAAAATATTTTTTTCCTTGTGTGTCTAATGGGTTATTCCTTTATAAATAACAATAAGTATACAGCTTAATTCAGACGCTATAGATTTACCAAAGTAATAAACATTCTTAAAGACATCTTAGTTAGCTGGCAAGATCGCAAAGTAATCTGTTGTCTTTTTATCCTTCTATTTGAATTTCCTACACAAGGAAGAATGATTTATAGGATCCTTTGTGATAATGCTTTGTTAAAACAATGCTTTAAAGCAAGTATGCTACAGCAATCTGTATCTCCCTTTATTTCATTTGCATATTTAAGCCTGAATGGGCCAGAATCCGAAGTCTCATAATTCAGTAGCTGAAAGCATTTCTTGCTCTTTCACGTAATCAGGTCCTATCACATTAAAAACTACTTCTACAAAAGGACTGCACAATTTCCTCAGTGCTAACTGCATTGTTACAGGGAAAAGTTGGCTTTTGAACACTCACATTTAAATTAATACACGCACATAAAATTATATGCGTATGTGACAATGTGCAGATGGAAATTTTGAAATAACGTTTAAAATTTAATATAAACAAGAAAGGTTTTGCAATCTTCAAAATTTAATATAAACAAGAAAGGTTTTGCAAACAAGCAAAATCGCAGAGTCCTAGAGATAATAAACACACCAAAGTAGTACAGTATTATACCAGACATTTTTCACCATTTTTTCTTACAAACAGGTGAGTTGAATAAGCTTTTTTTCCCCCCAAGCCCATACTGCAAGCAAACAGATTTAGGAAGAGTATATGCAAGCATGTGGGTCTCAAAGACTCAAATATTTCTGATATTTCCTGTTTGATTACGTGTGTACTTTCACTAGAAAGAAAGATTCAGGGGTGAGCTCCAGCAACCAGTACTCACGCACACTGGTTCAGATGGACTGTTGTTAGTATGGTAGGCAGCTAACGTTAAATGTCAAATTAACATGAAATATAAAGATGGCAATATGTTGAAATTTGTATAATATATATTGGAACGAAAAGGCTACTCAAAATTGATCCTCCAGGGATAATAATACATAGTACTTAACTTGGCAACACATTTTATAAATTTCATGCCAAAAATCTAATTTTACAAATGTAAATCAGAGATCTGCTTCTCTGAGTAAAATATGCACAGAAAATATGGACCAGAAAGACTTACTATACAACAGGTATCACTGAATAAATTATGAACTAGACATGGTGAACATATAAGGAAAAATGCAGAAATTATTTGGCTATTCGTCTTCCCTAATGTATTTGCTAAATACATAGTATTTACCAGTGCATAATAATACATAGCAGTAAATTAATCTCATGATCTACCAACAAAGATGCTTGTTACATTAAAGCATGATATGTTTCTATTAAAGCTTTTGCAGACTGAATAGATACCATGAGAAAAGTCTTCTGTGGGAATGTGAGAAGAGTACCACTGGAAGATGCTATTTTTAATGTTTTTTGTTTGTTTGTTTGTTTGTTTGTTTGTTTTAATTCACTGTTGGAGAGACTTCAGTTTTTTCCAAAGTCATGAAGTGCTATACATGGAAAAAGGTTTTCAATAGAATATTTCTGTAGGAAAAAAATTGTGGAAAAATGTTTGGAAAAAAAAATAAAAGTTCTGAACCAGGAAAGAAGACACTCAGCCAGTACAGGAAATCCAGAAGAGATTAGTAGCTCTGTCTTGTATATACTATACAGAAAATTAAATTTAACAGATGGAAGCATAGAACGTGCCATGCCAAAGGCAAGTATCATTAACATGAGGTTACTTAATTGTTTGGAATAGAATAAAGCTTATTCTCTGACCCAATCTACCAGCTATTCCAGTTCATTTCTGTTTCACTAACAATTAAAATTAAATTTCTAAAATTAAAACTAAAAAAAAAAAAATTCTAAAAAGTTAGTTTGAAAGAAAAATTATTCTATGAGTAAATAATATACTTTTGGCTACGGATACAAGAGAAATAATAGATGCATGCAAAACTTAATTGCTCAAACACTAATGGCAACAAATCACATGAAATTTGTGAACACCACTTTTTCAGGGAGGATTGATTTTCCAGTTTGAGTAAGTTATTGCAAAAATTCCCTTCTATCTTAAGCTGGACATACCTGTAACTATATATCATCGTTTATCTATGAATAATATTTTGGGTTTCCCCATTTTGAAATCATTTAGTGCTTTTGTTGTACATTTAAATCTGGAAAGAAAAAAAAAAGTAACAGACTGCTAAAAGTATTTCTGAATTGGTGTCATTCAAATTGCAAAATAAGCATTTGACAATTGACGAGAATGCCAGAAGAAAACATTTTCATATTAATTATTGTTTGTGGTTGATTGTTTTGTATTTGTACATTAAAAATTTTTAAAAATATGTATTTTGAAACCATTTTGTGAGATCGATTCTTAATTTTTATTTTCATTCCAAGTTCTTTTTCTTAATATTTGCTTTATTTGTATAGTACATAAGTCAGATCAAAGACTATAGAACAGATCAGGTCTATTTCCAGCAGTGTCAGTCGTGGTTTGTCATTATCAATGAGGTCTCCGCTTAAGATTAGTTTCTATAGAAACCACCACTGATATTGCTGACAGTTGTCACTTTTTTTTTTGTAAGCATGTGACTTTTGTTCTCCTCGCTCATTTACTCTGTACAACTTTTTTTGTTGTTTTATCTTGCACACTTCAGGAATGTGGCAAAAACCAATAATAAGATCCTGCATCATCTATTAAGATGTTATGGATTCTCAAAGATATGATCTACTGAGAAAATAAAGAGTGTATATATATGGCAAATCATTTCTCAGCAAAATATTTGCTTTGGAAATGGCATCATCAATAGGAAGAATTGCAACACCAATAGTTTAAAGAAACCAAGTCATGGATAGAACACAGTCAAATCACATTCTACAGTGCAATAAGCAAGATGTCAAGAACCACAAAAAGAATTAAAGACACATGACCTCAATACAATATATAAAGAGAATGTATGTACTGATAGATGATACTACTTGGCTAATAGATGGTATTACCTCGCTAAATATCTGACAGATTGTAGAGATATCAGAAGAGAGTGTTTAAATTCAATAAACCAGCTGCAAACTAAACTAGACTATGTTGGCTCTGTAATCACTGAAGATGGCAATGTGCCAAAAGTATTGAAAATGCAAGCTATTATGTAAATGTCTACAGTAGAAAACATAACACAACTGGAATAATTCCTAGGATTTTTCAATTACTTGGCCAAGGCCAAATTCTTTTCAAGCCTTGTTCAAGCTACAGTCAAGCTCTACTCATCAACCTCTGAAGACAAGAGCTCCAGAAGAACTGTTCTAACAATGATGGTGGGTTTGTTTTGTTTGGTTTGGGTTTTTTTCTCCCAAGGGAAAAAAAAACTCCCACATTTTTTACAAACCTCCATATAAAATTAAGGACAGATTTTTGATACGTGATAGGAAAATATGGCAGTAACCAAAGTTCTCAAGCTTTGCATCAGAACAACAAGACAACAGAAAACAACGAAATGAAAATACATTTCTTGGAACTACATAGCAATTATGGGTGATCCAACACAATATCAGTACTACAGTTTAAGAGAAAGTGTGTTGGAAAATTAAGCACTTGAAACAGCCATCAGAAAACTGTTCCATCAAAACATGTATGGATATACCTGCTGAGGTTGAAGATAAAAACTACAGAATATTGGGGGACAAGAAAATACACTACTTGAAAAGAAATAGCAATTGTAGATGCATTGACAAATTACATTTAGTCTCAGGATTTCATGAAATACACCACTGACAAGGAATGTATGTTCTCTTTCAACTCAACACTGACTTATTTCAGGCAACTGTAAAAACAGATGCCAACTACAAGGTAGACACGGTCTACCTTGACTTGAGTAAGGCGTTTGACACAGGCTCCCACAGCATCCTCACAGCTAAATTGAGGGAGTGCGGTCTGGATGATTGGGTAGTGAGGTGGACTGTGAACTGGATGAAGGGAAGAAGCCAGAGAGACGTGGTCAATGGGGCAGAATCCAGTTGGAGGCCTGTATCTAGTGGAGTGCCTCAAGGGTCAGTACTGGAACCAGTCCTATTCAATACATTCATCAATGATTTGGATGAGGGAATAGAGTGTACTATCAGCAAGTTTGCTGATGACACCAAGCTGGGAGGAGTGGCTGACACACCAGAAGGCTGTGCCACCATCCAGCGAGACCTGGACAGGCTGGAGAGTTGGGCAGGGAAAAAACTAATGAAATAAAACACGGGAAAGTGTAGAGTGTTACATCTGGGTAGGAACAACCTCAGGTTCCAGTATAAGTTGGGGAATGACTTATCAGACAGCAGTGTAGGGGAAAGGGACCTGGGGGTCCTGGTGGACAGCAGGATGACCATGAGCCAGCACTGTGCCCTTGTGGTCGGGAAGGTCAATGACATCCTGGGGTGTATTAGAAGCAGGGTGGTTAGTAGGTCGAGAGAGGTTCTCCTTCCCCTCTACTCTGCCCTGGTGAGACCACACATGGAATATTGTGTCCAGTTCTGGGGCCCTCAGTTCAAGAAGGACAGGGAACTGCTGGAGAGAGTCCAGCATAGGGCAACGAAGCTGATGAAGGGAGTGGAGCATCTCCCTTATGAGGAAAGGCTGAGGGAGCTGGGTCTCTTTAGCTTGGAGGAGACTGAGGGGTGACCTCATTGACGTTTACAGATATGCAAAGGGTGAGTGTCATGAGGATGGAGCCAGGCTCTTCTTGGTGACAATCAGTGGTAGGACAAGGGGTAATGGGTTCAAACTGGAACACGAAAGGTTCCACTTAAATTTGAGAAGAAACTTCTTCTCAGTGAGGGTGACAGAACACTGGAACAGGTTGCCCAGGGAGGTTGTGGAGTCTCCTATTCTGGAGGTATTCAGGGCCTGCCTGGACGCCTTCCTGTGTAACCTCATCTAGGTGTTCCTGCTCCGGCAGGGGGATTGGACTAGATGATCTTTCGAGGTCCCTTCCAATCCCTAACATTCTGTGATTCTGTGTGTAATACTGTTACAACATGCCCAATATATTAACTACCTGGTGGTCTGAAAAATAAAAGGATTGTAGACAATGACTTTAGCTGCTCCAGCGGCAGAAGGATGTACCATCTGAACTATTTGGAAGGAAGAAAAAACTGTAAAGGAACCTTAAAATACGTGACAAACACATTTAGAAAACTATCATTAAGTCATGAAAGAACAAACAAATTTGGTTCTGTTCCTTTGTCAACACATCTGAAAAGGTAACAACTAAGCATATATCCCACTACTTGTTCTCAAAAAATTTGTGGTGAAAAAATAATCAGATTAGCCCTACTGAACAGAACAGATGTTCACAGAAGTGTGGATCATGTCAGCTGATATTTGAAATGCAGACGATTAAGAAAAAACCTATGCCTCTTCTCCCCATCAACCAAAGGGAGTTGCTGAATAAACTTACCTACCATTAGTTAAGCAAGACATTCAGAATTTATGGTAGACTGCAACTACAAAGAAAAAAAAAATAAATAAATAGTAAGCTTTCAATGAAAATGTAAGAAGATGTAACATCACATCCAGCCCATCCACATTCCATTTTCCAAGCAAAAAGCAAATTCCAAGATCTTACAGAAGAATCTCAGGACTTCGATACAACTTTTAAAATGGTTATTTTCTTACACGTATGTATAGCTGAGTATGTATAAGGCTTGCACAGATGTTAGTGAACAGAAGACAAAAGACAGCTCCAACTCAAGCAAAGACAACGGAAGTTCTGCTTGTCTCGGCGCAAGACTGGTACTAAAATTTATTGCTAGAGGCTTTAAGAGTTTTTGCTAAAGCATTCCTTCTTAATTGGGTATAAACACTAAGGAATAAAGATAAATAATAGTTCACATTATGCAGACAGTATAAAAAAGAAGCAAAAATATTTTCCAAAGCTTCTTGAGAGATTCTATCGCAGTAGTAAATTCATGATCAAGAATTAGAAATAGTAGACCTAACTAATCTGAACAGTAATGCTCCAGATGAGACAGACCCAATATATAAAACCAAATCAGCAGTTTTACTGTTTATCATATCAGGTCTGCATCAGATATGATCCTCTGCAGAATGGCTAATGGAAACGAACAAAAAGACATAGTAATTCCAACAGGTAAGTGTACCCAAAACCTTGCTAACAGCCTGTATTGTTGACAATTTTACTAGATTTGAGTGAAGTAAACACATTTTCTTATCAGATCACATTTTTTCAACAATTACTACTAAGTTAGGTTTTTCTTTATCCATAATTTCATCAAGAATTGGAACATTTTGGGTAGGTTTTCATTGATGTATTTATTTGTAACTTAAACCATTTTTCATTCCTAACATATTTCTCATTTGCTGAAAGTAAATTCATACTACAATTGCAATATCATTTAATGTCAGATAAACAGCACATAACTTCAATAACTTTATTATTCATTGTGCATCATAACAGTTTTGGCACTACTGTGATTTTTCATAAACAGATTAAAACTGTATTCTCAACATAAAAACACACATTAATGTAATTTCTCAGATATTATTACATCTCTGTGCAAGTCTTACAAACTTTTCCATTTCTCCTACTCATAATTCAAAGACTTGATCACATTTTCTTTCAATACAGTGTAAATAATCATGTCAATAAACTTAGTCCCAGGTTACAGTTTCACTTGCTGGGTGCTAGTAGCTAGACCACATGATTCTATTTCTTTGATAGGAGAAATATTTTCTTGAAGTATTTCCTACAAAGACTATATCTTGAATTATACCTCACATCACCCCTCTTCTAGCACATAATCCATATAAAATGTTATATATGCACACATGAATATATATAAGTTTACACACACAAATAGCATCTAAAATTAATACTATTAGAACCAAAATAGATTGAATAAATATATATACCATACAATAAACTCATCTTATAAGGACTTTCTTATTTTACTCCTAAGCAATTACAGTGGAATTTGATTTATTTGATATAAGGAAAATACAAGAAAAAACTGTACATTTCTATTAATATGAAAAACAATGAAATATGCAAGTAAATCAGTGTTTTTAAGGATCCGAATACCTGTTGTTTGAGTTAGGTTGCCACTAAGATCTGCAGAAGCCAGATCTCTTGAGCAAGATAGTTTCAGAAGATACAATTGTTTACTGAGGTATACTTGCTCAATCTACAGCAACCTCAGAACAAACTAGACAATAATAGAACACGAGTCTGCTGAAAAACTTGGAGGGTTTTTTCTTAACTCAGAATCTTCAAAAGCAAAGGTTACAAACCAGCAACTTTCACCCTGACTGAACAGATATTAATGCAATGGATTTGACAGAAAGGATGTTAACATTTACAGAAAGTCAGGAGAGTGGACTGTTTTTTTAGATTTTTTATTAACTTCCTCAGTTCAGAAAAAGAGAACTCACTTTTCATTGCTCTAGGAGACATATATCAATAAAAATGAATTTAGACAGACTGTGGGCTTCTGTAGTCTCCATAGTTATACCTCACATGTTACTTCTGCTTGTAATTAAGTTGGCTATTTTATTACACCAACTAAAAAAAAAAAGTTTAAACACTGCTATTTTTATTATTTTTATTGCACTCAACTTACCAGGAAGGTCATTCTGGAATTATTTTTTCTCCACTTATCTCAAAAAATGTAACCTCTGAATTGGAGTGAGAAACTGAATTCTAATTTTGTATCAAACCCTAGATTTTTGAAATATCTTTAGAGATGTGCATACGCACATCACCTGTTTAAGTAGGAGTGGTTTCTATATAATGAAATGTGCATTGAGACCCCAGTTTTCATAACACATCATGACTAATACCAAAATCAGCTCTTGCCAGAATTTGAAAGCACACTTGTGCAGGTAAACAATTACACACTTCTCCCAAACATACACAAATCACTAATTCAAATCATCACCTCACTAGCTTTTAGTTTGCATTAAACAAAGAAGAATTAATGTATAATTCCCACGATGGCTCATTTCTACTCCTTTAGTTGCCAGGTTGAATAAGCACACTACAAAAATGTTTAGACCAAGACCGTTGGATTAGGATAGACACAGCCTCCGGCACAGCTACTCATTATGTTGATCTAAGTTCATAGTGTGCCTTAATGATGAGTTGGAAAATCCATCTCATCTGAAGTGCACAACCTGGGGTTATATTTAACAGGATTCATTCTAATGCACTCTGCCTCCACTTGTTATTGGTTTTCTTCAGAGATGGAGATTTCCACTAGAGGAAAAACAACACTCAAGAGGGAAAAAAAAGGAGACTAAACCAACCTAGTCCATAAGGAGGAGAGGCATGCTGTCACCTTTAAACACATCAGGTGCTGAGGAGAGCTGGTTTCATGCCTTAGCAAAACAGGAATGTTGGATATATCTGTATTTTCCACGGTTCACCTTTGGACCTGGTATGAGATCCAGCCTAGAATGAATCAGTAGGATTCTTTTAGGCAGTTTTTCATACACATTTTGAGCTACTTTAGTTTTCTACAAACAAAAAAGTTAATACTACATACATATAACATATGAAGCCAGAACAAAAGCATTCAATCCGAAGATACGCTGGTTTCAAGCAAAATCAATTAGTATACCCACCACACTTTGTTGTTGTTGCTTTTCTGTTTCCTTTCACATTACTACCATGTTGCTCTCTTCTGGTTACTGTTCAATTCTGGTCACACACCATCTTCTCCAAATGTCTTTGAGGTCAATTCCTTTCTCAAGTCTTTTTAACAGGAATGCTTCCTTTGAAAGCTAGCATACATGTCTAGAAACATTTTCATGGTCTGTAACTATCCTGTCCTACAATACGTATTTCAAAGAGCTAAAATTGAAGCATGCTACCATTTTAGTAACTCATTTTTCTAGATCTTTCACTGTCTAATTTTTGACTTTGACTAGCATAAAAATCAATGCTTGTTTTTTTTTGTTTTTTTTTTTTTGACAGTGCCATTTCAAGCAGGGATGAAGGTCACACAACAGCGATTTTAGCCATATAGAATACAACCAAAGTCAATTTTTATTTAAATTACTTAAAAATAAGAATCTACTCTGTATTCTCACTTCCCTGGCATTACTGCGGGATATTCTATTATATAATTTTTAAAATTATGGTTCAGGCTGATTTACCTTGAAATTTAACACAAGAAAGGAAACAAAAAGCACAAATTGCCTGCTTTAGGAATATGCTCTTCCAGTAATACAGATGGTCAAGATTTCCATTTACATTGAGAGAGATCACGAGAGTTCTATGAAAGAAAATCATCCCGTAGAATTCTTAATATACTTTTCTTAGCATAATGCAATCTTCAGGATAACAGTTTTTCCTCCAATGAGCTAGAATTAGTATGCTCCTGTAACCATGGTAAGCACCATGTCTACAGCTTCCACCTCCCTGCAACTTAAGCCAAATCTATTTATACATCTTTGAATGTATAATATGCATTTATACTTTTATATCTATATTTTAGATTAATATTTTCAGATAAGTTCAGCATGACACCTCACCTAGAGTCTAATTGTGTTTCCTAGGTAATTTGTACAATTTTGTTTGATCAAGTGTTAAGTAGTCCATGCTTTCAGGAACATTAAAAGATACCACTACCGTGGTCATATACCATGGTCTCTAGAGATACAGTCAAGCATCAAATACAACTCTACTTTTTTAATGGGCATCTCTATGAATATGGAATAAAGGTTTTGTATCTGCAAACATAGGTTATTTCATGTACTTTTCAATGATGTCATATATGTTTAACAGTGCTTGAATGTCCAGAATGTAAACAAGAAACAAACAGCCACCAAAACAAAACCCACAAACCTGTTCTTGCTTCTTCTTTAAAGTTCTAAAAAATTCCCTGTAATCTTCATGGTAGTCAGACACATGCAGCATTTCAAAACAGGAATGGGGAAACACTAGGCAGTTGGAAACAGAGCACAGAAAGATGAATTAAAACAAAGGTGGTGGTTATTGGTAAGTGGGCTATGTTCAGAACAGCAAAACATATCACTCCTTTTAACAGGAAAAAACTCTTCATGTCATAAAAATGCAATAACTTAACATTACCTGACATGAAAATTATTAAAAAAACTACAAACCTATGGTTAAGCATCTGGTTAAAACTTGTATTTAAGATCAAATCTCTCTGTTGTACCGATTTATGAATTAGAGTTCTCTCTTTACTTCTAGTTATCCACGTTTCTCCAGCATATCAATGAAAAATCTACTAAAAATGCTTTTTCTGTAAGATATTATTGATAGTAAGTAGCAAAGGTTGGTTTTATATCATACTTCATGGATATCATCAACTATGGGAGTCTTTTGTAGCTGTATATTCTTAAAAGAGAAACATTTTCAGAGGAAAACCTGATGAAAGCGTATGTATGTAGCTACCTCTAAAAATTTTCTGAAATAAGTCTTCAACTGTTTCAGTAAGGATAATTTTCTTACTCACTCATTGTGATCTTCATTGAACAACTTCTTTCTTAAAACAGTCCAAGCCCTTATCTAGCAGATTGACAGTATTCTTTACATCTACCCTCCTATTCTGACCAAACTTATTCTACTTCTTGAATAATGTATCAACATTTCTGAAACAAATCTACATTCTTCAAGCCATATGTTGTCAAATTCCATTTCACAGCTTCGTTCACACATTCTTTTCGTATTTTGACACTACAAACGGAATAGTTTTCCTCCCCTTTCCCATTTCCTCTCCTTTTCTCCCTTGTTCGTTCAGAGTTTCTAGCACTCTTTTCAGCAGGTTTTCATTTTTTGGTACCTACAACAGCAGTTTCATCCATTTCCCTTTTTGCTGCCTGCAAAACAGAGCAATATTGACAAAGTAATAATACAAAATCCTAGAAAACTTTGTGTTGTACTATCAATGATAATACTCAAAACAGGTTTCTATTCTACTGCTCTCAAAAAATAGATATCTGAACAGTGACACTGAAGAACAGTGAACAGACTATTATTGATGAAATCATTTCAACAAACTGCAGCCCCCACAGGTAACCATTATGAGGTGTTATACGATATGGAGGACTCCTATATTCTTCCTTGGATATACAAGACCATTCCTGTTTATCTCAAATATTCTGCCGATTCATATGAAATTACCCTCAAGACAAGGTCATACAAGTCAAGATGCCTTCCATTTGGTGAAAACCAAGTGTGAGCTTCAAGCAAGTCCAAAGCTTCTGCATACAATTCACAAAGCATAGAACTGTCTCGCCAGGGCCAGACAAAACCTCTCACCAGCTGGGCACACCAGGTTACACTCAGAAATGTAAGCCTGAAGTCCGAAGCATCAATGGAGAGTAAGGAGGTACCATCTCATTTGACTGGAAAGATTCACGGACAAATTATGAGAAAGAGATTAAAGAACACATAAAAATGATCATTCCCATGTGGACCTGTCTATATGAGTACTCCAACATGAAGGAATAACAATCACAGCAAATGTATATATATAAAAACATGAAAGATTGTAGGATTAGGATATTAAACAGGTGTAAAACAGCCAATATTTTTTTCTATATTTTTTTCATTTAATGTGTTACATTTCACATCTAACAGATTCTAGAAGACTCAGGACAAATAGAATTAACCCTGTTATTAATAACACTATTGTAGCCTACAAAATATAATTGGGGAATCCTTACAGATTTTTCTATAGCAGAGCTTCCATATTTCCATAGTTCTGTAGAAGCCAGATTTATCCCTTCAGAGAGGGTTTTTATTGTGAATAATAAGCAGGAGAAGAACTCTTAGAAGTTAATCTATAGATTTACAAAAGGTTTTTAATGAAACAATAGAATCAATGAGACGACGAGCTCTAAGTCCAGGAATGCACCTAAACTGACATTCTCCTCAAAACAAATGTTCTTGTATAACTTCCTTTCTTGAAATTCTGGTAATAGTATTTCACATAAAACACACCCAGATTATCTTGAATTTATGAAATAATTTCCAATTGAAAAATATTTTATACTTTTTGTAACATCTGATTGATTTGAAAGTCCCTCTGCATTACAAAGGATTTGAGGATTTTAAGGGCTGAAAAAACCAGCACTAACAAAGAAAGTTTGCTTTCAGGCAAATTTTTTTTCTGTGAAATACATATTATACAAAAATAAGTGTACCTAGTGTTTTTACTTGTTGTAATTTGTAATACACAGTAAAAAATTGTGCACTTCTATAAAGAAAGTACATCAAATATATTTCAGGATCATCTATTTTGCTCGAAGATTACTATTTAACTGTTGAGGTCCTCAGAATTTTTTTTAAAAAAAACAAAAACATAATGTTTCCAGTACACTCTCCATTTACTCCTCTTACAAAAAGGGCCCCATTTTTGACTTCTGTCTATGGATTTACAAAAGATTGAATAGAAATGACATAGCCAGATCTGTAACTCTATTAGGTTTTTCCATTTGTTCTTTGGACTAACCATTTTTAAGTAAGCATAAATCACACTAAATCTAATAGTTCGAGTGTCAAGTTCTCAAACTTTGAAATTCTAATTGATTTACATATACAAAACAATTCTTTTTTTTCTCTAAAGTAAAACCAGAATTTTCTTTTCAAGTAGGCCAGAGAGACAACAACTCTTCAGTCCATTGTATTTCACTGTGCACCTTATCCCTGAACAACTCACTAATATTTTTTCTGATACAAAACTACGATCTTTACACTACAGAGAAACACATGAAGCAGTGCTAAAAACTGTTAAATACATTGAACCATCAGTGAAATAAGTTAAGAGTACTGCAACAAAGGAGAATTATTTTTGTAGAGGAACAAGGAGTTGTTCCTGTGGCCTTTTTTAAAATATATAGATGTTTTGCAGATGTGTGAACCTGGTGACCTAGGTGCTTGTTTCCAGTTTGCAACATGTATAAATAAAGGACTTTACATACTGAGTGGTAAAATCTTCAAGAGCAAAACCAGTGCCTTTGTTAGCACTTATACAATATGCAACACTACTTGTTTTCACTACTTGCATCATACTAATATAAAAAACTTTTGTAAAGGCAAAGGTTGATCAGAATCAAAAGATGAAGATTAAAATATCACCATCTTAACTTCTACTGCAATGGAAAGAGAAATATGGGACAGAAAGATGTTCCACACAATATTAATATTTTACATTCAGATACTTGGTGAAAGTGTCTTCAAAGTTTGTTGTTGATGTTGGGGTTGGATGGTGTTTTGTTTTGTTGGTTTGGATTTTTTGCTTATTTTGGCTTGGGGTTTTGTTGGCTGTGATTTTTTTGTGTTTAGCAAACTGAGGAGAAAATGAAATCCTTATATAAGTTCTCTATAAAATTGCTAAGTGGTACATAGACAAGCTCTTTTGTAAATGAATCTTTTATCCTGAAGTAAGAATCATAATCACATTGCCTTTTCATAAAAACATACATTTATAGTGATAATATTAAAAGATCAATCAGTAGGTAGTTGGATAGACCTAAAGTGTAACTAATGTTCAAAATTATTTTTCACGGTCTAGTATTTCATGTATTGTAAAATTTAGCTGAACATATTTCAAGTATATTAACAAGCTTAAGCTCCAGATAATTCTCTCATTAGTTCTATTAATATTCTCACTATAAAAAAACTCATTTATTATTTGCAATTTATTTATCAACTGATAAAGTAACGATGCTTTGCATCATATTTATATTTAATTTCTCAGCCTTTCTGACACCATTCACGCATTTTTCTGTGTTTCCTTCTACATCACTTGGTTGACTACTCCAAAGAAGCATGGTATTATCCATACATATTACTACAGAAAGCACCAACATAGTTCTTAACAGATTAAAACAGTTGGAATTTGTGGTTTTGTGATGAAGTAATGATGCAACAGATATATAGTCACAGGTTGCAGAAATCGCTAAGAGGCATAGACCATTTTAAAAATTGTGTGCTTTTTTTTTTTTGTTAAAGCTTTCTTGTAATATCTGTTTCTGTTGGTATCCATTTTAAAAGTAAATACCTTCACTTGTTCACTACTTAATATTATTCACACAGACACAAAAAGTAACAGTTAATTTAGGTACAAAAGCAACTTACAAACACAAGAAAAATCTGTGCATTTGCTATGTACCAGGATTACTTTTATGTTTCTGTAACATTTTCTTTTCTAAAAAGATAGAATATCACATAGTTGTGTTTTCACTTCAAATTTTTCTAATACTGGGATAATGAAGACTCCTTAGGAACATTTATTTCCAGAAATAACTATTTTTTATGTATAAGGGAACTGTGGTCTTCTAAGGCAATAAGTACTTAGGGTTACATTCAAGAGCTATAAGGATGAGAAAAATGAGCAAGGAAAACGACATTTATATTAATTTAGTAGCCATTTTGTATCAAAATCTGACAACAGATATCTTTTATTTATATTTCTTACACAAAACATCAGGAAATGACAGTGAAAAAAGAGAATTCCTACCTTTAAGAGTATTCAAATTAAAACCATAGAGATGCATAACGTTTTATGAGTGGAAAAATATTGATGAAAAGCCACTCAATGAATAAAGGCCCTTTTGCAATGTGCTTACCTGCATACACACAATCCCCCACTAGGCAAGAAACTCCATACTGGGAGCAATGATCAAAAAAATCCAATTTGCAGAAGATTAACTCTGTATAACAAACTCTAGAGACTTAATTCTGCAAAAGAATGGGAGGAAATATATGCTTAGTTCAATTAATTTGATAGGACAAGAAGATTATGATTGCTTGAAAAAGAAAGGTAAGATTAAGACCTATGAGCATTTTAGAAAACAAAGCTGACGAAGTGCTCTCCATAACAAAGATAGACCCTGTGTCTGCCCTCTCCTCTCTCATTTTTTTTTTTTTTTTTTTTTTTTTAACCCTTCGAAAAAGAGTCAGTTGACCGGTTTCTTTTACTTGAGCAGCTGATCTAGACCTTCATTATTTATTTTCCCTTAAGTAGTTCTCATAATTCCTCATTAAAGAAAAGAGATATTGGCTTATCTTACACTTCTACTTATTGCACTGGTCATTTCCATAATCATAAATAAAGCCTCATCACTGGCTGCCTTTTGTGACATAGCAATAATGTGAAACAGTCTTAAGGTTGCCTTAGGCAAAAATCTTGGGATATTAGCATATATTAAGTGCCCTGGGCTCACAACTTTGGAAATATGCAGTAATATCAGGTGAAGACAAAGCAATAGGCAGTTATGAGATAACTTGTCTCCAGGGAACGTTTTCTTCCAGCTTTCAATAGATAGTGATTTGTGCCCTGGAAGGAAAGAATTATATCCTTTCTAAAAATCCATACATATTGTTTTCTTTATAATTTTTGTTTAATATTTTAACTCTATGTTCTTGCTATTCAAATAAATGGATGGGTCTGTCGTGAAAAAGCTAAGGTACCAATAATTACACGCTAGTTGAGGGGCTTCTATATGTACACTATAATAATGTCATCATTGCACCTGAGTTTTCCCAATCCTCTTTTGGAACTTACTACTTTTCCTAAGAAGTTGAAAGACAAGACTACAAGAGTATCCAATCATCATCATTGAAATACTGAAACCGCAAAGACATACAATACTGTAAGTCCAATACTATAATCAGTAATGAAATATTAGCACTGTGGAGTTACCATAGATGGTATTATTGCAGCTGAAGGAAGCACATGTCACTTTCTAAGAGTTGAATAGATGGATCTCTGGAATAGGTAACATAGAGAAATCCTAGGTTCTGTTAACATAGCATTAAGGGTCAGGCAAGGTAAAATACATTACAGCAATGTTGTAATCAGTTTCATAAATAGTAATGTAAAAAGTTAATCCTTAGGCTTCCTGAGACTATTCAAATATAGAAATTCAGACTACAACTCACAAAAAAATATGCAGTTTTATCTTATATTAGTACTACTGCGAAATAATTAATATTATTAAGGACAACTCAAAAGTGAAAACTCTAGTCAAACAATTCAGACTTTGGTTTGGTTTTTTTTTTGAACTCCCAAGGTATTTTACTTCATTACCTCATCTGCCTATGGATTCTGAAGAGCCTAAAAGTCCAGGAGGCTGCAGAGAACAGACGAGTGATTGTCAGAGAGGCGTGTGTGCGTGAGTTAAAATTTATTTCTTTTCCATATTCTACACATTTACATACTATTTTCTTACTTCAGCTTTGATGACTAGATAGCAAAGGTAGTGGCCATCTTTTGTTAGGTTAGAGTGCTGTCTCAGTCCTAGTGTAAATACGATGTGGCAAGGACAGCTCTGAAAAGGATCATTTTTTTCCCATGGCATTATTTCTTAACACAGCCATTCTGTCTCTCTCTTGCTATGAAGGAAGGATCTTTCAGTTATGACTACCAAAGGTAAAATGAATGTCCTCATAGGAACCAAGTAGTAGTGTATCTACAAACTTTAAGCGAGCATTAATAATAAAGCAAGTCTGAAGTATCTTCATATCACTATTAAAATTGCTGAAAGCATAATATTCCATGTCTGATATGTGGTGCTAAATTTCTTCAGTCATCCACGTTAATCCAATATTATTTATTTGGTCTGTTAGATTATGAGAAAAGGCATATAATATCAAGTTGGAGTATCACAATTATTCCAAATAGATTTTATTATTATTATTATTATTATTATTAAAAAGAATCTACTTAGCAACAAGCTCAGTCTTCTAATAGCACTGTGATTTTACTAAATGTCAGGTGTTAGGACAGAAAGGAAAAAACTTGCTGAACTTGTTCTCTTGCACATTAAGGTTCATGCAAAAAAGCCCCACATTGATATATTTTGTAGTAGTGTATATGCAACTTAGACTAAACTCACAAAGAAAATAATTCTAAAGCCAATAACTCTCCTCACACCTTTTTGCAGATAGTAGAAAATACCAAAAATTGGAGATTTATCTAATCTGAGTCTGTCAGACCTCTTTACATGTAGCTCTGTAAATTAATGCATGACTTCCTCAGTAGCCAGTGTCTTAAATCTGTACTAACAGCATATATCAGTACCCTAAGAAAAAGTAAGCTTGACTTTCTGATGATTGATAATATTTGTTGAGGACAGCATTTATTTATTTATAACTACTGAGACAGGAACTGCCATGATTCTTTTTGCCTCCATGTATATCAGCATTTCCTTACCCTCTGCAGAAACACTTAAAAAAAAATAAATGACATCAGCAAGCACATTCAACTTGGAATCACTTAACATTTCCTGACACCACCATGCAAGACAATTATTCTCTGGCTTGTACAGTACAGTACGCACAGCCCTTGGCTGTTCTGCATGTTTCTCTTACACAAGTATAATTACTTCAGGGGGATTGAGTACATGGAACTAATTGATGTTTAACATTTAAGAAATGTAACACAATTTTATGCCTGTGTAAAAATGTCAAAAGTAATTCATAAGATTTGAAGAAATTTCACTGTTGGCAGAATCAATAGTTACACATGGGAAATTATCCTAAATAAGAGTGTCACATCTAATATAAAACTCTTACCGAAAAAGTAACTTTGTGGGTGAGATTGATACAGCTACCTGGTGACAGCTGAAATAACAACTGAGATATGGGAAAAAAACCCTACATTTAAAGAAAACATGTGCATGCCTGTTGACAAATTGAATATTTTTTGGTTCTGCTTGGGTTTTTTTCAGTACAGAAATCACTTTGAATATTAACAGATTAGTATATAAATAGTGTGGGTGTAATGTCGACCCAAGAAGAAACGTGAACTTTAATCAACAAGTACATTCATGACATGCATCGCAATGTGGAGTTCATAAAAAGTTCATAACAAAAATTGAGATATAATTCAGATTCTGCAGTCTCCAAACTATTACACATCTTTGACATAAAGAATATTTCTCTTACTTTTGGCAAGGAACAGAACACACATATATCAATTAAATGAATCCTAGGCAAGGATTTCCTGCCTCGCATATATGACCACTAGAAACTTGAATAATACTGTGTCAATAGGATCAACTTTGTATGATGAAAAAACCTTTTTAAAAAGAATCCAAGTGTTATGTTAAAGGGTATGCCATAAGAACCAATTTTGAAATGTCAACATGCAAGAAACCTCAACATTTGTTAGGAACGAAGAGAAACAGAACTTTTTCTCTTTGAATTAGAAATAATGAAATTATGTCCTTTCAGGTACATTTGTGTATTTTTCAAGAAATCAATAAGACAATTTCTGTTAATGCACAAAGTCTGATGCAAGTTGCTTTTCAACAGTTTATCTGACCCTTTCTGTTCCAAATACACATGCACAAGTAGAAGCAAAAGTCTAGTTTAGGTTCAAAGTTGAAAGTTATTCATTTTCCCCAGGTCTAAAGATGATTTTATAAGCTTAACTTTCATGAGTATTTGTAATGGGAGTATTTCTATTGATTTCTATGAGGCTGAGATTCAATCTAAGCCTAGAAGTTTCTCAAGTTTGTTAATAGTTGGCTCTTATGAGCAGCCTTGCAAAGTAAAGCAGCACAGATTTTTGTTCATTCTACAGGGAATAATTACTGGCTTAAAGTTAAGGATAGCATCGTGATTATTGCAATACTTAGAATTGTCTTGAGAGACTGGTTTCAGATTGCTCAGCAGCTTGCAAAATCAAACTCAATGGGGCACAGTGAATAATAGAACATGGATATAAAAGTAATATGGTACCTTTTGATCTGCTTTTACTCTGGGCCAAATTGTGTATACACAAATGAACACTTTGATTTATTATTCATAAACATAAGAAATCTACATGTACTTCAGTGTAGCACTGCCAATTCCAGCTTTGAGAGACAGAGGAGAATAGATAGTGAAAGAGACAAGGAACCAGAGTTTCCCATGCCTATTTGCAATTGTCTTTGAGACTGCAGCAAATGAATGAGGGAAGTATTCACTCATTAAACAGTGAAAATAAAAATAAATATTGAACAGCTGCATCATTAGCTCTGTGCAGTTCAATCTGCATGCTAAATGAGGTAAAGATCCCATGGAAATAACACTATGTCATGTAATTAATAACCGTATTGTAATGTTTATGCCCATATACTAGAGATAACATGGCACAGATTATTATACCTTTTACTTTTTTCTTTTTAAATTCTCAACTCGTTTTCAAGGGTGGTCCTATAACAGATATTGACTTTTCTTATTTAAATTTTCCCTCTAGAGTATGCCAAGCTTGCAAAAGGAAAACAAACAAACAAAAAATCATCAAAACAACAACAAAAAAAAACCATAAAGAAAAAAATGATCCCACAAACAAAACAAAACAAAAAAACCCAAACAACTGCCCTTTTTGCAAGCTTGGCATACTCTAAAGGAAAGATTTAAATAAGAATACTCAACTGTTTGGAGTTCAGTATAAAATTAAATGATTCAAATAGCAGGTTACCAGAAATACTTGTCTTCAGCCAACATAACTAATGCAAGTTTTATTGGACAGCTCTGACTACAGATCTCACCTTCATCAGCTGAATGTATTTTAGGTAAAAGTGAAAAATCTTCCACTGAAAATACCCAGACTGCAATGACATTTGTATTTAGGTACGTAAGTGATCTCAAGTGATTCATTGGCTAGTATCTAATTAGCTCTGCTAATGGTTTCTGAATTAGATATTCATACCTATATTCATAAAACAAGATCCAGTGGTCCTAAATCAACCAGTGTGAACAGCAGTTGGAAAGTGGTGGCAGCAGCTTTTTGTATTAACATCTTGTCAGAAAGCAGCAACATATCTATGTCAAAACCTGGAAATCCCACAAAATCTAGCCTTAAGTTAATAAAGCTGGGTACAGCTAAGAATTTGGCTTGCTAGCATAGTTTAAGACTCCTTTCTTTGCATTGTAATGCCATCTTTTAAAGGTATTTCAGAGACAGAAAGACCTACCTTTTTCTCTACACCCTTCTAACTTGTCGGGATTTCAGTATTCCCTTTCATCCTTTCTTCTAAATGAAGACAATTTCTGTCTGAAAGAATCTGAAATTTGTGAAGGGACTGACAACCTTCCTCTCCTAATTTCCAGTTTTAAAATGTTCAAGTCATAACGAGTGAAGAAATACCATCCATCTTATGCCCGTTTACCTAGAAGAAATGCATTTCACAGAATCATACCTTGGCAAGCAGTTACATCAGAAAAGCGATGTCATCACAACTAGCATTCAAGTTTAGCAAACCAGTTAAGGTTCTAAAATGTGGAATAACAGGCAGCTTACCTTCAAGTTCTAACAGTGGTTTGTCAATACCAAGTTTTAGTGACTTTTATGAAAGTCATTAAGGAATTTTGTACCATTGGTAAGAAGCATTACTTTTTCCTGAATGAAGGATTTGTTCTTTGAAAACCCAGTTCTGAAAGTGTTAGAAAAATGTATTTCACCCAATCAAGAACAATTTCCACATCTCACGACACGTTTTGGGATAGTGAAAAATAAAACCTCTTCCATACCTATCATTGATGTGAAATGGTAAGAGACAGGTAAACATCAAAGTAGTATCAGATAGCAAAATAATACAGAATTGTAGCATTGTGGGCAAAAGTTGTTTGCTTTTTAATCTAAAAGTTCTTCTAAGAACAAAGGTAAAAGAGGAAAAAAAAAATAGTAAAAACATTAACAAAAAGGCCCATGTGAAAAGCTTTGTATCCCAAGATCAAACTGTCTTCAATATTTGGCATAAAAATGCTATACTGGTATTTAAATTGGCATAAAATTAAAAGTACCACATTTCTACACTCTAAGAGCATCCTTTGTTTTCATAACAAATAAAGGGGTTACAGTGTTACAGTCTTCTTTCCTAAGAAGAGTAAAGTACAACATTGTGAAGCTATTTTTCAAAGTGCAGATGACAGTTTGAAACACTCCATTGTACAAAAGTAAATTGGAAAGAACCCATAATCTGTTTTATACTAGTTTATAACAAGGAGTATTCCTTTTAAGGCAATGGCCTAGCTTCCTTCTCTCATACCTACAAGCTGCAGTTTGAGGATTAAGCAAAGGAGTTTTGGTTTTAAAAATAATTTTTGACTACAGATTAAAACCAGAAAGACTAATCACTGCTGCTAAGGATAAAGCCCATTTTTCATATAGGAACTTCTAACAGATACAACTCAAGTGTAATCCATCTCTGACTGCTAACATCAGAAAGCAACATATTTTTAAGTATGTATTACCTGGGCTTTGCAGAATAATACTTCTTATCAATGACAGCAAGCAAAAACATTCTGAAACATCACTAACAGCAGCAAACTTTCTTGAAAAAGAAGGGTTTTGTCTGAAATAATAGGACCTTTAAATATCATCACTACAAAGAATTTCAAGGCAGCATGATACCATGGCTCCTTTCTCAGCAAGTTTCCCATGTATCATGGAAACAGTAGAAAAAAAAGTGGAATCTAAAATTGTCACCATTTAGCCTTTAATTTTCATGCCAAATCTGGAACTTGTTAACAAAAGGGGTTGCAGCGATATTTATTACCTCAATAAAACAATCAATATCTTCTGAAGCTTCTCTACGTATTAAAAAGTTTTTTGTTTCAACAGTCCGAAGCAGCAAGTGTAAAACTATCTTATTTGTCCTGAGCAACTAATTTTACTGCCAGATAACATTTCCAAAATTAAATTTAAGGGTAAGAGAGAAAGCATTGTAGCTTCAGTAGGTTCAGGTAAATTTAAAAAAATCTCAAAATCTACAAGCAGCGAAATTAAGAAAGTCTTCATGCTTAAGAGAGTAAAAGTTTTCCAATGAGTTTTTGCAGCAACTCTCATAAGATCACAAACAAAATATTTCTTTCATGTACATTGTTTTGTTCTTGTTTTGTTTGTGGCTGCTATTTTATACTAGTAGTCAATGGTTTATGTAGTTGAAAATAAATGGTAAATATTTTATGAAATTTGCAAAAAGGTCTAGAAGAGTTGAAAATTTAAGATGCCTAACCTCAACTACATATGTAGAACCTGCATAGATCAGCAATCCGGATTCCATGTAAAATCTTGAAGCAAACCTACTCAAAGAAATTACTGTATAGAACAAAAACGTCAGTCATCACTAATAATGTTTTCTCATAATTCAAATCAAGACAAGAAAAACATTGCTAATTAAAGCCAACAATGGCACATTATGTGGGAGGCCACAGAAAGTTTTAGTTCTTTTGGGATACAATTATGTTTTGCAAATAAATGATAAGGATTATTTCTGAGAAAACATATGCTGTATTTTCCACTTGATCTTACAGGATTTTCTGAAGCTAATTAAAAAGCTACTGGTGAGGAAAAAACTATGTTTCTTACATCCTGAAATGCCTAACCCCTAGGCATAAAAACTTATTAAAGTTTGGAGTTGTTTCTTTTTGTTTGTTTGTGGTTTTTGTTTTTGTTTTGTTTTTTTTTTGTAGTTAGCTTGTTTTGGTTTGTTCATTTTTTTTTAAATTTTTTTTTAGGGGGGTGGGGGGCTGATAGCTGTGATTTTGTTAGCGCATCAAATCAGGCACTGTAATAATATTTATTTATTTTTATATGAGGTGACATTTACCAAATTCTAAATAAACTTTCAAGTCCCTTGTTAATAAAAGAACTGTTAATTATTTCATGTCTGGTCCTGCTAACATGCTCCACAATAGCATCAAAAATCAAAGAAGAAAGAGTTCTGGACATTATTACAGACAATAGTCTAATGCGTGTATCTCCAGTTAACAAAACCACAGAAGTATAAACAGAAACAATTCTTAGCAAAAATAATTAATGGCTTTGGCCTCCTAATTTTTTCAACAGAAGCCAGATCTTACACTGGTTTCCTCATGAACAACCTCAGCACATCAATACATTTCTACAACTGAATTTCCATGAGAGGCATGATAATGGAAATGAGGTAATTTGTGTGGAATATAACACCACTTCCGGTCAGTCACTGCACCTACTAGGTACTTGCTAAACCTGAACTCTTTACCACTTGCTCTTATTTGTTCTTTCTTATTGTCATTATTTATTTAAGGAAGTTTCATGGTGTTATCTTTTTTCCTTAAAAAGAATCACCCTAAGTTACAACCTCAGTGAATCTGTCTTTTTCAACTAAAAATGATTTATGGCAAAATTAGCTGACCAGACACTATGCATCTGTTGCATGTTCACAGCACAACACTTAGGGTAACACAACAAAACACTCACCCACAACCAACCCAAACTAATGTGTCTAAATAACTCAAATGCAAAACTTGAATTCAAGACGCCACATCTGACACATAAACTATTGCTGCACAGGCAATCAGCTTTATCACTCATCTTGTGTTTTGATAAAAATAATCTGTAAATGCATATTAGAACAACAGAATGCAATAGCAATGTTGCTTTGGTTTATTCAGTATAGTGCTGCAAGTTTTTTGCTTATAGAAGATTTTAAGGAAGACTCATTTTTTTTCTCCATCACTCCTTGCTTGTGTACTATATGTGACTGACTAGTTCTAAATATTTTTGAAAGTTGTAGGGAAGTATTCCTATCCAAAATGTATAAAACTTAGCAGAAAGCAATGCCATAAATTATAGACAACTGGTAGGTGGAAAGTGTGTTTCCTACACTGAACTATGTTTATTAGACAAATTAAAACATGATGTCATGCCCACTGTTTAAGAGAAGGAACCTGAACTCACAGGTATCAGATGTGAATACTGATATGTCGGAATTCATTTTGCAATTGTAAGGCTATTTCAACACATCTGACTAGAAAACCAAAGGTACAGAAATAACAAGGCATATTTATACGACTAGAATAATAATAATAATAATAAAATAGAAAAAATAATCAGTCAGTCCTCAGCCAGTGAAAACTGCTGTAGCATCCTACATTTTATCTAGTAAGAACTGAAAATAACAGATTTATTCCTGTGGGACTTTGATGCTGTTGATAGGAAGTTCATTTGGTTTGAAGAAAAATTTGACACATCATTAGTTATTAGTAACAACCCTCTGAAGGATGCTAAATTTTTTTATTTTATTTTAATTTTTAGAGGAAGTTAGTCATCTTTTTCTAATAAAACAGAAAACCAGGACTTCCAAGTCAGTCAGGAAAGTGTTAAGAAGTGTACAGGAAAAAACTGTCAAACAAGGTACCATTGAAAATGATGTCAATTCAGCTGAAATGGAAGCCACAGCTTCTGAGGTCAGTTTATTATAACACTAACTTTGAAAATCTGTTATGTAAAGTAACCATAGGCTTTTTTGCTTTCTTTTCCTTCTCTTTTTTTTTTTTTTTTTTTTTGGCACAAGTAGCCACTACTGTCTATCTTTTAAATCTACTTTTAAATCCATATTTGAAGACCACTTGATCTTGAAAAACCATGACCTCAAAGTTCTAATCCCAAGTCGCTCAATTCGTTGCCTTAAAGCTATATAATACTCTTATTCAGTCTTACGTCTCTCTTTAAATGCCAGGCTATCAGAACAGGGGTTTTGCAGCAGGACAGAAACAGACATTTGGAAAGAAAAGCATCAGACAAAGAACCAGAGGGAGTATAAGTCAAATAGTAAAAACTTCCAGAGACATTTTAAAACTGAGCTTCCTACTTACCTACTCAACTACTTCTTGGATTCTGAATGCCTTGTGGTTCAATATTCATACATGCTCAGTTTATTTTTGTTTGTTTGTTTGTTTTTCCCTCTTGGGTTCATTTTGTGTTTGAAGATAATAGCTGATAAAACAATATAACTACTCATATTATAATACTACTTCTCTTTCATTTCAAAGGCTGGATTTCAGTCATGCAGAACACTTGTTTCTTTAACCAGTTGTTATAGCTACAGAAGGTAACAATTTCAAACAGATTAGGTATCTTTAGAAGTTATGCAAAATTATTGATATCTTTTTTTCCTCGAACTTTTGACATTTACTACATACCTGCAGTAATTCAACTGCTAGCCACAAAAGTATCAATAAAAAATTAAATTATATAATTGACTACATCTTTATATGACACACAAATAAAAAGTCGGTAACTGACTACTATAAAATGTACCGAGCCAGCAGAGAGAGTGCTCACTCTTAAGTGAAGAGTAAATACAGAATAATGGATCTAAAGTATACAGGATTTTCCCAATGACTAAGCACACATTCCAGCTACATGGCAACGTAACTTAATGGCGATATCACTCTGTAGATATTTGTTGACTACAACTGCAGAAATCATAAAAAAGGGTATAATTTTAAATACAATTGATCATACTTGTAGAATTTATGCTGCACTAGAAGTGCTGACTCTTTCTAGAAAGCATATTATAAGAAAAACACAAAAAATAGTGGCTCATATTACTGGAAAAATTATTAGATTCTTCTTTGGGGAAATGATAGGTGTGCAAACACATTTCATTTGGGTTGTTGGGTTTTTTTTAACATTCACAATTAAAGCCACTTCATAACTCAAAGAGAAATGAGTGATTATGCAATTATATACAGAAAAAAAAAATGTAGATCTCAAAACGTTATTAGCATGTTCATTTTTTGTTTATGGCATTTTTTTTAAACAAAACATGAGCTACTTTTGTTTTGCTAGTTAATTCCTGAATAAAGGAAAAAAAAAACACACACAAAAAGAAAAACTAAAAAAACCACACACACACAAAACACACCCCATACACACCAAAACACAACCCCAAATGCACAAGAAACAAACAGCTCCTCTACACATACAAAAGGTTTCCATTGAGCTACTTAAATTTGAAACATGAATCTGTTGTTCCTTGATAGAATTGTTTATATTATTTAGATACATTAAAAAAAGCAAAAACACTACAATTTGTGTGATGAATGAAGCCCTAAAGTGTGTCTAAATATATTTGCAGCCCTCAAGTGTGAATACAGTAAGAGACAAAACCATTTCACTTACATACAGACTTTGTTCCAGATTTACTAAGTATCAATGAAACGAATCATAACATAGTACTAATCTAGTGAAGAGGAGCAAACCAGAGCCAGCTCCAGAAGTGTCATCCATTCTACCGTAGATAAACAAACAAAAGACTCTCGTGAACTTCCCTCTCTTCTATGTTGCCACATCCACGCATAAAGTAACACCCAATGACTGGCAGTTGGGCAATGCAGGAATTTTAGTCCTGTTTTGAAGAAAATGTGTTAAGAAATCAATTGGCTTGGCCTTGCTCTGCTGTAGGTTGGAGGAAGCCAAGGCACTGAAGGCTGTTCTCCATTGCCTACAGGAGGATTCTCAGAATGCCTCAGCCCTTGGGGCCGTGTGAGAAGGCTCTGGTAGCGCTGACAAGTCCTGCTGCAGGTGTTTGGCAGAGCAAAGAAAGGGACATACACTGATTCCTGATCCTCTAAGTTAATTGAAATTTGTCAGTTCCTTAATTATGAATACACAGTTTTCAGTTGTGAAATATTAGAAGTTTACCCCTTCTGAAGGGCAACTTAAAATGAACAACCAACTTCTGCAATATGTTCAGCTTCAGAGGATACGTAATATCACACTGTATGAATGTCAAGTGCCGCTTCAATGCTATTCAATCCAGTGTACTATATATATTTTAGAATAGTACATATTAAAAGACAACAAAAAATCTCTGATCTATGATATGCGTATATTCAGGATATAGTTCTTTCTACACAGGTTCATTTAAAAACAAAACAAAGCAAACAAATGCAGTAAGACTCTTGGTTTGAGATACTAAGTAGGTTACAGAAATGTTACATAAGATTTATGTGGTGGTTTTTAATGATAGTAAAATTATTTTTAATTAGGACAAAATCTGGGAGGAAGACACACTCAACCCCCTCCATAGGTTATTTTCTGCAGCTGTGCTCTATGCAGTATCAATATTTGTTTTTAAGTAAACCCCAAGGTAATCTGAGATGCTATCAACTTTAAGAGTACTGCAATGACCTATTGAAAAGAACTTTTACACTCTATGGTCTCATCCAGAACTTCATTTTATCTTTCTAAAAGCTTCTCTGGATTGGAATCTGGGAAACTATGACCCTCTTCTGTCATTTGTTGGGAGAAAAGCTTTAAAGTGACAGCTGAAATTTGCATTCACATTATGATTAAGGATTCAAAGTTAAGTTAGAGCATTGAAGGCACCCAAAATGGCCAAACTCATGGATAATTACACTTCCACGTTAAAAAGAGGCATACTATATTTCATGACAAATCAAATTCCATTACAGGAATTCCAAAATCAGGTAGTGTGTCCTGTGTTTATCAAGTACATTTGCATACAACTTCTCTAACAAATCCACATGCTTTTCTAAATAAACTGACCTTTTATCCATCAAAGGACTGCAGTTGGAAATAAGTCATTTCTATCTCCAAAACTTTATAGTCAGAGGTTTAGGGTTTTTTTTTTCCTCCTTTCTCAAGTGAAAAAAACATGACTCATCACTACAAGTTACTGTAATCAGGAAATAATCCTTAAGAATTTGAGGCATCCAAACTGAATCTTAAGGCACAAGATACTTTTTTGTATTATTTATTTTTTATTATTTTTCAAGAAAAGGGAAGGAAAGAGGGGTGGGTTTTTCTTATTTTTTAGGAAAGAATCCCCTTTACCCCTGTATCTTTCACGTTCGAGTTACTCCTTTTCCTTGGGTTCTCCACACATCCCTTTTTTTTTTCCTTTCTTCAGTTTGACTGAAGACATTATGATCCTTCAGTAATCAGATTACCTATTGGTGGCTCACCTGTAGGTACCCAGAGAAATACCTTTTCAATAACTCACTTGAAGTTGTATCAAGTAATGTTTTAAAATAAAGGAGATCTTCAAATTTAATAACAGTTATTTAAAGAATAATTGACGGAGTTAAGAATGCAGAAAGAAATGAATGGCTTTTAAGGACTATTAAAGCAAAGTGAACTCAGATGTTTCATAACTCTAAAAGCTTTCTATTGTAACTATACTCAACATCAAGAACATCATTATTATTATTATGAACATCTTGAAGTTATATTCTGTTTATCCCGTTTTAATTTCTTTTTCAGTATTCATGAACAATGTTGGTCTAAGAAAAGCCTTTGTTTATGGATATTCCACCAATGAGTGACAGCAAGAGACCAGTTTATTTTCTCTACATTTATATTAATGTGTGTAATGTGGTAGGTAAATTAAAAATAATGTTTACCATGGTTTAGTAAGGCTTTTAATTACACTAAAAAATAATCCCTAGTCTTATAACAACTGAATTGCAACATTAAGCTTAGAAATCAGATTTCATGTCAGTATTAATATTATTAATATTTTTGAAATTTTTAGTGCAACTTATAACCTGAAAATAATCATTCAGGTTAACCCAAGTATGCCTCTTTTTTTTTTTTTTTTTTTTTTTTTTTTTTTTTTTGAGTGGAAATTGTTCTTATTTACCTGTATGATTTCAGCAATTTAACCAGGTGCATCTTCCTAATTTTGTAGTTGGTTTTGCCATTCAAGGCCTTTTGGCAATTTAAACAATTCAGAGGGCTGTTCTACACTCAGTTTGCAGAAGATTAGATAACATTCAATGCAAGAAAGAAAAATTTCTCACAGGAACATTTACCATCAAAGATTGAAGAAAATCCATTTCATTGATGTAACTGGCATATGATCATAATTTAAAGTCACAGTGTGCAACAGCCAAGGCACAAACATTTTGGAATCAATAGTATGAGAAACTACCTAATGGGAACCTTTTCTTTCAGTCCTTGCTCTATAGAAAGTATCTGTCTGGTACTTTATTTCCCAATACTTCTGTATCCACAATAATACTTTGTCATTTATTTGGATCCAGAACAACCTTCTGATATTCAGAAATTAAAGTGAAATACAGAATTCCTAACTGTCTCATATCTTGATTACCTTTTTAAATAGAACTTCTCATTAAAAAATAATATTTCATATTAATATTTTAAAAATAAATATTATCTTTTTCTTTATGGAAAAACTACTCTTATTTTTGGCTCTTCAGAACAACTAGAATGTATAAGATGGAGATTTGCGTACAGGGCAGACTGTACCACAGACACAAGTTATTTACTCCACAATGACTGAATTCTAAACCTCATTTTGGAACACATTAATATTTGAGCTTACAACTTGAACCTAGTAACTTTGAACTAATATCAGAGTATCTTTACAGTGTTTTAGATTGAGAGCACATCTGATCTTCACCAATATGTTACAGACCCCGAATAAAGTCTCCAAGTAATTTAAATTACTTTGGATTCTAAATTTTCTTTCACATACAGTTTTGACACACAGGACACAAAAAGTTCAGTTGGCTTTCAACAATATTTAGGTTCCTAAATATGTAAATATCTGACTTTTACTTTCTCGAAGTCTTGATAAAGAAGATAACACTGGTGGCCTAATAACTATGTCTTCTCTTTCCTTTCTTAAATGGCACTTCATTTAGGGTAGATTCTCAAAGAACCTATAACAGGATGAAGTTTTTTTCACCACAACTGTGATCATCATAAAAGACCGTCTTTATCAAACCCAAGTATTAAACAACATTCACAATGATTTGCATTAATGATGAGAACATCATAAGCACCATTATAACAGAGCTGAACTTTCACAGTAGCTTAAGAAGTTTTGTTCTGTTTGACTCTTTCCTGTCATGCTCTCTGCCTCATTGTGGGAGCTTCTCACTCTAGGAATATTCTCACTTAAAATATAAACTTTGACAAGGAAAGGATAAAGAAGAATACTGGTTTCCACAGGGGGTGGGGAGAAAGAACAAAAATTCCTTGAAGATGCTGGCTTGATTGTTTGTTTAACATTGAGAACACTTGTAAGCACTTAATAATGCTTAAAAAGTAAATGCCAACAAGCCTAGGCAGGCAAAAACACTTGTTTAGATTAGTGTCACTATGCTGTTGCAGTGCAGATACATTTTTAGTTTCCCTTCAGTGAGAAACTAGCAAAATATAAGTTCATATCTCAAATATCTGTTCAAGATCCTATGATAATCATAAGTCTACAGACCAGGATAAAAATGCATTTTCTCTGAAGCAGCAAATTTTGACATAACTAAGATATTTCATTTACTTAAGAGTCAATGAGAAACCTAAAATTAAGTTAGATTACTGATTGGGATTTGGACTAGATGACACTTAAAAGGTTCCTTCTAACCAAAACTGTTCTATGATTCTATGATTAAATGTTAAACAAAAATCTTTAAAATCAACCTGGCAAAAAAGGCTTCAAGAAATCTGAGAGTAAGTCATACATTTGGTCAAAACAAAATTGTTTCTTGCAGAAACAACAAATAATAGAGTCAGGCAGTGGCAGCAAAGCATATAAATTAGCTCATGAGCAATATAGATATATTTTTGGAGGGAATGATTGAAGGAATAGTAAGAAAGTTGAAAAATGGATTGAGATCAGCAATAACAACAACAAGAGGCGTGCTGTGTAGATAACATTTTCATGTTTCTAAAATTTTTGCTATTCTTATCTTGGCACAGCAGGACTATGTTGTACTTAATTGAATTCTGAAGACTTACCAAAAATGTGTGCAACAAATGTGTACTGAATTTCTGTTAAGTTAGTGAAACAGAGTAGTTCAGTTGGAAGGGACCTACAATAATAATCATCTTCAACTGAAACACCTTTCCTCTCTTCAATTATTTATTCGCATGACAGTATATTTAAAAGTATTCTCCTCTGAGAGCATGATTCGGTAGCATTGTTTTTCCCTCTTAACATGCACTCTCTTAGCATATGAAACAATCTGAAATACCTTGGCCAAATAGCCCCAATAGGTATGAGAGAAATGCAATAGAACACTACCACTAGGACAGCAACATTGGTACAACGCTAGTGCAAATAACCCTTAAGGAGTTATCTAGAACATGTATCTATTCAGATACTAAAGACAGTTCCTGAGCTGGAATACAAGCTAGAGTTTTAGTCTGTCAGGTCACTCTCCTATATTGTACTTTATTTTTTATGTGGATTTAAGGAGGTAGTTTGAGAGCTTGTTTAGGTTTTTTCTCGACAAAAATGGAGCAATAAAGGAATATCTGGATTCAGAAGACAGAGCAGAAAAGACTCAAAGGGTCACTGAGTCTCTCTAGAAATATGGGAAGAATGAGAAGATTTTTTGAGCAAGCAATTAATTCATGCATGGTTCAAATATAAAACAAACAAAACCCACACATTACAGTTAATAACTAGAAAAAAAAATAAAACAAACCATGTCCAAAGCTGGAAGGGCTTCTATATAGCTGTTCTTCAAGACTTAAAGTGAGGCACAAAGTAGTAGTCTCCCACATCTAAAAGACTCCCACTCATAAAATAATTGGATATCAGTTTTGTAGCAGCATAGCTAATACATACAACTTGCTTCCTGTTGTGTCCTCTGTTCTGAGTTAGACTGACCTGCACAATTAGCAATAAAGTTGTTTCAAGCGCACCTACATTTTCTTCAGCAAAAATAAAATTAAAAAACAAAAACAAACAAACAAAAAAATACATACCATGGTTCTCTCAAAAAACTTGCCCTGGAACAGGTTTTATTTTCCTTTGTTTCTATGCAGCAGTGCAGCACTTGTAGAGGTGCTGTTATGTCATCACTTGGATCAACATCTTGGAAAGGAGGTCTAGCCATAGATACTTGTTACTGTCTGGTAATCTTTTTCATTTGCTCCTATGACTAGCTACTGGAATATCTAGCCAACCCTGTACAAGCAGAAATTATTTTTATTCATGCTGCCCTGCTATATTTCCTTTATGAAACATCAGTACCTCTATCCAAACCCACTTAGCTTGCACAGGGTGTTCATATTTTACCTCTTCCGACTGGTGATTTTCCCACATCTTGCCTATAACTAAGTTTAAATAAGTCAGCTTGAGTCTGCCCTCTGTGACTGCAAGGGCTAATTAAGAAGGAATGCCCTTCAAACACTGAGCATGTGTAAGCTTGAGAAAAACTAATACAGCCTAAACTTGTAGGGCTCAACTAATCATGTAACCTTCCACTTGCTTCTTACAAGCAGTAGTGATTAGACTGTGCAGGTCCCCTGTGAAGCCCTCAGTCAGAAGGAGGAAGCAAATCCACAGCTTGTTTTAACCTTTCTGTTAAGGATTGTTAGAAAATCTGCTGTGGGGAAAAACACATCCTAAGACAAGGCACAAAAATCTCACTTTAACTGTATACTAAAAGAAAAAGAATCTCTGAAAGTTGTAATAAAAGTACACAGATGTTTTATTTATGGTGGGAATACACCTGAGGTTTGAATACTACTTCTGCTACCAGAATGACAACTTCAGTTATAACCACTAATAACAGTTACACATGAGAAAAGTTATACTAAATGAGAGGTCCAGAGTTTTTGCTTTGCACCATGGAAACCACAAAGTAATAGCATCTTACTGAGATTCTAATTCACAAATTCCTCTGGGTCCAGTGCCCTCCAGATCAGTATTGAACAAGATCTATCACAGCTATTATAATGCATGCTAGACAAAGTTTTTTATCTTCTTAATAAAAAGCCAGGCTATAGATACATTTAGCTGTTGTATATACAGTTCCGCCTCAGTTTTTGTGTTCTCATTTGGGATCAAACTTATATAAGTAAACGGAATTAAATATTAACTATTTTTGCTGAGAAAAATTGCTTTTGTTCAGATTAAAAAGACAGCAGTGTGGGTTTATTCATGCTCCATCTGTTGTTCTGTTTTCTCCAATGGCAACTTCAAAACACTTTAGCATTATCAAGTGTTTGTGAAGGAATGGCAGCACAATAGTCCTCCTTCAGAGAGGAAGAGGAAAAGGAAAAAAAAAAAAAAAACAAAACACCAAAACAAACAAACAAAAACAAAAACAAAAACAAAAACAAACAAACAAACAAAAAAAAACACAAAAAAACCCAAAAAAAACGCCACACAACAAAAAACAAACTGAACACCCAGAAGAGTTCAAAAGTGAAAGAAATTCTTAGTCACTCAGTTGGCTGTTTAATCCACTATTTAATTATATGTGTATTTATTTCTATTGATTCATTTTTTTTAAAGACTGATGGAGAGAAAATAACTTGCAACCTTCTTAACACAGGAACAATTACAGCAGGAGCCTGTATCCTTTACAGAATGAACAATGCTATTCATAAACGAAAATTTCAAAGGTTTGTTTCCTGCTGCTAATTTTGCTAGTGAGCTGAATTAGCAGGGCACTGCTGGGAACAGTGGGAGATCTTTATGATACTTTTTCAGAAAAGGAAAGATCTGATGACTAGTGGTAATCATTAAAAAGCAGTTATTGTAGGTGTCAAAAAAAAATCTGAAATATGATTCTCTTTTTTCCATTCCACTCTTCCCTCCCTATCCTCTTAACTACTCAGCTGTAGGTAACTTAAAGAAAAAAAAAAAAAAAAGAAAGAAAAAAAAAAGTGGCCGATTTAAAACATGGTCTTGCATATTGATTAGATGTCCCCTTTAAAATTACATTGCACAGGACTTGAACAAAACAAGACTTTGGCCTCCCTCACACTCTCCTATCTTCACCCTGGCTGTTAAACCATCTCAGTCCTCTCTTTTTTGATTTCTCAAATCTGTCTGATTATAAGCATTAACAAATAAATCTGCAGATTTCAGTCCACTGTAGGAAAATGTTTAATCTTGTTTGACACTTTACACAAGTTCTCATCCAGGAGCTGTTAAGGAGCTTAGTTCAGAACTGTATTTCATAGCTCTTCTGGAACATTTTGAAGTGACCTCATTTCCAGCCTTGCAGTATCACTGTCTTCTTTCACATTCAGATTTTAATTCAGGCTTGTTGTATAACTAAGATGACTTCTTTTTTTTTTTTTTTTTTATTTTCCCCACACCAACTCTATAGGACACTTGAGATTGTTTTGTTGTTGCTGAGCACTGAAGATGGCTGAAGTCTTTCCTGTCCTGGTCACTCACACCTGCCCCTACAGTTGTGCTGGTACAACTATGTATAGGAATATGCTATAAACCTAGTCACCAGAAATAAAAATGCAGTGGAAAAAAACACATTGTCATGAAAAATCATTTATGTGCTGGGAACTAGTGGTGTTTCACAAGCAATTGAGTCACAGCATAAGGGAAGGAACAGGGAAAACTAACAGATAATAATACTCTTTAATTATAGTTTTATCCTAAAATAATCCCCAAACATATCCAGGGCTATGCCTTAAAAACACCTGTGACTACTGTGAAGTTCATTTACATACTCACATGCCTGCAGCAGTAGTCAAAAAGCTGTATTTTTTTTTTTTTTTTAAGCAAGAAACTACAGCCACCACATAACAGTTTTTTAAACCATGTGTGGGTTAAGAATTTTAGGGAGAATGCTGAAAGAGAGGTTGGCTTGGGTTTTTGATTTTGGTGGCTTTTTTTAACCCAAAAGCCAGCAACAAAAACACACAACCAAAACAAGCAAACCAACCATCAAACAACCAAGCATTAAAACTAAAATGCTTTGAGTTGCTCCTTAGGGTAGAGTAAGACTCCCCAGCCACTAAGGAGAGACCTGCCAAAGGCAGCTGAGAGTGCAGATGTCCCAGTTCAGATCAAGAGGACACAGTGCTGTGACCTGCCCAGCACTGGCTTCATGACAAACCCACAGCAGAACCGCACAGGAGAGCGCTTGGGTGTTAAACTGAGCTGAAAACTCCCCCAGTTGACACCATCTCATACTTCCCTTTACATTGTTTCATTTCAATCCAAAATGGAGTACTGCGGTACAAGGCGTCTTTCCCAGTCAGTGTGTGGGAGGAGAAAGTGGCAAAATAAAAATCAGTATTTGTTTCAGTCATGAGCAACACTGTAGCATATGTCACCTACCATTTTCTTCACGTCAGTCAAGTATCCTGAAATGAGGAACTACTAGGTTGATACTGTGGTCAAGATTACTTCAGTAACATATATGTTTTTAGATCTGCAACTGTGAAAATTCTGCCTACAGTTTTCCTTCAATCCGAGTTACAAGTGATGTCTGCACCCCCTTAAGCTATTTTCAGGGAGTTAGAGACTAACAAGCAAGTCTGACTGCTGACCCACTCCTACATTCTAATTAGTTCTGACAGGAAAAATCACGATGCAATCATGCTCCTTCATAACTTTAAAGAAAAAAAAAAAAAAAGCTTTAAACTGTACATAATACATTGCCACAAAGAGCTGCTGATGCTTGGTTGCCTGTAGCAGTATATGGCATTTTAATGTACTGTGATGAGAGAAGTCAGAATCCTTCGAGAAAGAATGAGAGGTATCACACAAATGACAAAAGCAGACATTAAAAATCATAACATGAAATGTCACTTTTTCAGGATGTGTTTTTGTTTTCTTATTGTTTTTAACCGATAATGACATCCTTAAGTAGTATCTACCCAGCATCTGGAGACTAGTTTTATTGTCACAAACAGATTACTGCAACAGGAAAAAACACCTTTGTCAGAACACTCTACCATATGCCTTCTGGTCAGTAAATACATTTCACCTTCATTTTGTATACAAAGTGCCTCACATGCCTGGGTGCCTTGACTGAGATAAACAAACAAACAAACAAACAAACAACAAACAATCAACCAAAACCCCAAACCACAAACACTGAGGCACATACAATTTAGCATTACCCACAAAATGAAAAGAAGATTTTGGTTTCAAGGAGATTTCAGTTAAGTAAATATTTTCACCCATTTGGCCCATAGTTTAACCAAAGCTAAAACACATTAAACAAAACAAACATTTATCCAGCAGTATGTTTTACAAACAAGAGTAACACAAAGACTGTCTTCCCCTTTACCTGGTTTGTACTAAGACATCTCTTGCATGTTTTTGAACCACAGAGGCACCAATCTGTCCCTCCCAAACTGTTAAATTCTTTGGTTGCTGCTACTTAATCACTACATATGCACAACCACATCCAAAGTCAAAATTAAATATAACTTTAAGGACTTAACACTTCTCTGCATTTGCTCTCTGAGTAACCTGTACTGGTAAGGGGGGAGAACTGTCTCTGACAAACAAAATAACCTCTCTGGGGAAAAGTCCTCCAGGGTCACGAAGGTAATCAACAGGTCACTGCCACAGGATATCTCACTCCTGCTCCCTCCTCTTCACTCCCAGATGCACAGTTTTGCTTTCTCCCATGAGAGCGGTCTGACACTCACTGCTCAAATGACTTGGGTCACTTCTGACAGAGAATGGTGCACCTTATTTTAGCCTTTCCTTCCACTCCCAGGTGACAGTGCTGAATCAGCTCACAAAGCTCCAGAGGATGACAGACCCAATTCTGGGTAAACAGTGAGAGCACCCAAGCAAAGCAGAACACAAGCAACAGAAGCCTAATCCATCCTCAGGGACTGTAATCTGAAACAGCACAGCTGTGAACATACATTATTTCGTTTACAGAACAAGATGAAAAAGGTGGAAGTTACACCTCTACAGGAGATCATCAACAGTATAGTAAATCTCATTTCAGGGTTCATAATACTGGACAAGTTAAATCAGTTATTCAGAGCAAATTCAAATTTCTTCAAAATACTTTTATAGTTTACCTTTATACCATCAAGATTTTTGCAGATCTTCCTCCCAAATAAATCAAATTAAACAAGTACTTTAAAATCCAGAGAAGTACCTCTTAAACTAACTAAACTGACATCAGCCTGTCAGAAGGTACTGTGATTATTCCTGACTGCTGACAAAACTTTGTTTCTACAGAAAGAAAACAGGGGAGTACAAGATGAGTATTTCCCTATTATCCATCATGCCAGGTATACCTTCCTCTTTACATCAGGCAGCAAGTTTGTGCAACATTTGAAATCATGTCAATTTTTGTCTAGTTTACAAGGTTTTCAGATGTATTTGTCATTAACCCTGGATTCTGAAAACCTACCCTCTTCCTGCTGCTTTTTGTTATGGCTGGCTCAAGTACAGGTTGACTTTCATTCAGGAAAGTCTGTTCTTTATTCCTAGACACTAGTGATTTCTTAGACACTGCCATTCTATCAAACAAATAATTAAGGGAAAGGGACATTATGGGCTCCACACCAACTTTAGACATGCTTAACTAGATTATCTGGGTGTTCTACAGACTCTATTAAGTCTAGCATATTGCACAGAGCACCTATCAGCAAACCACTCATCACAGTATTGATTCACACTCACTTAGCAATTAATTGACATTTGGTTTTGACTTTAACAAAAATGAGGGCTGGAAATGTATTTGAAAGGATTCTGCAACTTTTGGTAAGTTACTGAATGGCAAATAATTGCTTACATGCACCAGATATATGAATTTGTACAAAAGTAGGAAAAAATGCATCGTCTTTCACAATCTTCTTTCGCTTATACTGCCTCATACATGTGTGGAGCTTGAACACAGGAAGATTACTCCGAGTCTTGTTCATGTTCACAAGGCTCAAAGAAAGACTGAATACTTATCATAGAGGGTTATATTTCCTCTTAGCTGTTGGTAACTTCATGTTCACAAAGTCTTTGTGCTATTTTTATATTTGAAAAATTGCTTCCTTACTTTAAGCATGTTTCATTTTCCCCATTTTCTTTTCACAAGCACATTCACATACACTTTTCATAAAACGTAAAAATAGAAGGGAATATCGTTTCATTAGATGAGCATTATTCCAGCCACTCTCTTGTATGATGGAAGTGATGTTATTTTGATATATAACTTTAAATACTTCCAGTTTTTATTCCTACATTATTATTATTTGGCAATGCTTGTTGAATATCATTAGTTTTATGTGGCCTTACAAAAACAAATTAGCTCTGAGGGGTGCAAGTTAACCTTTTGAAGTATTTGGATAAAACTGAGCACTTCACTGAAAGTTTGTGTACCGTGCTTATAGTTTGCTATCTACCATAATGAGCATTACTATGCACTGTAAGCCATAGTAAACTACACAGACCTGTCCACTAATCTTTATTTTGAAACAGGTCACGTGGCAAAACTAAATGATTTTGGGTTTGGACTACACTACTAAAGCTTCACAACTTCAGTATGCACATCACAAAGAGACAGGTACTATTCTTTTTTCTGGAAAAAGAACAAAAAACACAATTTTGTCATTATACCTCTGACAAAACTATCCAAAACACTCCGCTATGTCAAAAAGAAACAAATCTCCACTCACAACATTGAATGACACTTTGATAAATTTAACAAAAACAAATGTGAAAAAAGTTACATTTTTTGTACACAAATCAAGTATCTTGATGTTACTGCAATAAAAAGACACTGCACACACGGAAAAGGAATCCAACAGGTGTTAATCTGCAGCATATCACTTACTAGTTGTCAGGGACATTAAAAAGCAGAATCCTTTTCTAATAAAGGATTTTTTTTTTCTGGTTTAGGTTTTTAATTTCATGCACTGCAGCCATACTTTTTTCCCTCTTTATCTTTCAATTCTGCTCCCTTTATCTAACTTATTTCATTAGTAATGCAGGAAAACTGTTTCTTTTCTTATATACTACTGGATTTCCAGAACAGTATTTGTTCTGTGAATAGAAGAAGAAAATAAATAATTATCTGGTGCAGGGCATCTGAAAATATTCATATTGTGCTGTTCACTTCCCAAAGCTTCCTAGACATTGAGCAATTGTTAATCCCAAAGCAAAACTTAACTCTCATCACAATCCAGAGTTTTTCCCGACTGTTAAAAAAGAAAAAAAGGACTGATTATTTCTAACTGGTTCTTGTGTTTATTAGCAGCTCTTCAAGCTTCTGCTAGGCCAAAGAGACTTTTACCTTGCAAAACCAGGAAGCTACTACAGAACTTCTGTTTCAGCAGACACAACTAACTCTTGAGTATAGGTCTGCGTAAAAAGACTTCAATCTTAGCATGCAGAAAACACTTGAAAATGTAGTAGGCATGCAAGTCTTGACTTTAATACAAAGTGTGTATGTAAGTTCTACACAGTTTAATCTTCCATTGAGCTTGTGAAATTCAGAGCACCAAAGCTTGGACTTCAGACTGTCTCTGCAGGGTAGCGGGTGAAGATTTAATTTGCTCTTTCTACTGAACATCTAAATGGAATTCAGATTGATTGGGAGGCTCACATTTGATTGAATTCAATATTACAATTTGCAGCTACACAAGGGAAAACATGAAGTATACTGGATCTGTATATACAAGGATCATAGCAGTACAAAATAGATTGGTAAATACATAAAACAAAAACAAAAACACAGTATACCATGAGCAGTGGCCACAAAAGTCTCAAGTTGTTTTAGTATCTTCCCTCTACCATCAGAGATCAGACATGTGCAGAAGGGGCCAGACTGGATGTTCTGACTGTCCATGGACATGGGTGCAGTATGTTCAGCTGCATCACTTGGAGAACAAGTGAAGTAGCAGCTGCCATTTAAAAAACACCAATTTTGTTCAGTGTTTAACACTGAAAATGGACACAAGTATCACTCCCCATCTACTGCTTCACTCTGTCAATCTTTCATGTTGTTATTTCCACATGAGAAACTAGAACAACTTCCTCTAGATAAGACTAAGTAGGGCCATAGTGCATACAAGATCTTAACAAGGTACATACTACTATGAAATTTCAGTTACACTGTCGGTATTTATGAAGCAATATATTTCTGCCTTTGATAACATAAAGGAGTATTGGTGTATTTTTATGGCACCCCTTGAAGTGAATTAGACATAAATTTGTGCTTAAATACATTTAGTAGACTTCTATTGCAATGCATAATTGTACATGGAGTTGTCTGCCAAGATGCCTCACAAGCAGATTCCTTATCTCCACTAGCACCAGTCCCAAGAGAGCAGTTGCATGGGGCACCTCAGCCAGGCCTGGATCCATCCTCCACCCCAGCTCTGCTGCCCAAAGGTGGCCCCTGAGCACTTGCATTCCAAGGTGGTCCACATATCTTGTCAATAAGGGAAATTTCATTCCCCTGCAAGGAGTTGTTCTGACTCTGGCATTCCTTCTTCTGTTCAGTTTAACCCCTTCTTGCCCTCCATGTGAGATCATCCCTCAGTCACAAATTAATACTGCTGAGCAGTAACAATTAGAAATTCCTCCTCGGGAGATAATCTATTGCCACTTGCTCTTCCAAAGAGCTACAAATACTGAGAAAAAAAAAAACGGAACTAGATTTATTTGAACATACAGTATCACTGCATTTATAAGAGACATGCTGTTCTTTTTTTGTACCTTTATCTTTAAAATACAGACTCATGTTTGTTTATTAGGACTGAAGTTCTTTGTATTAAGGTTAGTAAACAAACAAACAAAAACAAACCACACCCACCAACAACAAACAAGCTACTTACTAGATCCATCTCCAATCAGAATCTCTAGGAAACCATGATGAAAAACAAAAGCAAATCCAAAAACTAAACTACATCAACAAATTTTCTAAGTATATGGGAGTCATACCATACTGACCTACTGTAAGGTAGTTAATCAGAGACAGGAGAGAAATCTTAAAGTATGTTTTGTCTACTTATTACTCTCTGCCTTTGTTTGTGAAGACATGTGAATCATTATCTTTAGGCCTCCACACCAAGCTGATCTTTGACATTAAATGTAGTTTAATCCAAACCATTTACTGCTTTGAAACATAATATCATGTGTCTTCTATCAGACCATCAATTCCAAGTGAAGATTTTGTTGCTTTTGATGTATTTGTCAAATACACTTAAAAAAAAGACACGGACATGTGCTAGGAAAATTTATCACAAAATTACCCACTCCCACCAATAAACTGCTAAGAAAAAGCTGGTTTACACACTAAGAAGATCACGATGCCAGCACGCAATTTAAAGCTAATGGTTTTATAGGCCGAAGCCACTAGCAGGGCATCCTTATCCTGCAGTGTGAATAGGATTATCCCTACAAATATTCCCCTAACATAGAATTAAACTGTCAAGTTTACTTTGCTGCTGCATGGACGTACTCACAAAATGAACACAAGTTCAGGTCAAGTGTAATACTGCTCTACTATTACACATAGCTTGTAAGGCAAGAAAAACAGAAGGAGGAGAAATCCGTCAAGAACTGAATCACTGCTGCTAAGCGTATTTTAGGACATTAGGATTATTAGTCTTAAACAGAATTAATGCATCATGCTGAAAGGTAGTGACAAGCATTTAAATGACACTTTATTAAAAAAAATATACATATATATACATTTTTTTTGCACTTTAAGCTCCTCAAGTAGCCTTGGTTTCAAATCCTTCTAATTTTATTCCCAGAATTACTGTCACACAAACATGTTTCCTTCTTTACTTAATTATAGAAAACTATTAACATTAGTCTAAAAATACATGGAATTTTAACTGGAAGTAGTTGAATATTCATGAATTCCCCATTTTGCTTCCACAAATGCAGTTACAAAGTATGATATGTTTGGTTTTTTGTTTGTTTTGTTTTCCCCACACACGGTAGTTATACATATACACATTAGCAGTCTAAAAAGGGATTTTTTTTTTTTTACCCCACTCCTACATTTGCAAAAGCATCTATGTTTGTCTATCACTGTTTACCCACTGGAATGAAAAACAAAAGGATTGTTATCACTTTGTTAAACGTAGGTAGAGTACCATGTTGAAACAGAGAAAGACTCAGTGCCTGTAAAATCACAAGCAGCACAGAATCACCAAGCATGAGTTATTTACTCTCTTTTCCTATATAAGCAAGACACCAAAATAAATCATGAGAAAACAGTACCAGAAACACCAAAAACAGTTAATGCAAGGCATAGTTAAACCAAGGAGAAATTTGCCTTGTCCATGCCAAAAGATCAGTATCTCTTAAACATTGAGTAAACAAGTTTACAGTAAGAAGGGGGGGAAAAAATGCAGCTGTGGTTATTGAAAACACAAATCTGTCAAGATCTACCTGAGTAGCAGAATATTAGGCAGAAAGACTAATATATACTTTGCCCTATTGTTGTATTCTCTTGTATAGTGTTGAATTCCTAGTTTTTAGGCAATTGGGAAAGACTTAAACTAACCTAAAATAATTTAGTGTTCACTTTGATGTGAAAAACCAAAGCAAACTGCATTATGTATCAAGGAAATTGTTCTCTCTGTTAAATTTCACGATTTGTTTAGTGTTTGGTCATTGGGTATTGCAGAGGTTTTTTTGTTTGGGGAGGGCAGGGAGTGATATTTTCAATAACTATTCTCCATTTGAATATTTAAAAAATGTAAACAGAAACAATTTAAACAAAAAATATATTCTAAGTGATCACACACACACAAAAAAAAAATATCCCCACCACAACATAATTTCACAACACATTCTTGTATGAGAGCTATAAGGTATTCACCAAATTACTACTACTTCCAAAATTGTTCCCAGAGCCTTTGAACAAGGCAAACTCGACAAACTGCTACAGTGGTACACTGTCAAGAAATATGAGTTAAGTTCCATAATCTTTCCAGTCCTTTCCTCAAACAGAGCAGCCCTGATCAATGGAATAATTGCTGTTAATGAACATACCCATTACCACAACTGAAGATCATCCTGCTAAAACCAAGTAAAAAGTCTTTTTTTAGGTCTGAGTGATCAACTGCTGTTTCGTTGTTGTTGTTGTTTTGGTTTTTGTCTATTTGTTTTTTTTTTTTTTAATTAAATATTCTGTCTTTTTCCAATGTATTTTACCAGTAACAGGTTCCTAGTGACAAAGTGAGTTTTTGTAGTGGGTTGTATTTGGCTTGACAACTTGTGTGATCTTAAATTCCATTTATAACACAGTTTGAGTTGACCCAGTGATATGGCAAAACTCTCAGAGGTGAGAGTCTTTCCACTGTTGCCATCTCAGAACCCACACTCCATTCAATAAGCTTGCCCAGACTAACTATATAATAATCTAGCTTTAATAATACATTTTCAGTTGTTGTCCTTATTTCCTGGAATATAAATCCTGCCCTGCAGTTTGCCTGAAGCAGATATATGCATCAAAGAGCAATCCAATGGAATCCATGTGGTCTACCTTTATAGTACTGCGCTCAGTACAAGCTGATCACATCTCCCACCAAGATGCTTCACCTCTAGAGCAGAATAGCTAAAAAGCACATCCAATCTCCTATCAGTTTTTTTTTCAGTATTTTATCCTACCAAAGACATTCTTGCTAAATGATCGTTTCACCAAAATGTGATTTTCAGTTCAACCCTGAGCACGCTGACATAGGCTATGTACTTTCTTGTCAAAGGCTCCACAGTTTAGCAAGCAAGTTATATTTACTCCTGTTGCCTCTGGTCTTCCTGAAACTGTTATTACTGGTCAAGATCCAACATAGATTTCTAGAGTTTTGTCTCATCTCTTCAATCAAACTGGTTGAGGGTGTAAGAATGAACAGTTTTGTCAGCAAGAATGCCATAGCTTCATCTAACATTTATATTAATACAATTATTCCATAATTCTAATACTGCTTAATTTAATCTCTTAAGTATTTTATTTTTTTATGATAATTTATTCTTTGTTTATTAGGTAATCACAGTAATACTAACAGATGAGGAAAAATGCCTCAGGAAAAGCAGATGACTGTTCCAATGCACACAATCTTTCATCATTTTGCACCTTGAATTACACTTAGAAGGTAACTCTCAGTTTGAAAAAAAAAAAAAAAAAAAAAGTAAAAAAGTATCTTTGAAAAGGAATCTGACATTTTATTTTTAGAATAAAGGCTAAGCTTTCTTTCATCCCAAACCATTATTTAATCACATATTCATTACAATTGAGTTCATATTTGCACTTAAACAGTTTCAAAGGCCACCATTTGAAGCTTAGTATAATATGTACAGGTTTTCTCCACCCCACCCCAAGTTTCTCACAAAATATGAATCCTTGGTCAATATGGATACCTACTTCCACAAATACTTCCTCACTGTCAAAACAAAGTATCACTTCACAAATTTTTTTCCATTATATTCATACTAGATTAAATAACAATAGTTGTAAATTCAACACTTTCAGAGAATACAGCTTTTTTATTAACATCTGATCTCCTATTTAAATGTAATATTGTACAAAGCAGCCTACTTAAGATAAAGATGTTCACACTCAAATGAAAGGATTTGGCATTCTATGAATACTAAAATTCAGCCCTGATGTAACTCGTATTCTAGTAGAGCTTCATCATACTTGATTTTTTCATGTTAGTTTTAGTCAAATATTTATTCCATAACACACTTATGTAAGAGAAAGTTGTATTATGTTCTTAGAATGTAATTTACAGATGTGACTTTATTTTAGTCCATTCTGTCAAAGGCTTGTCTTTAAGAAAGAAAGAAGCATGTGGTACCTAGAAATAATATTTGTTAAGAGATCTGCAGTATAAAACTTCAGTTTAAATCAAATTTCACACCATGAAAAGCAGTCACAATAGCATTAAGAAATAATCTATTTTTTTCAACTGCCAGTGATTCAGAAAAGTCAATAACATGGTATTTGAGAACAGATGCATTATTTTATTTAAATGGAATATAGACCTAAAATTGAGGGATTCGTAAAACAAAAGCCTCCTAAATAGATGTCTTTGAGGCATTTCATTAGAACTGTTCAGAGCAACAAGTTTAACTGGATAAGATCGATAATAAGCTTAAAACATTACCTGTGTTCTCTGAAGAGAAGTTCATGCTCTCTGAGAAGCTCAGTGCTAGCCATTTATACATACATAAATACACAATTTTAAAACCAGATGAGTGAAGGCGAACAAAACAGAAGGGGCCAGGGAGAAGAAGAAGATACAAAGAAAAAGAATAAAAATATAGAGAACCATAAAACCCCCTATTGTTAAGAAAATGAAAACTAAAAGGAAAGAGTAAGAAGAAGCTATTAAAAAGGAAAGATTAATACACAGAAAGTACAAAAAAGCTTTGAAGACTTTTAAAGTTTTCCTAAAGGGCTTTTGCATACACTCCAAGTCAAGGACCCAGACTCTCCTGCAGCCAAGCGCAAGATCTGATCAAGCTCACAGTTTGTGAACCAGCAATAAGTAAACCCAACACATCCTGTAACTGGTGGTACAAAAGGCACACACAGCATGAGCAGTGATGAGGTGTCAGTTGTGTTGTGCTTTCGAGCTGTGCAGCTCACAGAGGAGCCGTCAGCCCTTCCTGCTACACCACAGGGCAGAGGTTTTCCCTTGTTCTGTTGGCTTGGCTGGTGAGTGGCAGTGACAGTAGGCTGGCGTTTAACAGAGACATAAGTACAGTGAATAGAAGTGTTAGAAGGGCAGAGCTCCTCCATGTCACCTCCAGCCTGCTGGAGAGCTACTATTAATATAATGTGATAAGCAAAGGAAGAAAGAGTTGTCTCAGACATTTTGGATAAGTGCTGGGCTCCTGAAAACTTTCTGTCATTCTTGATACTGTCTCTTTTGCAAGCTGCGAAGAAGGCTAGATATACAGTTTTTAGACCCAGTTAGTAAACGCTTTGCTTTTACATAGTAGTCAGCTGAAGAAATAAAATTATAACTTAATTTATAAAATAAGTTTGTGAAGTGTAAAGAAAGATGATGTCACTGCTTTACACGTGTGAGGCTCTTTGCATGTTCATAGCCTACCACTTCGATATAGTACTCTGTCTATAATGAGTCATTTCCAAGTGGATCAGTCAGAAATTAAGCCTGTCAATGCTGCTCAAATTAAATATTCTGCTAGTAGTCAAAATGTTTATATAAAAGTTGATTTATTAACTATTGCCCATGACAAGAGTAGTCAGTTATTTGAAAGATCCACAAAGTTATTTTGTCCTTCAAATTATTAATACTCATAGGTCAGCTTCTAATTTTTTTGTTAATGCCACTTTAAATGCTTGAATCCTCTCCTTTTTTGTTTTGTTTTTCAGTTTTTCAAGATGCACAAGCATACTTAGAGGATGCACTGAATGGAACCAGAATAAGCCCCCTGAAACACTTGTGCCTTAACATGATTCCCCTAATTCATTTTATCCTCTTACATTAACATGAACACATTGCATCTTGGTTTTTCTTCCCATGTCCTTTTATTAAACACTTGTTCAGACAGAGGAGTTAAAACCTCTTGAAGTTTCTCCTCTCTTTACACACTCCAGCTGTACTGAATATGAACTTTGATTTGATAAAACTCTGTGTATGCTTGCTTTCATTTCTGGAAAGAAACACAATGACTCCAGAGCCATTCTTGAATTACATAAACTTTAGCAACTTGTAATCTAAACCATACTTACTTTGTTTTGTTACAACAGCAGCTTTCCATCCATGTAAATATTAGCACCATTGCAATGGTTTCAGTATGCTATTAATTACTTTCACAATTCTAATTTTTATTTTATATATAAATGAAAATGCTGACATTGTTTCCTTTCTAGTCTTGGTTCTATTTTTAAGCTGCATTATGCAAGTGAAAGACTTGAGGACATTGCAGTCTTCTACAACTTCACCAAGGTACACAATACACCTCTTTCTGAGTGTAACTTGATGACACTAATTAGTTGCCTTAGCATTTTCATCTGCTATTCTTGCACAGCCACTATATTTGCATAGTCACTTCATCAGTATTCAACATAGTAATGCACAGGCAACAAGAATTTCACTGCATTAGTATTTACCTATGGATTTCTTAAAGTGTCTTTATGTATTTAGTGCCTACATTTGGTACATTTGCAGAGATAACTCATTTTGAATAACAGAAATTGAGTTTGGTTTAAATAAGTTTTTATTTTCTGCAAGTTTTCCAGTGTGATTGCCTTTCTAAGCTTGAATACATCAGTTCTTTCCAGGGAAAGCAGCATATTCCTCTTTCTTCAATTAATTTAGGGCTTGAATCAAGGTTTCTAGATGTCTAACAAAGTATTTTTACTGGCTTCTTCAAATAAGTAAAATGCATCATAAGATGAAAAGATTTACCCGTATTACATGGTACCATTTAGATGAGGGTCTCAGACATAGTTTGTAAGCATTTAAAAGGTATACAAAATAATTTGATAGGAAACATTTCACAGCTATTTCTGTGATATTTCATTAAGAGTTTAAAGAATATGAATTTCAGAAAGGTTTTTCATAACACAACCTCAAATATGAGATACTTATTACAAAGTGAAAGAAAACAAATTGCAGGTGGGCTTAGTTGACATAGATTTGCCAAAGGTAGTGTTCCACATATATCTGTCTTTGAGGTCTTTGAAAACAATTGTGATGAAAAATTGCTACTATCTTCAGATTACTTCCAGATTTTATTCTGGCCCTCATAAAAAACAAACCATTTTTAAACAACCAAAATGTTAGTGTAGTTGATAAGAAGCAGAGAATAAATACGGAGAACGTTATCTGAACAATGGATGTGAAAGTGTTTAAAGTTTCTTCTTTACATAGGCTAATCATCATCATTGTACTAATCAAGTCACAAAAATCAAACAGTATTATTAATACAATTCTTTAAATCACTTTTTTACTAGTCAACTGAATCACATTTACAAACCACTGCAACAAAAGCTTCTACCACTATCATATTACAGAAGTAATGGATGTTTCTTTCTGTATTGGCAAGGAAAATTAACTTCATAAAGCCATCATTTTGTTGTTGAAGATACCAGAAGGGGGGTTAGATTGAAACTGGAAGTATAGTTTTCAATTTGTATTTTCAGGAAATATCCAGAAATTTAAGCTTCAAGAAAGCTTTTAGGAATATGCGGAGCTATAAATTACTCAGGCCTAAGTATTATTATGCTTTAGAGACTTCTCAGTATCAGGAAAGAGAAAACTACATTTTTCAACTATTTGTCTGTGATGAAAAAGTTTATCAATTTCTACATACAACCCCTCTTCTAAATTCACGCTGAATAGAAGCAAACAAAATATTACCCCTGGCCCAGTTGTCATGAGACTTAACTTAACCCTAGTAAGGACAGCAAAGTACCAGCTACAAATGAGTTTCTAATTTGCTCCAAATATCATACAAATACATGATCACAATCAAAACAGAGTTCAAATTCCTGGAAAATGTTTGAATCATTTCAGAGCTTCTCATGACTATTAATAGCACATTAGCAAAATCACTTTGGCATTCCTGTGCCACTTTCACAGATTACTTCACTGAATTTCTTAATTTCCTCTGTTTTGTTTTCAAAACAGGCTATAGTGCTAATAATTTCAGGTACAGCCTGCAGTAACACTATTAAAATAATTCCAAAAGTTTAAGAAAAGCCTGCTTCAATGATAACATAGTCACATATAGTTATAAAATGTGGATGCTACTGTACTCAGCACCCTGAACCAAGCCTCCTGATTTAGTGTATTGAGTAAATGGTTTCCTTCAGTTTTGATATTTCAGAAAACATCTCAAAAACATTTGTCAGCATTTTACATATAGAGAATAACCCCACATGAAAGGAAATAAACAAGACTAGTTTCTTGCTTAAATCCTTTAACTGCCACTGAATGCCAAAAGATTTAAATCTCAGTTTCACCACAGACTCCCTGGGTTATCCCAGCAAGTTATTTCTCTCTATACAAGATAGAAGAGAATTGTTGCTACCGTAAAAAAGGAAGGCGGGAGTGAAGGTCCAGTACGAACTGATCTTGCTAATGTGAAGTTGTCACTGTATGACTAAATAAGCGAACAACAGGGACATGCATTGATATGCCAACAAGTTGAACCCATTGTTGTTTTCACTCGTGAGAAATTCACCACTGATTGCTAGAATACCTTGCCATAGCCAGTTCTTCTTGAGACAAAGTAACACACAAAGATTATAGGAGAGATTTCATTTTTATTTCACATGAAATTTGTCTTTGATGTTCTGTGAACACATAAGGAAGAAACTGAATATGTATAACTTGTATTCAGTATATTCTTTTATGGCAGACAACATCTCTTAAGAGCAGGTTAGGGATAGAGGAAAACATGGAAGTTCTGGGTGGCAGATAAATCACTCAGTATGTACTCCATACAAACTACTCATAAGCTTTTTCTTCCCTACCCCTTCTCCAGTCATTCACCATATGAAGTTCTCCCAGTGAGTAAACCGTCAGTACTACCTCCAGGACCAGGGCCAGCAGTAACTCAGTTACGACTGTGAATGCTGAAGTGGTCCTGCCATCTAGAGGAAAATTCATAGAATCATAGAATTCTAGGGATTGGAAGGGACCTCAAAAGATCATCTAGTCCAATCCCCCTGCCAGGGCAGGAACACCTAGATGAGCTTACACAGAAACATGTCCAGGCAGGTTTTGAATGTCTCCAGAATAGGAGACTCCACAACCTCCCTGGGCAGCCTGTCCCAGTGCTCTGTTACCCTCACTGAGAAGAAGTTTCTTCTCAAGTTTAAGTGGAACCTCTTATGTTCCAGTTTAAACCCATTACCCCTTGTCCTACCATTGATTGTCACCAAGAAGAGCCTGGCTCCATCCTCATGACACTCACCACTCACGCACTTTCAGAATAGACTTGCCTCCTCAGAGGAGCATTCAGCATCACTGGGGAAGGAGAGGAAGAAGTAAAGTCCGAGTTTCTTGGAAGATGCTTTTTCATGGAAATTGTAAAGTTATTAATTAATATCTATTGATTTGTATGCATCAGGAATTGGCCTTGATTTGACTTCCCATTCTAACTTTGACAGATGACAGAAAAATTAACAAAAAGGAAGTCTGTCTTGAAGCCATTAGTAACAAAAGAAAACAGCTACGATTACTGTTGTCAAATACATTTCTGCATCACCTGCCTCCCAGGTCTACAATACATCTATTTACACACATCTTCCACCAAAAGGAGATTTAGATAAAGTTCATTTAATCTTTAAATTCTGGAAAGCAGCAGGTGATGCAGAGTAGGGAAGAGTGATTCAGCAAGCAGCAGATACTTGAAGATTCCTTGGAAAAACATGATGTAGAAATATAATGCAACCCAGCCTAGCTATTTCAACTCTGCTTTGCTATTTCAACTATTTTTGTGAACTGCCCCATTAGGTAGAAACTTGAGACTCTGGTCCTATTGAACTCATGCTGCAAGGGAACAGTAAAGTGGGGAGAAGAGAGGAAAACCTAGGAAAAGTAAAAGCCAGAGTCTACAGCTTCTTCTCCATAGAAAGTCAGTGCCTCAAAGTCCACTGTCATGCCAGCACTACAATTTTTTAAAAAAGTCAAAGCTTTCCAGCATCATTGCAATCGCCCACAACAACCTCCATACAGCCAAATTCCAGTTGATCCAAACGCCAGGTGCACTGGTTTGGCTCCAGGCTAGAAGCCATTTCCTTCCCTATCTACTTTGTCACTCCTCAGCACCCTGGCAGTGACTTCCCTGCTGAGTCTGGAGAAACCTTATTACTTAAGGTCCTTTGAAGAAACAGGTTAATTCACATTAATATTCACCAACTACCTAGTGCACAAGATTCTGAAACAGACTGTTTTTTTCATCTAGAAACTGTTCTCATAATAACAGCCAAGAACCTTCCTTACTCTTTCATTTCCAAATTCAGCATTTCAAAAGGCTACTTAGAACTCTGCTTCCTTAGATAATCCTCATCAATCAAGGTAACTGGCTTTGAATTTTCTTCTGTCTTATTCATAGGTATAGGGGATTACCTTATACTATAATAGGTGTTGATTTTATTGAACTACTGTTGATTTGCATGTTCTAAAACTTATTTCTTTATTTTTTCTTCTCTTGAAGTATCCGCAGACAGCCTGTTACCTTAGCACAACTTCCTCATAATACGAAGAATTTCCTTTGTAAGCTTTCCACATAAGAAAATATCAGGCTTATTATTAGGTTTGTGAGATTTAAGTAGATGCAAAAGGAAAACTAACATTTTTTCTGGTGCACCTTGTCCACTGGGAAGGCATTCTGCTATTCCATGATATGCTGTCAGAACTAACTGACAGGCAGGTACAACCACTGCCAGTCATAAATCAGATGGTAGGTATTAAACCAGAAAGCAGCTTCATGCCCTTAAATTTCAGTGGTTGAACAACAGGCTCAGCCTTCTCAGTGTCGCAGCTTTAGAGACACCACACTAGTTTTTCCCCATCCTAGAGAAAGGTCCTCTGTGTCAGCCTTGATAGGCTTCATGCAGCCCTGGAGCTCCTGCACACAGCTTCCAGCTCTGAAAGCAGTTCTGCGCAGTGCATGTGTGCAACATGCTCCTACACGCAATTTGCTTTGCTTCTTCATTTGCATAACAGGGTAGCACCTCTTTGGAGCCCAAATCCAAACAGAAAGTCCTCCAGAACTACTTCTACTGTTGAACTGTGGGTTTGCATTCCATAAATTTATTTCATATGCATGTTGCATTCACTGTTCCAGTACTGAATCAAAAGCAAAAATCCTGCAGATTGGCTTGTAATGCAACAAAAATGAAGAAAAAAAAAAATCCATTTCTAAAGCTTTTTTAAAAAGAATCCTGAACTTACAAAAAATCTTTTACATATTTGAAAATATACTAGAGAAGTATGGCTCCCAAGCATAAGATGTACGTCAATAAAGGGCTGTAAGTAACACAGGAGCTATGTATCAGTCAGCTGCTGCTGGAGGATCCCGCTGCTCTGAGCAACCACGGAGCGATGCTACCACCTTCTGGAGAAACCGCGCTGGCCGCTGCTCTGCTCCATCGCAACTCCACTGTACAGAAGGATCAAGACTACGCACCTAAGAGAACATAGCTTCATACTTTAAATACAATAAAACACACTCTGATTGTATTGTGTGTAATAGAAGACCAGTTATTTTAACTCGTCTGTCTCGTTTCAGTGAGCTCAAACAGATTCTTCATTTACCACGCATTATTCAATTAATTTGACACACTAAGTTACGAGGAAAGTACATTTATAGTGAGATTCTGAAGGATTCTTTGCTGGGGAATTTACACAATACACCAAAATGCATATACCCATTTTCAGACATTTATTTTATGCAACAATAAGGCTGCAGCATTAGCTGCTTATTCTAGCAGATGGCTGCCTTTCTGCAGACGTACTGTAACTTAGCGGTCTCATTGGTAGAGTTGAAGTTGAAAATAATGTTAAGCATTCTGCAGAAATAGGAAGGACTTAGTTGTCGAAGTAGTTACCCTTCACTGCTCTAAACAAAACAAAAACAAACAAGCAAACAAAAACAAACCAGACAAACCAGGAAGAGAACTCATAGAACCGTTTCCATGCCATGAAGAGCTAACCAAGAGACACTCATTCCTGCGATAATTGTTCCTGTTTGTGATATGCTGTCCCTAGACATTTTTTTTCTGCAGAACAGAAACTAGCATAAAAAAAGGAAATACTGGACACTTCAACTAAAATATTTTCCAATTTCCAGATAGCATATAAAAAACAAAACAGCAAAAGATGAATTTTAAGTTCTCTAAGCTATCATGACCACTTTAGAAAGAACTTGTGCTTTTCTTTCAGTTATGTACTACAAAAAGCTTAATGGTAAACCACACAGCAAACCTTCATTACATTGAACTTTATTTCCCTATTCAGTAGAAAACCAGAAATATTTCCCCCTTAGGTAGAAGCTATTGTCCACAAAACAAGTGTGTTCAGGACATGATTGTCATTGAGAGAGCTATTCACACACACTAGTAGTAGAATATAACCTTCAACATGTGATGGATAGTGTAATTTCAATCTAATGTAAACTTCCAACAAGCAAATTCAGGTCTTCTCATCTGAAATCTGGGATTTATGTGCAGATTCTGAATGACTTGCAGATCTAAGAAATGGGATTTTACTTGAGTTTTGTTTGGTGTTTTTTTGTTTGGTTTTTGGTTTTGTGTTTTGTTGGTGTGTTGTTTGTTTGGGGTTTTTTTAATTTCTTCTCTCTGTTTTTAACCCTTGTACTTTTAAAGTGTCTTTTCAGGCCACTTAAAAGCATTTCCTGCACAAAAATAGACAAATAGCACTGAAAGGACAGCTTACAAATTTCTCCCAGAGAAGCTGGCACCAAAAAAAAACCACCACACATCCACTGTACTATATATTCATGTTGAGATTTTCCAGTCATTTTCCCCCATTTATTCTGCTATTCTTCCCATTTCTTAAATTGCATTATCTACTTCCCTCCCTCCATTTTTATATTCTTTCATCAGCCTTCCACCAGTGTAAGTGTAGCTTAGTGCCCCTTATTCCTTCTTTCTCTCTTGCATCTCTTTATCTCCATCATATACAAACACCTCCAAAACCTACTGGCCTCTGTCCAAAAATATGTAGTTACATATTTCCAAAAGAATGTAAATCTATTCCACAAAGTACTTAGGATAGTAATTATTTACTCCTGCTGGTATTTGGTGCATCATGTGCTCATCATAAACAGAACATTCTAGTATGTGAATCACGATAAAAACTAAAAAAGAGGAAAAAGTATTATACCAGGAGTTAAAAATGAGCAGGAGGGAAAAATTCAAAAATTGCATACTATAAAATACTTACCAAGATCACAAACTATCATAAGAAAAGTGCAAAAAGGATCCATGTTACCCATAATAATCACTGATAAAGGAAAAAAAATTGTTTAAACTTTTGTCTCAAATGTGAAAGGATGCAAGATTTTGGGGTTTGTTTTTAAATAGTTCAACAGGTTCTCTCCACATAATTACTATGGAAATATTTGTTAATGAAATTAACATTATCAAAAATCAGCAAGAGCTCTGAAGTTTGAAACTTATCTAAAAAGCTTATTGGATAATAAAAGGAATACAGACTGAAAATTTTGGTCTCTCCGAATTCCTTCAAATAAATAAAATTTAAGAATTAGGAAGTCTTGTAAGTGAGAAAAGCATGCAGAAACTCCGAAGTAGTAAATTGGGACTGGAAATTGGAAGGTGACTCCTAGCTGTCCTAGAACAAAGAATCTAGAGTAGTGAGACAAACTGTTTCAAAACATGCTGGTTTACTTTAGGTAGTAAGGTGAATTCCATGAGAACACCATCAATTTCCGTGTCAGAAGAGATCAAGACTCATTATCGAGCAAGTCTTTCCCTATATGCTCAATTACTCCAGTTAGGGAGATGCTAAAATGCCCAGTTACCACCTCAGCCTTTTAAGTGCTGACAACTACTGGGAGAAGCAAGATCTTTTTTTCCAGACAGCTTGTGGTCTTAAGAGGCAGATAGCTGTAACTGCTGTTCATTTTCAACTAGAAGTTACATTTAGAATGAAGGCTACTCATGATATGTGAATCAAAGTCTCTGGGTCTTTATCTCAAGACCACAGCTCTTCTCCAAAGGGTATAACACTTAGAGGTAGGAAAGAAAATTATCATAGTAATAATACTACATGTTCCATAAGCTTGAAGAGTTGACCATTACTCTAATTTCTGCATGTTTGTCACTGTACTCTTGAAATGGGATAGCTGCATCCACTATGTACTACGTTTTCTTCCATTAACCAACATTAACACCTATGTTCTCATGCAACAAGTTCTTTGCTCTTTCAGTTTTCTATCACAAAACTTCAGGTAAACCAAAAGCACAGGACAGAAGGAGGGCAGAGATAAATGTTGCTTAGGTTAAAGACATAGTTAAAATTCAGTTTGACAACAAAAGTTAAAGTTATGATATAGTGCAGTCAGAGCCTTGGTTTAAGTTTCATGTGATTTAGTAATTTGAGAGCTGTTCTATGTATCCTCAGCAACAGTGTTCAAATTCATCACCAATGTATTTCTGAAATACTTAAAATTCAGTGCAAAACCACATATAGAATCAAGGGAATGCCTATGTTTAATCAAATCAGCATGAAACTTTAACATTTCATTTGGTCAGAAATTTGTTAGACAGTAGATCCGTTATAAGGCATTGACTGAGCTTTAATTTCACAGCAGGGAACATGTTCAAAGATTCAGTATTATATTCAAAAGTAGATAAAGTCAGATTACAGTTATGTTACCAGAGAAGAATTAGGGACAAAAATCTAACATCCTAGTTTACAAGCAGGTATCAGCATGAAACCTACACACCTGGAAGTCAGAGTCATATGGACTTAATGCCGGTGAAGCCAAGATTTTATGCAGGACTGATACATATTATTACATGTAATTACACCCAATTACTGTGTGTAAATACGTATAGATCTAAACCACCTAGTTTCTAGTTTGTTGTAGAAAAAAATAATAGATTTGACAGCCATGAAACAGACGCAGGTGAAATTAAAATATGTAGGCTACAGTACTCCTTCGCACATCTCAGTCACTTAAATATTGAGTATTTCCATGTGTTGCACTGAGAGTTCATAAAAATAAAATAGAAAGGATAGAGGGGGAAAAACAACAACAAACCAACAACAACAACAAAAAACACAAAACAAACAAACAAACTCAAAAAAACCCCAAACAAAAAAAAAACAACAACTCAGGAAGCAAGAAAATTCCTGAAAGTTGAAAGTCGGTTATTTTAAACATTGTTCCTCATAATTTCAGTGCTGCTTATTCAACTCTTAATGTCCCACTTTTATCTGAACAGAGTTTTGAGTAAAAATTTCATCTTTGTGCTGTGAGCTGAAACAAAATAGATATTGACAGCTTTAGCTAGAAGATTTAAGTGAAACCTTTCCTAGCGAGAGCTTACAGAAACGTTCTAGGATTTTCTTATATCAATTTTAGCTCTAAATCATGAAAACATAAAAGCATGAAAACACATTCAGATGTCAGTGATTCAATTTTGAAAGCAGCAAGTGTTATAGCATTGTTTCCTCATTTTAATTAGCCTTCTAATTCAATGAAAACAAAGAAGTTTTGAAGATATGTTAAACAGAGACAATTTTTTTAAAAAAACAATTTTTAATAAATACAATGCTTCCAGATTTACTTCTGAATAAAACAGCTATTTCTCCAAATGCACCTTTTAGATTTCTAACCAGGCCAATACATTAAACAGAAAAAATAATGTCATTAGTCAATACCATTAATTATATGAATGTGAAGACACATGAAAACTTGTGAAGAAATGCTTTTATTTAGTAATTGGGTTGCTGTTTGTTGCAGAATTGTTGTAAATTATATAGGCACAGTGTGGCAGAAAAATCAGACTCTAAAAGTTACAAATACAAATAGGTAGCTACATAGAAACACTGTATATATTTTATATTAATATATGGGAGATATGACACAGAAATTAGAAATACAGTGAGCGTGCTTTTTTTAAAGGACTTTTGTAATATCTCCATAGGAAACAAGAAGTAGAGTGTAAACTGAGTAGTCTAAATGAGGCTGTGATCTTTCTAAACTAGTGCTTTCATTAGTCATATTGACATTCTAGGATTTTTTTCCTCGGATTAATAATGGATGATTTAACTGTTATTTTTCTTGTCTTTCATTTTACAGGCACAGAATTATGTTTCAATAAGACCAACAACTGGAGTTTTTATTTTGCATTGCGGGCCCTTTCAGTTTTCTTTTTGGTTGGCTTTAGGAGAGTGTTCATCACTCTTTCTAAAAAAATCAAGGCATTGAATACATGTCCAGAAAAGCTCTTAAAAAGTGAAAGGAAAGGATAACATTATTTCTATTCAGCTTTTCAATGATCTTGACCTATGTAAGTAAAAAAAAAAATATTCAACAAAAACTAGAACTGTATCATTACATGGTGTAATATCAGAACTCTGTATTTTCTACGTAAGAACATCTATGGTTGACATGACTGAAAATAAAAATCCACTGGAAAATGTTACAGTCAGAGAATACTTCTAAGGAGCTATTTATTTAGAACTGGCTCAGTGCTGGTGCAATCATACAGGGCCTCTTTTGGTATGTGTATTGTGATGATGTGAGCACCTGTCTTGCAGAATGAAAAACTCTTTTTGAAGCTGATTTTAGTTTCTCATGGTTGAGCACAATACTGGAAGTTATGTGATGACATGAAAATTAATGTTGTGGCCATACAACATGCCTCCTCAATATCCAAAGAAAGGAGGGAAAGAAAAACCCATTCATTCCATATGTCCAGTGTTTACTCATTAGTAGAAAAGAAATAACATGGACTATTAGGCAAATAACTAAGAACTAGAGTTTCATGGCTTCGTATAGGTCTACACCCATGTGTTATCTCAGCTTCATGTATGAAATACTTCATATCAGGAAGTCCAACAGATCAAGAAACAATATTTTAAAGAATTATGAAAACAATATTGTCCCCAAAACATGCAACATAAATTTGACAAAATTGAAAGGACTTCTCAGTTAAATGGTTTACCAATAAATTTGAAGCTCTGCACCATAAGACTTTAAAAGACAAAAAAAAAAATAGTCTTCCAATCACTGGAAATGTTTGAACAACCTACATCAGCTTCTAAAACATGTATTTCTTATGTTAAAAGTTGACTTAATTGAGATAGTTTTGAAGGAAATAAGGAGCTCCTCATGTCTGACTTTATATTCCACTGAAAATAAACCTGTGTTGGCTTTGTCTAGGATAGATTTAATTTTCTTCATAGTAGCTGGTGTGAGGCTATGTTTTGCATTTATGTTGGCAACAGGGCAGATAATAGAGGGATATTTTAGCTACTGCTGAGCAGTGCTCACACAGAGCCAAGACCTTTTCTACTCCTCACACCACACAACCAGGGGCTGTGGGTGCACAAGAAGCTGGGAGAGAGCACAGCTGGGACAGCTGACCCCAGCTGACCGAAGGGATATTCCACATCACATGATGTCACAGTCAGAATGTAAAGCTGGAGGAAGAAAAAAAGGGGAGATGTTCAGAGTGATAGTGTTTGTCTTTCCAAGTAGGCAAGATGGAGCCCTGCTGTCCTGGAGTTGGCTGAACACCTGCCTGATAAGGAGTGAATGAATTCTTTGTTTTGCTTGAGTGTGTGGGTTTTGCTTTACATACTAAACTGCCTTTATCTCAACCCAGAGGTTTTCTCACTTTCACCCTTCAAATTCTCTCCCCATCTCACCAGTGAGGAGTGAACAAACAGCTGGGTAGTAGTTAGTTGCTGGCTGGGGTTAAACCAAGACAAAACCTCACAAAATTGGAATTTAAAAACCATGCAGAAAAGAAAACTTGCCTATATATTTTAATGTATTATTCCTTATTCAATTGAAAACTCATTTTCTTCAATTGATTTCTTCATTTCAGATGGGAAAATATGCATACTTAAACTATATATTTTTTTTATATGAGTAGTTACGGATAGCACAAAAATCTAAAAATTATCTCAGTAGTTTACTTAAGTTTGATCAGAGTCTTCTTCATTTACAATTAAGAAGTCCCAAAATTTATTTGGGAAGCTGTCAGTTATATAAAAGCCTAGAAGAGTTTTTGTTGTTATTTGTTTGTTTTGGTTTTTTGTTTGTTTTTGTTTGTTTGTTTGTTTAAAGTATAACACCATCACAGAGAAATCTTGACAGTAGAACCTACAATGGCCAATCTTAAGGAAAACTGACTTCGCCATTGTATGTATGCTAACATACAATTTACATTCATTTGACTATTTACAAGATCTTAAGTTGAGATCTCTCATCAGTGCATTGATATAGAAATTATAAATTAAATGGTAAAAGACAAAATCCTAATAATCAGTACAAATATCCTTCTGAAAAAGGGCACTTAATTTAAAAACATATGAGTGAAACAACAAACTTTAACTACAAGCTATGCTAAAATACAAGGATCTGTCCAAGTAGCACTGCTGTTGAAGTAATATTTTACATCAACGTATTGATATCTTGTAAGTTAGAACTTGAGCTTCTGTACATGTATAATGTTGAGTATTTGACTTCCATATGCTTAAGTCTTAAATTTCAAACTACTGAAATGTCCCCATATGGGACACTTATGAAACTCGAGTCCAGTCTAACTGAAAATAAGGATCAACAGGAACAATCTTGACAGAATGCTCAACTAAACCATGGAGGGAGGGGAAAAAAAAAAAAAAAAAAAAAAAAAAATCAAAAGACTCTCTCCAGCTTCCCCTTATTGTAAGTTCTGCAAGACTTAATCTTAGCAACAACCATAAAAGCAAAAGAATCTCAGGTTACTTTACCAATAAGATCTGACATTGATAATCACATCAAGGAACTTTAGGCAGTACCAGGAGTTGCCAACTTGTTCCCCTCTTTTAGGAATATGTCCTTCTTGTATGTGCAGTTTATAAGAAGTCTGAAGTGGTATTAAGTCCCTAAAGGAGACAGTGACACAGACACTGAAAAAGCCATGAGGTTCTACAATGCAACAGGTATTTTGCGCTACCCCTTTTCAACCACAAGGACAAAACTGCACTTGAAATTAAGGTTTAACAAAGACATAAGGACAGAAGAGAGAAAGAGCTGTGATGACTGGAATTGAATCAGAGCAGCTAGAGCATCTCAAAGTTTTAAAAACTTGACTATAAAATACAGAACTCAACCATTAGTTAACAGGAGATGCACCTTAATTGAACATTGGACTTCTGCCATCATAGTTATGTGAAAAGCTGAATTAGACACCAGACAGATGAAGGAATAATCATAAGACAAAATAAGGTAAATATGCCTCAGTAGTAATTAATTCAGACAGTGCAGAACACAAGGCAGAACACTGGCTGACTAATAAGGAATACATACACACTTTGCTACCTGTGACAGTAAGTGCTAGATTTTACTATAAAAATGAAACAGTACTCTGTGGATATTTTTGGGCAGAAGACAAGGGGGCAGTAGAGTCAATCCAGAATCTGGCACAGTTCTGTCTCGTTGACACTTTCCACTCACAAAAGACCAGCAGTAGAAAAGTAGGTTATTTCAGGCTAGCATTGAAATATAACAGAGCAATCTGCAAAACCTTGCTACTTTTTTCTTCGTTTTTTTGAGCACGACATTTAGTTATTTATCAAAAAGCTGCACAAATTGCACCTACCCTCTACATCAATTTCAAATTGTTACATGTATGTTTATGTAGTCTTCTAAGTCAAAACCAGAACATACTTAGAACTTAAACTATACTTCATAATTCTCCATAATGAAATTTTGCTTTCTTCCTTCTTATATAGGTTCTTTAGAACAATGATTAGTAGTTATTTTAATTCCGTCTGTGTTACAACAGAAATTCCAGCTTTTTCACCCTTCAGATGGCCTACTTGTTTCCAAGACAACCCCCCAAAACTTCTTGACTTAATCCAGAAACAAAAGAAATTTGAAGGCTATACAAAAGCTATGAGTATGGGAAGAAAACACCAAAAGGATCTTGCATGTTTATCTAAATACTTTAACCAATTGATCTATGGAAAATCTGACTTAGTAAGAGTTATCTGGCCCTTGATTTTTGGCAACTTGCTTCGTGGGATTCCACTCCAGTTCAGAAGAAGAAACCCACCAGAAACAAAAAGAGGAAACAACTTTACTATTATTATGGAAAAAAATATTTGAAAATAATTAAAAGAACTCCTAGAATTTCCATAGAAAGCTACAAGTCTTAATTTACTTGATGGTTGCTATGTATAACATCCTTTCCAGATTTTACAGTTCTGACAGCCAAACAGCCAGAGAGTAAATGGGCAAGTGCAAGAAAAGCAACCTGAAAATAGATGTGTTAAGGAGCGGTGGATCATCACAACTAGCAATGACAACTGGTCCTGTGAAAATAGATACTTTAACTCTCATTCTTATAGAGCCAGATAAATTCAAAGACTGAACTGTCTTCCCTGATGTAGCAGTCAAACACAAGGGTGATGCATTCCCGAACAGGCAGTTTGAAGTTGATCAGTGCCTGATGCTACTAGTTCGTTATTCTGAGAAGAAAATATACTTCTCCTTTCTCCTTGGGAGTTAGATTGTACATTTTAGTAGCAGTTTAGAGGAATTTTGTTAAGAAAAATATCAAGCATGTTATCTGTGTTACTTCCTCCTTTTTCTAGAGATCTACTCATTTCATGGTTTCCCCCTACCTGTTCAAGGGATTTATTCAATCTGAAGTATACATATACTTTCAGTTGCTTCTCCCCCACCCCCTCCAAGTGGTAAAGTTCTCACAGATTAGATACCATACATTTGTACCTTATGCCATGCTCTAAGAGCTCTACACCTAGTACTAGAACTATTGTTCCATTGCCACGAGAAAATCTTGCCCTTAGTCTGCCACATTCAGAGGATACCATATCAAACTATACTTGTCTCATGAAGAAGCAGAAGAAAAAGGAACATAACTGAAACATTTCAGAGAAACAGAAAATAAGAATCAGCTGTTTTAAGATTCTTGGCATCATCTTCAAAGCACAGTCAATACTAAGCCTTTAGAAGGGCACATCAGAATTACAATGAACAATTTAAACAGATTTTGCTAGTGGCCAATGCTCTTAGCTGTTCATATTGAATGGCAGAAATGCCAGCTGCAGTAGCAGCAGCAAGGCTGTGATTAAAATCAATAACGAGGCACATATGTTAATTTATTTTCTTAGACATTAGAGTCAGTTATTATTAGTTGCAGTGAAACACTTGTATAGCCACATGCATTATTTGCAGAAATGCACAGTTAGCTCATATGGTACATGTTTGTGCAGTCAATTGACCTACAGAAATGTATTGACTATATGAGTATTCCTTGTACATTTGTGTGCACATGTTAGTTTTATAAGACACTTTAAAACTACATTACAGCAGATGGCAAATATCTTAATGACATCCAAACAAAAAAAAAGATCCCAAAATGCATTTAAAAAGAAATAGGCGAAGAGCAAATAAATGGCAGACTGCATCCTGAACAGCCCACCATCTAGACTTAGAGCATGGAAAATCCAGATTAGTGACAACTGTTACAGGAAGAACAAATGAAAACAATGTTATCTCAAACATCATTGCCTTCTTCCATTTCCCAAGAAATGGATTGGGCTAGCCACAGGGCATTTAAGGCAAAAGAAATGAGTACAGTAAATGAACACAACTTTCATGACGACAATTTAGTGTTTTACGGAAGTGTGTATTCATACATTATTACTCCTCCAAATAAAGGTGCAGTAAAAGAGAAAAATTGAACATTCAAGGGGTAGAAATTAAAAAAATATGAGTCTAGAACAAGGTCTAGGACTAAAATTCAACTGAAAAAAACCACAACCTCTTAATAACACACACTATGAAAATATATGATTTCAAAAACAGAGCAAAGGTGAATGATCCGTTTGAAAAATCTTCCAAAGATATCAAGTCGAGGTTATTAAAAAAACCCTACTCATTCCATTAAGAACATTACTGCAATTCATTTGGGATTATAAGCAAGCCAGATTTTAGTATTTCTACATATCAAATGTATTCCCCTTCTCTAAATATACTTCTCATATACTTCAGTCCTTATTCCAAGGTATAATTATGTTTAATTAACAGCCCTTTGTGTTTTGTTGCTAACTTCTAACATGCAAACTCTACACACCATCAAATCAGATTTTGACTGTCAGCATTTCTAGCATGCTTCAGGAAGTGTTAAGTACATGATTAATATTTGTACACACAAACATGGATCTTTATCATCGGTTGTGTAGCATTTGTCAAGATTCTTGTAGTAATATATAACTCTCACAAAACTACAGATGTGATCTAAACAATGGTTGTTTCAGGTACAATGCTAAGTTTCTTAGAGAAAGAAGTACTCTTAGTTGCCCGCTCTTGCTTAAAAAAAAAAAAAACCACTCTGTCAGCTAACTTCAAAAAATATATATACCATACATTTTCAAAGTAGAGGTAACAAGCCAAGCACTTGCTAATTCTCAGGATAAAAAGTGTATTCTTTGCATTGCTTTAAGACACAACTTTAAAAAGTTCATACCATGGAAATATAGCCCCAAAACAAGCTTGTAACAGATTTATCAGCTTCTCAGGTTTGGTAATGCATTTAAGGTCTGTACTGAGTAGCAACAACGTAAATTGGAATGGAGGAAGATTGAGCATCTCACAGATGCTCAGTAACTTCTAAGAATTAAGTCTCAGCCTCATGGAAACATTCTTCTAGCATCATGTAATCCTACCTACCTACATTGTGTATCAGATTTGTCTCACTAAGAATATATCCTAGTTTTCCATTTACAACAAAGAGATGAGAATCAAAAATATATTTTTCTTTTGAAAGAAAATTACTATTAATCTCACAATCCCACACCCCCATGTGTCAGAAGCATGAACTGACAAACAATTTAGATATATATTTCAGATGTACTCAACACCAACTGAGTCAGGACATAGATTACATATTTAATATGCAGTTTGAAAGCTGCAACAGATTGAAGAAAGCACAATGCCTAGAACACAAAATTATCATTTTGGCTATCATGTAAATAATTTCTAAGTATTTCCTATAAAATAAAATAAGCTTGTCTAAAATTGCTGAAAACAAAATCATTTGTCTGGAGAAACCACTTGTAAAAAATCTAGAGCTTACATTCATCTGCCAGCACATTATATCTAAGCACAACATTTTCTAACCTGAAACTATGCGTGAAAGAATTACTGCAACAAGAGGAAAACTACCACTAGACACATGAATCTTCCAAATAAAGCATAGATATCGTACTCCCAGAATTCTGAAGCTACTCAGGAATTAAAATATTTTTAATAGTTTTATCTTCTTTCCATCAAATAAATGATTTCATACAAAAATGGAAACATTTTGCTTGGGTTTTTGCTGATATTCATGGTCTTATGAATTATTTTTTTTTAAACTCCATTTATGACCAAATTGTTACCAAGAGTTTCCCAATACAAACTTAGATTAATCAATCTACAGTCCTACTTCTGTTGGGACAAACCCAGAGGGTAAGTGAAAGGTCTACATATGTCATTTAGCAACACACATTCATGGCCACTAAGTGTAAAGTGGAACTCATTTACTTCAGAATCCTTTAAGTAAATTCTTATGAAGTCCTTCCTGCATTATAGTTATTTAATCAAAAACTGTGTTGATTGAGTCACTGACTAGCAAAAATACTGACCAAAACAGGACAAAATGCCAGTGTTCTGTACCTGAATTTTGCTTTTGAGAGTCTGGGAGAAACACAAGCAAGGAACTAAGGAGAGAGTTTTTTCCAGGTTTGTCTTGCCAGTCCCCTTAGTACTATTCATAAAATAGTGTTGACTTTTCATGTTATAGATTTTACATAAAGTTTATGGTCATTTGATAACAAGAAGTAAAAGAGTTATTTATATTCCAAGAGAAATTGATGTATGCCTGTCTCACCTACACGGAGTCCCAAATGCAAGTAGTATTTTCCAGTAGTCCAATGGGAGAACAAAATAAAAATATTTCTGTGCTGTACTACCCTGCAAATATGGCAAGACCTGAATAACGAGGCCCAGAAATACATCACAACCTTACTTAGTTTCTCTATTTATAGTTTCTTACTAGAGAAGTAAACTTATTACAGAAACTTTCAACTAGGCAGTCCAGAAGAATACAAAAAGAATCTACTTTGAAAAGTACTTGTAGAAATACTGTATTTCTCCAAAAAGGAAGTCTGAAGGATCCCGAAACAAATATTCAATACCCACAAGCTAAGCTAAACAACAAAAAAACTGGTCAATCCTGGAACTGTTATGTTAAAAAGCCCAACTCCTTTACTGTGAATCAGAAGGAACATAACATATGTCATAGTTGTGGCTTGTTGGAAAGCAAGGTCATTTATGCACAGGACTGCCAACCACCTAATTATGAACTTCAGTATCAACCAAAATTAGTTTTCTTAGAAAAGGCAAGGGGTAGATTTCAATCTTCTCTTCCTTCTCCATAGCTAAAGTTTAATACAAGCAAAAACATAGGTGTACATTGTGTAAACAAGAAGTTTAGAGAGGCAGCAGTCTTGCCTGGCCTACAGAACTAAGTAATTTTCTAACAATATGCAAAGCAGGAATCAACAGTAGTTTAGACCTAAACCCAAGTGTATCAGCTATTCAAAAATATATATAAATTCATCACACCATGAGCTGAAATTCAAGGATCAGTAAGTGACACATATAATAAATTATTTTCTATAGAAGTGGTTTTGCATATTTGAAATGGACATAAAACAAAAAAAAACAGGTAGGATTAAAATATTTATTCTCCATATGTTTTTGAAAAAAAAAGAGTTTTTCCACATCTAATGTGTGAAGATATAATTTATTTGAAGCATTGGAATAAGTAATAAGAGGGTTGGCTCTATTCATTGTTTTAAAATGCCCACAAATACATTTCTCCTTGATTCCTCCCCAGAAAGAAGTCTGCATTTTACCATGTCACAACCTGATGTGACTCCATTGGGTGATGATAACCCCTATTAAACTTGCTTCTCATCTCCCAGAGTGAGCTCAAAGCAAGGGACATTGAAATTGTGCTGTTGTGGAACATATTCCTAGACCTGCATATTCAGGGGGTGGGGTAGAGGTCACCAGCTGCACCAACAGTATGTTGAGCAAAGCATTCTCCACAAGAATACTTAAGACCTGCTCACAACAGATTATCCAAACAAAAAACTGTGTAGGACACTAATGCCTCAAGGAGAAAACACCAAATATCATATGAAGAACAGTAGTTTTCTTTTTAGTTTTGTACAAAATAAATGTCTTTCAAATCATTATTTGAGTATTAAAAAATTCTTCATTTTTCGTTGTATCACATTCTTGGGTTTATTCATCAATATGTCTCAGAATAAAAAAATCTCTGAAGTAACAAAGATAGATGAAGAGAATTACTGATTAGAAAATTGAGAGATAAAGGGGGGATTTGAATTTCTGAATAGGAATCCACTCTTTCTATAATCTCCTATTTACTTATGCTAAATCTGGCAGTGCCTTGGTGATGAAGTGTTTACTGAATTTTCCCAGTAGTGAAAAAAAAATATGTTGTGGATAATTTAGACAGATTTTAGGATTACATTTGTGATTTCAAAGTTGTAACTGACCAGCAGAAGTAAAGCTCATTTTGAAATCCAAAAGAAGACCCACAAATTTCAGATGCGATTTTGGTGTACTGATAGCATCATGAAGTAGCTATGGGAGAAAGGACATCACGTTTGCTGCAGTTTCCTTGCCCTTATCTGTCCCCATTGACATCAAAGTTTAATGTTCACCACCTATTTCCTACAGTAGTCTTAACCACAGCTTACAACCCCATATGTTCTAAACTGTCACAGTCCAACACTCCACTCTTAATACAAACATACATCATTATAACGGGACAGACCAATCAATGTATGCCTTTATTATGCATGCAAGTACTGTTCTTAAAAGAAGAGTATATCAAAATAAATGAGAACATGCAAAAAAGTCAAGAGATACAGCGACATCTTCCAAATACCAGTCACCTTGCATTCAGAAGCAGACAAATATTTTACCTTCATCCTACGTTTCTCTTAACAATTCTTACGGCAACTTTTTTCCAGTGGTTTTTTTTTTTTTTTTCCTTCTCTGTTGGCTCTTAACACATGCTCACTCTACCAAGTAGTTAATGAAAAACGCAATAGAAGGAAACAATAACATTAGAGAAGAACTCTCTGAAATACTGAGAGGCTATAACTTCAAGAATTAGTTTTGCTGGTTTATTCCTGTTAATAGAATGGGAGAAGTTAGGCCGTGGCAAGAATTCAGACACCTGGATTCAAAATTGGTTCAGTCATACTTTCTCATGTTATACATCCCCTGTTGAAATGCTTTGATTATAAAGAATATCCTCCATCCACAAACACTGAAAATCACTTTTCTTCACCTACAGCCTATTCACAGGAGACATTATGCCTCCTTCGTTTTTCTTTATTTCCTGTTCTATAAGTATACAAGTATATATAAGTATATATGGACTGATTGTTCTTTGTACATGAGAAAAAAACAAACAAGTCTGGTCTGCACACCTTCAATGCTTGTAGAAATAAAAAGTTCAAACACAAAGAGGTGGAGTGGTCTTCTATATGAAAAAAAAAATTACTACATAGCTAAAACATGTTTATAGAAAAGATATCTCATCTTGTGTAAGAGTCTATTTAGGTTCAAAACAGAATACCATAGATTAAAAATACAGTAGGAATTAAGAATATTAATAAATATTAATAAACCTCATGCAATTTTTAAGTATCTCAGGAAACAAGTCATTGTTGGTTGGTTTTCTTGACTGGCATTCTTGTTGGTTCTGGTTTTGATTCAATATCCAAGAAACAAGCCTACTAGAAAAGTGGTTACAGAAATGTCAACCTACTGTTATTTTCTTTAAAATGGATGAGTTTCCCATAATTTCACATTTGGACACAATTTTTAGCAAATCAAAGAAAAAACAAGCAACCAGATGCCATGCTACAGGTTTGCACAATAGTGGTAAACTCACAACTACCTGACTTTGGTGAGGACCTGTTACAGAGCTCAAGTGAAGTTCTATTGCCAGAAATGACAGCAACTGGATTACTAGGGATGGTTCTTCACCTGTATGTCACTGTCACATACAAATTTGAGGCATTAGTAATATTTTTATTTGTCTGGCACTTCCTGGTCACTAGAGCTTCCTGGAGAATTTGTCCCTCTCATCCATGGCAAGATCTTGATCAAGGAAGGTATGACACCATTAATCAGTATGGAGGGGAATTACATAAGAAATTTAGACCAAGAACTTCACATTGATCAAAGAACACCAAAGATTTTTAGAGAAAGTTGATTCTCCACTGCCAAATTACAGCATCAATGCTAGCTCTAATAAAAAAATAGATCAGACCAAGAGAAGCTGCTTAATAGCCTGATCTACTGATCTCAGTATCTAAACATCCTCCTTCAAACGTACCTGAAGAGATTACATTTCACAGCACCCATTGACTGCATTACCAAACAAGGCTAATTATTATGCAATACCTGCAACCATTTCTAGTTCCCTGTAAGAAGCTAACCTGATATCTTCAAATCAAATGGAAATGTAATTAGTATTTGTTGGTTTGAATAAATCTTGAAATGCAAAACCTAATCATCAGTGAAGATTTGTCTGAAAATACATATCACTCTACCCAAGAATATGAAACTTATAGACTGCATTACTGACCTGTGTAAGACATAATCAAAGTCACAGAATTCTCTGCACTTGCAGAATTTGTCCCTACAAAGCTATCTGACCTTATCCTGTAATAGACATGAAAGTCATGGAGGCTTTAAAAATGATTAAACATGTTGGACATCACATATGAATATTTAGAGGGACTGCTTCATTGTACTAGGTACCATCATGAGCCAGTATAGATTTTAAGAGAATTTCTATAGACCAATCACAATACAATCTGCAAGGAGAATAGGAAGAAAAGGGGAAAAGTAGTGAAAGATTGTGAATTTAAGCTACAGCTATTTGAAACAAAACTTTTAAAGACCAATAGATGGTAAAAGTGACAATAAAAGATCAGTTTGACTCAGGAGTGGAGTTATTTTGATGCAGGAATATGCTACCTATGAAAAATGAGCAGAGATAAGAAACTGGAGTTGCTTATTATCCACTTGTGAAGGCTGACACAACATCTACTTCTCCAGCTACATCTCTTCTCTGTCTTTCTTTTATCCTAAAACAAACTATTTACTTTTTGTAAAAAGTATTTCTGTTGCAGTAGTCACTGCTCCTAGAAAAAAAAAGAGTTGTTTGCCAACTGCAATTCAATACCTACGTGCAAAAATTGAGTTGCTAAATAGAAACCTTGATGTTAAGGACATAAGCCTTACCTTATAGATCACAGCCTGGAGGTCTGAGAAATTACTCTCTTTTCACTAAGTTGTGTCAGGAAACTTGACTTTTAAATAAAGTTTGTTAAGTCACTTTAATTCTCACCTATCTGAAGTTATTACCCATTGCCTTTTCCTTTTCACTTTAAAGTCTTGGTGACATTTTTCATAGAGTATTATGATACTTACAATAAAAAATGTCTTTCAAAGCCATCTTGATTTCCACCCACCCACTTGCCCAGAGTAGTAAAACCATACAGCTGAAAAAGAATGGTTTCTAAGTAAATGTGGCTACCATTTTTCCCTGAAAATAAAACAGGGTCTTAAGCATCCAAAAGATGTTTAATTTTTTACACGTATAGCTGCCTGGACACTATTTAAATTGACCATTTTTAGTAACTGTTACTAGGGCTTTTTTTTGGAGTAAGGCTTATGTGGCAGTTGCACTTCCCCCTTCTGAGAACTGCTGTGGCAGTTGTACATCCCCCTCTGAGGGCTGGAGCCTTCAGTGGGGTAGTTAATGGCTCTTTTGTGGGACCCGGAGTTGGTTGGACAGGGTCATTAGCAGAGGAGGTGTGGCGCAGAGAAGCTGAGAAGCTTCTGGAATGTCCACAGCCAGATCTGATCAGATTATAAAACTGGGTTCCCGCCAAAGATTCCCTTCGTGTGATCTTCTTGGAGCAGTGGATATGTACCAGAGTCCTTCCCTTAGGGGGGAATGCCGTCTAAGGAAACTTTCTGGGACTGGAAGCACTGTCGTTTGTCCGTCTCAACCATGACAAAGCACCTCACCTCCTTGTTTGGGAGAGCGATAATTTAAGTCCTTGCCAATCACACAAGTGTTTATTTCCCATGGGTATCCAGGGTAGAGGGCTCTGGTTTTGTTTCTTGTGAGTGTGTGCATGCACGCTGTGGATCCTCATTATTCTCATGTGCTACACCCCAATAATCTCCTCAACTAATATCCAAATCTTTATCTAAAGCTATTGGAGTGCTAACTAATTTTATAAACCCTGTTTCACTCAGTTCATTGACTGTACTTTTCTGACCAGAATTGTCTGGTTTGGAACTTGTTTTGCCACTTAAAACAGGCTTTTGGTGTCCCTCTGCAACATTTAGATTGGCATAGTCAGCAGGATATCAAAATGGAGAAATTATTTTGCGGTTACAGTTGTAATAATTCTTCCACGCCTACTTGCACACAACAGGTGGAAGCGAGCTGGTGCAGTCCCAGAGTGACTGTAGTCACATGTGCTGTGTTCTGTGCTACTGTTTTCTGCATTGTGATCGATGTTGCGCTTGGTGTTGCTCTGTGCACCTGCATAAAGCAAGCCTGAAACCAGTGCAAACCCAATAACCAGTCAGAGAGGCATGATTCTGGAAAAGAGCTGGAAATAGATTGTTTGAAAATGGAGTTATGGCAAGAGAGAGAAGTTATGGCAAGAGAGAGAGCAGGTGTGCTTGCTAGAACAAAGGATTGAGCTCATGTTAACCAGAGCAAGATGCCCCCCTAGCATTCCCCAAATTTGAGATTTGACTGTGGGCTCAGAACCTGAGGAGGTGGAGACGAAGGATGTGCAACCTCTTGTTAAAACTGAGACATGTACAGGACCACAGGGTGGACACCCTCGTATTGCTGTTTGTACTACCCTGTGGACAGGACCTGAGCTCGGCGATTTACAAGCTAAATTCTCATGCAAGCCAGGTGAAACAGAAACTGAATATCTTTGGTATGTTTCACTAGCAGGGGGTGATCAGATATTGTTGAGTAATGAGGAAGCTATGGGCTTTAGGGGACCTGGTGCGTTATTAAGTAATGGTCTGGATTGTAATCATCCATAAAATCTCGTGTGGCTTACTGGGCTGGCAGCATGGATCCCAAAGAGCGTGGGGAAGCCCATCAACACTAGTATAAGAGACTTGTCAGAGCTGGCTGAAGGAGTTCAAAAGGCTGCTTGTATACAAACAATGTATAAGAGGGCAGCAAGGGATCCCCATGGCTGCACCAGTAAATCCGACCCATCTCCAGCCACTTATCAGAGCGCTGACGGACATGTGTAATCTCTCAGGGAAAAGAATTCAGGAAGCTATCGATCATAACAAGCAGAACCCCCAAAATCCTCCTGCACATATATTAACCTGGGCTGAAATCCTGCACAATTTAGTCACCTACGCGCATGAAATGAGATGGGTGGGCTCAGGCAGCAGCACAAACAGGAGCAGGACAGTCCAGAAAACAAACTGCGAGCCTCTCCCCGGATGGCTCCCCCCACCCGGGGAACCTGAGCCCTTCCGCAGCTGGTCGGGCCAGTAGTGTGGAGCCAGGCAGCCTGTGGCACCTGGCACCAGCAACTGCCCCCCACACTGAGTCAAAGTAAAAAAAAAAAAAAATTATATACACACACACATATGTATAGAGATATATATATATATAGAGAGAGAGAGAAAGAGAGAGAGAGAGAGAACCTGCAGCTTGGGACCTGGACCGCCTACCCACTTAGTACTTTCCCGTGAATGGTCCGCTGATAAGGAGGTTTAGAGTTTTGGGAGAAATGGGGCAGAGGCACCTTGCATTAGGATCTTGCAATTTACCCCTGCACCGCTGCAGCTTGAGGGAGTAGTTGACATTAAGATTTTGCAACTTGCTCCTGCTTTGCTGCTATCTAAAATAGCCTGGTTTTGCTTCTTGCGTGTGCATGCACACTGTGCATCCTCATTCTCTTCTGCTGCACCCCAATAAACTCCTCAACTGATATCTGAACTTTGATGTTATCGGAGTGCTAACTAATTGTATAAACCCTGTTTCGGTCAGTTCATTGGCTGTACTTTTCCAGCCAGAATAAAGTCTGTTTCAGAACTTGTTCTACTGCTTAAAACAGGCTTTTGTGGTCCCTCTGTGGCAGCTTATATTTCAAGCATCCCCCAAAATCCTGAAAACTCATGCTAGGGATTATTTTTGGTGTAGGTCTTATTTTCAGGGAAACAGGGTATATGGTAACTCTCTCACTCAAAAGAAAAATTCGAAATAACTTCACTGTTCTGAAGAAAGACATTACCTGTGCAATACTAGGGTATATAACACGAAACATCTGCATCAATAACGTGGAGCCATTTTTCTTCTTCCCAGTGATATTACAGCATCTATAGCCCTATGCCTACATGAACAGAAGTTGTCCTCCATCTTCTTTCAAGCCTGCACGGATTACTAGATACTTTTAAAACATCTAGAGAGTCTGAAGAAGTTATTTTCAGTTATTAGCATTGCAAAATGCAGCTTCTCAAACCTCCTCACCTAATAAAGCACAGGAAATTAGATTAAAAAGCTTAGATGACAGAGTCTAGAAAATGAAAATATGTTCTTTGTTTAAAACAGAATCATTTTTGGCTAAGAAATGATTTTTTTTTCCTGTTTGGTGTCTAGATCCTGCTGGAATACCACTCTGCCAACACCCAAAACCCAGTGTTGACATTACTCATTACTTTAATTTGCAATTTTGACTGAACACAGGAAGGACAGAAGCAGTACTACCATTCTAATATACTCCGTTTCCAAAAGAATCTGTCCAGCCTCCAAAACAAATGAGTTTGTATCAAGTTTTTGTTTAAAGTGCTTCTTGCAAAAAGCAAACACTTTTATAAGCTATTTATTTTCTATAACTACATATCTGAAGACAGTGTCAAAAGGTACAGATAAGCTTACCTGACTGGTAACAGTACTATCTTGTGACTTAAAGTTTAAAAAGGATCTTCAAATATCCAAACCTTTTGGGGTTTTTATGAGGTTTTTTGTGTGTCTCCCAGGTAAATAAATCGGCTCCTCCAATCACTACTACCCTTTTATCACACTTAAATCAGATATATTTCAGTAGTGTGGTACTATCGATTTTAGTGTATTTACACACAGAATGCTGTGTATCTTAGGGTTTCTTTTTGATGAGCTGGGGTCTAAAATAACTAAATACCTAGGCAGAAATTGTTCTGTATGACAGGATGGGACACTACACATCATATTTATTCCTTCTTCTACTTCACTATCTCTGAATTAATGGAATCAGAACCCAGAGCAGGTGTTTCAGACAGCACATAGACCATCATTCACACATTTTCTTTCCCCCTTTATTCATGAAAGTTATTGTTCTCAAGCAAAGGGACAGATATATGAATGCACACAATCACATATGCAGCACATACAGAAAAAGCTTTCTCTGCTAAAAATGTTATTCCCTGTGGCCAACATCTAATCAGTTGATTTAAATGGTTGCCACAGAGTTAAGTCACTAGGAAGAAAGATAGGAACAACTCTAATTACACAGGGAAATATGCCAAGAAACCTCTGTAGCCACAGGTACTATCCTTTTTTTCTTGAATGAGCCATTTCCTTTACTTAGTCTAAAGTCAAACCTGCAGGCTATGAAAAACACCAGCATTAACAATCAATAAGGGGCAGAGAGAAAGGAAGTGGTAATTGAAGCTTAGGAAACAATTCATGCACCTGATTCAGCCACATTTTAAATGTCAATAAAAATCAATGAAATAATGTTATCACTGGATGATAATGTATTAGAAAACAATGTTTTGGTATTAAAAACATGAATAACCACTCATATTAGAATTCAGACTATGTTGTTTACTGCAATTGGTCAGATGAGCTTCAAAGTGTTTCTCAAATATTCTCAAACCAAATTAGAACCCAAGCATTCCCAAGACTAAATAATTATGGGTGATCTGCACTACTTTGACTCTTGTATACAGTCCTGAAAAAAACCTTCAATGCTTGGGCAGTATAAGTTGAAAAAATAGACTACCAAACAAGTAAAGGGTAAATTTGTGCTCATGTTTAGAAACTAAGGTTTTTGTGTGGTCTTCCTGAACATCAGAATGACTGAAGCTAGGAATTCCCAGATTGAATTGGCACCTTTGATCTGATTTTGGGCAAAATCCCCATATCCAACACTAGCAACTCAGTCTTTAGAGAGACTAAGAAACCTACAAAATAATTAATCTATCCTCACATGACTGTATTTGTTCTGTATTTTATTCCACTCAGAATAGATGGTTTGTTATATTACAGTGAAATTCTGATACATCTACTTTATTAAAGGAATACCTTTCTGATATAATGAATGACTGTCAAAAACACACAAACACACACACCCCACATCATGACACTCAAGATGACATAATATTGTCCACTTTATGAAAGAAATTAAAATCAGTTCTTCCATTAATTTGTCAGGCAAGAACTCCTGTCACTCAGAGAGCAGAACAGCACGTGAATTCCCATAGTCACACACACTTCTCTTGGAAAATGGCTTAGAGTACACAACTGAGCAGACCTAGTAAACCTTACGGCCAACAACTTGACCCCAAGGCATTTTTCTTAGCGTCATCACATGCAGGTGTTTCACTTCGCCTTTTGTGAAAAAGGTTTTCACTGAGCTGTCATCCTGATGCTTACTCTGTTACATCCTTCATTTATTCTGCAGATCTCTACCTCAATAGCCATGAAGGCTTGGGACCTGTACCTGATCCCAGACTGTACACATGGAACAGCATGAACTTTATTTTAGCAGAACAAAAAGCAGTCATTGACTCCCTAAATTTAAGACCTGGTGATTTGTTTTTCATGTTTCACAGGATTTACAAAGAGACATTAAAAAGAGAGAGATGGCTCTACATATGCATTTATCCATGTCAGAAGACTGCAGGTGGGTCATCATTCTGATAAGTATATAATTAATCAGATGCAGGAGTTAATGAGTCCAAGGTAAAAAGTATGTTAAAGCTATGGCATCCATACAAGGCATAAGAAGGTGAAAGAAAGCTTGTCAATGTTGAAATAAATGCATTTGTATAAAGTTTTATGCTACTTATATTTTAGCTTTAATACTGTGAAATCAGACTGTAAATATAATTCAATTTATTTGAGCTGTTTCATCATTTAGTTAATATATTCAAATACTTACTTGCTGAAAAGCTTAGATTATAAAATCCTGGAAGACATTTACAAGCTATTTATAATTATCTTTTTAGTTATGAAAAATTGTTTAAAACAGACCTTAGCTTTCTCCGAAACAATTTACAAACAGCTAAATTCAAAGACACCATTGAGTTTGACTATCCTAACTGAAAGTACCGTGACCTATCTGACAGTTCTTTCTTCCTCCTCCACCCCCCTTTGTCTTTGTTTTTTTTAGTATATGAAACTTTGACAAAGATGTGCACTATGAGAATGATGACCTAGTCTGAACATAAAAGAATCACTACTCTGACACTAGTTTTCATGTTAGGCTGAAGTCAATAATACTACTTTAGTCACTTTTAAACACAGTTTTGTACTAAACTTGTAGATATTTCCTGCACATTGAAATGAGCCATTTAACATTTCACTGCTAATTAACATGTGGCTTCAACATATTTTTTGTTTCATGTTATATGCATAAACTAAAGAAATATGAAAGCTTTGCAATTTAAAAACATGCACTTAGTTCAAATTAAAAAAAAACAAGAGGTAAAATTTCATTTCATGCCAGAAGTTCCACTGTGAGTCTCTCAAACATCAATTGTTTGGGAAGCTTACCATTAGTTTTATAACAAAAAAAGTCAATCATCTGAGTGAAAGTCATTGATTTAGTGTTTAATTACAGAAGCCACTCCAGTCAAGCATCAGGTAAATCATATCCCCATGTGATGACTTCAGCAGATGTTTGATAATACTGCAGAGAATTTTGCAAGTTACCAGATGGAGCAAACTTCTACTATGCTTAAAGTCTCAGAAAACATAAAAATTTCCTGTTTATACTGGAACTTTCAAACCGTACACAGTCAGACAAGAGAGGGACTATGCTTTATAGCACTGGTCAATGTCAACTTGTTTTAACATCTGAATAGTATTTTCGTTATCTTAAGTTTTAAAGGAGCATAGCCCTGGTGTAGTTAGCTATCAGAAAGTGGCTATCCAGATGCTCCTCTTCATTTTGATAAAACATGATCTAATTGCCAGAATATTCCGTAGACAAAAGCATTTAAGGTAAGGTTTTCATACCTTCTCCATAATGTGAATCACACTGTGCACATCTTGTATAGAAAAGATGGACATTTCTTTTTACTTAACCAGTACCTGGAATGGAAAACAATTCAGCTTGCTTGATCTTAGCCTCACTTTTGCTGATTTTAAGCTAGTAGACATACTGAAAACAATTACTGGATTTTTCTTTTGTGTTGTGCCAAATTGTTTGAATATTCATCTAAGTACATCATATCCTATTCCACTAACATAAAGAAAATTGCTGCAACAGTTGACAGTTTTTGTCAAACTAACCAGACAAATATCAGTAATGGAAAACAAACAAATGGACCCAAAAATCATCTACAGTTTTCTTGTTTTGAATAAAAAGTAACATGCTTAATTACAAATATAATTCATGTATTTATTGCCACCGGCACACACAGTTTATTGTAGCACACCTACAATAAATTAGCCAACAATGCTAAAACAGTAGCGATTTGACCTATTTTAGTTAGAATGGCTTCCCAGTGAATACTTTGAAATTACTCAAAGAAAGGGGGCCAGTTTTCAAAGTTTACATTCCATTGTCATCACATGCAGTGCAAAAGGAAATTGTATTCCTGTTGAGTAAGTGCCTGAAGTATAACTATGTGTCTGAGTACTGTTTACACCAGGTACAGCTGAATTAAAAACCCAGCAAAAATTATCTATACAGAAACTTTTCCAAGGAAACGGATGTAAGTTAACCTTTCCTCCGTAAGTCAACACTACTTCAGACTCACCTTTAGCTGCGCTTTCCATCTTTGTAGAAATAAATTAGTCAGAATAGCAACTGGTTAGCTACAGGGGTAAACCTTCAATAACCAAGTAGTTTCATGGTTTAGACAGCATGTCTCCTCAGGTGCAAAAAACCTCAAACTCCTCTCTCTAGTCAGCTCACTGAGAATTGGTCACTCCTCATAGTCTATTTAGAAGAAAGGAACACAGAAGATGGTTCATCTGTTGATCCCTGAAGTAACACATACTACTAAGATGTAGACTATAGGGATTCATCCAGCAGCAAAACATTCACAACTGTACTACTATTAAATATCATATACTGTAAGATTAGCAACAACTGCTTGCTGTTTCTATCTAATGATGTGAGATTTTATTTGATTTTATTCTGTTTTTTCATTGTAGTGTCATGCTGTGATGGATGCATGTTTCCCTGTATAAAATGTGAAACCACTAAAAAATCCAGATGTGAGGCTATTCTTGATATATCAGAGTAAATATTGGTTTCCATGGCACCGGTATGTCCTTAGAGCTCTCTCTTGTTTTAAATACTTCAGGGATTTTACACATTAGCTTTAGTGGGAAGAAAAGATTGCTATGAATACTTGACTATCACAAGAAAAATGTAGTGATAACCAATAGCAATCAGACTACTAAAATAAACCATGATCTTAGTCTATTTTTAATTGAAATTATTTTAAAAGTCATTGTTTTGTCAGCAATAGGAAAATACAGGTTTACAGTTATTTAGGCACAATCAGAGACTGAACTGCAACAAAAACAGATTTACCTTGGATGCATTTAGTACTGCAACAAGCATGGCATTCAGATTCTTCACTTGAATTTTCATCATAAATCCAGTACATTGGAAGATGAAAGATGTTCACAAAATTAATATTTTATGTGAGATTAAAGGAAATTACACAGCTACCTCTCTATATGAATACCATAAAGATACATCAAAAGCTACCAAATTTAGCTAAGGCATAAATCCAATGCCTAGCAGAAGAAAAACTGTCTCTCAAGAAAATAATTTAGTTACCCTATCTCCTTTAGGGAGCTCCGACACAACACATCAAGAAGAAAACTTCAAATTAGGCAAAGCAACAGACAAAAATAGTTAAAAAATAAAACAAATCCAAGAAAAACCACACAGAAATCCAACACAACATTCTAATTCAAGTGGAAAAACAGAACAATGTTTTCCCCTACTTGTACTGTACGCTACACTCTGTTTACGTATTATATCACGAAGGAGTACAGTTATTACCTCAGAAACACATATATGCTAACAACATCTTGCAAAAGAACTGCTTTAATTATTCAATCAGCCTTTTTGTTCTGGCTACTTCAGTGCCAATCCTTGGATTTTTGAGGAACCCAAACTCAGATATTGAAGTACATTATTCATCCTTTATGATTTAAGAGATGTTTATTTAGCTACAAACAACAACCAAACAAAAAAAAAATCCCACACCACACCACCTTCTAATAACGTGTACACGTCACTAAATTGCAACACAGTACCTGTTTCCAATGAGGCCTCACATAAGTAAGTACCCTCAGCTGGCGAGCTACCATCACAGAACTAAGTGTGGAGGCTTAACATCGAGGGACTTTGACGTCAGCATTTTGGCTAAAGGAAAGGAGCTTCTTGTACAGTTCTGTTTTCTGCTGTTTTCTGTATCTTCTGAACACCTCTCCCTTAGCTAAAGTTTCCTCTTTGAAGGCTTAAAAAAGCCTCAAGTAAAATAATAATAATAAAACAATTCTGAAAGGCTTACAGAGGCACTCATTCTTCATCTTCTTCTACTTGAACCATTAATCCATCTACAAAACCAATTCAAAGCTTTAAAATGCTTATGCTCATCACTTATTGGTATTAGGTAACAACGGCACATCCTCATATTCATTGTGACATTCCTAATACATACACCTCAGAATACTCCTTTGGAATGAAACAATTTTGAACTCAAGTTGAGTCTTATGCTGCATTTACAAGCTAGAAAGACACATATATACAGACACATATGCACAAACACATCAGCACAGAAGCTCAAAAGTAGCTATCAAAGCAAAATAAAAACAACTTCATGAATAAACAGCTTTTTCTAGCCACACCTCATTTTTTTCAATGCTTTACCAACAACGCTTTTTTTTAAACTATTTATTATTCAGAATACAACATAACTCATTACTTTTATCAATACTAATTCTTTTGAGCCATCAGACCCACCTTTTTGAATTCTTCCCAGCAACTTAGACTGGCTGCTTGATTGTTTTAAATCAGACAAATACAAAAACCTTGTTTCTGAAACAAGTCTCCTGTAAAGGCTTTTGAGGGTCTATTTAAATTAGCCCATCTGTTAATTTTCTGGTCCAGGTGGCCCAGATCAAAGCACCTGTGCTAGATACATGGAGGGGAGAGTGGAAACAACAGCCTGGCTTTAGGGATATTTCCTGCCTTAGACCTTACATTATAACATGCTGGATATTTTCCATACCACATTTCTTTCTGTCAATTAAAATAATCCAATTAATACTTTACAGACAAAATGAGCAGGGTAACTGCTGGTCTTTTTGATTTTGTCCACCACAGATTTCATTCCTCCCATGCCAGAAAGGTTACAGCATCTGATCCCTCAGTTCACTTTTCATTTACCCTCCTAGGGGTTGTAGGTATTCACAGTCCTCCCTAATACCATATGAGGTACATCTTCGTCCACCTTCACCCCCCACTACCTCCCTGTTCCAGTGTTGCTTTTTTTTAACTTCTTTTTTTTTTTTTTTAATTTCTTTTTTTTTTTTTTAATCTTGTTCTTATTCAATTTTCCCTCTGTTTTTCTCCATCAAGATTCTTTTTTTCTGTTTTGAGAAAACAGATTATAGTTTAAACTCTATGCAATGAATGGGCAGAGAGGTTTCAGGTGGTTGCTCTACAGATATAAATCAAAGACAAATAGGCAGTAATGGAACAGTATTCTACAAATGAGACTCTGCATAGACCATTTTTTGAGGTCCTAGATGTTCAGTAATTTACGCAGCATAGCTGCAATTTGACTAGTAGTGAATTAAGAAAACTGGAAATCAGTTGCAAAAACACAGAATAAATCTTATTGACAAATAATGCAGCAAACCAGAGAAATCTTGAAGTGCATCCCATAATAACACAGCTAAGAATTGATGCTCTAGCCCTACACTGAGGGTAGATACTCTCTACAGCACCCTGTCTCTGCCCACAAAGCTCAAACCCCAGGGACTACACCGGCTGCATCAGAGGTAAAACTCATTTCTCAGGTGGCTCTGGTGTTCAGACAGACTATGACACTTCAATTCACCATGTATAGTAGGGCTCCACTCACTTCTAAAGTGTTAACAAATGTTTGGGATGTTGGAAGAAGGCATTTAAATGCATAATTATCTTGAAGTGATGTTAAAACAGAATTGAACAACTGTGATGATGCTTTATTCTGTTCAAAAATACATACTTGAAAATATTGCTACTTTTTCTTTTTTAATGTTTATTTCTATAAATAATTTTTTCCCTGAAAATGAGTTATTTCTACAAAAAGGAGTTACTTTTACTCTTAGAGGATATTCTACCTGGATTTCTGCTTACAAAAATGAAACCAAAACTCTTTTTCTTTAAACTCTTCCTAAACTAAAAAGCATTACAGTATTCATATAAATAAGTAAACCAAACCTTTTTTTTAATTTATTTTAATTAAATATTCTATACTAATGGAATATATTGATTGTTTTCTGGACTATAACAATTAGTTCTGACTATGTTAAATGAGATTTGAAAGCCCATTCATTTTCATTTTCTTTATCTCTTGTCAACAGCTTTTTATTGGAACCTCTTTCACTTTAGACTTGTAATCACATATACTTGTCCCACCATTTATTACCTAAAATATCTGTGTATGAACTAATGAAGTACAGTAATCAAATTTTGATCCTTAGTGTCAAGATTTTGGACAGCTTTTAAGTGATACATCCAGCTCAAATGCCAGCTGACCTCTACGCTGTGGTACTACTGGATTCCATACGACCCGCAAAAAAACTCTCTTTGATTTGCAAGATGACTGTTATTTTTCCTTCTGATGGGAGAAACAGACTACATAAAAGCTTGATTTTTTTCCTATTCAATTCTTGACTAAAAAAAGGTTAAAATTAATTTTGACTCAATGTGGAAGTAGTATATTTCAGAATTTCTCATTTAGAAGGAATGGGAGTTAAATATTTGATTTGCAGACTTTTAATTGAAAATAATCAGAAGGGTTTAAAATTCTTCAAAGAGCAGCAGGGAAATGTGAAATAACACAATTCCAGAGAAGAGGACAGGACAGTTAACTTGCAGGAGACCTAAGTTCATGTTTGTCTGCTTACTTGCTTCACAACAGAAATTGAGGTCTGCCACTTTACTGCTGAGTGGGAAGGGGCTGTAAGGTATTCTGCATGAGCTCTGTATTGGATTAAGTATTTTATTACTAAGCAAATATAAAAAAAAAAGATCTCGGGGTTTCACCTCTAAGATAGGTGCCCTAAAAATGGCTACAAAGTAATTTTTTCCATCTCGATGAATATTCATTTAAGTCAAACAGTTTCTGCAGGAGAATCAGATAAACACACTAAAATTCTGTATACCCAAATAAATAAGACAGTATTGTAGAAGGGTAAAAATCTTGGTTCTAATTTATTTTCCAATAAAACAGAAGGGAGATTTGAAGCTATCTCTCCCAGACTCTAAATATTGAAACTGGTAAATTATTTTTAAATTGCCAGAGACGAAATATTGCCAAACAGAGAGGAACCACAGAGTTTTCTCTACCCTAGCAACAACATTTCCTGACTCTACAAGATTTGAGTATCTCTGGAAGTCCTTGAACAACTTACAGTTTCTGTGTCTGCAACAAGATCTATTTGACAGAGGGCTTTAGCAAGTACAGTCCTTATCCTTTTATGCCTCTTTCCATTGCCCTTGTCTTCTGATTTGTTCAAATGTTTTGTTTATTTTTTTAATTTTTTCTTTCTTGCATGACACTGGTTATTTTTTGATGACACAAGCCCCACTTGCCATATCAACTGAAGTAAAAAACAATGCCCTATTCAGGTGCCCCATTATTACAAGCAGGAGTTATATTTGCATGAAAGTCCCTCACAAAACCCTAGTGAACTCAAAGAAACATCATCACGGCTGTCAAGTAAGTAGAAAATAGTATCAAGCAGGATATTTATAAATTTTCAGGGTATTTATAAACTTACAGTTACTGTTTCTTTCGTTAGGACTTACAAAAAAGTATGCAAAATTAGGTCCTAAAAGAACCCAAACCAACTAGCTCCAGTGGATCAAAAATAACGTAAGAGGTTACTATGAAAGTTTTTGTTTTGTTTTGTTTTGTTTTTAATTTGGAAGTGTACACTGGGGAAAAAAAAAAAAAAAAAAAAAGGGAGAGGGAAAAAAAAAAAAAGAAAAAGAACTAGCAAAGAATTTCTACTTTGGAAATTGTTTCCAGTGTACAGAAAACATATCTAGAAGCAAAGTTCATATGGCTTTGTTAATCCTAGTATATATGGTTATCTGAAAGATGTTTTTAAATGTGCTTTTCTTCATAGTAACTTCTCTCCAGAATAGTAGAAAAGTGAGCTTGGTATTAACTAATGTGGAATTTTTGCAATCAAGTTTCAATTCAAGCCTTATGCTTAGCATCAGTAAGAAAGGGTATAGATTTGTGGAGGCAAAAAGACTGAAAAGGAATTAATAAAAATTATCCAATCTGGAAAAACATGATTGCATAATTTAAAACCTATTATTTAATAGAGTTTAGAACTGAGTAAAAATCCAATAGTGCAAGATCATAAGTTATGTGGTATCATGGCTAGAAAGACTAAAACAAAATTTAGATCCTGAGATAGAGCATTTGCACAGATTAACGGGTGCTTTTTTTACTCAAAAGAAAGTCCAAAGAAGCTATCACTGATATTTTTGTCCCTTACTAGAAATAAAACATAAACAAAACCATCTTGAAAGTAATGTTGTTACTGTGAAAAGACCTGGATTGACACACAGAAGCCTTTTTAGCCATAGGAAAAGTATTGTCTGGCCACCAGACATTTCTGCAAGTCTCACCCTTACCTGTCAGGAAAACTCTCAGGGAAAAAGACAGTTCAGTCTCCACACACTTTGTCTGTTGCTCTTTTTCTTGAGTAAACCCATAACTGTCAACCAGTGTCAACTATAACACTAGTTCTTGCAATCTGGATACCAACCTAGTAGTAACAAGACTGGGACTGCTTTAAGTAAGCATCTAGCAATCTTTTAACATTAATGGATTCATAAACAAGGTCCCATCTTTTCTCGTTTTACACAGAAAAGAATGAGGAATTCAGGTGACTCCACAACATTTGGAAAGCATAATACAACTAGGAAATAGTATAATCTTAGAAATTAAATTAAATATGGATAATTGAGAGTCACCACTGTCTATACGACTCTGATTTGCTCAAGATCTTTTAAGAAGAAATTAATTAATTTTTATTTTCTCTTATACATAAACATACTGGAAGGTATGTACTACAGCTTGACGATGAGTGAAGTCTGAATTATAATACATGTCTTTAGATGTAATACATGACAAAATTACAGGCAAAGAGCATAATGGGAAGAGATAGGAAGGAGAAATTAGCTGCATATGCACTCAGATAAAAGCTACATGATTATACATTGTTTTAGAATCAATAGAATGGTGAGGACCTCCAGATGAATTATTTTTAGAGCATTTAAAACTTGACTGAATGAGGAAACAGAACATAAGCTACTGAGATAAAGTATAAAGAGGAAGTTTTTTGAAGAAAATCATGTAGGCTGGTGAAAGAAACAAGCCATGTTTTCAAGACATATAACAAATAAAAGCAATTATAAGCTAATTGTGCATTATAGACCCTTTTCTATTAAGGTTTATATACACTCCATTCACCCACATTTCAGTGAGGTAAGAGGCAAAGCTTTTCATCCCCAAATGCAAAGGAAATTCATCCAGCTAATAGTTCAACAAGTAACTTGGAGAAGAGTTGCTAAAGATATATGAATATTTTTCATGCACATTTGTGGAGCAAGATCTACTTAATTTAGATTGGTGAAATAAAAATTATGTGCTTGAATTAGTCCTTGACATCTCTGGCCTACTGGTTTTGGAGACCCTCCATTATAAATGCAGAAGCCATATGGATATGCTGTCAAATTTGTTGCTGATATAAGTGGGCAGAGCTCCACTTGCATTTAATGAAATCGTGCCAACTTATTCCAGCACTGATTATGGCCCCTTGTGTCTCAGTTGGAAGCAGCCCTAACTCATACAGTTCTATATGCCAATGGCAAGTCTCCAGTTTTTCTTGTTTCAGAGGTGGAAAAGCTAGTATAGCTTTATTGTATAGGGTCATTGATATTCTCTTGATCTAGCAGAAAATTTTCTATTAAATAACCGACATATATTTTTTTTCCATTTGTGAATTAACTGAAAATAAGATGAAGGTGTCCACAAGTGTGTTATTGATCCAAAATGTAGCCATGTATAAGTTTTAAAGCAAAAAAGGTTAAGTAATGCTTTAAGGGATTAAATTCCTTAGTGAAAAGTTTAGTAGATTTTCTTAGAAGTATGCCTTGCAGAAAATTGCGTAGACTTGCTTCCATGAGGAATGTAAAAGCATCATTATGGGTTTAGCAGAATCTTCAAAGTTCTGAACTTACGTTCAAATGTAAAAGTGTTTAACCCACCACAGTCAGCAGTTTCTGCTAGACTCCATTATTAAATAATAGCAATAGGTGAAACAAGACTGGCCAATATTCTGAAACAAAACAAAACCCCAATATATATACATTTCCTCCTGAGCCCTGTCCCCTCCTGAAATGAAAATAATGTCAACTGCAAAGAGTTAGGTGCAGGTTCATGGACTGAAAAACACTGTTTCAATATTCAGTCTTGTACACTGCACTCTAACTCATATTTCTTTAAAAGGCCACATTAAAAGTCTCTCAGAGTTCGACATACCCTAAAATTATCTGAAAGCATCACATTTTGCATGGATTAAATGTGAAATACAAAGCATAAACTCCTTCCAGGACTTACTAAAGCACAAGTTGGTCCTGGAAACAGACTGATATTCATTCAAAATGTTTGAGCCTTTGATCAAATTTTGCAGGAGCAATGAGTTCCAAAGTAAAAAAAAAAAAAATTAAAAAATCAGGAAGCTTTGAAACAGAAAGCTTCACAGATGCCTGGAGATGTTTCAATGTTTCATAGAGTACTCGCTAGCTTGTTGTGAATTGTTTACATTATGGCTCTGGAGAATTTAGATTCTGACAACATGATTAAAACTAGTGACAGATTCCAATAGACTAACTAAGTCTGGCACAAATATCATCTGCATAACATAAGTAAAATGTGTTTTGTCTAACAAGCTGAAAATAATCAAATGACACACACGATCTTGTGAAGAAGTCACCTTATCTACACTCCTTTCCTTCTCTTCTTTCCCTCTCTTAGTTCTTCCATTCCCCAACTTCAGTTTAGTTCTAATGTAACTTCTGCCATTTTATGTTGTAACCTGTTGTCTCAGGATGTAATGCAAGAGTCTGAGATCTCTTTTCTGCTTTACACCTCACTGTATTAATCTTCTATTCCGTATCACCACAATTGTCTATCATCCTCTGCATCAGATTCAAACAGTGTCAGAATTTTGAATATCCACAATAACAGTGGTGATGGGAACATGGTCATAAACAACACAAATTTAAAAATATGGGAAAAAATACCACACATAATGTACTGATGTACCAATTCCTACAAGTGATATACAGATAAATAAATAGAGCAGAGCTTCCCTCACTGGGTAAATTTACTGATATTGAACAGTTATACAATTTCCAAGTGCATAAGAATTCCCAGTTCCTGTACAATTCCCAGAGCAGGAGAAGACAGGAGGAGGAAAGCAGAATTCATTAAGCAATCACCCAAACTGAAGCAAAAAAAAAAAGAAAAAACACAACATTGTAACAGAGCAACCCAAGAACTCCTCCTTCAGTGAATAGTGTGATAGTTTTGCATTTTTCATATATTATTTACACTAAAACCATGGAACGTTTCCTGAACAATATTAGAAAATGACACTTCTCAGCATGGCAGTTAAATACATTGCCCAGAGAAGGTGTGGATGCTCCATCCCCAGAATTGTTGAAAGTCAGGCTGGATGGGGCTTTGAGCAACCTGATCTATGGAAGGATGTCCTTACCCATGGCAGGGAGGGTTGAACTAAATGATCTTTGAAGATCCAACCCAAACTGTTCTATGATTCTGTGATCATGATAACATCATCCAGTCTCTGCAGCGTATTTCTACAGATGACCTTTTATGATGCTGTTTCTCTTACAGTGAGATTTCAGGTTGGAGAAACTATTTGAGCATTTTTCACACAAGAGAGATGCAAAGATTAAAAAGCAGAGTAGGACTGTTGTGATGTCAGAAGACCCCAACTGTAATAAAATTATCAAATAAAACGAGTCAGATGAGATCCAGATGGTGAAAAATTATCTTAGAAAGCAAAGCAGAAATAATTACTTGAAAATAATAAGCCTTTCAATATGATCCTCAGTGACGGAGTCTTGAACTATCCTGTATGATGAATTGGAAAGAAAAAATCCTACAAACTGAATTTTCAAAGTCTTACTTTCAAAGATATTACTATTTTTTGCCCTCATGCAGAAGTGAATATATAGCATCATTAACACACTTGCATTTGGAATGATCAATGACAGAGTGCGTTAAGTAATTCCATAAAAGAAAAATAGCTTAGCCTTTGAATTTTTTATTAACGAGGACTATAAGCAGAACTTCCTGTTTCCTTTCTCCATAATTAGTGGCAATGTACATTCTTATATTTGAATTTCACAGGTAACATGGAGACAAATTTTTTGATAAATGTTGTGAGGTTGATGTGATGGCAGGTAAAATAAAAGCCTAGCTTTCTTAATGAGCAACCTGCTAGGTGGGGAGGTTTTTGAAGGAAGAATCTAAAAGTTTCTGCATTTTTTTTTTTAAAGCTATTCGTTTAATTCAGATGTATTAAATTAAGATCATGATGAAGAAGCATATCTTGAAAGTCATGAAGACTTGTAAACTAATTTGAACAAAGAGAGGCTATAGATAACTGGTTGTTTAGAGATGCTACTACAGATCAAAGCTGTATTTTTTAACAGTCTTAACTTTCTTCTCCACACACACACACAAATCTCAACAAAAGAAACTGTACCTCTTGTACCACTTATTCAGCATGTACATATGAAGTTCATCTCTTTTCACTAAAACCCAAGCAGAGGTTTCTGTGAAAGGAATTATCATGATCTAAAATATTTTGACTTGAATTTTAACATATACAATTGGGTGCATAATTTTCTTTCTCTAAGGTAATAGAGAGAATTAAATATTTTATTTATTGCATTTATAGCTCAGATATCTTTAATTAATTTTGGCCTCACTCTATAGCTTGTTTTTTCTAACTGCTTTCAATTATCTGTCTTTTTTTTTTCATAATAAACTGGTGTTTAAGCAACTGAAACTAAATCTGGCAAAATTAAACTTAACATTGCAAAACCAGACACTTCCAGTATCAGAGGGAATATAGACACTAACATATTGTGAATAAAAAATGACATATTTGCTCTCATTTATAGTCCTAATGAGAATTCTGAGCACAAAGAAGGATTTTGAAGGAGGATGTAAGGAGTGATATTAAAGAGATAGAGTCTCCTTTTATATATTTTAGAAGGAAAATTCTCATATACTACAGAATTAAAACATAAAGGAAGAGGGAAATGAGAAAGGTACTCACAGAATCTTACAGATGCAATGCATTGTAATATTTCTAAGAGCATATACAAACTTGGTCCATTTACAGTGCTACTTTATTGTAGATCCCTAAACCAAATGCCTTCCAATTGATTTCTGGTGAAAAGTAAACAACTTATCACCTGTGTTATGTTTTAAATTCCTTCTCCTATATTTTCTATTTTTGTTTCTTTCATTCTGTAAAAAAGATTTCTGCCTCTCCATCACATTATTCTCTCCTTTCTCCTTTTCTCCTCTTAATCTCTCTTCCCAGCAATGCCAACCTTTGTCTGAAAGTGTAGCAAGAAGTTCTCGTGAGAATATCTTTAAGGAGTAGGGTTGTTTTCTTGTAAGGGGATTATCTGTCAGCTTGAAAGACCAAAACATGGGAGATGCTCTCCGCAGACAGGGCATGCTCTGCTCAGTTCCGCACAGCACACCATGGGAAAAATCTATCCTGGCTCTGACTGATGCTGCAGGAACACAAGGTGCCCAGCATCTAATGAGATGTGAGACTTACTTGCTGTCTATATTACTATTCTTAGTTCATCTTATTAAAGCCGTCATCTTATTAAACCATTTATGGGCCTTTCCTATTGAAACCCAGAGAGAGCCCTGCACCATCTCTCACTTTCTCTTCCCTAGCCCAGTCCAGAACAACATCTAACAAGTCATCTCACAAATGAAGAAGAAAATTAATAAATAAATGACACAAAGGTTAATGATATCTTTCTTAACTGTGTTAAGCACAGAAGTACACAGAACAACTCTAGAGCCTATATCAACCAAAGCCAGTCATGTTGAATTCCAAGCTTTACCTTCTGACTTTTGCAGAGCAGGCTGTATTTACCCCAAAATGGAAGCTAATTTATATGGTACAGTAACTCTAAAATGGATGAAGGTTTTTCAGGGATATTAGAGGTTAGCAAGCATCAGGTTTTATTCTTAATGGAATATGGTTTTTTATGATGATTCTGCAGAAAATAATGACAGAATTTAGTATCAAAGATGTCAGGAATGAAGACCACATGGTTATTGTGAGAAATAACATTTAACCTTTCTCTTGTGGCTGATGGAGGCAAATGCAGTATTTTATTATCAACATTGGCAGGTGATTTATTACCACTGTTTCTACTCCAGTAAAACCACATTAGACTGGGCTTGATGTATCATTTGTTATCTTCAAGCTCCGTATACGCTTTCTGCATGTATAAACTCTTTTGTATAGCGCACTTCAACAGAAAATGGTAAATATTTAAGTCATGATTCCAGATTAATCAAAAGATTAGGGACTGAAATACAGTAGCTAAATGGATTGTGCCAGACAATACCTGATGTCAACATAAAGCTTAAGTCTTGCAAAGCGTGATGTAATACATTTGAAACATCAGCCATGCATAATAGTGCATTAAGGTAGATTCAGAAGTGACAGAAAATAGATCATTAACTGACTTCAAAGAAGAACAGAACTTTATATTTAGTAGAATAAATTCAGGTCAGCTACCACAATGTCATTTGCTGCTGTAACAGTACATTTACATCAAGAAATCTATGACATGACTTTTAAGATACAACTATAATCAGATTTGTACCTGATGTTCTTGGACCACAAAGAGATTAATGGCAAAACTTCAATTAACTTCAACAGGGACATGTATTTATGTTGAATTTAATAGTCAAAGTTTAGTACTCATGGATTAACGGAAATACAAAGTTGTCCAGCTAACGTTTCTATCCCGTTCGGGTGATCACCTTAATATTCTTCATAAACTCACCCAAAACAACTCATGAATTTATAATAAAACATGAAAGAATCACAGGAGGATATCAGGAACAGAGTATGAATACTGCTGTTTTCTAGAGATACACTCAAACAAACATCTTAAACAGTATGAGGAGAAAAGTATAGAAAACTTGTTTTTACTGTTGCAACTTTGTTGCAAGTCTTTTGCTTTCTGCTTTTTGCTTTAATGTAACATACGCAGTAAATTATGGTTTGTGGGGGTTTTGTTGTTGTTTTTTTGTTTTGGGGTGTGTGTGGATGTGTTTTGGTTTGGGGTTTTGTGTGTGTGTGTGTGTTCGTCCCCCCCACCCCCATCCCAATTAGAAGCAGCACATTATTTTTTATAAGGTTTTTCTGGTATACATCTGAATTGTAAACTCATCTGAGCACGCTTGACTTCAGAAAATGTTCATATCAGAATAAACGCTGAAACTTGGCCTCATTTAGTAAATGAAATGGCTATCAGTAATTACAAAATATATATTATTTGTAAAGATCTCAGACGGAAAATTCAGTCACGTTGTCCTTACACATATTGCAATAAATATCACGGCAATTAAAGGCAACTGTCATTATAAAGCCTCCTTTTCTTAGGAGGAAGTTGAAGAGTCAAAACAAGGAAACCGAAGTACCTCATCATCTTTTTTTTATTTACTTGTTTTTTAAACAAAAACCTTTCTTGTCTAAGTTTTGTTGTTGGGTATGGAAAAGGTCAGGTTCTCCAAATGAAAATGTAGCAACTTTTATATTATCAAAATTCAGATCTTGTAGAACTTTCTTAGTTCTCTAGATCTTCAGGACAAATTCTTTTCCACATCCGTGGGAAGAACTGCATCCATGCAGATCAGTACAAGAGAATTCGAATATAAAAATATATATAGTTAAATTGTAAATCAAGAGGTCATAAGACTAACCTATAACTGAAAGGAGTTTATTGGTACATAAAAATGTTGCAAACAATATATTTTGTCTGTTGCTCTGAAGAGAAGTGTGATGCAAAAGGTAGAGATGCAGGTGTAGAACACAGGAGAACATTTTAACATGGAGAAAAAAAACCTGTAGGAAGTATGTGAAGAACCAAAGTCCTCATAGTGATGTAGATCTTCATGGAAGATTATAACATTGTCTCACCAAATATTTAATCCCACTGAAACCTTATAAAAGCCATCACATTTGTACAGAGATTTTTCATCTCATTTCTTAAGGGGATAAGGTTTATACAAATGCTCGATTTCTTCTCTGCCCAATAACTTTTCAATCTGTTGGACAATTTCCTCTTAACTTGAGAGATGGAAACAGATTAATACTTCCACCAAGGAAAATTTGCAGCATGTTGCTCACACATTTTCCTGTATGTCTTCAGTGTGAGGTCAGGTGTATTATTAAAACTGAACATGGAAGAGAGAGTAGGAATATCTCACTGAATAGAGTTCATCTCTTATCAGATAGAGGGTAACCCAACCATAAGACACAAAGCGAAACGCTTCTTTTGGAAATTTCATTGGTCAGTCAACTACCTGTCTACTCATATCTATCCCAGGAAAGTCAAAAGAAGTATTTCTTAGTTTTGCTTGAAAATGTGCAATCTATCATCTTGAGACTTAAGCTTTTTGTCACCACAATTAAGAAAGATTAAATTTTTTTTTTTTTTTTTTTTTTTTTGGAAAAGCACTCAGGAACTAAAGTTCATATACTTAATCAGAACAAAGAAACTCCATGAATATTATATGGTCTAAGTAATAATTCCTTCAGCTTTTCATTTGGAACTCTTTTGTTTCTTCTGATATCAGAAATTCATTAGCTGTCTGATTATATGAAGTCTTCCTTGATAATCAAGATGCAGTTTTTTTACATGTAAAAGCAACAATTAAAATATTTGTTAATGTCATCCAAAAATCTTCATTAGACTTCCATGATCATTAAAAAAAAAAAAAAAAAACAAACAAACACATAATGGAAAAATTTTCTTCTAACTTTCACATATTAAAATAATTAAATAAATAGATAAATAAATTAATTATTTGGGAGCCAGAAGGCACAAAGTGCTGACTTTCTTGATGGCATGGAATTAACTTTGCAGCTTTTCTTGTTTTGTCTTCTTTTCAAAGTCTGCTGAGGATATACATTGTTGACTAACAAGAAAATTTCAGATTAGTCTCTTTTACCCTTGTCTACCCATGCTTCTGTTTGGAGTACTTCCTTCTCCACCACATGCATGTACTATACTTTGATTTGTAGTCTCATTAGATATGTATGAGTTCATAGTTTAGCAAACTGTTGAAATACCTTTTTCAAAAGCTCTGCTTAGCAGTGTGATATTTGACTAAACAAGTCAATTAAGCTGAAGAAGATAAATCACACACCAAAAGAAAGGTAGCATTAGATAACTAACACATATTCCTAGCAATTCATTAGAGTGCTCCTGAGTTTATCTTTTCCAATTTAGTATGCAAGGAAAATGTGCTACTAATGAAAACAACACAGGTTCTTTATTAACTTAATCAATCAGTTTCAAACTTTTGAGTGACAAGTTTACCTAAGTTAATTGAACAAATAACTTCATCAAATCCAAATGTAGTATAAGCACAGACAAATCCCACCATTCTGTAACACAGCGCACAAAGAGGCACTGCCATGTACAGTATGAGTTCCAAGCATGTTTTTTCTCCTGACAACGAGAGACAAGCTACTTTGTTATTAAAGAATAGATCATTATCATATTCTCCTGCCTGTCCTTCTATATTGAAAGGTAAGTATTACGGCAAACAGAACATAAATGCAGTCACATTTGAAATTCAGAAGAAAATAGTCTCAACTTCAAAAAATGCAGCTTCATTTCTTAACATTAACTTACTTTGTGGAAAGGGGCTTTTTTCAGCTTCAGTTTTTTGTAACTATTTTAAATCATGGCTGTGTTTTTGAAGTAAAACAAATCAGTCATATGTCAGTATCCTGAGAGAACCTGATTCTCCTTTTTGTGAGGAAAAGTAGCCGAATTATCTGTGATTGAGCTCAGCAATTGAAAAAAATTATTGAGTACCATTTAATACTAAGTGAAAAAACGAGACAGCGTATTGGTGTAGAGACCAGTGCAGACACAGTGTGGGTGTTTATACATGACAGTAACTTTCCACCAGCTCACTTGTTATCTCTCAAAAATAAAAGTAGGGCTACAGAGAAAAAATTCTTTCATTTTGTTTCCTAATAATTTCTCATGTGTTTCTGGTGGCCTGTGTATGTCCTGTATTTCAGCTATGAAACACCATAGTTGTGTGTTAGTGACCCTAGCTAGTCTTGAATTATTCTTTGTATCTGCATTTTTTACTATAGTTTTGAATACTTAAGTGTAATTAAAGCTGTTTATTTTATTTTCTTGTTTGTAGTTGTAAATTCCAGCACTTTTGTAGATGTCATCAACAGTGATGCTTCTGCAGCGATCTGTGTAAGTAATCCTTAAGTGGTCTTTGCAGGATCAGGGTTGTAGTCTACAGTTCAAACTTTATGGGAAAGACTGATCATGCCAGATATAACTCCATAATAATTTTATCAAGTTTAGTAACACAATCAAGCTTTGAATTTTGTTGTCTGTTGCCACATTAAAATACAGAAAATTATTTTTCAGAGAACTAAGAATTTCATCTTCCCCAACACCATGCAATACTTTACAGGGATGCACTGTCTGTCACACAATTCATATTTAGCTGCATGGTGTGAGTTCTACTAAGCAGAATACAAACAGAAGAGAATGTGATCAAATGAGACTTGGCTCAGCCACAAAAAATAGATTGTATTGCTCCCTTTGAATAACTCACATCAGCTTCATGAATTAAAAACAGAAATTAAACCCCCAAAACCTCAACAACAACAAAAACAGCAAGGGAGAGAAAAGAGAACATCTTAGCGGTTGTTATTTCATGCAGGATATCTAGTACTAGAACTGAGATTATCAGATATCTTGGTCTCTCATTATGGCAATAAATATTCAAAGTACATAGGAACTGCTGTCTACATAGACTGCAAGTAATGATAGCTACCGCAGTGATTCACAGTGGTCTGCTTTCAATATAAAATTTGGAAAGCAGATAATCACTTGGTTGGGAATCCCCTTTGCTGATGAATATGCTGCTTAGTTCACTTGCCTGCTGAGTTATTATTAGATGGCACATTGTTATCAAATAAATAGTTCACTTTTCAGCAGGAACTATCTATCATTGTCATATGAAACATGAATTAGGGAAATTCTCCTTTTACTCTTATCCTCCCAAATAAAAAGGAAACACTGACAGTCAAAGTGCAGGGTTTCTGAACTCCTACTGTGCACAATTTCCCCTTCTATTAGGGAGGGACAGTAGGAGACAATAACACATAAATAAGAGGAAGAGTATTTTGGGGAACAACAGAAATAGGATGATGACTACCTGAACTATCTGGCTATCCCAGCTGTCTCTGCATATTCAGTGATAAGACAATGGTTTTGGTGTAAGAGCCATGCAAAACTACAATGGGAATTATTTCATTTGCAGTGAGCAATGCAGCATTGTAAGTGCAAGATACACCATTAATATCAGCTGACCAAATGTTATTCCTTCTCTCTTGCCAGTCAAATATGCATCCATGTATTAATCACAAAGATACTGCAATCTGGAGTCTGCACAATGATGTATTTCCATAAACTCTCTTCCTCTTCTCATAAAGTACAGTCATATTCACATACCACCTTTCTTTTTTTTTTCCCCCCACATTTATCCTCTATAACACATGCAATTTTGAAGTTCAAGAAACTTAAAAGAAGAATTTTAGTGTGTCAAAAATAGACCCTGATTGTGTCAGAGGGACAAAAATACAGAAAATATTTTGTTGATTATAATGAAAGTAATACAAAATAATTCAAAGTTACAGTTCAGACTCCTTTTGCCCAACTTAGTCTTACTCAGTCCTGCTTTGGCATAATTAAAAGTGAAACATTTTGCAATATTTTAAGGTTACTATATTTGAGATTATCAATGGGCTGCAGAACCTGCCTTATGAGAAAAGACTGAAGGAGTAGGTCTTTTCTCCTTGGAAAAAAGAAGGCGCAGGCGCAACCTCATCACAGTATTCCAATATATAAAGCATGGCTACAAAGAGGACAGAGATTCTCTCCTCACAAAGAGCCACATGGAGAAGTAAGGGGCAAAGGGTCCAAGTTGCATCAGGAGAGGTTTAATCTCAATGTAAGAGAGACATTTTTTACAGTGAGAGCAATCATTCGCTGGAACCACCTCCCCAGGGACATGGTAGAGTCCCCATCACTGGAGGTTTTCAAGATGTGACTTGAGAGGTTGCTAGGTAATCTCATCAAGGCTCGTTTTCCCATGAAAGGTTTGACCAGATGATCTTTTGAGGTCCCTTCCAACCTGGACTATTCTATAACTCTGTGAGATAAGATTTACCTACATTTCAAGCTGTACTGGATGCTAAATTGGATAACATCTAACCAGAGAGGCAAGACTCCATTCTGCTCAACACAGGCTTGATCACTTCATACGCACCATTGAGCAGAGTTTAGGGGTGATACAAAATACACTAAGTCTGGTTATGTTTTTTAGATCATAAAAATGTCAGAACACATAGACTAGTTCAGACCAAGGGTCTACTCCTATATACTTCCCAAATATTGCCCAAAGGAAAATGTCTAGGAAAGAGTAAGAAAGCAGCAAGAATATATGATATCTTCCCTCCGATCATCTTCATGTCTAGGAATTTGATTATCCTTTTTTTTTTTTTTTTTCCCCCAGATTTAGATACCCTCTTCTAAGTTACTGTCCATTCTTTTGAAGCCATATAAACTTTTTGCATCTACAATTGCTTTGTCAAGGAGAACCAGAAGCCTATGACCTGCTGCTTGAAGGACAAAACTCCATTTGTTCATTGTGAAGTTGTCCTTTATTCATCACAAATGGAGATCTCAAACGTCAAAGGTGCTGAGAAATACCATAATAAAACATAAAAACAATTTAGTACAAAGTGATGCATTTATACCTTCTGTCTCTCTTTCCTGTTAGTCCTCTTTCAATTTCATACCTCAAATGCAAACTCTGAGTATGGTGTCCTTTTTTGTTTTGTTTTGATCACTCTCATAGAACTGAATGTTTTTTAACTCCTACTAAAAACACTGAGGGCATACACTTGTAGTAGATTTATATATCTGAACTTCACTCATGCAAAATTAATATTGACTTTACAAACCTAGAAATGATCAGTCATGTGTTAGAATTTCTTTAGGAAAAACAAATTTGCCATCTTTAGAGTGATGCAAAATACTATATGAATCTCCATCTAAATCCTAGTTTTTATATCAACCAGAAAATGGTCAGCAGAAAACAGACACCTCTCAGCAGTCTTTCCAGAAATTAAAAAGTAATTTAAACAAAGACATTGTCTTAAATACCACATCATTAATAAGAGATAAGAAAACGGAGTTTTGGTGAGCAGATTTAGAGGTGGAAATTTGCAACAGTTGCATAGGTAACTGTTTTTGCAGATTTTTTTTTTAATAAAACCATACATTTGTTGATAAAGACATGTGATCCCCATATTGTTGTTTTTGTGAGAATCACTGATTTTTTCCACGTGCTTCTTTTGTATCAGTCAACATCTGCTTTCTACTCTATCATACCTGCGACTGGCTCCAACTCTTAAAAGTCTCATACACCTTTACATAAATATATCCTCAGCGTATTTACTTCCTTCTAGAATTTACCCAGGTAATGTACAGAGAACTTCTGTCATTCACTAACAACAGTTAATCTCTCATCTATCTGTCACTAGTGTAAAATGAAGAGGACTTTGAAATTCTCTGCTACTGCTGCAACATTTGCTTTCTTGTCGTTTAATTTTGTAATACTGATGACTGTATTCATTGTAAGCTAGGCTTACGATGAACAGCTGACATGAACATATAAAAATATGGAACAAAACTCTTTAGCATGTGACAGCCTTACATGCTATGAAGATTTTACTGGAAAATCTTGGTCTACCTTAAAATGACTTGCAGCTCTGCAACACAGTTGCAGTGCTGTGTTCAGACAATGTGGATGCTGATAGAAGTCCATGATGCATAGATAAAAACTTCACTGTGTGGGCTCATTTTCCTTAAAAACGCGGTAAGTTACCTTTATAGAACTGTTATGATATCAGAGCAGAACATTATAGCAGGCACACTTTTTATCTGCTGATTAGTTTCATAGTATACTTTCCCATTCCTTAGTCATTTAAGAGTTGCATGTAAGTTATGAGCAGTCAGACAACATTAACTATAAAGTATTTTATGACCACATATAAATAGATGTAATGAACATATGTTACTTTGATTTATCAAACTATGATTGAATATTAAACTTTTATAGCTTCATCCTTCATACAGCATAAATTGTATATCATACTCTATGCATGTTACCCTATAATTTCAGATAAGAAATATTATGAAGTGGGTAATTTGGCTATTGAAAAATTGTCAGCAGAACTAATCAAAGGATCCCAAGATATTATGGAATAACTTGATTTTTCTTTTCTTTTTTTTTTTTTTAAAGCTTATTATAATAAACCCTGTTCTCTGGATAGAAAGACAAGTTGCACATGATCTCTGTGTTCTTAATCTTGAACTACCTACCTGTCCTGGATTTTGTTAAAAACAAGACTGGTTCTCTTTTAGTGATTTTTCTTTCAGCTAAGTTCTTCTAGGTGGCTGCACTTTTCTGAGTTTTAGCCTGCATATTTTTTCCTAGGATGCTGTACTCAGTGCTGATAAGAAGACCAACTGAATCCTGAAGAAGCTCGTGTTTAGATTTATTACTATGGTAGCCAAGAAAGACTGATCAGTTTTCCCACGTTCCGTTGTGAGAGGGGCATGTTTGAGGAGGGGTGGATGGAACAGGTGACTAAAACTGACCAACTGAAGTGTTCCATCCCATAATTGTCATAACCCTATATAAGAAGGTGATCACGAGGATCAAGTACTCTTCAACCATGGCCAGCATTTAGAGAGAGCCTTGTCTGTCTGCCTGTGATCTACAGGCCTCAGGCTCCGCATCCCTGCAACCAGGTTCCGGTTTGCTGTGAAGTCCTGCCCATGACTTCCAGGGGCCTGACCTGCACATGCTGGAGCCACCAGTTCCGCACACCCAGCTCCTGCTGCTGGAGTGATGCCAACTCCACATTGAGCATTCAAGATTGGTTTTGTATATTTTGTATATATATTGTCTATTTATTAGTAGCATTAGTAAAACCCTTTAAAACTCTCCAACTTGAAGTCTAAGTCTCTCTTCCTTTTCCCTTATCTTTCCTATCATCTTTTCAATCTAAAGGAAAGGGGTGGCGGGAGGTGAGGGGATAACAGGGAGCATCTGCCATGGTTTATTGCCGCCTTGCCTTAAACCTTGACACTACCATTTGTATTCAATACCTATAAACTCAACAAAAGCTGTGGATAGTTCTTACCCATATTTAGAGTTCTGGTGGAATTGCTAATCTTCAGAGGAGACAGAACTCTTTCATATACAATCTAGACACCTCTTCTTGGACTTACAGTCTGGAATACACACACCTTCCTCAAGGATGCTTAAGTTAGGCAAGGTAAGCGGGAAAGTATGATTTCTGATCCCCCTTTTGACTTCACAACTAGATACACTCTGGCAGTAAAAAGTATAGAATTACTCCGTAAATTTAAATTGTCTTGGATTCAATCAAGGACAGCCTCAGATTGAAGCTCTTTAAATTTTTTTCTACATATCATGGAATGGAAGAGGATAGTATGGACTCTGATGTGGTACATGCATAATATGTGTTGTCCGTGAGAAAGAGCAAAATAGATTGTGTAGAGAATGAAGAATGTAGGACACCCTGCTTGATGTATGATGTGGAGAATGCAAAATTGCCGGCAGGATCCCTTTGAACGTGACTCGCCGGCCGGGTGAGAGTAATGAGTCTAATTCAATATGAATTTAACATCAGTACCCTTTAATGAACTCTTAACAACACTGAATATCAATGTTCGCCAGACCACGTTTTTGCAGCCCTTATATACTCTTTACCCAAAGGTCATGCGGCAAGCGCAGGCTACGATTGGTTACACTTGCAGTCACTCTTCCCCCCCAACTATGGTCATTGGCTGTAGGGCACCGTCCACCGACGGTGCCCCTCCTGCAGCCTGGGTCGAGGGCAGACCAGCTTCTGTTTACTTCCCTTCTGTCTTTGGTGTCTCCAGGAAAACCTTCCGTGCACCACAGCCACATCAAGCTCTGGCTTGTTCATAGCACACAGCCAGAAACTCTCCACACCTGCTAATATGCATTTACATGCCCCAAATTTCTATGCCAAATTTACATATGGTTTACATGTTTTGAATGACCATGTTGGCTTCTAGTTGTTCGATGATGGCAGTAAATACTATATACTGAATAATCATACTCAGTATGTGTCATACCGAGTATGGTTAGAGACGTATATATGTCTCTTGGTATGGGGTTCCTGTGTGACTTTGCAGGATGTTGACACAGTATAATACAAGAATATTTACAATTGTTCACCTATGAGAAAATGTAATGTTACGGATTTAATATATTAGTAATAATATTTGTTGTGAAGAAAATTAGGAAAATTACTAAATCCTGATTTCTAAAGGTTCAGAATTCAGTTTCACATTCTGCAGACTATGGAAACAATCAATATTATATAATTTTAAAAGTTATTTGTGCAAGTATTCTTATTAATAATTAAAAGGCTAAGAAAAAAAAAACCCGTTTGTAATGATGGCTAATTATCATTAAATTAATAATATATGATTCACTGAATTTTTTTTACTTGTATGTTTGCTTACATTTATATAGCTGTTATAAGGGTATAAAAATTAAAAAGAACCACTTGGCAGCTGAAGGTCGCCAAAGAATCACAGAAAGACCATGGACACTGGCAGCTCTGGCTGCTGAGGTGTTTTGAGTTTTAGAACCTGACTGTGTGAAAGAAAAGAGAAGTAGCATCCCATGGGACACTGGAAAGATGAGAGTACTAGATATTTAAGTAAAGAAAAGGAAATAGTTTGGAGATAAGTATGTTTGGCATTTTCCTAAAGGTCAGCTATACTTCTTTCAAAACAGGAGTACTGTTTGCATTTTACAGGTCTGCAGTATTTTACAGATTATGGAACAGGTATGTTTACTTTTTGTAGCATAATACATCTAGGAGGTGGAAGAATTTCATCTGGGAGATTTGGGTAGTAAAGCCAACACTGTCAAGAATAAAACACTACTAAATTATTGAGGTTCTTTTTAAGAGTACTGTCTCAGGGAAATCAACCTGAATGTTCTTTCCAACTGAACAGGAGGAAAAACAGAACACTGGATGGAAAGAAGCAATCCCACACAGGTGTCTGAAAGCCTCTAAACTCCTTATTTTGCAAAAATGAAGCCCACCAACCCAGGCCTTCAACCAGTGATAGGATACACCAACATTTCCCTTTTCCCTTGACCTCCACATCCTGTACGTTTCTCTCAGAACAAAACACTCCTTTAAATTCTGAGATTGCTTTGTTAACTCACAATAGGGTTTTTAAACAGAAAAAGATTGGGATAGTCTACTTCTAAAACACAATGTACACTATATGGAGTCAAACTTCTGATGATTTTGGAAACAATCAGCAAGTAACTAGCTTATATTTTCCACTTGTTGGATACGGTCTTAGGAATACTTAATGATAAAATTTAATTGTGCAATACCAATTATTTCTGTATCAATTTGCTGAAATAAACCTAGAGACTTAGTGCTTCCACGTGCAATAGCTAATAGATATGGTGTCCTGAATCTACCTGGTGGGTAGGCAGCTCCTCAAAAAGAGATAGACTGATAATTACGTCAATGTCATTCTTTCATCTCTCAGAAGCCTTCTGAAAAGAAACGTCTAATTAGGATGACAAATAAGGAAAGGCCATAGCAGAAAGATGCCCTTATGCAGAGGTAATTGTTGATAGCGATGCTGAAAGCAATTGAGTTCATATGAAAAGATAATTCTCATTAGCAAGTAAAGAAAAGGTCTCATTATTTCCATTCCAATAGTGCCCTGACAAAACAGGTAAATAAACAGTAGAAAATATACCAGAAATGCCACCCTTTCCACAGGTTTTTATCTATCCTATTACTACTTAATTTTACAGTAATTAAAAACATTATCTGAGAGCATTAAAAATTGTCTTGAAGAAACTTCACGTCAGTACAGTTCTGGGTTTGTTGGTTGTTTTTTTGTTTTGGTTTGAGTTTTTTTGTTTGTTTTGTTTTGGTTGGTTGGTTTTTGGGGGGTGGGAGGGGACTGGTCTTTTTTTGTTTGTTTTGGTTTTGTTTTGCTGCTGTGCTGAAGTCCTGCTAATGGACAGAGGAGCTCCAAACTTGCTAGTTGAGGGGTTTAGAAATTTACAGTTAATTTTCTAACCTCAAAACGAGTGCCATTATGTTGCTTATTATGGTGATTTTGTGCAATAAGGGGTCGTCTAAAAGTCATTTTCCAACCCTTAGTCAGAGCAAGGCTGGTGTTTTTAACTGTTGAACTTTAAACACACATGAAGAAGTTCACAATATTCAGTAACCTATTGCAAACAATTTGGGTGCTCAATGGACTGCTCTGTGTGTTGTAGATCTCCCTGCAGAGCAATGTTGAAGAACACAGCTATAATTCATTTACAAGTATTGATTACAATTGACTCATTAAGAAGGAAATCAATTCCTCTGAAGTATATAAATTGTAAAGTGGAAAAAAAAAAGTGACTGGAGGAAAAAAGTATTTTGAAATTCATGGAACACTTTTAATAATGGGTTCTGGAGATTGAAATTAAAATGTTTTGCACTAGAAAAAAGTATACTTATTCTTAATGCCCATGATTCCTATACTGCTGGCAACTGCCTCTTTACTACAGATTCTGCATTCTTTTTTAGTAAACAGGATTATTATACTTTGTACTCTGCAGTACTGTTTCAACATATTTGCAGTTCTATGACTGTCTCTCTCTTTTAAAAATCCTCATCAACCCTTACTTGTAAATATTTCTTAATCTGTTTTTACCCACAAGATGAAATGCAACACATTGGGAATATATGTGATGTCTAAATTAAGCCATTCAGTAATCCGCTGCTCTGTATTTCATACTCCATGTAAATGTATGATGTAATGAAGTGAAATATCATTACAATACCTTACACTTAATTGTAAACTATTATTTGGAATTACTGTAAAATGGACAGGAAAAATTTCTAGCAAGAAATAATGTGAACCTTTTATTTTCAAGAGATATTTGCCGTATTTGTTCAAGAATGATCTACTTCCATGTTTTGAGTACTTCGTTTCTACTATCTTTCTTTCTATATAGAAACACAGTTAATTTTACATATTTCAGAATAAAGAATCAAAGCATTTTAATATTAAGTAAACCACAAAATTAAACTATACAATAAACAAGGTGATTTGTTGCATCCTTAATTTTGACAAAACCTTGCTTGTAAGGAAACAAAAGCATAGCATTTTTGGGTTTCCAAGTTAAATTTGAAGTCTTAGTAAACTAAGACTTTCTAAGGAAAAATTCATCCTTATCATCTTATAATTGACATACTTATCAGTGTAGTTTCCTCCAGTTCAATTAATTAGCCTCCAGTTCAATTAATTAACCTATGATGGTTCTGCCAGAAGTCATCTGGACTGTGGGGTGGTGCACAGAGGTTGCTCCTTCAGATCTAGCTGTGATGCTAAGGCCTAGTCATCTTCAAAAAGAAATTGAAAGAACTAGTTCTCTGTTTTTTAAGCCTGCTAGTGGACATATAGTTTTGGTCCACATCTGACTGACTGCTAAATATTTCTGGGTAACTATTGGAAAACACTTAAAAGCTGTGGTAGGGGGATGAGACAACACATAGTAACACAAAACTAGATTTTTCTTGGGATAAGCAGAAAGAATTAGAAATTTTATCCAGCATCAGTAGTCTTTAAAAGATTCAAATATCTTCACAGTCACCCAGCAGACACCTGGCATACAACCCTTTACCCTTAGGGAGCCTTTTCCCAGGGAGTGTAGAGAAGCACCCAGAAGAAATTCCAAGAAAGTGAGTGCCTGGAAAAAGAATTAGTGTTAAACACCCATCCTATGCAATAAGTTTTGAATTTTAGATTTATCACCAAAGTAAGTTGGTCAGTCTCACAGCAGGATGAATGATACTTGCCCATAATACAAATGCAATCCATATTTATAGTATTTAACTTCATCCCACTTTTCTTACTCAATTCCTCTAGGTATTTTATTTGACATTTTCATTCTCTTCTGTCAAGGCAAGGCCTTCCAGCTTTGTGCCATTAATAAATTTCATTTACACCATCTTGTGTGCCAAGATAGCTAATTAAATGACTTAAGATTTATTCCGGTAACATTCCTGCAGCCTCTCTCTTTTCAACACAACCAGTTGCTATGTCTGATTCATCCAGTTCCTTGCAGCCTTACAATTAATATGCCAATCAGTGTTTTATTCGCTGCAGCTAATTTCTCCCTTGTGACTATTGAATGTTTTTGGGTTACTGCTGCAGAAGACTGAAGAACCATCCATGGAAATGCTTTAGCAGAATCTGCCTTTACCTAATCATACACCAGACTGAATAATTTGTATCAACTCTGGTTTTTGTTATGAGCAATGGACTTCCGGTAAAAGACAGTACAAGTCCACAGCTGCATAATGTTATATGGGCAACTCTAGTGCACATAATTATGTATAATTTCTGTATTTTTTTTTTTCCAAATAGCATCAAATTGAACTGCCATGGAAGAAATGGATTTCTTTATGTTGAAAATGATTCTTTCACAACAAAATAACCCTTTCACAACAAAATAACCCTTTCACAACAAAATAACCCTTTCACAACAAAATAACACAACTTTTTTGCCAAATAGAAATATATAAAAGACCTACCCAGAAGAAAGCACCTGTATCAGTCCATATATTTGAGAGGATATCTTCAGCGACTGCTGCCAAAGGAGCACAACAGCATTTCAGTGGGTCAAATCCACTGGAGTAATTCTTTATTGCACCCATTATGTGTTTCCATTTACAGCTTTGCAAATATTTAAATGCTATAATTTTCCTGAAGACAGGCTTGTGCATTCAATTTGCAGTACTGTAAGAAATATAGATCAGGGCCTCTCTGTCCAGAGACAAATGATTGATGGTAATGGCCATAGAAATATTTCCCTTTTATGTAGTAGACTTTAGACTAGAAGAAGTGCAAGCTGCACAAACCTGCTGAGCCTAATGATTAGGGACTGATTATTAATCTAAGGAATAAGATTCCTTTGTCCTTGACCTCCCTTTACATTTCTTTGTCACGTTTTATCCAATGTCAGCCTAATGTGGAAATTGTAAGAAGTGGAACAGGAATCCAGCCTCTTTCACTTTTGACTAGCCCTACTATCACTTTTTAGAGGCGTACTTCTGTTTCTCTGTGTTCACAAACTCTTGCACCACTTCATCATAATGTGCTCCCCTGTCTGATCTCCCACTCTGCCAGCGTAGCTTGGTAGTTAGGATGCTTTCCTCCTTAAACTAGTGATTCTGAAAAAGCTTAGACAAAAGATAGATGCGCAGGTCAGTTCAGGTGCTCCTGCATGTGCTTGCATATCCAAGCCATCTAGATAAGCAGAGCGTGACTTGGTTAAGTAGTGATCTCCAGATTACTCTATGAAAACTATGCATTATTTAGAGTATTACTCTTGCAACCACATAAGGTATAAGATCAAGACTAAACAACAAAGTGAGACTCCTACTCAGTTCTTCCTAACCTATACCAGACTTTCTTGACAAAGGATCAGAAGTGCAGTAGATTCTTTAGTCCCTTTACAAAGTGAAACCAGGATTTTCAACTTCAAGATGTAAAAAAAAAAATATATTATCTTAAAATACTTTAAAACAGTGACCCAAAAACCTGGAGAAAATGGGACAGATTATTTCTTTTTTTCATATTTTTGATTGCAAAATTTTTATCTACTTGGAACGTTCTCATCTGCTGGATGAGACATTCAGAGCACCCAGCAGGATATCCCCAGTGTAACTATTGTAAAGACTGGACATACGCAGTAATTGATCCTGAACTGAAATCTGTCAAAAATTCATTCATTATTTTTTTTTCAGGATGATTGATATTTTTTTTTTTGTTTTCAGCTTTCTCACTAGCTAATTTTTTTAAACATGTCTTTTATTTTAACTGAGTGTCTATTCCTGAGAATTATTAACCCTGAAGAGTCCATTGAAACAAAACAAAAAGAACTCTACAGTCCACTTTTTTCTTAAGAAAAAAACATTTCATAAGCATACTCTAGAGTTGCCAGATCTTTTATTTTTATACCATAGACCTTCATATTTCATATAAGCCACCTCCAGGATATAAAAGTATCAGTTCAGCAGATATCTTCCTTTCCTGTTCTGAAGTCTGAACTCTTGCCTGTTTTTAAGTTACCAAAATGAAGACCCTAAAAAGATGGTTTGATGGCAGGTGAGGAGTGAGGCTGGATATCAGTTCCTCTTATTCCCACAAGTGGATCTTTTGTTAACTTTACAGGAAAAGCGAAAAACAGAGTCATGCGGTTAGACTTAAAAAAAAAAAAAAAAAAAGTTGTTTAAGCTCCAGTGCATCTAATTAAAGTTCATTACAGGTAAAACTGTAGATGAACACAAGAACTGACAGGTAGTGATGCACCAACCACCAGATCAGTACTTAGATGAAAATGTGAAAAATAATGAGCACATTTTTCAGTACCTTTAGTTGGATGCTCAAAACAAAGTTGAAGTCACTACAGCCCGCAATTAATCACCACAGGCATGTATCAAACATCCTAGTCTCTTCCCTGAGGGCAGTGCTACTGTTCACGAATACTGGCAGCAAGAAATGAGTGTGCTCAGAGAAGTGACCCTGAAATTTTGGATGTCAGTATACAGCATGATTTCTTGAAATGCATTTTGAAAGCCTATGAAAATTACCTCTACCATTGCAGTACCTACGTACACAGATCTCAAGGCAGACTGCCTCCATAAAGCGCCTTCCAGCCAGCCCTCAGTGAGGCTTCAGTCTTCTGAGAGCAAAGAGTCCATTGGACTCTAATGAACTGTTTTAGACATAGCCCAGCAGATTAGTTTCCCTTCCATACATTGTGTTTTATCATCAGTGTTTATTTAGCAAGTTCACTTTCTAGGTAGGTTTGAGAAAAGTTTTTGAAATTCTGTTCGTAGGGGAGTTTGAGGACAGCTTGCTAAGCCTGCTTCTTATTTCTTCTGTTTTTTGTAGACAAATTGTAATTCATAGAGCGCTAAGCATCAAACAGTGAAATTCTGGTTTTAAGAGCAAGACCTTTAATTTTCCAAGTTCTCTTGGACATTCATTAGACACTTATATTGATTTTTTAAATGAATGTAAAATTCTTGGCATAAGATCCCATGTAATAACTTGAAGGACAGGGAGTTTAAAGGAATAAACTTTTGAAGTTTCATTGCAGGTATAAAGCAATCATGGAAATTACAGATATTAGACACACACATGATAGCTTTAATGCATATGGTGAAAATGGCAAAAAAAAAAAGTACCTGTGGTATGGAAAATATAGTAGATCCCAAAACAAAACTAATTTCCAGAGTTGGAATTTAGGCTTATGCTACTTTGTCTGCTTTCATATTGTCAACAAGTATCTTCATTTAATTTGATGCAGTCCCCAGTTCTCCATGCTAGCAATCAAAATTGCTTGAGACATGGATAGCTACATGAAGTAACATCAGAAAAAGACAAGCTTATAAAGTATTTTAGACCTGAAAAGCCAGACAGGCTGTCATTTAATTCTAAAATTAACTTCGCTTTTCTGCGTACTGTGTAGAGAGTTGGTAATATGGCTTAGTAAATTCCACTTTGAGACAAGGATTATAAAAAATTGAATGTGGCAACACTTTGTGTTGAAATAATTAGTGTTTGGTCTTGGATCTGTGTGATGGTCTTTCAACAACCAGGAAAAAAATACTGTTTTCTCTGTGCCGTGTCTCTACAGAATCAGAACTTTGAAACGCCCAATATTTGGTGTTAGCCATAAAACCGCAATCAAGGCCTAAGAAAACACCTAGAAGATGCATTGTCACAATTGTGTGAAAGACCATTTCAGGCCGAAGATCATCACCAGAGATACGTTCTTTATTTCTAAGTCAAATTCCCTGCGCTCAAATAGCCATAAGAAGGACCCACTGAAACAATAACTCCTATACAGCACAGAACTAAGAACTTGGAAGAATTGAACAGCACTAAAAAGTAGAGAAGCAGCAACACAGGGGTTAAGCTGCAGCTTTAGTTGCAAGCTTCAGTATGCCTCAAGGTGAGCACATTTTCCCATGGTCAAACATATCAAGAGCTGCTCACTGAGAAAATAAATGAGGTAACACCTTGGTCTGAATTATAAGCATGGCTAATGACAATCCTGAAAAGGTCTCTTTCAGAATTGTAATTAGCTCTGAACTCAACTGGAACCTCGTGACATCTCGCAGACAACGTGAAGAGATGCAGCCTCTAAACAGACTTCAGGCAAATGAAACGAAAGCACATAACAATGGGTTCATGAATTAATTCAAAATTTCAGGAGTTTGCAGAATAGCAATTGAAGTCACAGCAGTTATGAAGATCCTGTTATTTAACATTGGTTGAGGGTTTTTGTCTTCCTTTAAAAAAAAAAAAAAAAGTATTTTTCACCTTCTTTAACTACTTTTGAAGAAAATAAGCTACACTAGGTCACTTTCAAGAACACTGCTTTTGCCACCCAGATTAAAACAGTCTGAATGCTACTTTGCTCTCTTTATAGTCTGCTTTATAGCTCCCCGGGTGATTTCATTACTACACACCACTGAACTGTATCTGCATGTCATTAGGTGTAGTTTGGCTTTCCAGTCTCTAGAGGTCTCTGCATATCGCATTTTAGCTCAGTGACATCTCAGCAGGAACTGCATTTGTAAGGTGAGACTGAAGAACTGTACAAGAAAGGTCTGCTGGCACTAGGTCTGGCTCTGACAGTGCTGTCATGAGAATTTAGTTCTAGTAATTTACAGAGGCCAAAGAGAGGGAGAGAGATTTATACCATAGCATTAGCTAACGCCAGCATTGAGCAAGTAGGAACATTTTACATTTTGTCCTTAGAATTCAGAAAATCTTAGCTCTATTCAACTGGAAATGGTTGAATATGATGCTGTACAAGGATGGCAGTTAACCCCAGCTGTCAGATATATTACCATGTATACTCTAACATTGGCCACATCGGGGTTGGATTCGTTTTTGTTTCCTTTCATGGTTGATGATTTTTTTTCTCAAAAAATGATTTCTGATTTAAATTATTATGATTTAGCTAACCGTAGAAGAACGTGTTTACTATAATTTAATGTAGATACAGTTTCTGGATAGATCACCTCTACCTTTGCTCTCATCTCTTGTCTAGGAGCCTGCTTTCTGGCTGTTGAGTGTGTCTTACCTGATTGACTCTGTGCTATTATTTGTATCCATAATGTATAGAACATACAAAAATGTCTTCTACATGTATATAAGAAATAGATTCTGAAAACAATAATTTAAAAACTTCCAAGGCAGTTGAAAGGAAACTAGTTGCTTCCTTTACCTGAAAGGATCTTAGAGCCCCCTTGATATCTCACACCAACTTTACATTCAGGAACTAATCAAGTCTTTGCCTATGAAAAGAAATAGGTAGGTAGGTAGGTAGGTAGAGAGAGATAGACAAAGATAGACACCTGCAACTACTCAGAAGAATTTCTGATTCTCAAGACCTTCTTCAGGCACTGTGGTCTTCAGTAACCACTCCACAGTATCAACACAAGTAACTTGGCAGAGCAGATAGTTGCTGAGGCAGCCAACTTCAAAGAATAGCAGACAACAGCAAACCCAACTTTACTGCAGACACAGCTTCTGCAAAGATAAAAAAGGAAGGTGGCATTTGATTTCATTATTTTTCATGTGTGTTGCTAAAACCATTACAAAGATATGGAAAAATTACGTGATCCCACTCTTGTGTCTTAAACAATTTTGCTGTCTGGACCCTAGTTCTACTCCTTGAGCTACATTCAGCAGGCTGACATATAAAAGGAAATGATGTGTGCCTCCTTTCTTACAGTGCCTTTTGGTGCCAGGAGGCAAGAAGTGGGGGTACAATGACAGATTGCAGAGGAAAGACAGATTTTTAAGTGGCTGTAGTTTTCTGCAGTTCTTTATGAATCGGTAATGTGCTTCCCACTTCTTGTGGATAGCAGGTAGTAAAGTAATATGGAAATAGGTGCTAGCTGGCAGTTTTTACAGAAGAAAGCAAGAGTTGTCCTGTTTCTGTCCTCAGAATCACATTTTCTCCATAATGATCCGTAAGAATCTGCTAATCCTAGACATTCAAAACTTTGTGATTTCCCCACATACAAAGTTTTCTTGAAGATACAGACTATGAGGTCTTCCAAGCCCCTTTCTCATCTGGCTAAAAATGCTATTCTTCAGGAATTCTGCACAAACATAAAGCCGTGACATTTGCTTCTCAAAACTCATATTTTCTTAAGCAAACATGAACTGTCTGAGCCACAAAAAGCCTGTTGAAGTTTCACACCATGGATTTTTCTTGTTCAGAATGTCAAATTAACCTATACACAACACTTAAACCACCATTTTATTATGCCATGAAATTAAGTTGTCCATTAACATGCCTTCAGAATGTACAGAACATTTAACGTCTGAAGCTTTTTACTTTTCAATGTCAACTTTCACTAGAAAGTTCTCTGCTAAACTGCTTTATCTTCTAAAACACTAAGTAAATTTTTCTAGGCTTATCTTTAAATTTCTTTCATTGCCTGACCATGCTTTTCCAAGGAAGTGGGGAAAATGGCAGAAATTAATCTCAATGTATATCGAATCAGCATTTTATAGTGTGGGGAATACTACATCTATGCAGAAAATCGTTCTCGTTGTTTGCTGGAAAAAAAAATTCATAGTATTAATACAGTGTGCCTGAGTTCACAGAATTATGCCAATTATTGGTATCTGAAAAGCTCTGCCTTTAATGAATATATGCATTTCTCATAAAAAACTTAAAGCTGGATGATAATAAATAATAATTTTGGTCATAACGTGTTGAAGGCTGAAGAAACTAGTAATAAAGAGACTAAGTATTTTAAATGGAAGAGTTTATGTCCACTTTGTTATATAAGTTCATGAAAATGAAAATACTAAAATGAAGAATTCTTAATTCTGTGTAAGGTCTCATGTAATAGTATGCAATGTATTTGCAACAGTTTAAAAGTCATCAATATTACTGCTTTTAGATTGTGTCAGGGTTTTCATCTGTCCCGGTGTGCTCATACTGTGCAGTTTTTAAGGAATTCAGTCCCCATTAAAGTGATTGTTCCAACAAAGATGTTGGCAGAAGAACCTAAAGTGTTGCATTGTATAAGATGATTTTATAATTTTTTATTCATGTGCAATCATTTCTTCTCATTTGATAGATCCCATATATTCCCTCTCTTCTGTAAACATTCAATACCAATCATGAAAAGGAAGGAGTCAATAAAGCCATCATTAATGACAGTGGTTTTCTTCCCTAGTTGGAGAAAGTAAAATATTATTATGGATTTCCCAGTACAGAAGAAAAAGGAGATGCAACCATTCAGACTAGCAGAAAAAAATAACCTACAACCTACTAAAGGACTTAGGGAAGATGCAGTCTGGGAAGCAAAAGTTAAGGCTCTTGTGGTATAGTCTGAAAGGAAGAACCAGAGAGCTGAAGAGCAGATGTGAGACTCAATATGTAGAAAGGCTAACATAGTTGTCCAATGGAAACAAACAAACAAACCGACAACAACCTAACCCAATACACTCACCAGAAAATGGGTACTTATCGTAGAGAAGGGGGTATGGAGCAATGGAGCAAGGGCCAAGAATCACTTTAGTCAGTCTGTTCTATATATGGGACTAGCTGGCAATACAATAGCTGACATGCTTTAGTGGGTAATGGAGCAAGTTTACAAAGAAAAAAAAAAAGGAAGAAGAAAAATGCAATATCCAAGAAAAGTCTAACTTCTAAAAGAAATATTTAAGGGTCAGGAGAATCAAGTAATTTTACAATGAATTACTTAGTACTCAAAAACATTTTAGCCTTTCTTTTAAAGACCGTTCTTTTGAGAATCCCACAAAAAAACAAGAGATGAAATAAATAACAGTAGTAACTGCCAGGATATAGAGGGTAGAAGCTTGGAATAGACAGGTGAGGGCCAGAAAACCAACATACACAAAAGTAATTGTTGCTTGATAGAATGTATCCTACAAAGATCATCTGGAAGTCTGTGAGAAGTATGATGGTCTGCATTCCTCAGACAAATATTTGCACTCACGTGACCACAAGAAAATTATACTTAAAGGAAAAAGGAAAAAAAAATAAGAATAGCACTTAGGGTCTTTGGGTTATGAAGTTGATTATGTAACTGTTTATACATATTGATAACCAGAAATATTCTTAAGTTGGGTAATCTTTTGTTCCACAAGCCTCCATATAAAAGAATCACAGCATTAGAGAATGATAGGGATTGGAAGGGACCTCAAAAGATCATCCAGTCCAATTCCCCTGCTGGAGCAGGATCACCTAGATGAGGTTACACAGGAACATGTTCAGGCATGTTTTGAATGTCTTCAGAGAAGGAGACTCCACAACCCCCCTGAGTAACCTGTTCCAGTGTTCTGTCATCCTCACTGTGAAGAAGTTTCTTCTAATTTTTAAGTGGAATCTCTTATGTTCCAGTTTGCACCCATTGCACCTTGTCTTATCATTAGTTGTCACAGAGAAGAACCTGGCTTCACCCTCCCAACACTTATCCTTTACATAGTTATAAATATTACTGAGGTCACTACTCAGTCTCCTCCAAACTAAAGAGACCCACCTCCCTCAGCCTTTCCTCATAAGGGAGATGCTCCACTCCCTTCATCAGCTTCATTGCCCTGCGCTGGACTCTCTCCAGCAGTTACCTGTCCTTCTTGAACTGAGGGACCTAGAACTGGGCACAATATTCCAGGTGTGGTCTCCCCAGGGCAGAGTAGAGGGGAAGGAGAACCTCTCTCAACCTACTAACTACTCACTTTCTAATACATCCCAGGATGCCATTGGCCTTCTTGGCCACAAGGCTCATGGTCATCCTGCTGTCCACCAGGACTCGCAGGTCCCTTTCCCCTACACTGCTCTCTAATAGGTCATTCCCCAACTTGTACTGGAACCTGGAGTTGTTCTTGCCCAGATGCAAGACTCTACACTTTCCCTTGTTATATTTCATTAAATTTCTCCTCGCCCAACTCTCCAGCCTGTCCAGGTCTTGCTGGATGGCAACACAGCCTTCTGGTGTGTCAGCCACTCCTCTCAGTTTTGTGTCATCAACAAGCTTGCTGACAGCGTACTCTATTTTCTCATCCAAGTCATTGACGAATATATTGAATAGGACTGGTCCCAGTACCGACCCTTGAGGGACTCCACTAGATACAGGCCTCCAACTAGACTGTCCCATTGACCACAGGTCTCTGGCTTCTTTCCTTCAGCCAGTTCACAGTCCACCTCACTACCTGATCATCCAGACCACACTTACTCAGATCAGCTGCAAGGATACTGTGGTAGACTGTGTCAAATGTTTTACTGAAATCAAGATAGACCACATCCACTGCTCTGTCATCATCTATCCACCTGGTTACGTCCTCATAAAAGACTATGAGGTTGGTCAAACACAACTTCCCCTTGGTGAAGCCATGTTGGCTGCCCCTAATGACGCTCTTATTTTTGATACACCTTAAAATGGCACCAAGGATAAGTTGTTCCAACACATTTCCAGGGAGGGAGGTGAGGCTGACTGGTCTATAATTACTCAGGTCCTCCTTCTTGGACGTTTTAATTAAGCACCAGGATTTTGTGCCACAATGCTGTTTAGGAGTCGGCAGGCTACTTAGAATATGTTTAGTTTTGAAGTAATTAATCCATTGTAAGCACTGTAAAGCTCTCCTGAAGAGAGATAAAATCATCTTTACCTAAAAATATTCTTTGTCTGATTGAGTTTCTGATGTTTTTCTCATTTTACCTGGTATTTGCTCAATAGCTCCAGAGTTACATTCAGTGTTGTGAAGTTCTGTCCCCTACTGCCAGCAACCAGGTTCTTCTTTGAAAATAATAAATAGCTTTTAGTTCTCACATTTTACAATGACATTATGTTGTTTGGTATTCTCAGCTTTTGACCAGAGGCTAAATTTAGAGATGAGGAACATCCTTTAGCTTGTATTGTGTGAACTACATTGCAAAATTTGTCTCAACTGTGACAAAGAACGTTTGAATTTATTTGTACAACCTTCTTAGTATTTAACAACAGTATCTGATAAATTGCATTTCAGGTTTTCTCTCACACAGGTGGCAAGTATCTGTCCTATTATAAACAATAAAACAAAATACATTAAAAATGTATCTTTGCAGCACTGATCTACTGTAGAACAGGCATGATCTCGAACTTCATCATTGAAATATTTTATAAATTCTTCACTTCTAGTGGTGGAGAAACACATTTCATGAACGTATTTCTCCTCACACTCAAAAAGATTTAATTTACAATAGAAAAAGAATTCTCTGATTTTTTCCACTTATAACGAGGTTTTCTCTAGAAAAATAATGGCCCCAGCAATAGGAACCTCCTACCATTGGAGGGAGCCAGCAGCACTTGTTCAGAAATTCTCTTTCTAAAGTCTCTGGTTTGAAGTCAACTTTTTCAGCACTGCAGTAGTTGAATCATGTGCTGAAATGCTGCAGCACTCTCCACTTTTCATAATAAAAGTGGATTTCAAAAAATAATGACCTATTCCTTAAGATACAGTCTAGCTACTCTTATTTTGAAGTATTAAAGAACGTTCTTTAATCTTAGAGCAAGCTGTATTTGGTCTTGTTTTGAAGTTTCTATAATAATCAATAAGTTTACTTTACAAAGCTGTCACATATGCTTTTAATTTATTTAATACATTAAAACGGTGATAAATACAAACTATTTTTTTTTTAAGTTTAAAAATAAAACCACCTTCTGTCTTACCATCTTATTTAACTCTACAGTTAGAGAGAGTAGAATTAGGAAGAAAGTAACATAGAAAAGTGTTGTATTTGGATTTTTAAATGCCATTTTCCTTGTGCACCAAGGTGGTGCATGAATCAAGATTTTAGCTTTTGTAGGGTTATTCCAGAGACAGCAAAAAATATACAACAGCATTGGCTACACCTTCAAATAAAATACTGGGTTCTGGACTTTCACAGATAAGATCACTTGAGGACCCACAAAGCCCATATCCAACATCTAAAAATGTTTTCTTATTTTTTATTTAGATTATAATTTCACTTCCATTTAACCACCACATAGGTAAACTAGGTCAGGAAAACCAGAAAGTTAACGTTAAGAACCCACCAAAGTTTTGTTCTAAATAAAAATTGTTGAGTTAAACACTAGTCAGAACCAGAAAGGGAAAATAATTAATCCAGGTTGTATTCCAGCTTGTAAATATTTGTCCTCTATAACTGAAAATAATTGTGCATGCCTTTCATAGTATTCTTTTATTTTTAAAGTGCTTTCCTTTCACAGAAGCCTAGGTTATAGCCAGGCCTGTGCTTGCGTGTAGAGAAATAAGGAAGACTAAAGCCTCTATAAGATACCTTGGCATATTGAAAAGGCAGAAAACTGTGGGAAATTGGTATGAAGTATTTACCCTCCCTTACTGTGGTCCCCTGAGGTACCTTTGGATGCTATGCCTATGACAATAGCCGTGCTACTGCTGTGTCATAATTTCAGCAAGTTATCATTATAGCAACATCATTAAGTCTCAGATGACTCAGACTGGGATTATCTCATCTCAAATCCCTCAGTTCTGGAAGGAGTCCTTTTTCTCCTTGCTGAACAGATCCACTAAAGTTCTGGGCTGGCTGCATCAGGTTCCCTGAAAATTAGACCAACACAGATATTATGCTTATTTTATTACTTGTGTGTTTTTATTTGTGTTTGGAGATTGAGAGGTATTCTAGTAACAACTGACATTTCTGGTTGCAATTGTTGGTGATCTCAGAATTATCAAGGTAATTCATAGTAAAGAGCTTCACTGCAATCAAGTGACAACTATTATTTTGTACTATTCCAGGCTTAATGGTGTAAACCAGATGTGTTGTTTTCTTCTGTAAGACAACAGTATATTCTAAGAAGGTAAATTATTATTCATTGCACATAGCTTGTCAGCTAAGTATCATGAGTCTTCTCACAGAAGACATCTATGAAAATAGACTACTCCTGTCCTTGACGTATTTTGAGGTACACAATATACAAACTACAAAAACACTCAAGAGTGTTTATAATGTTGTCTCTGCTTTACATTAGGTCTCGCTATTTCAAAATGTCCTGGTTTAAAGATGTAACTTTAACAGGAAGATTTAGCAAAGGAAGTTCAGGACTGAATTTTTTCAGGTGTCATATTCTTAGCATTCAACCCATCTGACTAATTTAAAAAGAAAATCTTAGTATACATCCTCGTTTTGACTGGGATAGAATTATTAATAATTCTCTTCCCAGTAGATGGTATAGTATTGTGCTTTGAAGTTAGCATGAGAATAATGTGGATAATACACTGATATTTTAGTTGTTACTAGGCAGTGAAGGACTTTTCAGCTTCTCACACTGGCTTGTCAATGAGAAGGCAGGGAGTGTACACCAGGTTGGGCGGCGACAGTGCTGGGACACTTGACCCCAACTGACTGAAGGGATATTCCAGATCATACAACATCACGGTCACTATGTAAAGCTGAGGAAAAAGACGGTGAAGGGAACATTCGGAGTGGTGGCACTTATCTTCCCAAGTAACTGTTACACGTGGTGGTGCCCTGCTGTCCTGGATATGGCTGAACAACTGCCTGACAATGGGAAGGAATTAATGAATTCCTTGTTTTGCTTTGCTTGCATGCACAGTTTTTGCTTTACCTGTTAATCTATCTCAACTCATGAGTTTTCTCACTTTTACCCTTCCAATTCTCTCCTCCATCCCACTGGGGGAGAGTGAACAAGTGGCTGGGCAGCGCTTAGTTGCTGGCTGGTGTTAAACCACAACAGCATAATGGGATAATTCAAGTTGGAAGGAACCTCAGGAGGTGTCTGCTCCAACCACCTGCTCACAGCAGGGTCACCTCTGAGGTCAGACCAGTCTGCTCTGAGTTTTATGTTGTGAAGCTCAAAATAAAAAGACTACCCAAGCTCTCTAGGCAGCCTGCTACACTGCTTGGCTGCATCCAAGGTGATAAATCTTTTCCTTCTGTCCTGAGAGCCTGTTGTTTCAGTTCTTGTCTGCAAGCAAAATGGGGGTGTGTATCTATATCTGTATCTGTACAGCTAAACACTCAATGAAAAAGCATAATGTCAATGTCAAAATCTGTCAGTTCTTATATTAAAAATATCAGCCTTCCATAGATTGTTACCTTCCTGAAATCTGCACTTGTGCAAACTGAGTTGGGTTCTGTTTCTTTGATTTTTCTGTAAAAAATGAAGAGATTTTGAAGAGTTATTGAAACAAATAATGATGCTGTAGCTTTGTAGTAAAATAGTAGTTGTCACTGGATTGTAAAGAAGTTTTGTGAAGCCTAGGATCATTAATGTTGACCTAATAAGTCCTTCACTTCCTCTGTGAAGCACTTGCTTCTCTGCTTCAAACTTGATTATAATACTGCAAATTCATGTGTATTCAATGTAGTGCTACAATTTCTTTTTTTTCCCAACACCACAAATATGTGGCATAGTTTATCAGATGAAGAATGAGAAGCACTTGAAGGATTGTGAAATCTCAGGTCTCATAAGTTGTTCCAGTGGGTTTCATCTTTCATATGAACACTTTAAGCTTTTCAAATTAAATAATATATGCACAATTAACTTAAAAGACACAATCACGATGAAGGAAAATACTATTGTATTGACACTGCAGACTATCACTCATGTTTTTCAAGAGGTTTCCTGAAATGTGCATCTCTCAGAACTCCCACACATAGACCACCCTTTGGCCATGGTTCTTAGAAGACAATCTCGCAAGTCAATCCCTTAGCTCTGCTTCCATTCACCTTGAAATGATGGAAGCCTGGCTCTACCTGCACTTTGGCTTCCAAAGATCCTTACAGTGAAGCTGGGAAGTATCCTTTGTTTAAAAGTAGGCTTACAAAGGATTCCAAAAGAAGGATTTTGGAACTTCAGTGTGGTATGCCTGGTATCACAGAATGACTCTAAATAGGGATATGCATCTGGTTACACACTGCCCAACACTGCATACTCAAGAAGTTAAGAGCAGAAACAGTATTTGCATGATCAACCACATCTTGCTAACTGAATATTAAATATATGTGTATATAAAAAAATATATAAATGCTGTAAACATAATAATACAATTAGACTACAATACAGAAGTCAGACCTGTGTCAAAACTGCAGTGCACAAAAACTTTATTTTTAAAAAGAAAGTTGGTCCTTGGAGATACAAGGTGGAAAACATCAGATAATGCATTTGTGTTGAACAATTTTCCATTGTCCTAAAATGCTGCTCTTACAATTTAGAATTTTGTTATTGTCCTTTGATAATAAGTGATAGTTTTTGTAATAAGTAACAGTTATTACTATTAACAGATAGATGCTCTCTGTTAATAATAATATCTGTAGTTCTGGATGTTTTCAAGTATCCAGAATAAATGACTAATTCTTTACTGGGACATCATAAGAACGAACAACATTTGCCATCACTGACTTCAACTGCGAGAGAGACACTTCTGAAGATAAAGTAACCGGATCCTCATTTGTGCATCTTGGAATAAGTGCAGAGGTTGTAAACTTGTCAGGAAAAAATATAAAAGACCAAATGGTTCATTTCCACTGTTTCTGGTCAGGAGAGCTTTGATGCTTGCCAGAGGCAAATCTGTTCGCAATACCCCCACTTTGTACTGGGAGCTTTCCTTCACACCACGTTCATTGTAGTTGTGCAAGACACTGCACACAGTTTCCCTGAGCTGTAATCTACCTTTCTGATAAATTTCATCCCCTGATGTCCTCCCCCTGAGACCGAGACCAATACAGGAGGAGCTTATGTTTGTTTAATTATTCTGTTCCTGGTTCCTTTCAGATCTCACACATCTTGAGAGCATCCTGTAATTCTTAACTATAATCATGTTGATCAGTTAAATATGTATTTTACACAGGTGCTAATCTGTGAAGATGATATAAAAAACGAATATTGCTGGGCTCTAACCAGATCTGAGTTTTAACTTGGATAGACGGTATGCAAAGTACTACTAAATTTAAACACAAGCCTTTAGGTTGGTCTCATACTTGACTATGAAACATTATATTTTTATCTATTTTGAACTAAATTTCCCTTGCCAAATAGGAGGAATGGATTAAATTGCTATAGAGCCTCCAGGAAAAGAGACTTTGCCTGCAGAACAAGCATTTCTTTTTCTAATAATTCATGTCTGCAAATGTCATTGCCTCAGAGATATAACAGTATCCTGCCACAAAATATTGCAAAACTGTAGGCATACTTGATTGTGAGTTACTAATGATAACTAGTAAAAGGGTTTTATTATTCTATATGATATTTAGAGTGTGGAACAATGAACACCGCAGGTGAGCCTGTGCCCCACACACCTGCTGTACAAAGAATCATGCAAAGCAGAAAAAGCAATTGGTTTTGAACTCTCTTGTTCCAATTTTTTTTTCTTTTTTTTTGGGAGGGTAGTACTGACCTATCAACTACCAGGCTATGAACTAAGATGCTCCACAGAAAGCACGTAAGACCACTTGTAAGCTAGTTTTCACTGTGCTGAAATTATGTATTTAGGTACCTTGATTTCTCTCTTATGCTGTTTTGTTCATATCATAGAAGGCACTCTATAAGAATTTTGCAAAACTATGAGAATCTTCAGTATAAAGACCTGTGGTTTCTACAGCAAAACCCAGTTTCTGAATGGATCTTGGTCCAGTACTACATACCGATCTTTTCTTTGAAAACAGAAAGGTTGCCAATTACAGCTGCAAAGAAAAACGGCAAAACATTGCTCTCATGTAATCAGTGACTACTCTCAATGACTGTGAAGGGCTTGCCTGTTTTTGGTTTGTTGTTGTTGTGTTTTGTTCTGTTTTTTTTTTTTTTTTTCAATGCGGCAACCAATTATAAGAATGAAAATTCAAATTTAGGCGAGTGATCTACCATTGACCATCATTGTCATCTAGCGCAGGAATTTGCTGCAACAAAGTTCAATTATTCAGTATCAGAAAAATGCTGCAATGGTTATTGTTCTATGTATAGGATAAAACACATTTTCTGTTTAGTGAGATAACTAATAAAGCTGCATTGGAGGAAAATCATTATTACATATTTATCTCATTTTCTGAAAAATTTACAGTCAGAATTATAACATCTCTTTAAAAAGGATTACTGTCACAATCTAATGCCCACGTTAATTCAGACTATAAGTTTTTGTTTCACTTCACAACATGTTTCTTGTTGTTTTCAAGAGAGGTAACAAGAAAGACTGAAAAAAAAAGTCATGACTGTGAAAGACTAAAATAGTTGCAGATCACTTATTTGGAAAAGAAACAAGAAAACCTACCTAATTCCAATGAGTAAGGTTGCGTTATACACATATGATCTTGCCTAAATTACCCAAGAAACAACTGAGGTAAGCATTGATTTACAAAGTGTTGTGTGGCTTTTGAATGTATAACCTCACATCAAACATAGCCTGATATGTCTTTGAGAGGTCTCTTGGATGCCTTTGAGGGGATGCACCTTATAAATGTTAACTATTCTGTCAAAATTTAAAAATGACCATTTCAGGTGCAGACTGATATCTACAAGCTATCTTACAAGCACACGTCTGTCTGTGCTGCACTCAGTTCTTCCTACTTCATAGTATACTCAGATGTTTTCAGAAAAGGCTTAATTTTGTATTTTCTCATTATCTTGAAAAACAAACAAGCAAAAAAAAAAAATCGCACCCAAAAAACATACAAAAGATACACGCACAAGAAAACAAACAAATACACAACCCAAAACAAGAAGAAAATAAAATAAAGCATTGCGCCAAAAATATACCAACATATTACTGATAAACATTGTTTTTCATTAACCAACTCCTAAAGATTGTAAGACTGATTGGAGAAAGTTTCCAAGATTTTGGAGACAGAGGAAAGAATATTCGATAATTTCTTACTAGACTGAGAAAAATTTACAGATTTTTAAAATTTGCTTTGTACTACAATAATGCAAAAGCTTATTTAGACTGACAAAATTGCTTTCAGTAATTCACTAATGGAAATATTGGGTTAAAAAGCAACCATGATTAACATTTTGAGGAGGCAGGCGAGCATTTCTGACAGAGTCATCAGGTTCTCACCCATCAGGTAAACCCTCTTGAAAGAACTCGATATTCTAGAGACTCAGCACGGTGACATGTAGTGCTACCACACATCACATGCCAGGCTGCACTGAGCTCAGCCTTCTTCCTTGTGCCATGGGAGGAGGCACATCTACCAATCATGTCAGTTATTAGATTTCAAAGCAGTCAACTCTGAGATCAAGAACCTGTTTAGAACAACTTTGCCCACTGCAGACAGCCCGTGTAACTTCCAGCTATCCTGAGATATTAAAGATGGTGGTAACTGTAACATGAAGATCCATTTAGTCTCACATGTAGTCCAGAACCCCTGGTCTTAGGTGGATGTCCAACACCCTAATATAGACAGTCTATATTCAGATATTTTGCTCCTTGCACCCCCCTGCCACCCTGAGTCTAACATTTTAAAGCAGTTTTCTTCACTACACACAGCTCTAAAGACCAATGTACCTGGTTTTCTAACAGTACATGATATTTGAAGACATTTTTTAAATGTTAATTTAATCTTAATGTTTGCTATTATTTTAAAAGCCAGTACAAATATCAATGAAGGCAATGTTAGCAAGCTAAAGACCAATTGCTATAATCTATTCCTTGAATATTATATGACAACACACTATGGTTTTATGAAGGCATACAAGCTTTGAGCAAATGGTTTCTTTAATAATTTAAAGATTTTTCAAATTACTGTATCCATGTGTTGCCTCTGAGTACATAAATTAAAAAAGTAAGACAATGAAAACATGCTTAACTTATAATGTTATTTCTCAGACTGAATCTCTCTTTTGAACCAACCCATCCAATGAAAAAAAGAAATTTAATCAAGGGTGACTTTTTTTGTCAAATTATTACTTTCCCTCAAGACTTATTTAATTTTAATTATGTAATAATGTGCTTAATAACAAGAACTGGGTTTTAATGAAAATCTTTTCAGAAAAAAAAGGTTGTAAGGGGATCTTTGAGTTCTTTTTAATACCAAATATAGATATAGCATGTAATGCAGTTGTACTTTGTAGCCCTTAGCAAAAGAATCTGTTACTACACCGCTTCTCATTTTCTTTCCATAAAATAATATTGCATTTGAAAAATTCACATTATTGTGCTTGTAAGAATTCTCTTACACAGATAAAGAAAAAATGGTGGTGGTGTATTACATTTAACCAAGAAGTTCGAAGTGCATTTTACTTGTTACTTCTCATGCTGTCCGATACCTTCTCCCTCTCTCCCCACACATATGTCACAGTTATTTTCCATGAAGTGTAAGAATCTCTGTTGTTACAAAGCATTAACAGAAAAACTCTTAGAAAGACTCCACTTGAAGGTATTATAGTACTAAGTGGCTTAGGTATTTGGATTCTACGGTAATGGAGCAGGCTCAGAACCTGAAAAGAATAAGGGAGAATGCTTAATGCATCTTACACATGGCAGAAAGGCAAAGGGCGAGGGTGACAAGTTACCCCAGCTGCAATTGTAAAAGCTACACAGGAAGAATCTTTCCACACCACAGCATCATTGCTGGAAAATCAAGCAGTTGAAGTCAGGGTTTGGTGGAACACAAAGGGACACAGAATCATTGTCACTTTCCATCATGCTCTGAAACTGGACATAAAGAGAGGAGACGAGCTGGAGGGTGTGACACCAGATGACATAGAGTTATGCTCTGCAGCTTATGCAGATGGCCTCTCACAAGACACGCTGGAATGAAAGATGTTACTCTGCTACCTTGCAAGTTCGGTGTAGTCCACTTATGAAAACTGCCATGAAGAGAGAGCGCTTGTAACTGAGCTAAGAGACAATACATGTGTACTGAAAAGCAGCAGTGGAGTTGCTGAGAACAAGTCAATTTTCATGTGTGTTTAAGAAACTTGATCAGTGTTGACAGTTCTACCAGGGATGAGATAAAAAGGAGATAAGCCTCAGGGACAAGCATACACAGAGAAGAGGGGAAAAAAAAAAAGGATGAAGTAACGAACTGATAAACATATTAAGTTTAGAACCAAAGTACAACATTATCAAACTAATCCACCAACAGTATTTTTCTTTGGGCTGTAACCTTTAACAAATTTGGTAAAAGCCAAATATATACTAGCTCTTCCCTTCTTCCCCTTTCTGCTTTCCACATTCTGTAATGCCAAGTATGTTTAAAAAAACTAACAAACAAACAAGAAAATCTCAAAAAAGTAGAGGTAAAAATAGATAACATACATAGCACTTTTTTTCCTGTGGTTCTATGATTTCTATTTCTTCTCCTCACGCTGTTATAAACAAAATCCCACCCAAAACAACCAGGACTTGTATCTACTGCTTCCAACAGCACAGCTAAAGTCTAGAAAACTTATATATGGATTACTTCTCCACATGTAAGTAAGTGTGGATGGAAGATAACATAACTTCATGGCAAGAACATCCAGTCAAAGCATTTAACCCCTCTGACAAAGAATTCTCTAAAGGAGTACCTCCAATGTCTACATTTCCACAATATTTGTATACATCCCTTAAACCTGGAAGGTTAAGAATTAAGTTTAGTGAAAATGATCAGAAACCTCTATGTATAAGGCAGATGCATTTATATGATTGACTGGTGGACGTGGCTGACTTCAGTAAAGCATTTGACACAGTCTCCCACAGCATCCTCACAGCTAAACTGAGGGAGTGCGGTCTGGACGATCGGGTAGTGAGGTGGACTGCGAACTGGCTGAAGGAAAGACTCCAGAGAGTTGTGGTTAGTGGGGCAGAGTCTAGTTGGAGGCCTGTATCTAGTGGAGTGCCTCAAGGGCCAGTACTGGAACCAGTCCTATTCAATATATTCATCAGTGACTTGGATGAGGGAACAGAGTGTACTATCAGCAAGTTTGTTGATGACACCAAGCTGGGAGGAGCGGTTGTCATGCCAGAAGGCTGTGCTGCCATCCAGCGAGACCTGGACAGACCGGAAAGTTGGGTGAGGAGAAATTTAATGAAATATAATAAAGGCAAGCGTAGAGTCTTGCATCTGGGTAGGAATAAGCCCACGTTCCAATAGAAGTTGGGGAACAACCTGTTGTAGAGCAGTGTAGGGGAAAGGGACCTGAAGGTCCTGGTGGACAGCAGGAGGACCATGAGCCAGCACTGTGCCCTTGTGGCCGGGAAGGCCAACAGCATCATGGGGTGTATTAGAAGGGAGGTGGTTAGTAAGTCAAGAGAGGTTCTCCTTCCCCTCTACTCTGTCCTGGTGAGACCACACTTGGAATATTGTGTCCCGTTCTGGGCCTCTCAGTTCAAGAAGGACAAGGAACTGCTGAAGAGAGTCCAGCGCAGGGCAACAAAGATGATTGAGGGAGTGGAGCATCCCCCTTACGAGGAAAGGCTGAGGGAGCTGGGTCTCTTTAGCTTGGAGGAGACTGAGGGCTGACCTCATTAATGTTGATAAATATGTAACGAGTGAGTGTCAGGAGGATGGAGCCAGGCTCTTTCTCAGTGACAACCAATGGTAGGACAAGGGGTAATTGGTTCAAACTGGAACACAAGAGGTTCCACTTAAATTTGAGAAGAAACTTCTTCACAGTGATGGTAACAGAGCACTGGACCAGACTGCCCAGGGAGGTTGTAGAGTGTCCCACTCTGGAGACATTCAAAACCCACCTGGACACATTCCTGTGTAGCCTCCTCTAGGTGTTCCTGCTCTCGCGGGGGGATTGGACTAGATGATTTTCTGAGGTCCCTTCCAATCCCTAATGCTCTGTGATTCTGTGTGAAATTACAGGTCCTGGCTTCTGCTCTCCTATATCTTTTCAATGTCCCTTCCTTGGATGTCTCATTCAGTCCATCTTGATTCCCAGCCTCAAGTCACTTATGTCTCTTGCACAGACCTTGCCAGTTGCCAGCCTGGACACAATAGCAGTTTTAATAATTAATAAGTTACCTGTTCTTCTAACTTACTTTAAATGAATCAGACAAGAGAAAATATTTGCCTGAAGGAGAACATTGTGCTTCAAAAGTTTTAATTCTGAAGTACATATAGAACAGAGTTTACTTTTGACAACGCAGGCTTTCCAATGTAGTAGGTTTTCATATTATTTGAGATGATAAATCAGTGGCAAATTGACTGTTTACTTGTCAACAACTTTGATGTAAGTTGTACACCTCCCACCTGTGACAACATGATAGACATCTTTCAAAAGCTATGTGATTCAAAAAATTTGCCATTTGATGTGATTCAACAATAAGTGCAGACCCCCTCCCAGCTAACACTAATATGGCAACTAACCCCCAGGGTCCGTTCCTGTAAATATGTACTTAACCCTGTCACAATTGGCCTTTGACAAGGATTGCGGTATTTCAGATCTATAATATTTTAATATTGTTTTCACATTATTATTTACTTGGTATTTCATTGGCTTGAAACTCTGATATGTTGACACGAAATACCTTCACATACATACATACAATAGGAATCCAGCTGTAATGTCTGAAGAGGTGTTGCTGTCAACCACAATTGCCCTGAAATACATTCTTCTTTTCCCCAATCCCAATGGTTCCAAGGAGCTACATACATAAAAGTCTTGTATACTTCAAATACTACGTGCCAAAGTGTTTCACATATTTAAACTCTTGGTTTATTTTGAAAACATGAAATGTGGACATCTAAAATATAGATATGGGAAAAAATAGAATATAAATGATTTTTATAGAAAAATCTATAGAACTCTTGTGCTGAATATTTCCATTATATCAGCTCAAGACTTCTATAGACTTTCTCTGCTTGTCTTCATTCCTTGATGGAAAATCCCTGCCAGCAGATACTTAAATGCCATACAGTATCCAATTTGAAATGTTATCAGTAAGTAACAGTGCAGCCAATGCTGAATTATTTCATCTTTACTATCAAGATACCAGATGATACTATCATGCACTATGCACTCAAATTATACAGGCCAGTTGAATGTCATCTTTTCCATCTGCAATATGCCCCTTATGACTGTACTACCATTTTGGTTTTGTTTGCCCTATCTCTGCATATTCTGGCGCATTACATTAAAAATCACAATTACTGTGTATCAGTTCCCTATGTCCTTCTCTGACATGCTGAAACAATTCTCTGCTGAATAAATAATTCATGTATGCATTCTGCAGATTTGATATCAAACTAGAAAGATGAAGGGAATCAGATTCCTCTTTTTTCCCAATATCTAAATACACACTATTATGCAAGAGGTGTCTGATATAAGGACAACCTCAAAAATACTTCAGCAAAACATAACTTACAGTGCAGGTAAACTTTCTGGTTTTAAAGAAGCATCTGTACATAACTTTACATTGTTCAACTTTGTAACTTCTGTAATCATAAAAGCTACATGCACCAAGGTAAACCTAATTTGTGGTATATCTAACAATTATGAGACCTTTTATCTAGGAATTTCCTGTAGTTTATGTAGTGACACTGAAAATATTATTTTATAATGCCCAATAATTTTTTAGGTATACTCACAAAAATTTGGTAAAATAAGAGATAGAATTTTGGGTTAGTACTCAAGGTTTTTCTGAACAGCAAAATTAAAAATATTTAGACTTCTAAATAAAACAGGAATTATGAAGTGAGAATGTATCAAACCATGTAGCCACAAATCAAGCTCGTATCAAACTAATCTCCCCACAGCTTGTCTCCAAGCGCGTGGTTTGGCATGGCCATTTGTTGGGTATTGATAAGGATCGTGGCTGAAAACATTGTGGCGCAACTAGTTCATCCAGCCACAGGAGATGACAGTGTAGGAGGAACTGCGATTTATATATCAACGACAAGCTAACGAGCCACAGCCCAGGCAGGCTGGCTGATACTGGAGGTGGGGAATGAGCTGAAGGGCACATAGCTCCATCTCTTGATAAGCCCAGCTTGGCACACAAAGGGGAAAAGCTGAGACCCCTTAACATGGCCTGGGACTTGTCAAAACTTGTTGATCTTTCGCAATCACCCCTTCCCCCAGACTTTCCTCTACTCTAAGAGCTATAAAAAAGCTCACCTAAAACAGTACTACTAGGGAATCCACCACCCTGAGAACCCTCAGCCCACCAGCCTCACCGAAGGGAACCCACCACCCTGAGGACCTTCAGCCCACCAACCTCAGCGTGGGAACTAGAGCAGACATCAGAGGACACTGCACTTCTGAACTACAAACCCCAGCATCCTTACCACAAGACACCAGAGGCCATACATCATCGTACAAGTCCTGTCATCCACGCTGTGGAGCCATAAGAGTGACTGGATGCCTCACCCTTTTCTTTCTTCTTTTCTCTCTGCTCTTTCCTTCTCTCCTTTTTTTTTATATCCCTATTTCTTTGTCTCTCCTTCTGTGATATATTACTCTATTTCTCTCTCTCTTATACCTTAGTTTTCCTTCCCTCTCTACCGCTCTCCTTTTCTCCTTTCCTTTTGAACTTATAAGAGCAACACCATCTTAAGCTCTGCTGTTGGATTCTTGTTAAGTCTTGTATTATAGCTACTAATAGTTGCCAATACATCACTTGTAGTAGGACTTCTGCTTTTAATGTATTGAAAAGCTCTGTGATATCATAAAATACTTTTGCCAAACCACTATTTGCTGTAACTGGTATTCCAACACGTACTTTCAGTAAAACTCATAATTAATTTGGACCTCTGGAGTGATTGTCTGTCATTCACTTCACATAACCGTGCAGAATTAACCCAGAGTTAACTCACATCTGGTCTCATCTGTTGAGTCAGGCTGTGTGCCACGTTCAGAGTTAACTCATCCTTCACCTCATCTGTTGAGACAGGACACCATTCTGTCCCTCTGTTTGGTTTGCTGTGTATTTCAATTCTCTCTAGTGCACATTACACAAGGCTCAGTCCTACACTATAGGTCCTCATTTGCATTTTTAATAAAAACAGCTTTCCACAAGTTTACCTCATTACCACATCCAACACTGCATCAATTGTACTTGTGGGATATAACTACATATGGCCATCACTATATAATTGCTGAAACAAGGCCCAGCCAGAGCATTTGTTGCAAAACAAAACAAATAACAGAAAGCATTACTCTTAAAAATGCTTTGTGTCTGTATGTTATTATATATCCAATATGTGAAATGAATTAATGTATACTTCTTAAAATATTCCTAGATAAGGGATTTATTTGGAACTGAGTGGGAACAGTTTTAAAAAATAATAAAAGACAAATAATTGAAAAATCTGTTTCTACTGTATAGCCTGTACAGTTGTAATGTCTCACATTTTCACTGAATTTAGAACTACTGCCAGTTCATCACTCAGCAAAAGGACCAGAAAGCAATCATGACATACCTTGTACTGATAAATTTTATTCCAAACTCAACCACACTACCAGACTACCACATTACCTACCAACATTCACTGACATAAATGATGTCATTACATGATATCATTCTACATGTATCTAGCACAAAATTACCATACACTTCTTCTAAAAACTGAAGAGCTAGTAAGGTGCTACCACATATTTAGAGCAAAAGATTTGTTGTAGCCTTGTGAAAATCCAGCCCCTTAGAGCACAATAGTGTAGTAGGGATCTTGTACCCTAATAGGATAGATAATATCGGAGGTAATACAGAGGCAAGAAAGAGGATTTGGGCATCTGTAGGTGGGTCAGCCTCACCTTTGTCCCCTGGACATTTACATGGCAAGTGTCCTGGAAGTAATTTTCAAGCACACGCAGGACAAAATTACAGTTCAAAACAGCCAACATGGATTTACTAAGATCATGTGTTGCCTGACCACTGTGATGAGACAAGTGGTTTTGTGAATAAGAGGTAAGCAACATATATTGTTTACCATGACAGTAGTAAGGCCCCTGACACTGTCTTCAATGCTATCCTTATAGCCAAATCAGTGAGACGTGGATGATTTGGATGTTGAAGAAGTTATGAAGGCAATTAATAAATTAAAAAAAAAAAAAAAAAAAAAAAACAACCAGAACAAAAAAAAAAAAGTAGTAACTAGCTGTTGGCTGAGTATCTTTTGGAGAAAATTATTTCTCTACATGTAGTTGCATTGGCCCCCAGTTCAGGCAATATGCTTCAACGCAATGAAATCATACCTGCCACCTCAGGAACAAATATAGGTGTCCTGTCATTGCTTTCTCACTCAGCCTCAGTTCTGGCTGTTTCTAATATGTTGTTAATATAGAAAGAATCATCTATAAAATGTGCTTTTACAAAGTGTATTTGTATTTTAATGTGTTACGAAAAATGTACTGTTGCAATTTTTGAACACTGCTAAACAAAATGCATAATCATCACACAAAAAAGGCTCGACTCAAGAAACACTTAAGTCATGATTCCTTTCCTATATGATCAGCTATTGAAATGTTGAAGTCTTCAACTTAAATATATACCTTAATTAACAACTTACATGAAATAGCATCAGCCGAACACTTCAGACTAGCCTCTTGACCAGTCAAGTATGTGGTATTGTCAAAGAGAAAGCATCTGAAAATTCAACTACTGAAAAATTCTAGTTACTTTTTAAAGAACTCAGAGTCACAAACTTAAATAGAGAAATCAGTCTATAATAACAAAAACCAAACTTTAAAAAAAATTGAGTTAAATTAGCAAAGTATACCGCTTATATACCTTATAAACCTTATACTTGTTTAGTTAACAAAATGTTCAACCTCATTCACAAGTTACTACATGCAACAAGCCATTTTGAAAAGCAGCATTGATGAATGATATATATTGCTCAATCAGAAAGCTATGAAACCAAGTCATAGAGCTGTAAGAAACAAACTAGTTAAGTAGAAAGTTCTACTACAGAAAAGGAAAATAAACTTCTTTCGCTAAAATCAGGTTAACATGTGATATCTTTCATTTAAAATAACATTTGATATTTCTTTCCACACTTTCAAAGTTCCACCAGAAGAATAATAAAAATAGACTTGATTATTTAACCAAATAAAAATATAAGAAAACTGGAGTGTGTACTACAACCTGATGTTATGAAGTCTTATTTTCTGATGTTCTTTCTTAGGCTGTCCTGAATGAAATTGCTGGCTGGTCTTTCAAATTCAATGTAAGTAAAAAGGGTGGATACCAGCTAGAGAGGCCTCTTTAAAACCACTCTTCTCAGGTGTCACTGATAAGCTCTAATCAAAGTGATCGGAAAAGACTGTGCTTTTTATTCCTGAACTTCAGAAAAGGAAAAGAAAAAAAAACCACACACACAAGAGAGTCTGCCCTTGTACAAGGTTAACTTGCAAGAGAGCACAATGCTTGTTAACTAAATGTAAAAACTATAATTTGGCAGACAAATACATAAACATGTTCTGAAGTGGTCTTACATTGCATTCTGGCATGCTTAAACTGACTAGCAAATCAATATTTGCTATATAGCAAATATAGCAACATAGAGATTAAACAGAACTGGCTTCAATATTGAGCCCTGGGGAACACAACTTGTGATCGGCCGCCACAAATATAGTCTATATAGCTGCGAACCACCCAAAGTATGTGCTTGCCCAGACACACAAGTAAGGAACATGAGGAGAGGAACAGTGGCTAACTTGGGCCATAACAATAAACAGAAAAATGAGCTTCCTTTCTTTGACTGATCGTAGAACCTGACCTTATTGGGCAATACTTTTCCTCACCAAAACGTTTATTCCTCAATATAAAAAAATACCTGTTACTACTCCTTTTTCGTTGTGATCTGGTTTCAAATTCATGAATACTTAACTAGCTATAAATAGGGTTAATGACTTACTGTAATATTTTTGCCTTAAGTGTCAAAATTCTAAGCTTTTCCTGTGTGCTTACTATGAGACAAAAATTTCTATGAAATGTATTATAAGATACATGAGAGTTATCCACTACTGCATACTTTTATGTCATTCCATATTTGCTCAATAAATAAAAGTTGTATGCATTATTTACCAAGAATATCACCATTAAATTGCTCTAAAACAAAGGCATTCAGATGTTAATTAAGGTAGAGGTATGAACGTGCATGAATGTTAATGAAGTATCGGTTCATGTGTTGGGTGATACTTCTGCCATGATTGACAAAAATTGGAAACCCTATTTTATATCTGATGGAAGAATTTTAACCCAGGCCTCCTGTGATCTGAAATCATGTCCTCTTAACATCCATACTCATTTTGTTTGTAACAACTGCAATTTATGACTCTGCTAGATAATATTCCAAAGCATACCAGGACCCTGGTCTGTAAATCCCTTAATGTAACTTGACTGCTACTTTCTGTTATGAAAGATTAGTCTGTTTCCTGGAAAAGCTTTAAGAACTCTGCTGATGGAAGCAAGTTGTGGCGGCTGGGAATGCCTTCAGGCTACAGAAATAACTTGATGTCATCTGCAAACTTACAGAGGATGCACTTGATCCCCTTGTCCTGATCAATGATAAAGAGATTAAACAGAACTGGCTCCAATACTGAGCCCTGGGGAACACACCAACTGGATTTGGCTCCGTTCACCATAATTCATTGGGCCTGGCCACCCAGCCAGTTCTTTACCCAGTGAAGAGTACACTCATCCAGGCCATGAGCTGTCAGCTTCTCCAGGAGAATGCTGTGGGAAATGTGTCAAAGGCTTTACTGAAATCTAGGTATACAACATCCACAGCCTTTTCATCGTCCACTAAGTGGGTCACCTTAGAGACCTTAGGAGGTCAAGTTGGTGAATCAGGATCTGCCTTTCATAAACCCTTGCCGACTGGGCCTGATTGCCTGGAGGTCCTGTACGTGCTGTGTGATGGCACTCAAGGTGATCTGTTTCATCGTCTTCCCTGGCACTGAGATCAGGTTGACAGGTCTGTAATTTCCCAGATCCTGCATCTGGCCCTTCATGTAGATGGGCCTCATGTGTCAAACTCCCATCAACTGGGACCTCCCCAGTTAGCCAGGATTGCAGATAAACGATGGAAAGTGTCTCTGTGAGCACTTCTGCCAGCTCCCTCAGTAGCTCCCTCATTTTACAATCCAATTAATCTTTTGACTTTTACTGATAAGGGTGGCATGTATGAGATACCCAGAGCAAGTAAGCTATGTGAACTCAGTCACATAATTTTTCCATTTGTATTTGAAGCTACCTTCTAAGTTTGGTCCTGTCTTTTATGGCACAGTAGATCATATTTGATAGGGAAACAATGGACAGAAGGAGAGGTTAGAAATCAAAACATCAGCTTGAGGATTAGTTTCATACAATGTGGTATAATCTTCTGGTGAGCAGAAAGAGACTAAATGAAAGAATCAACAAGTTTTTCCGGTTTCAAATATCCCTGGCAATCTGTATTTCACCATTGACTATAAAAACTTTCTTAAAATGCCCATGCAAATCTGCCAATTCACTCTGGTTTAGTTCTGTTTAGTTACTTTCCACAATAACTGCTGCTAGCTCTGCTCAGTCAGCTGAACTCTCTTTGCCCCTTCTGTATTTTATGCAGAACCACATCAGCCAGAACAGGAAACAAATAAGCATTTAATCCAGAGACTGATGTATCAAGTGAATGTGAGCCAGGAATAAGCTCCTGTGACAGAAAAAGCTGTTTGTCTATCTGCCCAATTATGGTTTTCAGTGCTTCTTTTGAACAGTGCTGAGGTTTCTTTAGATATGTGTTTCTGTTTGTGTGAGCATAAAAAGGCAAGCAAGAAAGGATATTATAGTCCTTGAAATACCAAAGCAGTTTAAAATCAAGTCAAAGTACATTTGTTTGTACAAAGTATGTTTGACAATATTATGAAGTGGCTAAATCAACTCAGCTAGCTAGGATAAGAATTTTTTTTTTTTTTTTCTATTTTTTCTTTTTTTTTTTTTTTTTAGTTTCAGACAGGTGTGTTACTCCTTTAAGATAAAATTATGAACTATTTATATAATTTCACAATATCAGCTTAGGTGGGTTGGAACATCTAATTCCCATTTCAGTACTGTCATCTCTCTCTACAACTCACATATAGACAAGTCCACAGACTATGTCTTCTTGGGTAACATTCTACAGATTTCTGTAGAGTAGGATTTGACACTTTTTATTTATTGCATAATGTCCTATGGAATCTAATAACAAGCATTCTCTGTCTTGCAGTTTTCCAAGTTCCTATGCAGACAGTCTGCCAACAAGCACAAAAGCCAGAGCACTTGTATAACATATCTGTCACCCATGGGATGTGTTATGACAGCCGCAACAAACACATTGACTTGCTAGACTCAGCTGCCCATTGCTGAACATTAAATTACTAAGCTGTTAAGGGCTTTTGTACAGACTATGACTTAGAATTTAATTAATTAATTGTTCTTCTTACTTCAAAAGAAATAAAATATATGAACTCGCTTTTTATTAAGTTATTTGAATGATTATCCATTTACAAGGCAGAAATATAGTCCTGTAAGAGAGCAGAGAGTTCCTTAGTCAGTGACAATGTTGTATAAAACAAAAAAAAAAAAAAAAAAAAAACCAAAAACAAAAACAAAAAACAAAAACAAAAACAAAACACACCAAAAAAAAAGATAATTGTACTATGAATATGATTTTTTTCTGGCACTTTTCAGTTCCTGATCCTGCAATTCAAAATGCAAGCAAGAAAAGCTGATGTGAAAAACCAGAGCTTTTGAAAGCTGCACCTATCTGTTGTACCTTCTTAGCAATCTGAGGCAACATTATCAATTCAGTATTCTCAGTGAATCTCTTTGCAAAGATAGAGAATATAAAAAAGGGAATTAGTAACCATCTGAAGAGATGTGTCTAAGATAATACTATTCTTTTCTATCACTCAGAGCTTTTCTGAAAGCTGTGATAAGTGTGCCATCACAATATCTTTGCCTAAAAAGAAACCGCTATCACTCTCATAATTTCAAATAGAAGAAAAAGTAAAAAAAAAAAAAACAAAACAACAAAACAAACCAAACAATTGATTTAAACAGTTTTTATACTGTCATAGTTTCAGTTAAAAGAAGAAAATTATTGATATTAATTTCGTTCTCGGCTTCTGAAAGAGTGAATAACTCGGAATGACAGCATATTTAGATAAAATCGAGGAGAAACTACTGAAGCCGTACCCAAAAGCTGAGACATTGAAAAAAGAAAATCTTTTATGTTTTTACTTATTATATGAAATATTTTAGAATGCTATAAGGAAATATAATATTTTATATTTAATTACAGTTCATACCCTCCAGAAGCAAGGTGAATAGATTCATCACAGCCAAATGAACATTCAATGTCTGGATGTTATAAAATTAATTCAAAAAACTGTTTGGCACTTCTACTTCAAAGACCATGTAAAACAAACATATTGAGTGGAATAATATTTTTTGTGTTATTTTTTCCCACTTAAACATATTTATCTTATTTAGTCCCATGTGGACATCCAGGAAGAAAGAACTGCTTGTGGTTACAGAAACAAAGGGTCTAGATACCATAGTTGGGAAACAGAGGGAATGTATTAGAAAAACAACAGCGCGGGAAGATCTTGTGAATCTGAGAGAGAACAAAGGAAAGAAAATGGGATAAAAATAATTTATGGGGCTGCTAGCCGAGGATTTCTCTTCTCTCTGAAGGAACTGCAATGGCTTCTTGCAGTCCCCAAGAAAAGAACCCAAGTGCTGAATTTCAGCTTTCTGAAATGAGGTGAAATGAGCATTCAGCATAAAATATCAACCAAGATCAGTACTGAATACTGAATGTAAGTTGTAATCTTAACTCTAATCTTAACTCTTTTCTGTAGGTATTATAGTGAATGACCAGATGTGAAGGTAACAAGTGAAAAACTTTCCTGTTCATGCAACAGTTCAGTTTTTCTGAATCAGTCATTCTGCACAGCAGGTATGAGGTGAAGATATGCAATGGAAGCAATAATGATGCTTTGCAGAATGGAACATTTCCATTAGAGTAAAACTAGAGAGCTGGTGTCAGCACCTCGCAGCTCGGTAAACCCTAGAAGATGGTTCTCTCAAGATTTTTTAATGACAGAAGCACTCACTGCTTTCCAAATAACACATATATAGAATTTGCAGTTCTGTGCTATATATATCACTTTGTATGTTCTGAAGTGAATCTGATGAACTTCTGAAGCAGCAGTTACCTCAATATCCCAAAAGCAAAATGAATTCTTTGTAGTCACTATTTAGCATACTCAGAGAATGAATACAAAGGAATACAGGTGTATTTAGAAATACAGGATTAGCAGGAGCTTTCTATCTCTTAATGAGCAGTACCTTATTATCTCAGGTAATGCACCGTGTAAACCTTTTCAAAAATACATCAACTTTATCTTAAAACTGATAAGTGGAGTTTTTCCATTAACTACTCTCCTGAAAGACTGCATGGTATCTAGTTGTACTGATGGTTAGGAATATTATTATAGAACTCATAATTGCCAGCCTGTGTTCAAAAAATATCTACACGTATTTCTGACAATGCTGTGCTGCCGCGGTGTAAGCTCTAAGGTACATTTCCAGTGAGTCAGTATCTCAGTTATCTTTTCACTGAACCTTACAACTGGCTATGGAGTTGGTAATAGTCATGAATATATGTTTTCAGAAACAGACTCAGTGCCAAGAATAATGATTTTTCTACTTCTGCAATTTTCAAAATAAACTTCTCCAACAGAAGAATTGCAACCATTTTTATTCACAAAAAACACACTCGGTAAAAACAACTCAAACCACAAAACAAGACCTCTTGCAAAGACTGGAACGTCTTAGAATATTTGTATAGTAAGTTGACAGAATATTTAATATGAGAAAGAATCCAGTGAGAAATAAGTATTTTTTTCCCCAGCTTTCATTCATTCTGATTTTCTCTCTGTTCACCACTTAAAAAAAAAAAAAAAAAAAAAAGAATCCCTGTGATCAGAACATATCTATAAAACAAACAGGTTGTTTTTCATGATGGAACTAAAGCTCTAAAATACATAAGCCTCAAACTTTTCCTACTGAAATGAATCTGAACGAGTTACTCCAGGGCAAAAAGACCTGCAAAATCTATTCAAAAAAGCTTCAGCATCTCAGCTATAGAAAGGGAGATTCATACAGCTAAGTAAGTAAGAAAAATTAGGAGAAATTGAATGCCTGTTTTTACCAAGTGCTACACCTGAGTTTCATGACTCACCGAGAATTACAGTGGTTGCATCACAAAATATTTTGTTTATTCTTTTAGTTAAGGTAACTCATAACTGCCTGAAGCTTTAAATTGAAAATAAACAATTATATGTAGTTCAGTCCTCCAAAAGACCTTAGGCATTCTCCACTAATAGTAAACTGCCCATGGCACCAAATCATGGGAATCATCCCATATTTAAATCAGAGACAGTCTGAGCATCAACTATTTTTTTTTTAATTTTATTTTTTTGTGATTCACAATTCTTAGCATTACAAGACAGTAAAATACAGACTAAGCAAGAACAAATTTCAGCCTCCGAGTGACAGAAATATTCTGCATGTTAGTATAGTAGGAACTTTCAGCCGTTTTGAAGCAAAGCCAAATTTCCGCTATCCAAGACTCCCACAGCGATTTTGAAAGATGAATTTTTTTCTTTCTGTTGTTGGTGGTGGTTGTTCTTGTATGGGTCTTTGCTGCACCGTTTTCAGATTTAAACCGTTTCTAACTCTGAGTATAACTGGGCTGTTAGACTATCTGAAGCCATGAGCTTCTTTATTGTAACTTGTTAAGTTCTGTCTTAACTTTTCCATTCCCCATACTGTTCTTGGATTCTGCCAAAACACTCCTTTAAGTGGTGACCAGAGTGCGTATTTGAAGATCCCTGCACTTGCCCAGTAGAAATCTAAAGAGCTTCTTGGCTCATGTCACAGGAATTAACAATCTTATGTGTAGAGAGATTATTTTTTCTTCTTCATATGAATTCTAATTATTTCCTTCACCCAATATTTTTTCCTATGGTATTTGCAAAACAAACAGAAATATAGAAATATGTCAGAATTATACAGCCAATATGTCAGAAATATACAGAGATATGTCCAGAAATACATACCCATTGGTTAAGAGTATTTTTAGCCAAGTTTTCAATGACAGTCTCTGAGACGTGAGCTTTCAAGCCCAAAACTGAAGATATGTCTTGTCAATAAGGATCAGTTATTTCTGAGCATTTTGGACAGGGATTTGTTTACCTACTTATTCTAGAACTGCAGACCTGATGAAAAAATGCCTGCCTCTTTTTTTTAACCATTCAAAGCATCACATATATGCATGATACATTCTGCAGCTCTCAAAGGCGTTCTTCTTTACAGTGAGGTATCATTGTTTTACAGATTTTGTAAATTAAGAACTTTGCATATTTTACAGAATAGATTTTCAGCTCAGAATCACATCAAATATGCTATTGCATGAAAAAGACAACAGACGCTTGAAAAAGCTTTAAGGAAACAGATGTTGGAATTGTAAATGTGAAACAGTACATGTATCATATTTGGGCTTTGAGAAAGAAAATTACACAGGGCAGCAAACACTATGTTCCTATACATGGATGGTTTCAAACAGCACAACCTACAAAATATTCTTAAATTAATTTCTTTAATATTTTTGAAATAAATTAATTATTTTTGCAGTTTTGCATGACTTGTGCTTCCAGAAGTTGTTGTAAGGAAATACGATAAAATTTTGGAAGGGGATGAAGTCTCATTATGAGTAAGCAACTTCATATAGTACTGTAAAATCCTGTGGTTTGTTTAACAATGGCTCTAGCAGGTGGCATATGGCTAATACCCAGTCTGTCACCATCTCCAGGGTGCCAGACATTCCTCAAATCTTCTGTGAGGGGAATTTTTTGGTAGATTTGGATTGTAAAGGCACGTGAGCATCTGCTGCCTGCTCAGTCTCATTATCATCAACAGAGTCAACTACAAGCTCTCAGTCTAGCAGCCAGACCAAGAGCTCAATTTTACTTCCACCATGAACAGTGAATTTGACAATGTATCTTAAACAAATGCTTTGTTTGAACACAAAGGAAAATTTTGTTGTAAAGTGCATGCAGGTTTTTCCGAAGGTATATTAGAAAAGATCAAACCAAATAACTTAACATGATTTCCTGAGCAACATTATTACTAATTTTAAGTTGAATTCTTAAGATGGGATTTAAAAAAAAAAAAAAAAAAAAAAAAAAGTGTTGCCTTTTCTTCACCTTTGTTTAAAAGAAAACTAAGATCTGAAACAAAATATGAAATTCAAATTTATCTGCAGTTGGAAACATCTGAACTATTTATCTGTAACATTGGGTTTTATATTACCATCAGTCATCATAGTATTTAAATGACTTCCCATATAATAAAGTACAATAAAGTTCACCATGGGCTACAGGGAGTCTCTAACATTCTTTTTTCTCTCCTTTAAACAGGTCTTTTAATTTTATAGACCGATATTCCTTTCCTTTCTGTTGCTATTAAATTGCTGACAGCTTTAGTATAGAAACATGAAAGATGTCAGAGAAACTAAATTAAAGAAATCATTAATGTATATTCAAAGTCATCCACTTACCTTTGTGTACTATAATTGCTTTACTTGGGGATAGAATAGAATAGAATAGAATAGAATAGAATAGAATAGAATACAATACAATACAATACAATACAATACAATACAATAATTTCAGTTGGAAGAGACCCTCAGGATCATTGAGTCCAACCATAATCTAACCTAACTCTAGCACTAAACCATGTCCCTAAGAACTTTGTCTAAATGCCTTTTAAACACCTCCAGGGACGGTGACTACCACATCCCTGGGCACCCTGTTCCAATATCTGACAACCCTTTCCATGAAGTTTTTCCTAATATCCAATTTAAACCTCCCCTGGTGCAACTTGAGGCCATTTCCTCTTGTCCTACCATTTGCTACTTGGGAGAAGAGACTAACACCTTCCATTCTACACTCTCCCTTCAGGTAGTTGCAGATAGCAATAAGGTCTCCCCTGAGCCTCCTTTTCTCCAGGCTAAAGAGCTCCAGTTCCCTCAACTGCTCCTCATCACTCTTGTGCTCCAGGCTCCTCACCAGCTTTGTTACCTTCCTCTGAACTCTCTCTAGTACCTCAATGTCCTCCTTAGGAGGGACCCACAACTGAACACGGTATTCAAGGTGTGGCCTCACCAGTGCAGAGTGCAGTGGCATGATCACTTCTCTAGTCCTGCTGGCCACACTATTCCTGATACAAGCCAGGATGCTGTTGGCCTTTTTGGTCACCTGGGCACACTGCTGGCTCATATTCAGCCAGCTGTCAATCAACACCCCCAGATCCTTTTCTGTCAGGCAGCTTTCTAGCCACTCTTCCCTGAGCCTGTAGCATTGCCCGGGGTATCCTCTGTCTCCCCATAAACACAAACTCATCTTTTACCACTGGTGAACTAGAAGAAAGAAAATTTTCCTAACATTGCAAAGCGCTATTGAGAGCTTTGGCTAAAATGCTTGTCAAAAACAGTGGAACAAGTCAAGTGACATTTTGCAGTAAACTTCTTGGTATAGCCTTAGGCTCTCAAAGCAGAAACTGGGTAGAATGTGATGCTTTAGATCTGCAAGCACTCCATTTTTCACTGCTTAAGGTCCCTGGGCACCAAAGAATTTTGAAATGTGGAGAACTGGTGGGCAAATGCATTGTGTCTTGGGCCAACCCTTGACCCTTTGATGACTGCAAGACACCAAGCTTGACTCCTGAAGGATAACCTTCCTCTCTTTTGTTAGCTCTTCTATAATTCCTCTATCCACAGCATGAAATTCAGGTTAGATGCACAACTTGAAAAAAGTCTTCAACGTGTCCCAAAAATATACTTCTTAAAGAGCAAAGAGTCCACTAATGTTCCCTCTAAATAGCTTATCAAACAGATGCAAAGCATGGCATAATGGTAATGTTTTCCTTCTGATGTTAGTATGCCACTTTAATTTTAACGTACACAAATCGTTCAGCTCTGTCATTGCTCCACGACTGCAGGACAAAGCCACTAAAAATCGCTGACACTGACACAAAGAATTTAAAATGAGGATGGCAAATTTTGAATACTGAATGGTTTTGGGATCCTACCCTGCTTTTTTAGACACATAACAGAGCTAATAAAACTCATTAGCACGAGGTAAACAGCACATACTCATGCTTCCACATGTGCACGCAGCTATTGAAATTGCTGTTCATGAGGTTTTCACTAGAATTGTGGTTATAACTGGTGCACAGATAATGACAGCATGTCATCAGCTGTTTAGCAGTAAGGGTACTTCCATAAGGTATTTACTTGTCCAGGTACAGTGATGGCTGTCAGTGTTCTGCAGCGGCCAAGGCCAGGTAGCCCACCACAGGGCTGGACCATGGGGCTGGGCAGCCCACCTGCCCATACATCCTATGGCTGAGGGCCCACGATGAGATTGTAGACCCAGACCAGTGATGAGGGCCATTGCTGGGGTTGTATCACACCCCAAAGCAGCCCATGGCCTGACAATGCCCTCAGGCTGCAGCCTCCTCACTGTCACAGGCACAGTCTGGCCAGGGAGGGGGGATGGGGCTGCTGATGACTACATGGGCTCCAGGTCAGCCCCATTGAAATGCAATGGCTAAACCCTTGAAACTATGCTTGAGATGCCATGTGTAGCTGCAGGATACCTCAACAAACACTGTCTCCAGTGATGCAAAAACCCAACATGCCATGTGTAATCCTGGTTTTGGCTGGTTCAGTTTTTTAAAGAAAAAAAAAAAAAAAAAGTGGGGGGAAAGGAAATAGCCACTTGGAAAATGCAAATTTTTCTCTGTAGTAGCTTCTGTTCCAGAAGGCTGAGAATATCAGTCTCCTTAGGTTAGGGACCAAGTCCAGATGTTTTCTGTAGGATACTGTAGTTGAAACATGGTTACAGTCTGAAAAGTGCCATCTCCAGGGCACTTGCAAGTGCTGCCCAAAGATCTGGCACATGAGAAGAAAAGATGTTGCTAATTCTGAAAGAGCTGAAGGGACAGAGAAATCTCTCTTTAGGAACTGGTGATCCTCTGTTTATTTGCTTTTATGACAGATCAAACTGATGTTAGTACCCTGCCGATAGGAGGAAAAACATGACTTCCCTCCAAAAAACATTTACAGAAGAAAAGCTTTCACAGAAACAGCAGCTTTGTTTATTTGCTTATTTTGGGAACGGGGGGGTTTAGGAAAAAAAAGCTTTCATAGTAAGTTCCCTTTACTGGTTTTGACCTGTCACAAGGAACAAGCCAGATGTTCACAATTAAGTGGGTTTTCATATTTTTCTTTGTAATGAAATGTTAATGATGACAACTATTTAAATACTTTAAAAAGGAATGCACACCCACTTGAAATGTGTAAATGTTCTGAAGTACTATATGTGCCAAGCATTAATCTTAGATATCACATTACAAACCTGATGACTAACAACAGTACGTTCAATGAGCCTTTTGAGGGAGGAGCAGTTGAAGGAAAATAACCTGAACGTAAACGGAGCAGAAGCAGAAGTAATGATGTGTACTTGACCACACCTCTTTCCATGGTCATTTTGAAACATCTGAGAAGAGTTGCCTGGGGAATAGGATGACAGTTTACCCTTACTGGCCCTTAACATGCGGCACTGGCTGCTGTTTATGCAATCCCAACAGACTAACATAACTCAAAAAATTGTAGGAAAATAAGTCCAATATTAATTCCGAAGTATAAGAGTTGTCAAAGGACTCACCATTGGTCTCACGAGAAGCACACTTGATATAGAGTCAAAACCCTGAGAATCTTTTGTTCAGTGGGGTGACCAGTGGCAAACACCATTTTTTCCTGTTTTTTTAACTAGCCAAACCAAGAAACACAGTGGCTGCATGTGGACTACAATGTTACCTTCAGAGCTGGGTTAACTAGGCATACATTCAGACATACAATACTGAGCATGTAAACATCTGATGAAAACTCTCCTAAAACATCCTGTCATTTTACTCCTACAACACATGTGAATCAGGCTTCTCTCTTCTGTTCACAGCATACAAACAAAATGAGAGAACCTAAGAAAAAAAAAAAGAATCATTTTAACAGACCACATACAAATTAAAAGGAATACTTAATAAATAAATATTTATATTAACAACTAAAGGTCTATTCTTCATTAGCATGTACAGTTTTGTAAAGCTCATGGAGACGAAAGCGTGCAGTTTCATGCAGAATTTTGATATTTAAGACTTTGGTTTTATTCTATTTAAGAAATAGGTGAGAGAGCCAATGGAGCTTTGAATCTTTTATCCTAGGACAAAACACATTCTTCATGAAGTAAATATGAACATCCAGACTTGACTTGAGAGTTTTCCTAAAATCATGGATCCTGAGGCCCTGGCTTTCCTAAGGTTCTTACTTGGAGTGGTTGCTCTGTAACTTATTGAGTAAGAGAGAACCACACTGAAAAGGTTTTCTTTAAAAAGTCGAAGAGAATTAAGCAAACAGCCTGAAGAGGCAGTTAAGCATGAGGCCAGAATTCTCTTCATTCACAAGCACATTGCAATGTAACCCTGGTTAGTTTTTTACATTACTTCAATGGTATCACTGTCATAAAATCATTCAATTTTGATGACTGACCCAAGTTCTAATGGATTTTTTTTCTAAATGTCTCTCAAAGTGTTTAGTACCAGAGGGTGATTTTTCTAACATCGGTTAAGATAAATGGTTCTTTGGTTTATACATATTTTTTTAATAATCTCTGTGTGGAATGCAAATAGTGTGCCATTAATCATGTGTGTGATGGTTTTATATCTTTAACATCTCATGTTAGAAATGAGAAATTGGTAGACAACGGCATAAAAGACAGAATAGGTGTTCTATATGCTAGTCTTGTCTTCCTGCTCTACTTCTACATTTGGTGTCAATGCAGTAATATAATATATCGTATACTGTATATGTACATATACAATGTACAGTTTATTGCAGGTGCAGAAATCAATTACTCGTATTTCCCATGTTTAATATTATTGATGACAAACTCTTGCAAAGCGTATCACAAAAATGTCTCTATAGATGCCTAGTTTTGTTGGCTTTTGAAAGTGACTCTATACTATATCGCCACATCTTAAAACTATCTATTTTTGCAGTGAAATTGCAAAAAAGACACACTAGCTAAGGTTTCTCCTGATTCATGTTACAGCACTTGCAAGAATTAGCCCTTGGTGGAGGGTGGGGTCGAGGAAGGATGTGCTGTTCTGGAGCACATAGGTATGTCTGCAGTGTAGGTCTGAATCACGGTGTATCCCTAACACCCTCCCAATGTACAGAACAAGAACTAAAAACACCTCCAAAGATGCAATCTTATCCCCCACCCCCAATCCTTTAAAAGCTCAAGATTGGACCCATTCTGGCATTTAAATTGCTTCTTACCCATATACTATACTTTACAATCTCCTGGTGCCTTGATGATGTGTCTTACCTAAAACTAACGGCATCTGCAATCACTATTTGCAATTTAGGACACATTCAAATATGAGTAGACTATCAAATATGCACATATACAAACATATTTTTCAAGTATCAAATCCATTATAAACTACTGAAATAACATGTTGTTTGTTTACCTTCCTGAAAGAGGCATAAGCCTCTTTTTTGAGCCAAAATCTTCCTTGGTTTTGAACTTAGCTATGTAGTTGAAGGTAAATGTCTTCTGTAATTTGCTAGCTGTATTTAAACCAGTTATGTACTGTATATAAAAATATGCCCCAAGTTTTACATAGGTGCATTTGACTCTTCTGTTATTTCTACATGTCCTTTCCTACATTGCACAATTACCACAGCAATTGTTTGATTTCACTTCTTTCTTCCTCCTCCTCCTAACCAAAAAGCTCATAAATCTTCTTTTATTCCAATTTCACACTCCACTTCTAACAAAAATATTTCCCAAAATGCAAGACTGTCTGCTAACACTCTGACAACATTTTTAGCAGATCAGGTCAGTAACCTAGTCATATTCACAAAATACAAAGATATTCTGCTTGTGACAGAATACATGAGCAGCTTGTTTATTACTTCCTTTTAGCCTCTAGCAGCTGTGTATAAATACCTCGATTATGAAAATTATTTTATTGCCATCCTGGAATTAAAAAACATGCTTACTGTCCTACATCAAGTTTCAGCATCATAAAAGAGCCGATTTTGACAATTAGATCTATTAACAATACTGCAAATGTGTTGTAAGTGGAAGAAGAAGGTCCTCACTCAGTTAATTTACTGGACTATGTTCAAAAGCTATTGTTGAACTGAGCAAACTGTGCGATGAGCTTCCCCTCATTGTTTAACCATCTAACTACTTTTGGTATACAGAAGTTGATGTTGCCATGAGTCTTCAACAGTGAGAGAGGACAAGGCAGTCATCCATATGCAGAGAGGTAGAGACAGGGGAATATGCCACACCTACATCAGGGGTGTGCCTCAGAGGCAGGTTTGGGTATATAACAGTGCTCATGGTGGGAGAGCGAGAAATATTACAGGGCACTTCTCTTGGAACAAGCTGGTAGGCAGCAGACTGAGAATTGCTTTTGAAAGGAGGGTGTAATACTTGTTTTTACGGCAAGGCATAAATGTGTTAATGAAAATCCTTCAGACATATAATATCAAGCAAAATTAATTTCAGTCCTTGAAATTAAATTATTTCTTGTCCTTAAGCAGGAGAGAACCCCAGCAATTAAGGCTTTACCCCATATTGTCTTGCTACATCAGCAATTATGGCAATCATGAGAGCTACTGGACCAGGCAGTCCATTGCTTTATCTGGAGCAGCACAGCTTTTACAGTGAAAGCTACAAATAAATCAGCATGGTCAAACTTTTTAGAGCCTGTCCTGGCCACATAGATTACTCATATGCCACTTACTTCTGTCCAAGAGAATAAAGGTGTCTTCTACAGAACTGGATCAGATTATGAAGTTGACAGGCATTAATCTTCCCTCTCAGCTTGGTCTCATATCAGTCCCTGAAATTAGATAACAAAGCTGAGATGCAGGAGTATGACTGAAGCAGTTTTAAAGTTGCAAGTAGCCATGGTAGAAAATATTTCAGACTTTGTCAAACCCAAATAGAAAGCCTGATCAGTAGCAGGTACATTACAAAATGTTTGACTCTAGAAATACACTGAGGCAGCGGCAGCATGCGTTCCTGTGAGATATCCAACTTTTCAGCACAGTAAATTTTGTTATTTAAAGAAGCTGTCACATAGTGTATGATTTCATTCAAAACATCATTTCTTCTGTAACTTCTGGCATAAATGTGAGTTATTTTCAAGTGACCATTAGACAGTATAAAACATCGGGTAAAAGGGTAAGCACAAAGCAAAGCTAATTTGTACCTTCAGGTGCTGGAAATACCGGAGTTATCTCAGTCTCACACATGGGCTTGAGGGTAATTCTTCTTTAAAATGCTGTATTATTCTGTATGTTCTTATTTCATAATCATAGCCAAAATATTTTTTATGTGAATAATGTTTTGTTTTGAAACTAGTGTGACAACCTGCACCTTAAAATATTTTTTTCTCCTTATTTACGGAAAATGCTGAAAAGGAAGAGTGTTCCGTATATAAACATTGAAGCCCCCTATTAGGTACTTAATTTACAAGAGATCATACACTTTTGGTGCAGGATATAGTAATGAAAACAGTCATAGAAACCATGAGTGTCTATTATTCTCAATTATGTAGTAACCATTCTTTATCCTCCGAATATAATGTGTGAACATCAGTTTTCATTGAACAAAAGAAAGATCTGGACACTTTCTGCAGTTCCAATTGTACCTTATTATTACTACAAAGCAGATGAACAGACACAAAGAAATCTACACTCCTGGAATGTTGAAAAGTGAAAACATTTCTCTTCAGACCCCAACTAAACAAACTCTTTTCAGTTTTCTTAAGTGATCTTTTTAAAATGAAATTTTGATTTGACCCCCATTTTTGATGTCTTAATTGACTTTTATAGAGTTGAATTAAACAAAAAATATGCAATTTTATAATTTTCCTTACCAATTGCGTCATTGAAATATATATTTTTAAACAATTTCCTGATTCCCCCTAAAAAAGGTATTTTTAGCTTCATAAGTTTACCGAAAATAATGTGTAGGTCATAGTAAAAACTCTTTCAGTGAACATGGTATTATGTGGGAACTCTGCAAGGGTTAACCAGAAGTGAAAGTGGAAGAGAACATTCAAACCTTTCCTAAGAAAATGCATACATAGATGAAGTGTTCACAAACAAATAAGGTACTTACAGATTACCACTAAAAGAGACTGTAATATCTCCTTCATAGGCTTGATACATTCCTTGTATTTGTCTCCTTTTTGACATCAGAAAGTTGTATAGTTGCTTCTCTGTTTAGAGGCCTTACAACTCTGCATTAATCAGTAAAAACTGTGTTCACTATTTCAATCCATTTCTGTCAAAATCTGAAGAAATCCAGTGTCTTTTCATTTCCTGAAGAAAAATAACTTCCGTTATTTCAAGAAGAACACCCATATCATGTGCAAGGTTAAGAATAATTAAATTTCACTCTGACTTTTCCATACTAGCCTAGAAGTTTGATTAGATCATGTTGTCTAGCTAGTTAATAAATATCTGGTTAGCGTTAAGAATTAGTAGGACTCTGTTTCAGAGCAGACAAAATGTCTGTGTGGTGGTTTGAACCGCATCACAGGGATGGCTGGTACCAGCACTACAAGCTGAGCAGTGCAACGTGAGCCGAAAAGCTTTATTTACCACTTGGCTTTTCCACCTTTTCTGTCATAATGAGACTACTTGTCTGCTTTTCCCTACTTAGCAATGAGATATGGAAAGATAGCTTGGGACCCTGGCACCCAGAGGCCATCAGGATACTTAGCCTCACGCTTGGCCCAACAGTCTGGCCACCTCCTCACCGGGGATCCCTCACGTGGGTCTCATCACAAGCCCCCATCTCTGCCCACCATGCACGGATGCCGTGGGACAGCTGATGGAGGCACAGCCTGCACTGGGGTCAGCCTGGTCTCCCACCCTGTTCCCCCTCACAAAGCAGCCCTGACAGACGTAGTAGAGTAAAATGCTATTTTGTCCACTACCTTTGCAAACTGTACTGATTTTGCAGCAAAACAGAGAACACGCTTTAAAATTAAAAAGAAATAGTAAGAAAAGAAGGAGCCAGCAAAATTGTGGACGTTAATTTTCTTCATTTGGTATCTGCTAGCTAGCAGTCCCTTGCCTATCACAGTTTCCCCAAACTTTAGAAATGGTGGTAGGAGGCAGATACATCACTTAGAGTTACTGTGAAAAGCAAGACATGGCAACTGTTCTGTGAAGCTCTGAGAAAATGACATTATTTCAGGTCTGAGAGTATGTAGCCCTCTGCTTTACACTCGAAAAAGTAGTTTTCATATTTTTTCCAATAAGCAGCAGGATGGTAGCACTGCCAATGGCATCACACAGGCAATTACTCCCACGTAGTAGTGTAGTTCCCCATGGAAGAGTAGGGTCTCAGTCCCATGGGTTATCATGGTCTTTATTTCATAAGCAAAGCTGCACTGATGTGAATGTCCTCCTGGGAAACATCTGTTTCAAACCAATATTTTCTAGTGGGAAAAATGAGAGCATTCTGATAACAATCTTACAACACTGTTCTCAAAAGCCTAAAGACAAACAGCAACATTAAAGTCTTGTGGGTGAGAGTTATTTAATTAATGCTCACATGCCCTTTAGCAACAGTATCTGAATAAAGAGTATAGGGAAAGAATTAAAAGCTAAGTAGTCAGGACAGAATTCTGCAATAAAGAGCTGATATATTTATGATAAAGACCTTTTTAACAGGTTACCCTAGGACATAGTATGATACAAGTTTCTATGCAGTGAGAACAGGGTTACTGCATTTTATCAGTTGCACTCATACACTGGCTTAATTTCCTCCAGGAAAATAAATGCTATTAGTGTTTCTATCACACTCTTAATCTTATGCAAAAGTGACGAAATGTCATATTTCTGCAGTCACAAAAAGTGACCATGTATGCAAAGAACAGATATGGTAAAAGCTAACATGTTTTTTTCAGTCATATTAGAGTGGTATATAGATACCTTTAATCAAGGTAGAAAACAACGGTGGTATCTTTGGTTCCATTGTACTCTAAAAATGGTTATCTTGTAGTAGCTAAACACATTGTTTTTCTAAAAACTGTACCAGGCAGGAATATAAACTCCATTGTTATTGTAGTTCTGAATCTGAGCAGGATTTTATAAAGAGCTTGCAAAGAGATTCAAGATTTTAGATCCTGAACCTAATGATGTCTGTCATAAAGTAACCTGCTTGTTAGTAAGTGATGTGAAAAATGTCTCTCCTTGGGTGGTTTAATATATAAGGTTGTTTTAAGAGAATATAAGCTTTCTGATTACAATAAAACTGGTTAAAAGTTCTACTCTGTCATTTCTGTAACTAGAAACTTTCTACATGAGTGGCGATGAAGGGATATAAAATCATAGAGTAGTTTGGATTGGAAGGGATCTTCAGAGGACATCTAGTCAAACCCTCCCAGCAATAAGCAAGAACATTTTTAACTAGGTCAGCTTGCCCAGAGCCCCATCCAACCTGACCTTGAATATATGTTCCTGATGTACTCAGGTGAGATTTTTTTTGTTCTGAAATAAGAGAAAAAGTGCTCACGTGATATTTATAGAAAAAAAAAAAAAAAAAGGATCTACAAGAAGAGGTAATTTTTCTATAACAACAAAACTTTCTGATGTAGTTAACTCTTCAACTGCACTTGCCAGACTGGACCTTGTTTCAAAGATATGCAATTAATGATCACAGAATACCTGTCAGGGCAGAAATAGTGTTATAACCATTTTGCACTTTTACTACAATTTTTGTACTGCTGGAAACCTGAATGCAGAATAAATTCAAATTAATATGCAGGAAAGTATCCTGTGGAAAATACATTTTGCGGTTGGTAGTGTTTAAAAAAAAAAAAAGTCATTTTTATACTTAAATATCACTTTTCTCACCATTCATACAGCTAGTAACTTTTCAGAGTTGCATAACTTTGAATTTCTATTCACTAAAATTCATCTTTTCTGACTTAGATAAAAATCTGCTTATACCCATTCAAAAAGAAACAATGTTATATGCTAGCTTGTTCCTGGAAGGTAGTACTCCTACAGATCCAGCTATCCCTTTTATATTACTTTCTGTTCTTCTGTGAGGTAATGCCTACAATCAATAAGAACATTTTCTACACTACATAGTGTAAGAGTCTTCACTGATGCCTTATCTCTTTGCAAGAGGAATAACCAATTTATTTTTATGGCCTATTGCTTAATGACATACATTCTGTGATACCAGTGCAATGCTACCCAGCTGTCAACATCAGTTTTGGCAGTATGATGAAGGCTATAACTGAAGAACACTTTGAAAATAGTGTTAGGAGTTATACAGGAAACCCACAAGACAGAATTGATTCAGTATTTACACCTAGTATTACAGGAAGGAAATTAGGAGGGTTTTGTTTGGGATTTTTGCTTGGTTGGTTGGTTTGGGTTTTTTTTAATTTTATTTTTATTGGGGTTGTTTGCTTTTATAAATTAATCACTGGGAGAAACAGATTCAAAATGTGTAATTTGTTGTCCAAGTCTGATAAATTCCTTTTATCAGGATTATTTGAAACTAGCTCAAGCATCAAGTATAACCTTCCTACTTAATTATCTTCAATAATACTGAAATAGATAATATTCACATACTGTAGTAGATTCAAAATGGGGAGATGATTAAAGTTTGACTCATGCTCCTTGAACTACTTGGCCCCAAACTGGATTTTACACTTACACAGTAGAAAAATGTATCAACAGTAAGAAGTTTGTAGTATCAAAGAATAAGATTTCCATGGAAAGAATAGTAATATAGGTAATAGAATCACAGAATGCTTCGGATTGGAAGGGACCTTAAAGATCATCTAGTTCCAACCTTGCTGCCATGGGCTGGGACAGCTTCCACTAGACCAGGTTGCTCAAACCCCATCCAACCTGGCCTTGGACACTTCCAGGGATGGAGCATCCACAAACTTCTCTGGGCAACCTGTTCCAGTGCCTCACCACCCCCATGGTGGGGCCAATATTATTCAATATATTCATTAACGATTTGGACGAGGGAATTGAGTGTACTATCAGCAAGTTTGCTGATGACACTAAGCTGGGAGGAGTGGCTGGCACACCAGAAGGCTGTGCTGCCATCCAGTGGGACCTGGACAGGCTGGAGAGTTGGGCAGGGAATAACCTGATGAAGTTTAACAAGGGAAAGTGTAGAGTCCTGCATCTGGGCAGGAACAACCCCAGGTTCCAGCATAGGTTGAGAAATTACATATTAGAGAGCAGTGTAGGAGAAAGGGACCTGGGAGTCCTGGTGGACAACAGGATGACCATGAGCCAGCACTGTGCCCTTGTGGCCAGGAAGGCAAATGGCATCCTCAGGAGTATTACAAGTGGGGTGGTCAGTAGATCGAGAGAGGTCCTCCTTCCCCTCTACTCCACCCTGGTGAGACCCCATCTGGAATATTGTGTCTAGTTCTGGGCCCCTCAGTTCCACAAGGACAGGGAACTGCTGGAGAGGGTCCAGCGTAGGGCAACAAAGATGATTAAGGGAGTGGAGCACCTCCCTCATGAAGAAAGGCTGAGGGAGCTAGGTCTCTTTAGTTTGGAGAAGAGGAGACTGAGGGGTGACCTTATTAATGTTTATAAGTATATAAAGGGTGAGTGCCATGAGGGTGGAGCCAGGCTCTTTTTGGTGGCAACCAATGATAGGACAAGGAGTAACGGGATCAAGCTGGAACACAAGAGGTTCCACTTAAATTTGAGAAAAAACTTCTTCTCAGTGAGGGTGACAGAGCACTGGAACAGGCTGCCCAGAGGGATTGTGGAGTCTCCTTCCCTGGAGACATTCAAAGCCCGCCTGGACACATTCCTGTGCGACCTCATCTAGGTGTTCCTGCTCCGGCAGGGGAATTGGACTGGATATCTTTTGAGGTCCCTTCCAATCCCAAACATACAGTGATACTATGATATAATCTAAATCTACCCTCTCTCAGTTTAAAGCCATCACTACTTCTAGGTCCCTTTTAGGTACAGGAAAGCTGCTCTAAGGTCTCCCCAGAACAATCCAAACTCTCTCAGTTTGTCTTCATAGAAGAGGTGCTTCAGCCCTCTGAACATCTTAATATTTTATTAATAGACAAATGGTGTATTTCTTTATGTACCTAAAAAGAATAATGGCTTTTCCTTAGAAAAGGACAATTTCCAAGCCTCAAATTAAGAGCCAAACAGCAACTGATGAGAGATATATGAAGAGCTCTGGAACTGATGCCAAAGCTTTTTAGCTGTTTCAAAATGCAGCAGAGTCCACAAATGTGAACAGATTTATGAAGTACCTCTATTAATCCTAAAAAATCCTTTCTCCTTTTAGTGACTTACAGCATATTAAATTGTATGAAAAGTCAACAGGAGCTGGTGCAGACCTGTGTGCCTTTTAAAGTCTTTCCAAATATCTGTAATCAGCAAAAATTTGCTTGCATATTATGCATACCTTACATATTTTAGAAACTCCTGCCTTCAAACACTGAACAAAATTTAATAAGGCAAGGTTTATCTTGAAACGGTTTTATATATCCCTTGGACTAATTTTGCCATAAAGTTATTGTATCTCCTAACATAAAAGGACAAACCTTTTATTGATAAATGTATTCTTTACCACATAAAGAAGTTCCCTCTTCTTCCTTATTCATTGCCTCCCCCATTCATAATTAAACTCCTTCAGATCAAACACGAATTCACCTAAAATGTTACAGTTCTCCAAAATAAGATGGCTTAAAATGAAGAACAAGTGAAGTCAGGGGACTTGACAGCTTCTATTATAACAAGCACTTTGTATTATATTCTTAGTGTTTTATAGGGAGGGAATGGTAGACCTATTTTCAACTTTGAGAAATAGTATTTCCAGTAAAAAATATATATGTGTATATATATATATGTGTATATATATATATATATAATTTGAGGGGAAAAAATTGCTCTGCAAAGCAAAATTACTTCTAAAGGTTCTTCCATCACCTGGAGAGCTAAAGACGTGTTTTCAAGTCATTGTCTTCTTTATTTGGGCTTCCAGTAGTCACGTTTCTTCTGGGCTTCCACAGCCATTGCCACTTACTAACTAGAACTTCAAGGAAAACAGGGAGTATGAATTAGCTAACTAACCACTACATAAGTTCTTGTTTGAGTGTAAGGAAAACTGATCTGTCACTCAGCTTAGATTTCTTTGTCTTATTCAAGGGACAAAATGTGTTTCAGTAAAGTATAAAGGCTCTATTACCAGCAATAAATGTTCACTGTGTAATTTACATTATACATTAAAACAAATATTTTGTAGTAAAAATACGTATTGTTGAAAGATACTTATTGCAATCCATTACATATATACAATAAAGTTAGTTATTTTGAAAAATACTAATCTGCAAAGTAGTTTCCTAAAGGAAGCTCCGTGTTCCTCAATCCAATTATCAAGACTGCATATAAGAAGAGAGAAGAATCACCTCTGGTCTGTTCCAGCACTTTCAGCCCAATCTAATGTAAATCATGTTCATTTTTGACAATTTTTCTATCATTTTACTAAATTAGTGTATGGAGCTGATGGTGGGAAAAAAGAACAAACATTTTTCCCCCAGATGTTAAGTAAATAAAGAAGCATTTCTAGGTGTATCCTTGAAGTCTACAGGAGGCAGGTTAGACCATAACACCTTTTAACCACACACACTGCTAGGAAAACAGATTTGTAAGAAACAAGGACATAGTATTATGGAGAAAGAAGTGTACATTCTTTGGGATGTATCATCAGCTGAAGAACTTCTGTGTGAAGTCCATTCAGGTTTAGCAATTCGTAATTAATCATCAATCAGTTTCTCCTGTTCATACTGATGCTACTCAGAAATAGTAATTCTTTTTTTTTTTTTTTTTTTTGACACAGATGATATCCAGATGATTATTTAATAGCCTTTGTTTAGCATGTTTTCTCGTGAATTTTGAGTAGACACTGTTTGAAATCCACTTATAGTGTTGGTGACTGCAGTGTTCTTGGCCAATGACAATTTAATTACCTCCCTTCTGTTTGTACAGAATGTCTCTCCATCCCTCTGGTCAGTCTGCAAGACACCTGCAAAAATTAACTTCTTTTGCTGATTCTACAATTTTCTGTTCATAAATATGCTTATTTTGACATAGTTTCCATTTTTATTTGGTATCATTTTTAGGTGGACTTTTTTGCTTGTACAAAATTGTTGAATTAGAATACTGTCTTGGTTTTGTTAAAAAACAAGTTTCTCTTTTAGTGAATTTTTGCCTGTCAGCTAAAGACTTCATATAAGCTGCATTTTCCTGGAGAACCCGACACATGTTTTGGTTAAACCAAGCAATGGAATGCAAACTTATTGATAAGCACAGATGGACATCTCACGAGAGGGGCAACGAGAAACTGATGATCGAGAGACTGACCAACGGTGTATAACATTCCATTCACGTGAATACTTCATATAAAAGTGGGAGATCACGAGGATCTCGGCCCTTTTTTCCCTTTTCCTTTTTTTTTCTCTCATGGCTGACATTAGGAGAGGACCTTGCTGGTCGTCCCTGCGAACTGAGGCCTAGTGAGAGACTGAATCCAGCTCCGGTTGGCTACAGAGTCTAATCCAGGACTTTGGGTGCTGGCTCTGCACTTGCTGAGACTTTCAAGATCGGTTTTGTATATTTTGTATTATTTTCTCTATTCTTATTAGTAGCATTAGTAAAACATCTTTAATTTTTCCAACTCTCTTCTTTGTCCTTCTTTCCCTCCCGATCGCCTGTCCTGAGTGGGAAGGGGGGAGAGGGAGGGGCAAAAGGGGGAAGTGGGGGGGAAAAGGAGGTTAACAATACATCTGCCAGGGTTTGATTGTCACCCCGCAATCTTAACCCTCGACAAATACTTTACAATCACGCTTACAATGGTTTTTCATAAGTACATCTTCATCCAGAGCTTAAATAAGAAATTCTTTCCTGCTTTCAAACTTCTCATTAGTTGCTCCTAACATACAAGTTTATGATGCATAAAAGTGTTAGCCTATGCATTATATAGTTTCCTAACTCTGCCCTAGTCTACCCACACTTAGTTGAAGTCACCTTTTATACAGTAATAATATAGCAGTATTTTCCTCCGATTTTCTGTAGTTTTCAGCATTGCTTACAAAATTGGTTTGAAAGCCCCAATGCTATTCCCCACCCTTCCAGGGTATGACATTCCAATCTGAAGTGATTTTGTAGTACTTTAATGATATAGTAAATGTAGTCCTCTGGTGGTTTTGGTTGGGGTTTTGTGTGTGTGTGTTTTTAGTTTTTTTTTGTTTGGTTTGGTTTTCTAATACACAGTACAATTCTTCTTCCAAAGTGATCTATACTGTCATTTTTCATACCTGGTGACTAGAATATTTTTTTATTTTCTTCCATCAACCTGCTAGGATGCATCACTACTTGCATTTAGAAAAAGTGCTTCCATTTATCTACCATGCTTCCTACATCTACCTCTTAAACACAAGAATATAAGAACATATTTGGTCTTTTCTCATTATGTATTTTTTAGCCCTGCTTAGTAAATACTTTAGACCTCATAGTATTCGGGTTATCATTTTAGACTGAGAAGGGTAGGTATGCATTATACAATTTATAACCAATTACAGAATAAATTAGTTAATTTAATACATGAGAAAGTGACTCCAAATCTGCTCGATACTTCTCTTAGAAGGCACTAATTGATGCTCGCATGAGTTTTCGATTTAAATTACTCATTCTCTGTTGAATCTCTGTATCACTAGCAAACACATACTGGTAACTTTCTCTACAAAGAGCTCTGAATACATAGGAGTGAGTAGCCCAGAACAGACAGTACTTCAGCAAATGCTGAACAGTTAATTTTATCCTAGTTTATGGTTTTAGATTGAAGTTTTGCATGCCTTGTCAGATTAGTCTACATTAGTGTTAGTTGCCTATGCAACACAGAACGTGTAAAATCTATGTTACTAAACTACTGCCGTGGATTTCAAGTCTAAAAACATCATCAAATATTCTTCATCCTCTGTGTGTTCTTACAGGTCTGATTTTATGACTGCTTCATTTTTCAGTACCTTCAGTACTACTTAATTTTTGTTAATGTTAACTATCCATGCAGCTAACTCATAGACATATCCTGTAGGATCTCTAAACTTAGCTTTCCTCAACTGCCATGGCTATGGGAACTTTATTACCATTCCAAGCCCCGTAAGTGCTGATTGCAATTAACTTTTTTTGATAGATGGGGGAAATTGCAATTGTCAAGGCTTGCAATTGCAAACCAAACTGCAAGTTGTTTAGGTCAGTCAGAAAGGAGATATCATTCAGAACCAGAATTACAGACACCTGGTGACATTTGTTGGCAAAACTGAAAACAGCTACACAGATAAGGAATTTCAGCTTTTGTCTGGTGATCAGATGGCAACTCAAAGGACAAAAGTTTGGGAGTGAAGCATAAATACGAGACATATCTATGTCCTCAGGACGTCTTTGTATGTAAAAAGGTCATTAAACCACTGCCAATCCATCCACCAGACAGGTAAGAACTCTCCAGACTTCAAAAATGTTGTAGATCTTCCCTTCAACAAATAGATATGATCTATATTGTAAGTGCTGAAAGAGAGAAATAAATGGCAATTAGTCATATTCAGTTCAGTTCTTTCAGCCAGTAACTCCCTACCAGGAAGGATTTTATGCACCTCAGCACACTTGTGCTTTTCCGTACAACATTGTGCCCCCATAGGCTCAGTTACTCTTTTAGCATTCAGTTCGTCACTGGATTACTATTTTCCTGGGAGTTTCAAGTTCCCAGTTTACCATAAATTGCCATTTGATATCACCCAAACTCCAGAGATGAAATTTGTAAAAGCTATGAGGGTATGGTCCACCACCACTGCAAAATCACTTCAGCAAAATATATTCACATAGTAATTAATGTGCTGACATACTATAAGCGTCAAAACAGTTTAGAGAAAACTGCAGTAAAAAAGGTTAATGAAAATTCATTTTCCAGTACCCTTCCTACTTTTATTTGTTTCTCAATAATATGCTAAGTTCTCCATAAAGATTTGGTTTTAGATCTTAAAGAGATTACCAAGCATTTCCTGACTGAAAGAGTTCGTTAGCTTCCTTCAGTGCAATTTCTGTGTAGTGCTACTTTGCATAAGTAGCAATACTGACTACTAGTATTTAGTCTTAATTGACCTGATATGGGGGAACCTCGATGATGTTCGGGTAGATACTTTCTTCATAAAAGTTGGTGAAAAGATCAGAGATTATGACTATAAAATGACATCTAAAACCAAGTGGTTTGTGCCTCTTAGGATAGAGCAAGTAGGCGTAATAACAACTGCAATCCATCCTCTGGTGTTGATGAGATGCTGCTCTTCGAGCCCACAGTGCCAGTGGCCATGAGAAACTGGGTTGCTTCCATTTCTGCTGGTACAACATCTGTCAATGAATCAAATCCGAAGAACACACTTAGAACAAAAGGACTTATATAGGACTTGTCCTCAAAACACGAGGCCTGATTTTTGCATTCAGTTGCCCGTACATTCTTTGAACATGAATTGAATGCTTTGCTATACAAACAGCAAGGGAGTCAGTGGTGAACGGCTGGGAAGGTAACAGAAATACACAGATTTAAGAGATTAAGACTACTCCATTAAGACCATAAAGAGACCATCCTCCAAACACTTAATGTAGATGATTATTATGTGATGTAATTATCCCTCAAGATAGGAAATAAATATATTGTAAATCAGATGCATATAAACTTCTCTTCAGCTACTAGCTTCTGTAACATGATAAAATAATACCAAAGTGACACTTTAAAAGCCCTAAAAACATGAATGAAATACACTATCAGTCAGTAATGTCTTTGGTGAAATTAGGTATAAATAAAACACTATTAGATCAGCTATACAGGCAGCTGAATGAGACTACAAAAATTAATTATTAAATGAACTGGACATTATTTGATCAGCCCTATTAGCGTCTTTAAATTTCTAATGTACCAGTGGCAGTGACTTCAATATAAATAAGTTTGTAATGTTTAGTGTATGACCAGATAAATATTAGATATACCCAAGACTGAATATCTCTGCATATTTTAATAATTATTAACATTTAAGTACCGAGGTGTATAAATGGGTGTTTCAAATAAATTCTGCAAACTGAAGAAAATCAAAACACCTGGAACTGGAAACAAAGTATGTACTTGGTATTTTTGTTATTTTTTTTCACTTTTTCGCTTTTTACCTTGCCTACATATAAAGCTGTTTAGTACTTTAATATTTGGCACGTATTTCAATCTTCCAGTTCCTGAACTGGAATGCTTTAGTGTTTTCAAGTTGTGGGGTTTAAGTTATTTATTTTTCATTATTTATTTGTTTGTTTATTTATTTATTGTTTTATTTGTTTGTTTTAAGAGTCTGATTCTGAAGACATTTCAATGAATATCAGACTTGAAAAGAAAGTAATAACATTCTCTCAGGTAATAATTCTACTTTTATGTTATTTCTAATTCTTAATAAGCACATATACTTTCCCAAGTATAACTTTCAACTAAAGGTAGTTGGGGTTTTTTGTTGTTGTTGGGTTTTTGTTGTTTCCTTTGCTTCGATTTTTGACACTCTTACGCCTTTTCCTGTGTGTTAAATACCTTTAAAACATACGTATATGTACTTTTGGTTTAATTGACTGCACACTTCGTTTTGGTTTAATTACTTCTACCTCTATCATATAATTAAGTTAATTTTGTGATTTTACCATATCAAATACCAGAGAGGTTGTCACCCCGAAACAAAAATAGACTGATTCTCAGCATCTACCTTACTAAACAAATTCAGTAATTCATATAGTAATACAAAGGTGGAAAAAATATAAAATTTCAGCGTAATTTGTGCTACGTATCATTGACCTTACTCGACAGCTGTCGGCAGTGAGCGATGGGAGCGATTCCAAGGACGTCCTAAATCCGGCTTTGGCACCTCCCCGCCAGCAGACGCGAAAGGCGGCGGCGGCAAAACCTGCACAGCTCCGGGGCCAGCAGGGGGCGCCCTTTCCCCCCGCTCTGCCCGGCCAGCCGCTGGGCCTGCATGCACGGCTTTGAATGCGCCTGGATGTGTTTAACTCCGCGTATATGCACTGAACTGTGCCTGGGTGCACTTAACTGTGCCTATATGCATTTAATTATGCCTATGTGCGCTCCACCGTGTTTGTGACAGGGAGGAGCAGGGCACTGACACCGTGTGCTGCACTCCTGCAAGGTGAGAAATACAGGGGAATATAACAATTTAAACAAAGTTTCCCAAGTCCTTTCAAAGTGCTCCATGCTGTAGCAGAAAGCTTGGGGAAAAAAGATATTTTTCCATTGTTATTCTTACCCTCCATGGAGTATATTCACATATTTTTTCTGATCGTGTGCTGCCCTAGAACAAGTAGCAGCCCCATCCTGTCTGCCACATCACTAGTAACCAATAGCTAGAAACAGATTGAGGAATAATTCAGAATGTTTTCTATCAAAAGTTTTCATATTCACATGGGTCTTAATTTTTGATTTAACAAACCTATTCTGTTGAATATGTTCAGCATCGGTAATACCCATTAGAATGGCAAAACTGGTTACAGAAAACACTATTTTTACTTAATTTATCATTGACTATCTAAAGTTTCATCTCATTTCCAAGTTATTGCTAAAAAACAAAAGCTAACTCATTTGCAAATATTATACGATAGAGAATTTAAAATTTCACTGGCTTTAAAACCTTCTTACATCCACTTCTGATTGACATTTTCTGTGTTACTATCCTCAAGAGTCCTGTCCCCAGTTTTGTGTAAGTATCAAACGCATTTGGATTTCTGAAAACCCAGGAGAGCAGAAGATGAACATGCTTTCTGAGAATCAAGCAAAAAGAAGAATTTGTCTGGCTGCAAACGCCACGGGAAGAAGTGCCCATGCAGAGAGTGTTGCTAGTGAAAGGCTGAGGGAGTAACAGCCACGCACAGGCAGCAAGAACAGCAGGAAGCAAATAACTGCAGCAGGTGTGGAAACTGTAAGCTGAGAAAGGATGTGATTAGAGCTGGAGGAAATACAGGACAAAAATATGGGAAGGAAGTGCTGAAGAGCGAGGGGAGCATTGAGACCTTGCAAGTGGGCTGGTGAGAAGGAAGTCTGAGATGGGAAAATTTGTGTGGGAAGCTATTGGAATGAAAATGAAAAAGTGGGCAAAGGGAAAGGAGGAGTTCCTTTCTGGGTGTAACAGGGGACAAACTGGGTAGGAAATGCTGGGGTGTTCAAATTCTGCGATAAAGGGAGAGGACTGGGATTTGGGACACAAATGGTATGAGACTAGGAGGTAGATGTGCCACTTTGCTACATCACTCCCCTTTTTTCTATCAGAAAGTAATTATTTTAGACTTACCTGGAGTCTCCATATAAAGGGGTTCAGAATCTGCAATAGGGTATCTGGAGATAGTTTCCTAAAGTCAAAACTCTGAGACACTGAACCTGAGGAACTTTACCAGAAGTGTGGATTATGGTACATAACCTCCACTGTAAACCTCAAAGCCACGTTCACCATCAGTGTCATCTTGCTGAAACAGCTTATGAAAAAAAACACAAGGCAAAAAGCATCTGATATATTTATTTAGTTTCAGACTGATGATAACTGAAAATTATTTACTGGTATTTTGTGATTTCTTTTAAAAATGGAAAGAATGCATTCTAACCACACCCAGCAGAGCCTCAGGAAGACAGCTAAGAGTGACAGTAAATATTGTAAGTTTGTTAAGAATTCAGCTTCAGAGGAAGTAAAAGCATCATTGAAGTAAATTCAGATTAAACAACTACTTCACAGCTCAAAAAAACTTTATGCGGAACCAATAATATTTCTATTTCGACAACATTTTTTTTCTTTCAGAGTAGTCCTTCCAATTCTTAGTTGCACTATATTAAAAAAAAAAAAAATCCACACTTTTTCTGAAACAGTTATTAAACACCTCAAGCTGAAGAAATCATTTTGAGTCAGAAATCTTCCCTCTATCCTTCAAAAAGACCAGATATTTATGTTCTTTTAGCTACTGAACTAAAAATACCAGTATTTGCAGATGGATAGGTAGAACAGATAGCTGGTAGCAAAGCCATGTGCTTTAGAAACAGTTCAATGCACCTCCCCCTTTACCATGCCTACCCCCAGTCTTCTCAGTCATTATATCCACACACACAAAAAAAAACTTCTACAAGTTCTGAAACGATTTATGGTCCTCACATCTGCTCCAAAACTGACTTATTTACCTGGTTGCAACGATTACTGCTTCTCAGGAGTTACCTGTGGGGCACGGCCGGAGCCGGTGGTCCCGTCGGGCTGGGCCCATGTCCCCAGGGCACGGTCTACGGGAGGCGGAGCACGGCAGAGTGTAATTCAGCAGCAGCTCCTTACACAGCAAGGGATGGAGCAAAGTCCTTCCATGGGCTCCAGGCAGGAAGGAAAGGAGATGGAGCCAGCAACAAGTTATATCTGATGGATGCACACAGGAGAGGGGCTACTTGCAGTATGGGTCAAGGGGGCAGGGCTGGAGATCAACCCCACCACGTCCTAGCTCAGGGCAGGACTGACAGCCCCAGGCTGGGCTTAAATAGGGCTCCTGAGCACACGGGCAAGAGATGTGGGTGGCTAGGCATCCCAGGTGAGGCTGGTCATGGCCAGTGAGTCCTACTGGCATCCTCTGGGCTCTGACATTATTATGCAACAGATGAGCTGTGATTAATCATATAGAACCATAAAATCTGCTTTGGTTGAAAAAGACCTTTAAGATCACAGAGTCTAACCTCAGTACATGTAGCATGATGTGTGCTAACTCAAATAACAGCAAAATAAGCTAATGTTTCTTCCTGCAAATTTGTGACATGCTAAGAATATGTGCAAATCATATGTCTAAACTCACACATGGTAATTTTCAATTTAATTGGATTTAGGGCTGAGCCCTCAGTGCAAGATATTAAAAGTCCTTGGTACACCGTAAGAGCAAATGGATATTTGAAAATTCTGTATGGATATATTAGAGGAATGCAATTTTTAGCCATTTTAAAAGATAGCTGGGCTGCTATATACATGCACAGGACTAGACTAGTAAAGCTTTATTTAAATGTCTGCAAACAAAGATACACCACAAAAACAAAAATAAAAATGCCTAAGCACCTTATATCCTTTAGGAGATAGCTTTATAGATGGTTTTCAAGTATTTACTCATCATCTTCTCTGAATCTGTTAAGGGGTAAATATCTTTAAAAATCTGCCATAAGAGCATAAATTACTTTTGAAAAACACATTCGTTGTCTTTAGACATGTATATTCCTCTGTATCTTTGCTCAAATGTGGGATGATTTTCGAAGTATTGCCCATAAGCCATGATTTCACTATTCCAAACATTAAGAACCTTCCTGGAAACTTCTTGAAGAACCCTCACAAAAACTGTTACTTTTTAATTTTACTTCACACTACTGCAATTTTCAGTTTCAAATAAAACTCATAAACAGCAATCATGTATTACTTCTATATAGTAGTGAGTGTTCCTGGCCCCAAAAAAAGCAGGGAGGGTAATTCTTTTTCTTTCTATTTTATTTCATGAGAGAGCCGGTTTTGTTTGTTTGTGTTTGGTTGTTTGTTTTGTTTTGTTTTTTAATCCTGTCTTTTCTGTTCCCATTTTTCCTGTCCAAATCTCTTGACTGGGTTAAATACATGATCCAAATAACACCTTATTTATCACGCTGTTTGGTGATGGATGCTTTGGTGATTGCCTCCTATTCTTTTCTGACTGTAAAACTGAATTAGATTCTACACCGTGCAAATGTACACAATACACATTGTAATGGCAGCTGGTGGAGTGCCGCTGCAGCCAATTCTGAGCCTTTTTCCAGTCACAACTTCTGTTTCTTGTCTTCTGTGCATAGCTCTTCACCAGCCCCCTCTCCCAACCAGCACCCTAAAGAAAATGTAAAAAGTACCAGGCAATGGCACCAGCTGGTCCTATTTTCTGCCCAAAGATATTCATGGTCTCTGATTGGAGTCATGGTCCTCTATAAGCCACATTTACACAGAAGAAAGAAAAAACAAAACAAAAAAAACCACAACTCAATACACACACACACAAACAAACGAAAAAACAACTCACTGTACCTTTTTGTTACAAGAAGTTCAACTGTTTAGAAAACAGTCACATGTAGTTCCTGGTCCAAAGATGATCTTTCTTTAAATAATGTCAGTTTCTTCAAAACATGAATCTACATGTGTAAAAACAGTATCACTATGTAGAAGCATGGTTTTTTTGTTTTTTCCACTTCAGTGTGTTTCCCTGAAAGGAATGAGCCACTGTTTAAAACTAGAAGAGTTTTAAACTTGGAAATTTTCTTATCTTTTAAAATCACAGATGTTCTTAATTGTTATGGACATTTGTTGTACAGTAAGGAATCACAAGACTAGCAGTCCCATGAAAAGGTATTTTAAAAAGTAGCTTCAGCCCATACGCCTTTATTGTTTAAAATTTGCCACAGCTCTAGTAACCAAACATTCTTTAAAAAATAAATTAAAAAAAAAATAAATAAAATAAATTCCAGATGTCTCTAAACAAAGACATGCAGGCATTTAGTTTTAGACCTCTGCCTGTTTTTTTCATTCATATTAAAAGGTAGTGATCTGACGTGACACATACAGGTTTCATTTTTTGATTTCCCAATGCAATACAATTTCATGTAAGCCTACTATTGGTCAGCATCCGACAATACGTATCTTGATGTGACTGTGTAACAGACAGGCCAAAGACATTTTGCAGACTGAGGCAAGGTGACTGATAGATTGATTAATTCACTGTTCAATGATGTAACTGTTAAATAGCTCCTCTCCTTTCAGCTGCCTATTTCTTACAGTTATTGAGACAGCAGCTGAACTACTTTTCTTCCCCTTTCTCCTTGGTTAAAGTGAACTCTCTTTTTATTTAAACAGCAAAAATGACATTTCTGAAATTTGGTGCCAAGTGTCATGTGTCTGCTTTACTGCAGGGATAAGGGTAGGTTTTACTGTTTCCACACATTTATCATTCTTTGTGTAAATAAGTGCTTAATGAACACTTTTAATGCCTATGGTTTATAAACATAAGGTCATTTGTGTTTTGCAATCTAGCAGCTTGTTATCTGCCTATGCACTTTTACATAATTTTGTTGCACATTCCACTGTCTCATATACTGCAAAATACAGAAACTTTTACCTGAATCCCCATTCTGACTTAGCTCTCTTGGTGGCATTTTTAATTTTCATAGAATTATATTTATGTTTTTGAGCTGGAATGAACATGATTTATTTTTTTTTAAGTATGTTGAATTTAATAAATAAACTTTTTAAAAATGCTTTTGGACTTTAAAAGAGTTTCAGCTTGAAAGAAATCTCCCAAAACAGGCACTATTGTTCTTTTTCTACATATTGCTCTGCCTTCTTTAATATAGGAAAAAGGAAAAGAAAGGAAGGAGTATGAATTGGTGTCTGTAACTTTGACGTTCTTGACTGTCTGAGGCCATTGGTTGCATGTGGGCCTGGATCTTCCACACAGTACCATGCTCCTCAACACTTATTTTCCTTTTGTGGTCTCTTGTCATCCCTGAGATAGAAGAGCTCCTGATGCACCTTCACCAGCTTTGTAATTATTTCCTGACCCACTGGGAATTTTTCAGTGCTGCTCCCTGACTGCTTTGGTTCAATGTCACAGAAAATCTTGAGCTAAATTAATTTTTTAAACTGAAGAATACAGGCTATATATTATATTTTCTAAAGTTTCTACGTAATTCCATATTCTGATACAGTATACTTTTATTTCAGTAGCTCTGTGGCTTTAAACTTTATAAGGAACTGAGGTATATAGTCTATTGCATTAAGCATGATATTTCATCAATATATTTCACAAAGGAAAACATTTAGTAAAAGCTGGTCCAAAATACAGAGATAGATTTGGATTCAAACCTAATGATCACAGATTTTCTTGGATTATTGCACCAGATATATCTACAGTGTCATCCTGATCTGTCCTTATCATTTAATAACTTTCAATTATTGTACCAATAGTTTTAATTTCCTGCCCTCTATCACCCACTGATCCTTCCCCTGGTGGTTGTTTTTCATCAAATTCATTATTTAGTATCACCAGTTAGTATCAAGTTTTATTATATTATATATCATGGTTTCTGTGTAAGTTCCATTATGTCCAGGCTTCCTGTCTTTTTGTGAATACATGGTGACTTCACCAAGAACAAATCATACACTGAGAAAAAATGTACTGGTCTCATCTGTCTGGAAAACCTCTATCCCCGATTTCTTTATGAAAGAGTTGGAAAGGATATAAAAAGGACAAGTTTGTCAGTTTAAAGCCCCACATCCAACAATGTTCTGTAAGCTGTCTGCACCATGTTTAAAATTGAAAGCAAGGGAGCAAAACATTCAGAACATACAGATAATAAAGAACAAAACAGACCGTAAAAGGGAGACAGCTGGAGACAGCAATTCTGCAACTATAATCTTGAGTATATCTAAAACAGAGCAATCGTTTCTCTTCCTTGACATTAGTAAAGCATAACTCTGATTCACTGAAAATTCAGACTTTGTTCTGATCGTTATGTAGGATATAATCCTTAGTGACACTGTAACTACTGAGTGCATTAAGAATCAAATACAGCTATTCTGCACATTATCAGAAGGCACTGAGGATAAATAAAAGTATATCTGACCTATAAAAAGTTAAATGAAGGAGGAATGTTATCTACAGGAATAATTAGTTAGGAGATGGCATAGAATTAGATCACCCTTGTCAGACATAGGAAAAAAAAAAAATCTACCAATTTGCCTTCACCTTTTCCTCAGAAAAACTTACTGAACCCCATTCTCATCATCTTTGCCTGAATAAAAACTGCACTGAGTTGAGCAGGTTATCCTGGTGTATTCTACCATAAATACATTTAAATGGTCCTATGTGAACCTGAAAACCCAGTGAGAAATGAGTTGGAAAGAAGAGAGCAAGACATCCGACTTTAGGGAAAACTGAGCTGGAATCTCTGGGCTGCAAACCATACTGGTGGTGGTTCAGCATAATGGAAGAAGCCACAATCACTCAGGCCTGATCAGAAGCAGTGGCAGGAGGAGGAGGCACATCAGCTGCATGCAGGAGACCAGATTCACTTCCCATAGATAGGGAGATAAGAAGGAAACACGAAGCAGAAAGCTGTAAAGTATGCAGATTATAGAGGGCACTTCATTCAGTAAAATGAGAGGGACGAATCACAGAATGTTAGGGATTGGAAGAGACCTCCAATCCCCCTGCTGGAGCAAGAACACTTAGATGAGGCTACACAGGAATATGTCTAGGCAGGTTTTGAATGTCTCCAGAATAGGAGACTCCACAACACCCCTGGGTAGCCTGTTCCAGTGTTCTAACATCCTTACTGAGAAGAAGTTTCTTCTCTTCAATATGTGTAAGCAATAATCTTATTGGGACACACTTTTCTCGAAAGGTAAAGTGTCAAGCTTTTGATCTCTAGGTAAGAATACTGAGACAATTTTACTCTGCCACAAAATTGTATTTACCTGTTGTGGTTTAACCTGAGCTAGCAATACAAACACAATAGGCGCTCACTTACCCTTCTCGCCACCCCCCAAATAGGGGAAAGAACTGAAAGGTAAGGGAGAAACTTGGATTAAGATAAACAGTTTAATAAAATAACAAAATACTAATACATTACTACTGGAGCAGGTATAACAGATATTTAAGTCTGTGATTTCTTTGATTTCACTGATAAAACATCAGTTTTTTGCAAAATATTTCAAATTTTAAATATACCTTGGAATCTGATCTCATGGTCATAGCATGCTCAGGTTTATCCACATTTGAAGAAATTCCACCCATTTATGGGGTGTGTGTGTATGTATATATATGTATTCATATAAGCACATGAAACTATACAAACATATTAGACTAATTTGATCTCACAGCTGGTGAACAGAATTAGCAGTGAGTGCTTTCCTAGAGCTAGAATTGACTTTTTTTCCTCTCAACTTACATAAGAAATCAAAGCAGACAGATAAAAGTCTAACAGAAACTGTAAGAAATTGTAATAATTTTATTTTTCAGACTGCCAGTTCTTATCACGTGTCATCCTGCGTGTAAGTTACACATTTTGCAATTACTACACTGCCTCACCCCTCCCAGGCTGATTTCTTGCTGGTTGATTTATTTATCAAGAAATTTTATAACAAATTTTATACCTGGGGGATATTATACCAAAAGAGGCTCATCTTCAGATCATAACTCCTGGGCTGCAGGAATGTCAGAGGAAGTAGAAGACAAGTAGATTTGGAATCAGACAGGTGTAGAATTACCAAAGTCTTTCAGAGAAAGAAGAGAATCTCTACTCCTTTATGCAGAGGTCACTTTCATGTAATTCTAAAATTTCACCTGACACACAATAAAAATATATCTGCAAGCAGAATCAATTATATTGTTTTCATATAATACTTTAAAGTGAGCATGTGAGAGTGAATTTTAGTATCCCCATGCTAAAACAATGAAGCTCTCCTAAGCTTGGTCATAGCAAAACCATTCTTGGTGTAAGAATGAGCTTGATTTTAATTTTCCTTGATTGATTTTCATAACCTTGTAATTTTTCTATATAAGTACCTTCAAAAGTACTCAGGGAAACTGGGAGATAGATATGTGACTCAGTGCCATTGCTTCTGTTTCATAGGAATATTAATACCAATGTAAATGGAAGTGGAAAAAAAGACAACAACAACATTCTACTTAATTTTTAAACTCATTAAGGAAGTTGGTGAGTAAAACTGGGCCTAAAACCCAATATCTCTGCTAGCATAAGAAGAAACACGATTAAGATGAATCTTAACCTCCTTTCATACAAGTGTGGAAATGACAGCTGAAGTTCAGGTAAACAGGGAAACTGTGTGAATACATGAACACTTCAGTCAAGGAATATTACCAAGAGATGAAAAAGTTTGATAGATGGGATAAACAAACGGAAGGGAAAGGGAAAGGGAAAGGGAAAGGGAAAGGGAAAGGGAAAGGGAAAGGGAAAGGGAAAGGGAAAGGGGCCAAACAAACAAAAAAAAGGAGTACAGAGGGAGGGACAAAAAAAGAAAACCTTAAATTAAGTAAATAAAAAAATATGATAAATATGTTGCAGTTATGGACTTTGCTTCTTGGGTTAACAGTTCTTTAGCTTTTCATGTTGGATGTTGTTGTTTTCAAGGCCATTTCAGGTATTCAAGGATATTTTTAAGGCAAGATTTTAGAACTGACACTTCGTTGTACTTACAGCCCTTTTACATCTCTGTAATGCAATCAGTCAAGATTTATCAATAAGTTTATTTTTCCTCTTTTGGTTGCAGAGAAGCAGCTAAAAATGTATTACGGCTATTATGTGAGGTACTTTTATTTAATTGCTCTAAGGCATAACTATTGTGTTTTGAAGAGATATTGGAATTAAAAACAGTGAAGAGGAAATAAAAACAATTAAGACTAAGGCAACAGAAACAAACAAACAAACAACCCCCCAACAACTTTTTCTTTGCTCTTTGAAAGCAGAAACAATACAAGTTTTCTCTAAATAATTCACATGTGGTCCTGGGCCAGCTTCTCAGAAAGCAACATTTCCCTTTTAATTTGCAAGTTTCCCCAAATGTTTCATTAAAATTCAAAAGGCTGTGCTGGAAAACAAACTAAAGTACTTTCAGGTATAGAGATTTGGCTGGGTGTTTTTTTTAGTTTTTAAACAGACTACCTTCTCCCTTATCTTCTTCAGCAGCTGGCACTTTTAAATGAAACAATATTTTAAAACTGTTGAATTCCAAAGTTCTGATCACTAAATAAAGGCTGGTGAGATGTAACACTGGTACATTCTGTCCTCCCATGGCCTTTCCTCTGCTGTTGTGCCTCGCCTCTGGCTCAGTCTGTGGTACTTCATTGCAGAGCCTGATTTTTCTGGTGATGAAGAGATAATGGACCCTCTGAGAAATAAGACACCGCATAATAATGGTCTGCTCTACAGAAGTAGTCCATTTTAATTTCATGGTTGTTGCATTATCCCACGTGATTTCTCACAAGACATTACAGCAGGATCACAATAACGCCACCACTGGAATGTACATAAAGCAAAGTTAACTTTAAAATGTTGCTCTTTCCAGTACTTACTTTCTCTAGGCTGTATAAAGCATTAATTTATAATGACTGAATCTGCATTTTTCTCCCCTTTTCTGGCACAAAAGGGTGTTTATCCTGGACATACACATATATATATATACATGCCCAAAACTAAAGCTGAGGGGTTTTGTTTCAACATAAGAAAGAGATCTGAGACCAAGTACACAGTATTCAGTAGGTAATAACCAATGGCAAAACATTTTGAAAAAATAACATTAAAAAAAAAAGGATATTCATTCAAGAAAGAAAAGGGATAATTCTTTTTTCAGAGGCTTTTACTAGTAGGGTTCTTTTGTTTCTGTTGTTGTTTTCTCCTTTTTTTTTTTTCTTCCCCTCCTTAAAACCCTGAAATACATTGTATTTCTTTAGTTGTTTCAGGAACTCTATGACTGTAAATAATGGATACAGCCTTTTGTTCAGATGATGCAGCTAAAAAGTTGGTTACCCTTAAAAAAAAGTGTTCTTTTTAAATCATCCTTATGTATATGCAATAAAGATAGTGGCATATGTACAAAATTACATCTGTCTTAAAAATACACATGCCTACTACTGTTAAAGGCCTATGAAACCATGTCTTGAAACTTTAGAAAACACAGTTTTTTATATTTCTGCTATCTTGGTAGCTGTATTTTTTATTTCCAAAAGAACTCTAAAACAAAAGGCTCTTTTGACAGTGAATATAACCCCTCGCTGTGCATGAAACATTTATCTCTTTGTGTTCTTTCCAGTCGTAGAATAATTTTCAATGTGCTCGTTTAGGAACCCACGTTTAGTTATTGTGCAGTATTAGGAGTTAGTACAAAAAAAGAAAACAAACCAAACCAAAACACACCACCACAACAACCACCACCACAAATATTTAATATATATCTGTAAATAAATCATTAAAAATATCAGTTACCTGAAGCTCAGCCTGAACATACATGCATTTGACTTAGTGCCTTGTCTCTGGCAGTGGCTGGCAGCAGATGCTTATTAAATAGTAGAATGGTGTTCCCCTAGAATATGATCCTGCTATCCAGGGATCTAAAGTTTTTGGACTTCCTAAATCTGAGTTAACATCATACATTCACTAACAATTCTTTATAGACTTTCATGATTTTTATTTTTAAATACTCTGCTCTCATAGGGTTTTGAATTTCAAAGATTTGAACACCTGTATGATTGAGCTGAATACTCTCTTCTAATCTCAGAGCATTCCTTGCAATACTTCTAGCAATATCTCTTACGTGGAAAATATGGCAAAAAAGTAAATATGTGGCATAATCTCAATGAAAGACAAATAGGCAAATTTCATGCATACTGTGGTTAGTCACTATCATGAAGGCAAAGGATTTCATAACCAGGGCATACAAATAAATGATGTAAGGACATTATTCCTATTGAAGTTTCCTTGTGCAACCCACTGTTTGAGCCTGGATTTCTCTTCCTAGTGGCTGGCAGAGAGAAAAAAAAAAAAAAAAAACACAACAAGAAAACAAGAACAAAAACAAAAACAAAACCACAATAACATGGAGCCTACTGCTGTCAGGAAAGTCTTATTAACTGAGTGGTCTTAGACAATTCTAAAGTTTAATTATTGGTTTACAGGGTGAAAAGTTAATTGTTTTTTGTTTGATTCTTTCATTTACTGTAATAAAAACCTTAATTTTTTGTCAAGCATTGATTCCTTCTATTGCCGCCTGTCTTTGCTTCTTTTTTCACCACTCTCCACTGCTGAGAATTTACAGATCATAAAAGACAAGAGAATAAGTTTTTACATCTCTCCTGCTGCTTTGTGATCTAATACCTCCCAGAGGTATAGCTGGTACAGGAACTATTCACATCCTCCATTCATTTAAATTTTCCAGGTCTGTTAAATGTCAGAATTCTCAAAAGATTAAAGAGACAAGATTTTTAAAGCAGGCTTCAGTTATGACCCCAAATCCCTCTGTCAAGTGAAGGAGAAAAGAGGGATAAACTTGAGGCTAATTCAGAAACATGCCTTGAATGGCTGGTGCATTTCTAGTTAATCTTTTGATGTGACAGCTGCATCAGAAGTGAAGGTCAAATCACGTTTCTGCTTACTGATACTGACGGATCACCCTGTCAGTGGGCCGGACATGCCACCTCCCCAGACACGTCCTGCTTTCTAAGCCTAGGTCTATAAGAGGAAGACTTCAGGAAACGTCCCTCTTATTCGACCTAAGGAGAAGTTATTCAAAGTCCAAAACATACACTTTCAACTACATTACAATACACAGTTGAACATATAAGCTTCTTCAGAACTAGCCTTTCATAATGTCTTAAAATTTACATTTTCTGTGATTTTTAGGGACTTTACAGTAGTCTGCAAAATGGCATCCCTACAGCTCTATCTGGAATGGTGGGGGGTTTGAGTGTCCTGGGCCATTTGCTTAGGTGACATTGAGACAGTTTGCTGCTTTTAACAGGTGCATAGCAACAGATTTCCTGTTAATATCCAGTAAAAACAGCGCAGTGGGTAAAAATAGACAACTTAAGTCTGGTGAAAAATAACGCTGTGGTTCCACTAGATGTCCACTTCCAAAGTACTTTCTACATTGATTCTGTGTACTGAGGTGTAAAAACAAGCAGTAGAAGTGAGGAAAGAAGATGAGTTGCTCACTAATCAGATCAACCTACACACAAAGTGGTACAAGAGCAAATAAAACTAAAAAAAAGTCTTCCGTACACAGGACATTGCTGGTGTGGTGGTTCAAGTTTTCCATTCATGTTATTCTTATCTACTGCAGGATCTGTCCAAAAGCTGGTTTACCCACCTTCATTTACTCTTGTCCACACTTTCCCATTTCTGTGTACACTGGACAGAGACTTACAAGCAAGATACAAGAATTTCTGGATCAGTTTTTTTGAGTCACAGCCCCACATATTAGGATTTCAAATTAATCCTTTACCTGTACATTGTCTAACACTTATAAACAGAAACTAGTATGCTGTTCTTAGATCTTGGTTTAATAATCCTTTCTGAAACTCTGTAGTTTTACCTGATTTGAGTAAGCCTGAATAGTTTTATACAATCTGTACATTTTATTCAGAGCTTGGCTGTACATGTTTCATTAGAGAACATCTAGAGTGTGCACATCAGTCCTTCAAGTCATTAAAATGGGCATAAACCAATTGTGGTATTCTGTTCCTGAAAAACACATGTGGACAGAGCTAGAATGGTATCTCTCTTTTTGTAGATGAGATGATAGCATTAATATTTATCAGTGTCCTAGTGTTTATTTTTTGTGATAATCTTTCTGTAAAATTATAAAGCAAACAAAGTTAGTGAGATTAAGCTAGTTTAAAAGGTCTAGATGACAAAGTTTACATGAATTGATATACTACTAGAAGGGTAATGCTTCAATACTCTTTTTCTTGTATTCCGCTCTTGAAAATAGCTTTCAAGCAAGAGCTTAGGGATTGCTATACCAATAGCCATCTGACCTACTGGCATCTGAAGCCCAGCATGTAGGCTACAACTTTCAGAGGTATAGAGCAGAGAGATCTAGGGTGTGATCAGACTTGCCCTTCTGGTCACTATGGATGCTGAGGTTGGAGCCTGCATCTCATTATTCAGTGTTCAACAGCTCCACTGCAGTCCTGCCAAGGTAGAAGTAGGTAATGGTTCATGCATGAAGGTGTACTAAGTGACTACAACTGTTTTAAAACCTTCTTCCAGAATTTTTTGTTTTGGTTTCCATTTTAACTTTGGTAATTTTGCAGAATTAGGAAAAAAAAAAAAAAAGACTCGTTAATTCGGTACAACTGCTCTAAAGCAGAGTTTTTCTAGTCACATGTTTGAGCTTTTTTGTGTTGAGCTCTGCCAAACAAAATATGTCAAGTAATACTGGAGGCACTTGTGCCATAGTGCCTATGGTCTTTAACAAAAACAACCAAACAAAAACAACAAAAAACCCCCAACAAAAACAACAAAAAAACACCCACAACAACTACCACAAAACAACAAAAAACAGTAAAACTTCAAAACTCAAAAACAAAGAGCCATTTTCTGTAAAATATCACAGCCAGCTACGGTAGTAGTGGTGTTTTTCCTGTTCCTATGCTTCTGTCCACTTTTGTTTTATTCATTTGCTGAAGTATTCCAGTGGGGTGAAGAATCCCATACACAGTGTTCTCATCAGCAAAGCAGAACTCAAACCCACACCTCCAAGGAGCAGCTCTTAATTGCTGTAAAGAAGCACTTTTTATTCCTCCTGTTGAGACTGTCACACTTTGCACAAGAGAAATAATTAACTGGAGCATGAATGCCTAGGAAACTCTGTTGAGAGCACATCTTACATTCCCCTTCCTCTTCAGTGCAAGTTCTGTGTTTCTTCTAGTGATTAATGTAAAAAAAAAAAAAAAAAAGTAAATAAGCCAGGCAGGAGAGTCTGGTATTCAAAATGCTTACCTCTCCCCTATCTTACCCCTGCCTGGAATCGTTTAACCGGGTGGACATGGTCAAGCTATTTTGTTTCCTTGCCAGTCCAAAGTACTAATTGTATCTGCCCAAAAGTTTCAATTGCTGATCATTTTTGATTAGTCTAAAATTTATTTGTGAGAACTTTTCCTCCAACCAGGGAGTCTAAGTTTTAGTCTTGCCTGCAAAAGCTGAACATTTTATTCCAATCAATATGTGGTCTTCAGACAGGCAGAAGATCTTGCATTTCAACCTGAGATACTGAACTGTGCAAACCCTGCCAAGAGTTTTGCTGTCCAGATAGCAATGGAACTTGAGAATTTTAAATATCTGAAAACAAAGGACCTGCAGTGGGAGGGTTTCAGAATTAGGTAACAGCTCAAAAACGTCTTGCTGTTTGGGATTAAGCACATAAGTGGCACAAAGTATATTACAAATTATCATTTCTCTACTAGAAAAAGCCAGGTAGGCTGTGGTGTGCTCCTTCTTTCTCCAAAACAGTGAATGGGACAACTTCATTCTCTGTCCTTTTCAGTTTTTACTGTGATATTAAACTGAAGGCATGAGCTTTCGTTCTCCTTTGAAAACAGTGAAATCCATAACCACACTTGCAGTCATTCATTTAGAAGGAGTTTTTGTAGTCTGGAGGAAGTTGTTCACAAAATTGTCTCCTACTCTTATGTGCTTCACCCTTGAAGCTGGCAGCTTTGTTGTTTCTGAAGAAAGCTGACACAAAAGAAAGTTTTAACAGAATAAAAACCAGTTGTTCCGGGCTATGCCCGGTCTTCCCACACAGAATATTATAAACATATGTTGAACCCTGATCATGCTGCGTCTTATTTCATTCCTGCTCCTTAAGGCATAAGGAACATCAAATAAAATTTTGAATGGATGAGGAGTATAGAAAAAAATTTAAAAAATTTGTTTATTGATAATGAGCAAAGACTTGTAAATGTTATTAATTGTAGATTGTTATGACTAACATTTGCCACAGATTTTGTTCTTTCATTGGACTCCAATTTTGAGTTGATTTCAGATTGGTGACAAAAGCTACAGATACCATACATAGTGATCATGGTATGGATTATTCCCTGCTATTCACAGGTTGTCTCTTGTTCTGTGGATAACTAAAGTGTTACGAGTAAGAATGTGATGAATAAGCCAGTTCTTGTCTGAAATTTTAGATGTTTGCAAGAAGTCCATGCATAAATGAAAATATTCATGAGTACTTTGCAACTGAGAGAGTATTTGTGAGTTACAAATAACCCAGCTCCAAGCTTCAAAGCAATCAAACCTCAGTCCAACACTCTAGATACTACCAGAATGCAAGAAGGTAGCAATAAGGTATTTGTATCATTGTCAACCGAAGTAGTAATATTTTAGTGAATCTACCACTTATGTCATTTCCTTAGCCAGAAACAAGGACAGTCTCTTCCTCACACTTCTTAGGCATCTGTAAGACGCACTCTCTTGATAACCAGGAAGCATTGGAAAATAGGACGAGGGAATAAAGTGTACTATCAGCAGGTTTGCTGATGACACTAAGCTGGGAGGAGTGGCTGGCACACCAGAAGGCTGTGCTGCCATCCAGCGAGACCTGGACAGGCTGGAGAGTTGGGCAGGGAAAAATTTAATGAAATATAACAAGGGAAAGTGTAGGGTCTTGCATCTGGGTAGGAACAATCCCACGTTCCAGTATAAGTTGGGGAATGACCTATTAGAGAGCAGTGTAGGAGAAAGGGACCTGGGGGTCCTGGTGGACAGCAGGATGACCATGAGCCAGCACTGTGCCCTTGTGGCCAGGAAGGCCAATGGCATCCTGGGGTGTATTAGAAGCGGGGTGGTTAGTAGGTCAAGAGAGGTTCTCCTTCCCCTCTACTCTGCCCTGGGGAGACCACACCTGGAATATTGTGTCCAGTTCTAGGCCCCTCAGTTCAACAAGGACAAGGAAATGCTGGAGAGAGTGCAGTACAGGGCAACAAAGATGATTAAGGGAGTGGAGCACCTCCCTTATGAGGAAAGGCTGAGGGAACTGCGCCTCTTTAGCTTGGAGGAGACTGAGGGTTACTCATTAATGTTTACAAATATATAAAGGGTGAGTGTCGCGAGGATGGAGCCAGGCTCTTTTCGGTGGCAACCAATGACAGGACAAGGGGCAATGGGTTCAAACTGGAACACAGGAGATTCCACTTAAATTTGAGAAGAAACTTCTTCTCAGTAAGGGTAACAGAACACTGGAACAGGCTGCCCAGGGGGGTTGTGGAGTCTCCTACTCTGGAGACATTCAAAACCCATCACGACACATTCCTGTGTAACCTCATCTAGGTGTTCGTGCTCTGGCAGAGGGATCGGACTGGATGATCTTCTGAGGTCCCTTCCAATCTCTAACATTCTGTGATGTCCTGGCTTTCACTGGCTTTTCACCCATGGATAATATAGATGTGCAGGCTAGAAGTGCAGTGGGCTTTGGATAAACATTTAAGCTGAACAAAGGAATAGAAACCTGGTACATACTGCAGTATACAGCTGCATGGTAAATGCTCAACTATTTTTTGCTGTCATCAACAAGGCTGAGTGCCTGGTACATTCAGGAAAGAAGAAATAAAAATATGCCAATTTGCAATGGAGACTAGAAAGACTAGCACTTTCTGCATAGAATTGCAGAGACAGCAGTTAAAGCCCACTCTTCCAAATCATAATCTTAATGTTCCAGTTCTGCAGGCATATAACAACATGGAAGTTCACCAGCAGACATGTACAACTGCCAATAGAGCCTGTAACAGGTATTCTTGATGTTTACCTGAAAATCTGTGATTAGACATCCACAAGTACCAAAAGGAAAAGATCGAAGAGCGTATTATTTCGCTCAGGAATTTTTTCATACATAAAAAATATTCACATGAGAAAGAGCAGGTTCTGAACATCCAGAAGAACAAAACTCAGTACAGATCTAAACTATTGTATTAAAAAAAAAAAAAAAGTTTTGAAAAACAGTTAAATCAAAACACTGTTCTGAACATAATTGAATTAAGTGTAGAATCTGTGCACCTAATTCTTGATTAAGCAATATTTTGGATCATTTACCCACTCTTGGGTTTGCTGAAACCAAAGGCTTCCACTTCTGTAAAGTTAATCACATGCTGTATACCTGCTTGAAGAGAATCTTGAAAGAAAACCTAAGAAAATATACCCGAATCCTCCTCTATACAATGGAAAATTTTAAAGGCGTGTCTTCACTGAAATTCATGTTAAAATTAAAAGTTAGAGAGGAACAAGGAAGCAAATCCATTAAAGTAGTTACTACTAATTACTATAACTACAAGTTATAATACATTAAACTAAGTAATGTTTTATAGGGTTTTTTACTCCATACAATCTACAGTTAGAAAAATAGAATTTGCTTAAATCCATAGTTGTGCTGATTTATATCAGCATGGAATGCAAACCTGGTGTACTAAGAATGCCTAATTTATCTAATACACAGCATATGCCTTGTATTTCTTTTAAAGATTTTATTTAGTGTTTTGTAAAGCAAGGACCCACAGTAAAACAAGTAAAGAAATAACATACCAAACTTCTTTCTCTGAAGTACACTTTTGGTTTGTTTTTAAAGCAATTATATGAAGTGCTCTAATTGCTGCTTACTTTAGGAATGGTTTAGCTTCACAAAAATGCAGACTAGACCAAAGATATTTTGAGAGATTTTAGAAAAATATGCAGTGGTACCAAATTGTTGCACCTATGTAGCATTTGGGGTTTCTTGGTTTTTACCTTTTGCAAACAAGGGAGAAAAATGGAAGTCTGCAACCTTGGCAGTTGCTTCACTTTAGATGATGCATTCCATTTCATATAAATTTGTTACAGTAGTTAAGCAAAACAATGGTGTTTCTATTTTCAAAGCCATGTTATTTTTTAACACGAACCAGAGCTGTCATGCAGGCAGCCTGTTTGCCTGCTCTGCAAGAAGGTTTTATATTCCAACGGGCTTCCACCCCCTGCTCCCTAATGGGGAAAATAAATCAGTTTCATCTGCTGGTAGTTTCATTTCTTCTTCCCCCTTCCTCTCCCCCTTCCCTCCCCCCCCCCTTTTTTTTTTAACTTCCCTTTCTTGCCTTTGTGGGCCCCTTTCCACAAAGCCATATGGCAGCTGAGGGAAGGGTAGAGCCACGATCTGCATTTTCAGCTCCTAACAAAAGATGCAAGAGTGTCAAAGAGGCTCATGAATGCATGAGACACACACGTATAGAGAAGTGCCTCCAGTCCTGTCAGGAAGGACTAAAGAGAAGCTTGATAAACCTGACATCGCCTTAGTGCACAGAAAGGCAGCAGCGCTTCTCTTCCGTAGTTCATCTCGCTCCCATCCATCTCCCCCAGCTCCCCCCCACCTCCCTCCCGCCCCTTTGGTTCCATGCCAAAATCCCATTAGCTCTATTAATGACATGTGGTTCGAAGTAAAAGCGTGTGGCAGAACAAGAAAGGCACAAGATCAACCATCCCAGCTATTCGTTTTTGATACATGTATCACGAGAGAGAAGTATTTCAGCAGGGGCCGTGTCAGCTTGGCTACATGAACAGCAAAAAAGAAAAAAATGTAGCAAGAGGTGGTAATCAGTTCCTCAGCTGGCCTTATTCATCTCCCTGAAGTCTTAACACATGAATAGATGAAACTTAATTTTAAAATGCTGACAAAGTTTTCAGCATTCACATTCAAAACACAGCTTGGGCTTTGTCTGCCCCTCTCCCCGAGACTTTAAGCCATTTAAATAGACTCCTGATCAGCATTGTGTAGCAGAATGAACCCACCCTGTGCTATTTCAACCACTTACTTAGGACTCCCTTAGTTAAACAAAAAAAAGGCATGAACACGTTCTTCTGCAAGGGTCCAAAACTGAGAAGCTATCAGGCATGGGATTTCAATATGCAGAAGGTGTTTCTCCTGCAGTATATTCAAGGGGTGCCTACAATAATATTTCCTGTGTTTCTTAATTATTTAGACCTAACACAATTGTATATTGATTTGCCTGTGTGATGCTGTTTCTAAATGCAGGCATTTTAAAAAGAGAAAAAAACAAAACAAAACAAAACAAAAACAACCACAACACACACACACACACAAACAAACAACCACAAATCTGTTTTCAAACTGAAATAAATCCTGACTTCGGCAAGCAACCAAGGTGACATCTGTTATATTTATAAGATGACACCTTATTTTATTACAACAAAGTTGTAATAAAGTACAGGAGTATTGATTGTCTATGTCACAAACATGCTGTTTTGGTCCTTGTGCCTCAAAAGGCTACTTCTGCTTAGTGCACTGACAGCCAGCAGTTAAATTTCATTCAGAAGTTGGTGAGATTTGCCACAATCTTAGTGCTATTAAAAAAAAATAAAAATAATAAGAATATATTTTATAAAGCACCTCGATTGATTACAGAGGTATCAATTCAATCTTTCAACATCTACACACACATTCTTTATTAGGCCCAAATAACTCAGAAAATAGCTATCGACTTGCAGTTGTCTCTAGGGCAAAAGCGTAAAGTTGAGAGTTTCTATTGGATTTGGCTGCACTTAAAGCCTGACTGGATTTGCTGGTCATGGCAACCACCCTTTAAACTCAAAACTGTCACTTTAAGCAGAATTGCAACAAAATAAGTCAGCTATTCAACACTTCCTTTTCTCTCCAAGAACATCTGTTTACATAGCTGATGTCCACTCAACAGGGTGCGGATATGTTATCAGTATCACAGCAGTAAAGGCTGCTTGGGGAAGCAAAAATCTGTGCTTTTTTTTATTTATCCCCTTTAACATTTGTATTGTATATAACTTCAACAGTCTTGCACAGCTTCCTTTCAATTTTTTTAAAGGTCAGAATATGGTGAATTTAAAAAAACAAAACACAAACAAACAAAAAAACCCACAAACAACAAACGCACAGCACAAAACCAAACCCAAATAAACCTCAAAAACACAGTGCAACCAAAAAATTGAATCCTGGTCACAAAGCTGTTTAGTATTCTGATTAGGAGTACCAATAATCCCTCCAATTTCAAAGATCCAAATGGGTTTTGTTTCTAGAATCTTCAGTTCTCTTTTGGACACCAGTCATATGTTACTGATTTCGTCTTAAATTCTGTCGAAATCTGAGTATCTCTGTGAAAACTGGCAACATTTCATTGTTCTTATACCTAGACTTCATTCAGGTAAAGACTGGTAATTCTCCTGGGATGTGAAGCTACTTGGTCTCAGTTATACCAGCTCAATGACTTAGTAGGTGCAAGATTAGGTACATCACAAGAGAGAAACAAGATGAGTAGATCCTTCTGAGCAAGGATACCAAGATGAGTCAACTCATACTATTTCTATTCTGATATAATTAGACAGAGTGCTTACAAATGTGATTCTGTGAGCACTCTGGGATACGTGATTATAGGCACATCTGCAACCATAAGACAACCGTGAGCTGATTTCATACTTTTTCTCGATCAGTTTATTCTTAATGTGATGGCCTTTGCTCTTCTGGATTTTGTCCTTGGCACTGTGCAGTCTTTAGATTCATACCAGTTACACCTCAACTGTATCAGAAGCTAAGGTCTTGTCATATTCGCTGATGTAACTTGGTCAATATTATGTCTAGCATGCACAGACTTTGCCAGCGCATCCATTTTGACACGGGAACTTGAGGCAACACTCTTAGCTTTACTCATTTATGTTTTTCTGGGCACATCAGTCATCATGACTCACTAGCTGCTGACTAGAAATTTCTATACTCATCACAGTGAACTCACCTGTGGTTTGGGATTTAGCCCATACCTTCCTTCATTGTCTGCTTTGTTCTATATAAAGCTAATAAACTAGGGCATTTGGGGAAATATCATAAGTCCATTTTTCAAGAGCACAGAGGATAACTGGTAGTTCTCTTTCATTTTGCCATACAACGTAATTGAGTCTTATTATTTGGAAACATCAAAAAAAAGTATTGTGGTTTTAGAAATTACATGCAGAATAAACTTTATGTATTTTTTTCTATAAGCACTAGTTCAAAACTGGAAATATTTTAATGGAGAGGTAGGCAATCTCTTTACGTACCATAGGCACTTACTGCCACCACACCAGTGGTATCTTTTGGACCAGAGGTTTGCTTTAACATGCAAAATGTCACGGTTACTAGTACAAAAGCAAAAGGTGCTTCATTTTCCTGATGGAAATTATTTATTTCCTGTGTTGATCAAAACAGAAAAAAAACCCAAACATGTCAGTCTTTGCAACATAGGATAATGTTCTGTTTGATAACACTTGTCTTTGGCTCCTTTGATCTAAAGACAAAGAAAAGACACTAAGCTCAAGGAAAAGCACATTCAACATTTAACTGATAATGTTGATAGTGGTGAATCCAAGTGGTTCGTTCAAGTGCAGGTTTTGCTTTTTTTTTTTGTTTTGGTTTGTGGTTTGTTTGTGTTTTTTTGTTTGTTTGTTGGTTTGGTTTTGTTTGGGTTTTTTGTTGGTTTTTTTTCTGTGTTTTTGTTGATGTTTTGGTTTTTTTTCAGTCTTCACAGTGCCTCAAGTCTTTGTGGTCTCAAAGGGTAAAATGCTTTCTGCAAAGCTGTAGCAGGGAAGCATGAAATATCTAACTCCTTTCTCATTGCTTGGATTAGCTGAGCTAGAGTGAGGCCTGAACGTGAAGTGACTTAAAATAAAGGTTCACTGCCTGGTCTAATAGCCTCGATGGGAACTATCAGCAAAAGAGCAAGATGGGGCAAATCATATGGGGGTCAAACTTTGGATTAGAGAAACTTTCAATATACTTTCCCTCCTCTTAGCCATAATTTTATATACCATGCTTGAAATTACAAGTATGGCACCTCAGGTTGATCTGGCTGTAGCAATTTTTTCCTAGCTAGTAACAGATTCATTTCTGTTCAAATTCTATTACTCCTAGCTATTTCTCTCAAGGATTGTAACAATTCTTCTGAAAACAGATCAGCAGCCTTGGTATAATCTTACTCTGTATAACTGGAACAAGGTCCGCTTCTACTAAATCCTGCAACTAGATGTGACAAGAATAGAAAACTTCTTTTCATTTCCTCCCTTTCACCCAGACAGGTAGTAATGAAAGACATTTTGAAGTTTTCTGACTCCAGACACAGCACTAATTGCCAGCCTTCAGTGAAAGAATGAAGCTAATGTTATAAACATTTTTCCCTACAGCTTTGACGTTAAGCAGGGACAGCACAGGAGGGGTCATTTCTCATATATGAGGCTGACAAATAAAGGAAGTTAATGTGGAATAAACATGTAGACTCAAACAGATTAATTAAAGGGCATTTTCATTATCTTTGATGTTTATGAAACAGAGCTCGTGTTTATCTAAATTGAAACCAGGGTATATACTGTAAATTACATGGATAGACTTGAAATGTTGTACATATGGAATTGAAAGAAAAATTCACATGGTCTCCATAATTTCCATCTCACAGGCCCTAATGCTGCATTTTTTTTATATACTTAGATGGATTCAATCTTGTACTATACGCATTATTATGCATAAGGATAAAATTGAAGGCCTCATTCTTTTGGAATGTTTTGCAAAATTTTGCAAGTTACTTCTATTTGACTTTGGGCATTTGGTATTATTTTAATCTTCAGACTGCAAACATGCATATGTTGTGAGCATCTGACATTCAAATGTTTAATATTTCATTTTGGTTTGATAAATGTTACAGTTCACATAGGAATTTTGTTTTTCTTGATTATACAAGCAAAAAGGAAAAGAAGAAGTAGTTTGAGCTGTGAATCGGTGTGGTCAGGCAGCAGATATAGAGCAGTAACATGAAGCATCTCAGTTCTGAGCAACAGGGAACTTCCTGCTAATTAAAAATTCACAGATACGAATTATTAAGCTATTTTATGTGCAGAATTTAGTTTTCTTTGATCACATTCACACAAAGCAATTGTCTGTGCACACACCTTCCTGGCTATGATAGGCATTTTTCAGATCCTTGTCTAGATCAATTTTTCATCTGCTTGTGGCTCTGCTGAATAGCTGTTGGAAACAATATTATATTTCACATTACATTGTAGTGGGAACATTTTAGCTGATGAGCCTAAAATTCATCATCTCTGAGCAAATGAGTGCCAGCAAAACAGTCTCTGGACATTCAAATGTTCACATAATTTATACAAATGGTGGAAAGAAGCAGCAACAAGTCAGCACCAAATTAATTTTGAAAAGGGCATGAATTTATTTTTATACCAAACCAGGTTGTATTCAATAGGGACTAAGTTATAAATCCGAAAAAAAATTGCCAAGTTCAGTATATGCAAACTCAAGTAAGGTAACTAACTGGGAACTCTGGATAAATATAATGAGACTTAACTATGGTTACTTTGAAAAACAATTGTTAGTTGTTAAAATACTTCACATGGGTGTAAGTGCAGGGCAAAGTAATTGGTTTTAGTTTAAGAAGGGAGGTGAAATGTCCCTAGACAAAAGGGGTAGCTGAAGGATTCTGCTAATGAATGGGCTAATCTTGTCCATCAAGTCCACACTACAATGAAGGGCTTCCAAAAAAAAAAAAACAAACCAAACAACACAAAACCAAACAAACAACAACCCTCCCCCCACACACACACAAAAAAATCCCCACACAAACCACAAAGCCACAAAAACTAATGCCACAGGTCAATAGCTATTGAGGACATTCAGGATCTTCTGAAACCCTGTTAAAATTACCTCACAGTACCATATCAGCAGTTTCTGGGCCTGAGTATAATGTCCTGTCTAAACATGAGGACAGACACATTCTGCTCTCAGCCAAGGCTCCCTAATTCCTCTCCTTCTAAACCTGGCCCAGGCATCAACCTTGGACATATAGGGCATGTATCCAGATTTAGAAAGGGGGATGTGATCCCTTGAGACATGATGCAGCTCCTGGGGTTCTGCAGGATCTCTGGAAAGCAGAACAGCTCAGAGTCAGTATTTGGTACCTTCAACACATCCCCTTGGCAGAGTGATGTCCAGTCAACTCAAGGGAAATCTGTCGCTCCAGACTGATATGGTCAGTAAATCTATAGGTATAGCATCTGGAAGTAATACTGCCATAAAAAATTCTCAAAAAGGCATTAGTTGTGCCCTCAAATGTAGAGTTAAAGGAATCCAGAGAAGTTTCAGGGAGGAAAGCAGCAGAGGAAACAAAATTATTTTGGGGGGGCACATCATAAACCTCCATGCTTATTTAACATTCACAAGACTTCTATTTTCAGAGAGTCTAGCAATCAATCTTGACTAAACTCCTGAAGATGAAATCAGAGAATATGTCTCTGAGTCATTATTGCAAATTCACAGGTTTCCTGGACATCTTCATTAAAAATACCCCAAACAAACAAACAAAACAGGCAACACCATGCCACTGTCACTGAAAAGCATCTTAAAATGCCATGGAAACCCTGAGAATCTTCTCCATATTTCTCCTTTTCTCAAATCAGAGTTAAAGTGATCTGTGCCATAATATCCCTATTATTCACAAGTAGCATGTATTTAGCTAGAAATAAAGCACAGGAAATGCCAGATCTCTATTTTCTCAGGAAGCACCTCAGAAAGACAAAAATAATGAGTTCCAGATGATGCAACAGGGGAAAAAGTATCAGAAGCAATGCATTTAAAATTTTGTCCTGATGTACTGGAAAAATAAACAAAACCAAACAGCCTGGTAAGTCTTGAAGATTATTAGACTTGCAGCACATAGTAAGTTATATATACACATCAATATTTATACAAGTATGTGTGCTTTTAGCAAATTCTCATAGCTACCTTGAAGATTAGGGAATTAGGAGATTTTATAAAGATAAAGAACCACCATATAGTATTTAGCTGCTCTGCCAAAGCTGTTTTGGGACAAGCACACCCATCTTGGAGGAAGGCAGCACTCTTACTTGCACATTTAGTAGAATGTATAGAGAAAAGTGCTGTGCAGTCTTGTTTGCCCAATTTTCTTGAGATATAAGGCTGTCTGCTGCAGCAGTGTTAGTGCTGACACAGATACCACTAATCAGCCAGGAGTAAATGCATGGCATTTTTGAATTTGGTGCACTAATCATCTCCTTAGAAGCCAAGATGCTACTAGCACAGTGACAGGACTTAATTTACTTTCTCTTCTCAGAGAACAATAGAATTTCACGTAAATATTACATGGAGAAGCAAGTTATTTCCCGTTAGCCGGACAGTGGCTAATGGAATGTCATCCTCCTTGCATACCTCATGTAGACAAGGTATGTAAAGGGTAAATCCATTCTTTCTAGTTCCTGGAAGAAGCAGCTCTTCTGATTTGGCTGGCAAAGTTAAGTGCTTGTATTTTGAGTTTGGGTTTAAAAAAATAATTAAAAAAAGATTTTTCATCTACTTCATTTGAGATCAATTGAAACATACCATTATGAGTTAATTTTGGATCCTCTGCATGTCTTGTTTTAATTGGTAGTTTTACACCTTATATTTATAATAAATGTACACTGAACAATTGGAAGGTATAAAAACTTTCAAATTTTAAAAATTGAAACATTCTATTCTGAAAACATTAGCATGGTATGAAAAATCAGAAGAGGTGAAAAATATTTTAGTCAAAGCCGACAGGTTCCAATAATATTTCAGATGAGCAGTAATGAGATATTTTCCCTTTGGGGTGATGAGCTTACACATTTAGGGAATAGCAGAACTCCAAAACTATTACTGATAATCAAAATAAATATTACCAAAATATGTCCCAAATCTGCCTTGTAGAGTTTGTCTTTCATTACATATTTGAACAAATGTTGTGGTGCATGTCAGAATAGTGATGAGATATTTTCATCTGTTTTCTGTGACTCAAAAAAATTTTGGTTTTGGTAGAATGGGTAAATATTTTCTCTGAGAACAGAATATAAAAAGGAAAATAGAAATCAAACAATCCAGGTGGGATTTGGCTGAATAATGAAATGAAGACACTTATGTGTGTACTGAGCATGTAGCTGTGATTAGGACAAGTATGTGTCAAGGGCAGGATTCAGCTGCCTCTGTGCAGATGACTGGTCCCATCTGAGCTGTGGCAAGTCACCTCACCTGGTCTCTGACCACTCAGAAGGCCACAAATCTTTCAAAGGCCTTGCGTCGTATCTACCAGTACTTCAGTCATCTTGCATGCCTTTGGTCACCTCACACAGCACGAGCCAGGCACATTTAGGCCACCATAATAGGATCAAGCTCCTTTAAATGAGCAAGAAAACCAAGCTCATTCTAAAACCAACACCTACATTTGGACAACTGAGTCACACTCTGTTCTCCTCAGCTGTACTGGCAATGTCACCGCTGACACTGTTGGAGCTTAGGCAGCTCTGTGTGGATACCTGAATGTAGGTTTTTACATTGTGAATTGAATCCCACCTCCATTATTCTAAAAACCTGGATTTTAAAAAAATTTTTTCTATCTTATTTAGAATTTCAGTTTTTTAGTAGGCCGAAGTCAAAACCAATCTTGAAGGTAGTAAAGTAACTTTAACTTAATATAGCAACAGATTTGGGTGGGTTTTTGTTCGCTTGCTTAGTTTGTTTAAATCTCTTACTTTTTGAAGTCATTGGGAAACTGAAAGTCTGTAATTTGCCCAGCTAAAGATTGGCAGCTACTTCTGAGGAAACTGATAACGGCTCAGAAATTATTTCCCTAAATCTTGTGCTGCATAGTGCAGTCTTAATTTGTCGTTCTATTTTCACATATATTACAACATTAGGTTTTTCCAAAGCTTTCTTTGCTTTCAATTGCAATGAACATCTTTAGCTAGCAACTTACAAATGATTACTTGGAAGCACTAAAACCCACAAATAAGATCAGAAAGAAAAAAATCCACTCCTTAGCTTTTGACTTTTTTGGATCCAGTTCTATGTAGTATACCCCTTCAGGCGGCTACACACAACTCATAACTTAAAAAAAAGAAGTTAACTACTCTACAGTATTTGTTCTACTCTGCAAAATTTCCTGTAATTAAAAATATTTTGTAATTATGGGAAATAATCACAAATTTTTACAGGTCTTTAAAGTTTAAGGTGTTTTGGTTTTGTTTGTTTTTTAATAACATCCTTGCAGCCTAATTTGAATTCTTCCCAAGGAAACTGGCCATGTAGGATTGAATTACAGCAATAACAACTGAATTTAAGCTCCCTATCTGGGTAATCATGATTAGATCACCTTGTATTCATGGCTTTGTGATATACCATTCATCAGCCTTTTCTTACAGTCAGCTTTATTTCATATGTATTTAAGCATGAGCTAGTAAAACTGAAAAGAGCATTTTACAAAAGAGAACTTCTATGCATATGGCAAATGTACAGGAGAGAAATATCTCTGTGTCTTAGATATTTAGATTCTTTTAACACTTTTTGGATTGTATTGTGGTCAAGATAACTCCCTTTGAAGTCAGTGCCAAGTGGCCCAATTAGAGTTGCATAAACAGCAACTTTGCCACTGCAATAAAACCCACATGTTCAAAATAATTTTCTGTTCCATCCTAAAAGCAAACAATTGCTTAAAAAAAAAAAAAAAAAAGTGTTTTCCTTGGAAAAGTGTTTGTTTCCAAATGTTTCCAGTTCATCAGCATGTTGTTCTAATTCATTGTTTTTAATTCTGCTAAAAATATTTCTCTGCTGTGACACTTCTAAATGAGCTTTTCTTCTACCCCAAAAGGAATATAGAGCCTCACCAATAGGATTAATTAGGTTGCAATTTATGTCTCTTACCTAAGACCTGTTATTCTGACACAATACCATTTTACCTCCTTTTTATAAATCTTGAAATGTTTACACGAAGTGATACTTCGGAGAGCATCAGTTCTACTATTAGTTTCAGTGCTCTGATAAATCTCATCTATATGAATACTGCTCTAAGTCAGACATTTTCTATAGTAATCTTTAGTGATAACATTATTATGATGGAAAATGTGGAAAGGAAATAATTCGCATTCTTATCCAGTGAGATGAACTGACAAAGAAAGCTAAAAAGCAGATATAATGAGGTTCCCATATAATGAAAAGCAAAGTCATGAACTTTCACTCTCTGGTGTGTTGAGGTGTTGGACGCTTTCTGATAGACATTACATTCACCCAATAATTGCTGCAATCTTTATGGGCAACACTGGAAAATAGTTTCCTTCAAGGAGAGCTTTATCTCAGGTTAAAGAAAAGTCTATTGCCAATTCTTAGCATTCCCATAGTGCATGTGGTTATTTCTGCAGCTCAAGAGATTGTATTACAGCCCATAATTCCTTTTTAACCCTGCCAAACTCCTGCTGCCATGGTAACTTGAGGTGTCTTTGACAGACCAGCAGTGAAGTTTTCTCTTAGCATTTTCTGTTATTTCTTTTAACAAGCTTTGCCCACTACCAAGCTTGCTTTGCTGCGAGGACTCATGAGTTACTTGAAAATATAGGTTTAAATGAAATGTAGATTTAGATAATTGAAAAAGTTGATATGACACACACTAGTACCGAATGCTGTGATAAGCAACACAAGTTGCAGATAAGTCTACAGCTATTTCTAGGTAAGTGATCAATGTTTCTTTTCTGCTGGGCAATACATGAAGCTGAAAGGAATCTGATACTAGTTGTATTTGTTCATATATGGCGTATACTGGTAAACCTGGAAACAAAGAAAAACTTCCTTAAGTCTGTTATGAGCCTACTCCAATTTTTACTGCTGGCTAAGTGTTGTTTAGTTATGTGGTGGCATATTAATTTGCATCTGATCAGACTTTCACACTGCACAGCATCTTGCCTCAGACTTCTAAAAGGAAGAGAAGCCAAATCCAATGTTATTTCAATTCCACTGATTTTTGTGAATTTCAACACAAGAGCTACATGTCATGAAACTGTGAAAATGTCACATCACCCAATATTCAGGTCTTTCATCCACAAAAGCCTTTGATTCAGACTTACTTCAGTCATCTTACAGGCCAAGTCCCTGGTCACTAAATGGGATCAAACCTCTTTACCCCAGTAGATGTCCTGTTCAGTCACAGCCTGGTTCCAGCCTTCCCAGCTCTGTTCTTCCAGCTTTACAATGCTGGAGGAAGATAGATCCCAGGCTTCTACAGAAAACATTAAGTACAGATACTGCTCCCCACCCTGTTTTCAATTCCCTGAAGGCCTTTTGTAATTTGTAGCTATTACATCAGAGACACACGGGGGTCCCTGTAGACAAAGTACAACTTTTTCATTACAATACAGGGCAGAAGGAATGTGAATTGGCTGCTTCTTTCATTACTGTGACATTAAAAAAAAAAAAAACCAACTCATTTCAAAACAATTTTTCTCCTTCCCTCTCCCCCAGTTGCACCATTCAATTCCTACTCATCCTTATGAGTCCGCTGGAATTCATGATCTTGCACAATAAATTAACAGGTTTTGGTTGCTTGGTGACAATAACTTCTTGGTATTTTATTAGGAGCCAAGCATAGACAGGAAAGAGGTGAATATTCTAATTTGTAATATATTTGGGACCATTTCTTCGCAGGTTTATGTTGTGTGCTCATAGTATGAGCACCCTTTCTCATTTGTGCAAACATTAATGCTTCCTTATCCCCATGTGACAGCTGTGCATCTTCCTACCGCTGCTTGTGTAAGCTATTTATGCTCACACAGGCAGACTTTCCTGCACCTGACCTAGAAGCCTCTGAAGATATATCCCTGGAAGTAAATGAATGTGTAAGGGTGAGTCAAATTGGGTATGTCTATCAGATGTTAATTTTTTACTCTATTTTTCTGAAACTCAGGGGAAAAAATTGATCAAATTTTTGTACTCCTGGCTGTACTGAGTGATAATTCATGTTAGTAGAGAAAAGGACTTATCAAGTGATAGATTTCCAACATTTAGGCATATTAACGCAAAAGCCTTGTATGTTGCCAATGTATTTTGCTTTCTCACCTACATAAATTACAATAGCAGCCAATGATCAAGGCAAGACTGTATGAACACAGCTCCAAAGATAAGATTAAACAGAAGCGAGCAGCTAAACACAAACACTAGCATTCCTGTCAAATTATTAAATAACTAATTCATTAAACTACAGAGCCAAAGTAGAAAAGCTGGCCATTTGTGTATGTAGACCCACTGTAGTTAGGATAATTGGGACCAGCTGTTGTACAGTTTTGCTTCTGGAAGGGATCCAAGGCTATCTGAAGGCAACACCACAACATGGAAGCAGGCTCCAGAGCGATGCGTGTTTCTGCTTCCACCTTCAAGCCCTTTTTCCTCAAGCAGTGTATCTGACAGCTACAATGGCTCAAGATCTGTCCAGCTCTCCAGGCAATCATTAACCAGCTGGAATGATTGGACCTAGAATTAGTCTGTGAAAAACACATAATTGAAAACTCCCTCAGCAATTCATTATGGATGGAGTTTTACCATCCCAAAATGTATACTCATTTTCTTACGCTATTACATCAGGATTAAAAAAAAAAAAAAAAAAACAAACAAACAAACCCCCCCCCCTTTGCCTAGATTGAAATGGCAAAACCAGATGAAAAGTAAGCTTTTTAATTAGGTATGTTAAAATTTCCAGTCCCAAGTGCTTTCCATAAGGAAGAACAAACTATTGCAAAATCTTGTTTTTAAACTTGGCAATTGAGATATCGTTGCACAGCACAGTATGAGATCTTACATAAATGTGAACTATAAAGGGTACTGCAAGAATGTCTGCAACAGTCTGCACATTATGTAATCTTTTTTTGACCCAAATATATGTCATGGAATAAAAGAAAAAAAAGAAAAAAAAAAAAAGAGGGGGGGATTTAAAGAATATACTACAATGCCTGCAGTAATAGGCACACATTTGTGAATTAAATTCTCATCTTCAAACCAAAAAATCTAAATAAGTAACAGTGTAAGTGTTATGTTGCTTATGTGCAATATACACTTTTCTATACTTTATAACAACATTATTGTCTGAGGAAATAATTTATTTGATAGTTAAAACACCAGAGATGTGCTGTAATGCTGAAGTTCAGAGCTGTAAGGAACTTCAAGCATCCCCATTTAAGAATTTTTTGTTAGCATGCTGGAGACAGTATGAGCAGTAAGCACCTGCCTCTATGTTTTCTCCTGACTCCAGCAACAGATAATGATGCTGAAGCTGCTGACGTTTTTATTTTTTTTAAAAGACCAGAACTGAATGAAAGCTTCCAGAAGAGAAGATGGGGGAGGATATAAATAAATGTAATAGAAATTAATTAAAGAAAAAAAAAATTTAAAAAACCCAACATACCAAGTCTTAGAACAAAATAAACCAAAAAAATGTAGTTATGCATTTTGATTTTCCCCTTGATTGAAAAGTTTTTATTTTTTGGTTTAATTTGAAACTTTATTATATCCCTGTGTGTTCTTTTGATTGATTTTCATCTCTGACCATGATTTGCAGAAGAAAATTAGAGGAGATGGACTCTAGAGGACTCTAGACTAGCTCTAGACTATAGCATACCACGGTATGTTCTACAAAGACTGATGCTCTATCCCTCAAAGCAGAATCACAGCACATTAGCACAAACCTGTATAACACTTAAGCTGTTTTCTCCTATTTAAAGCCTGGAATTGTTAAGTCAGGCTTCACACAGCTTTGAGAAATCATCTAATATCTTCTTGGCACAGTGCTGCAGCCTATGGAAGCATCAGCTCACATTAGTGCCAGCTTGGGGATCACTGAAGAACAGGTAGTATAAGAGAGTGCACGAGCACATACAGAGGGAAAACTTATTGCAACAGAGAATAACATTCTGCTGCATAAATATTTCACAGTTTATCTAGTGAGGCATCAAATAATCTTCACTGCAAATTAAGTCTCTGTTATTCTTTTGGTCTTCCAAAGTAAATTTCTGAGGACAGCTAAAAAGGTTTTTCCTTGATTAAGGACTCCAAATCTACCCATAACTTATGACTTACGGCATTCTCCTCTGAATAGATTAAAAACCACATAACGAAAGAGGCAGCATTAATACCCACTGTGTCTATAGGGTACAACCTATTGTCAAAACTGTGTTGAGTCACTATGAGAGTCGTCAGAATTAAAAGTCTAAGGCATAAAAACACTTTAAAGAAAATTAACATAAATTATTAAAATTATATTTTAATTTATATAACTAAACACCCAGCCACTGCTAGAGATGTGTTCCTCACCAGAAGAATCCTCAGGATTATAATCTGAAATATGTATCAAGGATCAACACAAAATACATAACTGCAAATCGTGTAACTCGGCAATTCAGAGCAGATATCTCACTAACATTGTAATCAATATTCCTATTTCCTTGGTTCCCTTGATCTTAGAAGACAAGTAGGAAAATAACATGACTGAATAGCTGTACCTCAAATATTTCCTTCAAAACAAGACAACCTTTCTTGTAAATGTAAATAAAATTTAAGAGCCATGAGATTTAAAAGATAATGTTAAAAAGTCTCAAGCTATATAAATTACAAGACAAATAGCAGCCAAGTAGATATTATTTAGCCCATTTTAGCAAGTAGAATTTTGCATTACAAATCACTGAAATGGTATGCCTATATTATCTGCCAAGTTTCAGAGAGTAGCACCACAATGCTGTAAAAGCAAACCAAGAAACAAATTGCAACATGGTCACCACCAAGTGAGGCCTGACTTCTTCTTTTCAGGAATAATAGAAGTACCTGTTCTTTACTAAGGTCTGAATACGCTACTTTGCAAAGGATTCAGCTACAATAGTCATCATGTTTTTTCAAGGAATAGCTGAATGTTCCCCAGCCTCTCCTGCCCATCTTTCAGAGAAGAGCCATCCCCCTCCGGGTGACAGGGAAGAAGGGAGATTACAGAGATAATTGTACAGTTTTGGGAGGTTAAAGGGATGATTGGATTTTTTTTTTTACTGTATCTTGTCGAGAAGCATCATCTTTTGGTTTCATTCTTAACAGGCAAGTCAAAATCTTGGGTTCTAAGCAACAGCTTTCTCTTGTGGAGAAAAAAACCAAACAAGAACAACAACCGCCACCAAAAAAAAAACCAAACAACCAAACAACCAACAACCACACACACTCAACTTCTGAGGAATCTCCAGCCCAAGGCCCTTGCTGCTGAGCCTTATTTAGTGCTGCAAGACAAGATTATGGAACCCTCTTCTGTAGACTATTTAACTGCAAGCTGTTCTTAGAAACTTATCAACATGCTGCATTTTTTAAAGCTGAGATTTTCTTTTTTTTTTCTTTTTTTTTTCTTTTTGATAGAGCTATAGGTGTGGGTGGTGTGCTTTGTTTTGTTTACTCCCCAGTTTCAAGAAATACTAGACCACTACTACAGAGTTTAGACAAATTACGGACAGACATACATTGAGCCTAAAGATGGCTTTATCTTGTCAGATTCATCTGCTGGAAAGTAGAAGAATACAAGGAGATACTACCTGCATTTCATCTGTACCATTGACAGTTTAATGCATGACATTAATCTGCAAAAATCTCGAATATACATACATGGATTACAAAACCCTTTTACATGTCAATTAAGACCCTGATCTCTCAAACGAGAGCATTTATTTGAAATTTGTTTTTACTCTTTCAAATAGAGAAATCTCTGAGAAAGTGTCTGTCTTTACATACAGGTTTTAATAAAATAATGATCTCAAACTGCAGTTGATTTTAGACCTAGACACTGCTTATTTTTTAGAAAATGAAGACAACCCATTTGGCTAAACAGAAGAGATTCAATCTGCTTATACTTAATACAATAAAAGGAAATAGTTTTGTAGTATGTGAACTATCTTATTGCACTGAAAGTTGTCCATGAAAAAAATTGCTTTAAAATTACTTGAATTTTAAATCTGATTTGCATAGCTAGAAATATAACCAAGGCCAAAATTACTTGCGTGTAAGTTTACTGAGTTAATATTGATACAAATACAAATATTTTATAAGATTTTCAGAACCAGTTTATGTATTTGCCATGTGGCAGCAAAATAATTTATACCTAATGAACTTCTTTTGTAATGATCATTTTTATTGTTCATTTCATGTGAGGAGCTATTTCAACCTTATATTATCTATGTTAAAGCATGAATTTATTCTTAAGCTAATTAAAAATCACAGGGTCCACATAGCTAAATGTGTTAAAGAGCAAGGGTGCAATAACTGATCACTGGTTCAGCATATCAGATTGCAAATGCTTACCTGATACTAAATTCCCAGATACAGCAAACGTGCTCCAAAGCACATAATCTTAGTATTCAGCTAAGTAGGAAGGTTTTTACAGACAAAGTAAAGAACAGCATGCAGAACTTCACCAGGTAACCTCGAGAACTTGCATTGGTCATTTGAAAGCTTGAGCAAAGACCACAACCAAGAGGTTGCCCAGAGAGAATAAATGGCCGTGGCACTTTCTGATGCTTGAAGGGAAGGAAGTTCCATGAAAAGTCTCCCATGTCAGAATGAGACAAGAAGGTCTTTTCACCCTGTAAATAAGGCAGCCAATTTGGGATTGTGTTTGAGAATAGTGCAGCCAGGGGTACATTTCTACCTCAGTAGGAAAACACAGACTGAAAACTATTGGGAGTTCTGATCAACAACAGGTTGACCATGAGTCAATGATGTGCCCTTGTGGTCAAGGCAGCTAACAGTATCCGGGAGCGCATTAAGAAGTGTGTGACCAGCAGATCCAGGTGAGACCGCATCTGGAGTACTGTGTCCAGTTCTGGGCTCCGCAGTTTAAGGAGGATAAGGAATTACTAGGGGGAGTCCAGTGGCAGGCTATGAAGATGATTAGGGGCCTAGAGCATCTTTCTTGTGATGAGAGACTGAGAGAGCTGGGTTTGTTCAACCTGGAGAAGAGAAGGCTGGGAGGGGATCTCAGTGTTTATAAATATCTCAATGGTGGATGTGAGGAGGGTGGGACCAGATTCCTTCAGTGGTGCCCAACGACAGGTTGAGGGCCAGCAGGCACAGACTGAAGCATAGGAGATTCCATCTGAATATGAGGAAAAAATTCATTACTTTGAGTGACAGAGCACTGGAATAGGCTGCTCAGAGAGGCTGTGGAGTCTCCTTCTCTGGAGACATTCAAAGCCTGTCTGGACACATTCCTGCACAATCTACTCTAGTTGTACCTGCTTTAACAGGTGAGTTGGACTAGATGATCTCCAGGGATGCCTTCCAACCCCAACCATTCTTCGATTCTGTGAAAACAAGTGTTTTCCTTTGTTTCTGGAAGGCAATTTCTAATTGATCTCTCTTTACAACAATCTCTGTGTGTTTTTCAAGATTTAGGAGCTGCAAATTTAAGAAGACTTCCACACACAAATTTCAAAACAGTGTATAAGCTTGTAATTCCCTCTGTCCCCACTCCACCTTATTAATTTAGTTTTAAAAACCCCAAGATATCTCATGCATTAGGATCTATTATCTGGCCACATTTCTCTTTGTCTTAAGTTAAGTATATGGTGAGATGTCCAGCAAAGCAAGCAGTTATTTTCCTTAGTATTTTGAGGGACTATTCTTTGCATAAGAGCAGACTAGAAGCTCCAGTACCCTCAGCTGCAGGTTAGAGCATTAATCCTTTTTCCATCCAGTGATTCTTTTGTCAGGATAAGCACGAAGTTTGAGAAGAATTTATCCTCTGCCTTGAGTCACAGGAGGGGAAAAAAAATGAAAAAAAAAAAAAGGTGTGGAGGAAATCGACGTGTGTACAGATACTCGCCATGCTGTACAGCAGTTCATCTGACAGTCTGGGTATGCAGTTCAGACCTGACACACAGATGAGTGCTTTCCATACCAAAAAGGCCCAACTTCCCAATTATCTAATGGAGATTCACATTCTCTCCCAGTGACCATCTACTACAGGGCTTAACACATCGTGGAGTTTCTACAGCAACCTTTTGCAATTTCAGATGCAAGAAATAACTTGTGGTAATGAGGTATTGAATCCAGTAAATCCATAGAGGCAAGGCTGTCACTATTTATGGGTCCAGCCAGCAGGAAAGCTGAACATATATTCCAAATAAGTGCACACAAACTTTTAAAACATGCATACACAGTCAACTATGAAGAGCAAGCACTCACATAAGCACAAAAAGCACCAATGGCCTCATCCTGTTCCCTCCCCTGGCAGTTCGGGATGAAGGTCTGTTAGTGGGAAATACAAATATCTATTTGGATCCCTCCGGTAGCTAGGCTTAGACAACTTGGTCCAGCCAGTATCTGCCCACGGATCCCCAGTTGCTGGCACCAAGGCATGCAAGCCCCAAGGCCCACACAAGCACACAGCCCCACACTGCTGAACCCTCCAGTAACTGGCCTTATACTCAGCCTACTCACTTGCCAGTCCTTGCTTCTTCTCATGTCCAGTCCCATGCACCCAGAGGGAGGTGCACACAAAGGCGTCTCAAGCAGTCCCCAGACCCTGTGGTCTCCCTAATAGCCAGATCCTGCTGGTGCCTCAATCCAGACATACACCCTGGGCTCCCATCCCACTTATTTCTCTTGCCAACAAGCCCAGCTTGATATGCATTGACAATCACACATCAACATACAGACACACACCTAGTCCAGTTGATGGCACAAGACACCTGTGACTCATGAGCCCACCCCAGTATCCTATACCCTTTCCAGGCAGCATTCCCCTGGAGAGCCCTTGCTTTGAATCACCATGAATAGCACCACTCCCAGAACACAGGGCTGACCACTCTCATGGGACAGCCTCAAAAAGAGGAAGATCGGGGTGCTCATCCCTCAGCCAAGGTTATGGGGGTTCCCCCACTCACCTTTGCTTCTCTGTGCTCCTTTGCATGGCTGGGTGAGAGCTTTTTGTCACATAAACTAACAATTATTGTTGTGAAGAAGGGAAGAGAGTTTGTGAGAGAAAACCAATTACCAGGATATGATTAGGGTTTGCAGATAGGTTCATTAGTAGACTGAGCAACCATAAAGTTGCTCCACGTGGAAGTCAAACAATGTATCAGTTCAGCTATACAAGCCACAGATTCAGTTCAAGCTGAATCTGAACGCACCAGAAAAAAAAAAAAAAAGTGAATTTCTGTGACACTGCATACTCTGTGAACCATGAAAGTAATCTCATTGCAAAGTATTTGTAATCATTTTTGGACACTGTTAAATTTTGTAGAAAGCAAATTAGTTACAGTTGTAGAAAAAAAATTTGAAATGTCAACAATGCAAGCTTTTTGTTGATTGCAAAAGACATTTTCCATCTGGTCCCAAGCATAAAAATATCCTGAAATGACCTGCATACACCAGAGCTCAGCTGAACGGAATGATAATGTAATCCTGCAAAACTCTCCAAACAGGGAAAAACCTTTTCATTTAGGGCTAGATGATGCTTCTACTGAAGTCAAAAACAGAACTTCCATTGATTCACTTGGCAGGATGGGTCTCAAAGTAATCTAGTATAATCACTTTTGATAAGCAAACAGATAAACATGTAAACTATAGGCTACATTCATTTGGGCAAATAATTGGCATAGATAAAGAAATCTAGAATGACATTCCATCCCACTGATATTTAAGCCTTACAGTTAGAATAAAGCTAAGATAAAAATAGTGTACTGTAACATTTTATATGAACCACAGTTAAAAAAAAAAAAAGGATATTTTCCAATTGTGTGGAGAAGGAGGAAGAGAATTAGAGAGCAGTAGCAAGCTTAACAATACACATTTTTTCCCTCATTATAGCTTAAATTATGTGAAATCACAATATATTGTCTCCTACAACATACACACAGTAAAAGCCAGTTACAATAATTCTTTAAAAAAATGCTCATAAACACACTTCTGGCTCTCCAAATGGATCTTGTAATGTGTACCAAAAATGGATATGAAAATCTTGCTATCAGCCATTGCACAAATGGACTATAATAGGGGTTATATTAACCATAATAATATAACAGATAATACATTTAAATATTAAAATTTAAAAATGAATATTAATTACTAAAACAATAAGGCTATAAATCTCACTGATACTGATGTGGTGAGTTACACTCTTTGTTTTGTTTGTTTTTTTCATCTTAGGTAATAATTTGAATAAGATTTTACATTATTCAAATCCATTTTACTGATTTCCTTATCCTGTCTAATTTCTCCAATTTGCCAAGTTATTTTCTAAGTATTGTTTTGTAGATCTGCATAGAGGACACAGTAGATGGTTTAGGAGAACATACTAGTTCTAAGCAGGGAGAGACAGTAGATTTCTTCCCACTGTCAGCAAGACATGATTATTTTCAAAGTATAATGAAACATACAGATGTGCTTTTGATGTTCATTTGAATACAGTATTTTCTTCCAAATTATTTTCTGGTAAGCTTAAAGTACTGGGTTCTATCCTTTTAAATTTAATTCTTTTCCACAGTTATATTATAAATTTTGCATTCAGATGCTTAAAATACCTGTAGCTTGATACACTAACTCCACACTATCAAGGGCTGAATCATACCAAAGAGACATTAACTTATATGCGTCACTTGTTTACATGTACTTAACTAAAGAAGTAGGAGCCAAGCAAACCTTCTGACCACTCAGATGAGAAAGTTTGTTCCTCATCCAGGAGAAAGGGAAAATGAAGTGACTATCCAAATATTTATGACAGCTATTACAATATTATTTTAATGAATTGCTAATTGCCAAGTAATAAACCATCTCTCTAGGCCTAGCCTTTGGAAGGAGGTGGGATATGTGCACAGTGTCTTAGGGTAGAAAAACACCGTACCCATCAGCCAAGCCTGTCAGGCCACGCACCCGTGGGACTCTTATTGTTTTGGAAGGATCAGAAGAAAAAACTCAGCAGTGCTTTTTGCAGTACTTTTCATTGGAATCCAACATATTTCCATGTACATGGGCTGACACACAGAAAAGCAAAAACTACCCACTCCTACATTTGCTTTTGAGAAGAATCCAAGTGCTTGACATTGTCAACACTCATGTCAGGTCCCAGTACTGAGGTCTGAGTAATTCTTCCACGGCTGCATGGAGGGAGAATTTGTCCTCCCTTCAGAGTCAGTCACAGTTAAGTTCTAAATTCATAACTGGAACATAATTCACACAGCAATTTACATGCACCAAGAGATTATGTGGCCTCACTCTGGAATGCTACACCACAAAGGAAGTTTCTATAGTTATTTAAAGCAAGCAAACCTTTCCCCAGCTATTAAAGAAATTTAATCTTCTTATCCCTATATGGAAGCAGCCTTTGTTAATATTTAAAAGCAAAAAAAAAAAAATCCCTGGCCTTGTCCTATCGCCCCACCATAAAATTTTTTATTCTTTTTTGTTTTGGCAAAGAAGCGGTGAAAGAATGATAAACTTTTATTAGGTGTTTATTATCAATTACCAGATAATGAAAAACATCAAAGTTAATGGAAAAAAGTTATCCCCGGATTTTATGTTAGATTTTCCTTTTCCTGTGGGAAACCCTGTGAGAGAAGGACAAAGATGAAACAACCTGTGAGGTTTCTCAGATGGTTCCAGTGCAGCATTGCAGAGGGATGAAGTTATTTTTTGACTACTCTTGCCTTGCTGAACAATCAGTGAATCTGATCCCTGTGTCTTGTAAGCTGTATCAGCATCACAGACAAATCAGGTGTATTCTTTAGGAGAATAATTAGTTAATACTCACAAGGCTTCCTTCACTAGGTGCTCACAAAGACCTAAGCATAGGCAAGGCTCCAAGTGTCACAGGCAGCAAACTGGAGAAACTGCTGCTTCCTCCTAAATGCCTCCTTTAGTAAGTGGACAGGAATGTCATTAACTGGGGAAGAACTGCATAGATAAAAAGCTCTGTCCCAAAAAATTATTTGTTATGCCTTTTACATTGGTTTCTCAATGGATTTGAGAGATAGATTACAAGTTATTAAATCTGAATATCTCTTGGATGTTTTGTTGTGATTGTCCTAAATGCTGTGTTTGTGTACAAATAGTGTCCTAACCAGTGTTCCCATTAATATAAAGACAGCTACAGGAAAAGGAATTAGGCATCTCTCCCACGAGAGAAAAATCATATCCTTCAAATACATCATTCTTTGTACATGCGTCTCATGTTGGAAATTCTTATGGTAGGCCAGGACAATTTCAAGGTCAAAAGAAACATATGTGCAGGTGAAAATATATCTGATTTATAATAAAATGCTAACATCGCAGAATGGTCAAAAATGACACAATAACTCTTAGTCCGAAGAGCTTGGGAATGGCCACATGGCTACAGATGCATTATCAAGTTACATGTGATACTAAAGCTGATACAAAACTATTTCTTTCACTTGAAAATCTCACTTTCAGTCTTCTGGGGTTTTAATACTTGATAGTTATAACCCAAGAATTCTGTGTAGGAAATTAACGTGTTTTGAAGTTTTATTTAGGGTACAATAAGCAGCAGAGCAAGCAAGCTCAAGTAACGTGGACACCTTTACACACACAGAAGGTGAAATCTGATACTAATTGTTAGGTGTGCCAAGGGGAAAATAGCCATGTTGAATTATTGTTGCATTGTGTGGACATTTATGTCTCATGCCAAGGTTTGAGCACTGCCAAGTTCCCTGATGTTAAATTATCTAGAAGGCATGTTTTACTTTCTAAAAGTTTTACTATAGGCAATAAAAATTTTAGCTTGATATCCAAATGGTATTTTATTTGTAGAAGTGGTAAGAGGTCCATATGTATCCTTTACCAAATCCAGTATTATTGCTCTAGGGATGGAGGGTCACAAGCCATCATTAAAAATAAAATGTTGTTCAAATTTCTCAGGTCTGCAAGTCATTAAGAGATGATCTTTCATCTTGGGTTTCCTCACTTGTATTATAATAACCTATGTAATTTTAACCCTTTATTCCAGAGTCTAGAATTCAGAAAACTTAGTTCTCTGCTGTGCTTCAGGGACTGGTCAACCATTAATCAAATTAATCAGTAACAGCACAAATAAACCTTCTCTATTCTAGACATTTTGTGAACTTGCCTGATCTCAGTTTGACAAAGAAACAAAAAAGACTGACTGATCTTCTTGGTCCAAGCTTTTCTCCTTCCATCCCTCTTGGGAAGGGTACCCTGTCCCCATTTCCACCAGCCACAATCAGCTAGTTTTTCACTGGCCATTTGGATTGGAAGAAAGATTGTTGAAGCACCATCTAACTATAATTGAAAGATAACAAGGAAAAAAAAAAAAAGCAGATATGGAAGGAAAAGAGTAACGCAATTAAGTGATAGTAGATGGGGGCTGAACTTTGAGTTTCAGTAGCTTGAAAGGCAATAGTATCAGACTCGTGAGGAAGTGGGAAGAATCACAGCCCTGGTGGGTGGCGCTGGCAATACTGGGAACCGGAGCCATGGTGGGAGGCCAAGGCGTGGGTTGGTGTGATCAAAGGCATTCAGTTCCCACTGCAAATGCCTTACAGGAAGCAGCCAGGGCTGGGAACACTGCTGGAGGAAAGCTGCTCGCAATAAAGAGAGAGCTTCTCATGGTCCCTGGTGAGCCTCTTGGGGAAAGGAAGAGTAGTGGATACTCGCCACAAGCGCTGGCTGTTCATTACATCTGTTATCAGTGGGTT